>NW_028238472.1:4777500-5977500 GCF_041429995.1 Eschscholzia californica
AGTCCATATGGACCAAGGCGGTGCCCCTGCCACTCGGCTATTAGTTTACGATTAACACATTTGTTGTTAGATGGGTTCAATCTTTGTTAATAACATATATATAGTTGTATAAAAAAATTCCCTAGTTTTTTGCGTATAAATACTCGTAACTATATTGTTTATCTTAATGAGAAAATTACTCTTCTCTATCTCTTTTTTATCTCTTCTTTAACTCTGGGGTTCACTCTCTCTCTATCTGGCCTTCCTTCCATCAAAGCTCGGATTATATAGTTTCACAAAACTTAATGCAAAATCTCCTTTTATTAGAGATAAAAGTATGCTTAGTTCATGTTGAGTGTGTGTTTTAGTCAAATTCGGAATCCGATTCAAATGTACAATAGTCAACAAACAAACACTACCTAAGTTTGAATAAAAGGAAAATTTGCATATAACTATTCAAGAATAATGCATGAAGACGTCAACACTTGGTTGGCCAAATGGTTGATTGTGTTGACATAAACTCCAAATATTTGGAGGCCCCAGGTTCGATTCCCATAGGAAGTGAAACCCATGGTTATTGAATTTGGGTTATTAAAGGTATAAATGATAAGTTTGTCGGATTTTAGGCCTCTTTCATTCGTAGTTTTAGTTCGGTGGTTATCGTGCTTATCACATCTTGATGATCTATCAAAGCCATGCAATTACTAACGTAAATACTAAATAGTAGTTCATATTCGAAGAAAAATGCATGAAGACTTACATATCCCAAAAGGCTTACAAATTCATCCATGTGGTAGAAGCTATTGATCCTCCTTCCACTTACGATCTCCAATAGCAACACCCCGAAACTGAAAACATCTGATTTTTCTGAAAATCTTCCCTCCATGGCATATTCCGGAGACATATAGCCGCTGCGTTTTGTAGTGAAATTAATAGTTCAATGTGAGGTTACAAAACTAGCATTGTAAGATTGAAAATATCACTTACTATGTACCAACAATCCTTAGAGTATTAGCTTGCAGCTCATTGCCTCCAAATATTTTTGCCATACCGAAATCGGAGATTTTGGGGTTCAGATCTTCATCCAAAAGCACATTGCTTGCCTTGAGATCTCTATGAATGACTCTTAATCTAGAATCTCTGTGAAGATAAAGAACTCCTCGGCATATCCCCTCGATTATTTGAAATCGCTTTCCCCAATCTAAGATTGTCAGTTTGCTGGAATCTGAGATAAACCCAATATACAAATCAATATAAAAAAGTTAAGAGTTGGTTTACTGGATGACACTTTATGTATGAAATTTTTGAGATCTGAAGAGCAATTCCACACTACCCACATATCTTGGAAAACATTAATAAAAAAAATCTAACCGAAGAGAAAGAAGTCCAAGCTTTTGTTAGGCAGGTATTCGTAAATCAACATCTTTTCTTCACCCTCAATGCAACAACCCAATAGTCTAACCAGATTTCTGTGCTGGAGTTTTAAGATTACTAAAACTTCATTCTTAAACTCTTGTAACCCTTGTGTGGAGGTCTTCGATAGCCGTTTCACTGCTATTTCTTGTCCATCGGAAAGTATTCCCTGAGGAGAACCGTAAAAACGTTCCAAATCAAACTCTAAAAATTCTACTAATGGAGATTAAGAATGCAGGAAATGACAGCTAGCTACCTTATATACTGGACCGAAACCACCTCGACCAAGCTTATTTGCTTCAGAAAAGTTATTCGTAGCCCTTTCTAGCTCCTCAAGTTGGAAAAATTTTTTATCTTGATTGTCTCCGAGCACTTTCTGATCTATGTTGTGCATATGGGATGAAGTAACTTCGCTCTCTTTCGTCCGGTTCCCTGCAGATTTTACAAGTTATCCAAATACCATGGTTCTGAGTTGTGTCATGTATAAAGTAAATTATTTTCTATAAATTAAGAGGTATTATAAGGAGGTACCTCTTTGTTTTAATATCCACCTCCAACTGAAGTACAAAAAGAAACTCATGATAAGTGCTCCTACAAGAACTGTAGGTATGATAATTACCTCGGAGTTGTGTTCTTTTTTTCGTTGCGAGTCCTTGGAGTTGGGTTTGGGATCTGTATTCATAAAGAAAATAGTTTCAGATCATGGGTATTACCCGTGCTGCGGAGGTTTGGAGTCAACTACCTCATACTTATGCTAATCCAAGTGTGACTCGCACTCGTGTTTTCAAAACAATAAGAGAGAAGATCTCTCACTTAGTGATTATACTCGGAAATTTAGGGTTCTTTTGGAAACCGTTGATACAATTGGACAACCGATTCTTGAGGAGAAAGTGTATTGGTATTCAAAGGGTCTTAGTCCATTTTATGAGGCTCTAACCGGGTCAATTATGTCTCGGCCGCCTATCTCCATGTTTCGGGGTGTTCTACAAATTTCCAAACCCATGAGAGACTTCGACAATCTTATAATACTACTGTCCCAATCACTGAAGGGATCTAGTTTGCTTATCAACGCAGCCATTCTAGACGTCAACCATAACCTAATCATTCTCCGTCTCCTGATGCCCGAGACGGTCAGTCTCGTGCGGGTGCTACTTCTCAGGAGGGTCGCCGGCGCATCAATGGTATCAACTCATCGGGCATACTGCCAATCGATGATATGCACCACAGACCCAACAAAGTAGCTTCCAAATGGGATCTATTTCATGATGAGTTCCACCAGCGTCACCTTTGTTATGCTTATATGTTATACAGAAGAAAGAAGAAAAAATCGACCACTCCAACTGTATCTACGACATTACGGGAGGACCTGTTACAACTTTACATAGCCTACCAACTGTATCTTCAGTTATATCTATGCTCAGACTTGCAGCAGAACTATTTATGTTTTCTAAGTGTTGATGTGTTAGAAATCCTTTAGGCTTTTAAACCTATCACGTGCAGGCCTAGTCTGCTACCGTGTTAAGTTTGTGGTCATCTAACTCAATACCAATGAGCAATGAGTCCGAAAGACCTAGACATTATACTATTAGTTACTAGATCACCTTTCACCTATGTGGGACTGTTCTCGCATGCCGCCTAATGTACAGCTTTCTTTGAGCCTAAACGTGTTTTTTCTTCTCGGGTGACGTTGAACACATGTAGCTTTAACACCTATCATATGTGGGCCTAGCTCTGACACCATTCTGGTCATCCAACTCAAAACCAATAAGCACTGGGTGCAGAGGACCTAAACATTATACTCTTAGTTACAAGATCACCCTTCTCCAGTGTGAGACTGTTCTCACAATAAGTACCACCCACCTCACTCCTTTCCCTACCGCCTTTGAATAGGACAAAGGGAAGTATCATCTCTTTGCACCCTTCCAAAGGCAATCTCATCCTCTCATACCTCATTCCCTGTTATCCACGTAAGACAGGCGGTAGGGATGCAAGTGAGGGGAGTGGTACTTCAACATTTTTGTTCACACAATTGCTGAGAGGGTACGTTATTATTGCTTGAAAAGCATTAGAAGCATAGCAACATTGCCAAATATACTACCTTTTTCTATTTGATTGGTTGAAGCTGTGTTATTTGTACCACCAAGTTTTAGATAGATATCAACTCCACTATCTGCTGATTCTTTCATATTGGATACATCTCCATACCATAAAGAACACCCATGTATTCCATAAGCATAAGCACTACAAGTACAATTCTTGGTGCAAGCCAATTTGCAATCATCAGCATTTCCAACAACCGAAGTATCGTTGCTCGAAGGCGTACTCATGTTTGCAATCCGATAGAAACCATCTCTGTTTTCACATTGCAGAGGAGTTCTCCTAACACACCCATCATAAGAATTGCCTATGTTTGAAGAACGATCCTTGGAACCTGCCAAACAACTACATTTCTGATCGCAGTTCCCACAAATGCCATAAACGTCACATTGGTATCTGGGTTGCGACCACTGTTGCGTAGAATTTGACCAAGCGTATTGTAGGAATTTTCCAGACAAGTCCATCACTAATCTATAATATATGGAATTGTTATAAATTGTATAGGTAAAGTACCACTCTTGATCATTAATTAAGACGAACTTAAACTTGAAGACATAGTTTATTCTTATCTCAGGAAGCGAACTAAAGAACTGTCCATCCCACGTTCCAGTTTTCCAATATGTTTGGTTCCTATTCGACTTCATAACAAACTGATCGGTTCCACCTGAGTCTAATCCGATAGAGTAGATTCCATATCCCGGATCTTCTTCATTCTTCCACGAAGCAAGGGTTTGTAATTTGTTGGAGTTTCCATGGAATGCAAGCTTTGCACCAGGTAGCCATGTATCAGTTGGATTGTCAAAGCTTTGCCATATCACTTCAGCCTTATTTAACACACCCCTAACGACAAGATTGCCGTCGTCACCAAGCAATGCTTCATAAGAACTCGAAGTGCTGGAAGTTGAACCTGTGGACCAAATTGGTATTTTGGACTGATCGAAGACGACTAGATTACCATTTTCCAGGAGTTTAAACTCCGAGGAAAGTGGGTCACGGAGCGGTTTATCTCTATTTGCTACCCAAACTACTGTTCTAACAGATACTTTTTTGTACCAGATTCCGATGTAATAATTCCGGGAGTTGCCTGGTGTAAAGAAACCCAATTCGAAGTTTCCTTGTTTAGATATAATAGTACTGTTTCCGGTGAGAGATTGGGTTGAAGTGATGGTATCATCTGAAACTATAAGATGGGTTTTGGATGAAAATAGGATCATAATTGAAAGAAGGATCAATGAAATTTTTCTAATTTCCATTTCTTCAACAAATTTGATAAACAAACTCAAAATACTTACCTAATTGAAGATTTGAGTCTAGCAAAAGTCTTTTCTAACTTGGAAAAGGATACCTTAAGGGTCCTCTCAAGTTGGAAGACTTGAGAGAAGACTTGAGAAAAAGACACATAATTATGTTAACCTATAATTGAGAGAAGACTATACTGATATTCAGTCAAAATAAGGACCTTTGTGTTAAGTTCACAAATCTTGGAAAATAAAGATAATCAAGAACCAATAAAGATAATCAAGAACTAATAAATATATAGGAACAATAATTTGCTTACCTTCCCTGACTGATGATTTGCTGATAAGTTCACAAATGGACTTTGTGTCATCTCTTCTGTTAGTTGTTTGGCATCTTCTACCATTCTATATTTGCAGTATACCTTCGTAACCATCTTAAAACAAGTTGATGGAGAAAATGATCGATGCAAATTGAACTTTCTTCCTAGGGTTTCGGTTTTTGGATGAGGAAGAAGATGACCTCAAAATCGCCGGTTGGCTAGAAGGCTCCTCATGCTTCTTTTGATTTTAAGGCATCAGCCCTTATTTTTAAGAATCTAAAACTTCAGGGACTAGAATCAAAATAAACATAATTGAATTGAGAGACCAGTCAGATGCTATGCCCGCATGGCGTCCCACGTAGGCCCCCGAGATTGGGCCGGGACTAAAAGCCAGGCATTGCAGCATTATTGCTTTCAATTTGTCTTGAACTAGGGGTGAACATCGGTTGGATAACCGATTTTTTGAGCCTATCCGTAGTCCAATCCAAAGAGTTCGGTTATTCTAAATTTCAATCCGACTTTTTGAACAACAAGTTGTGCGGGAGATAATTTGTCAGTCTCTCGTCAATTTGTCATAAACAACAAGTTGTGCGGGAGACATGTTTGAAATATCTTTGTTCGTCAATTCTAATCTGCATCCACAATTTTGTTCCAAAAAGTACTTCATCTTTGATCATTTTCAATAATAGTTTTGGTGGCGATATGTAAATAACCATTAACGAGCACAATATCATCTACATGACTATAATGCTTAGCAGAAACCGATGAGTTCGACTTTTCATTTAAATCAAAAGTTTCTTCAATCCCATCATTCGTTGAATCAACTTCTGGACAATTATTTAACAAATCTAAAAAAATCGTTATTATATTCGGAGTTTGGACCAGCCATTGGGGTGAATAGATATGAAGAGAGAAGATGAATTGAGATAAAGAAAAGATAGATTATTATAAAGAAGATTGATGAAAAAAAGAAATAGAGAGAGAAATTAAAAATATATTGGGGTGGATCCTCTATCCCCTTTAAATAGGGGATCCACCCCAATCCTACCGTTAGGGACTCCCAACTGTAGGATTTTAGGGTTAAGAGCCCCTCAACTCAGATTCTCAAATCAAAGTCAGGGAGGGTGGGGCTTCCGGATTGGAGCGCCTAAGGGCTGGGTTGGGTTGGGTTGGGTTGGGTTGGGGTGCTCAAATTCAAATTTGGGAGCCCCAGCCAATGCATCTTAGACTTGCTCTTAACAAGGGAATAAACCGTTTGGCGTTTTCTTTGTGTAAAATTATAACAGGAGACATTTGATTCGGTATCATAACCACACCAAACCCTTCGATTTGTCTGCGGTTTGGTTGTACGCGAACCAAACTGATGAATTCGAAAAGGTGACACCGCAAATTCACAAACATCTAGTAAAAAAATTCGGTAAGACCGAGATCAATCTATGAGGACAAGTTAAAAACTATCTTGATCTAAAACTGTTAAAATAGTTAAGGAACTTTGGCTTTTGATTTGATAATGGAATAAAAGGCCAAAACTATAAATTAATCGAAAGAAAATTTGTAAGAGAAAAACTTAGAGAACTTGAATCCACCCATGAAACACAAAACATATAATTTATTCTTATCACTTATAATTAAAACTATTCAACTATAACTCATCAACTAATAAGAATAGGTCAACCAACAAACTTATGGTGTGTTTGGTTGCAGGATTCCTAAGTACGATTCCTAAGGGTTTTCTTTCCCCGTAGTGTTTAGAGAGAGAGAGAGGAGAGAATTAAAAAAAAAATTAGAGAGTGACAGGAGATTGAGAAAAAAAAATTGAAGTTTGAAGATCGTCGGCCGACGACCTTTGCCGGTGAAAACGATGAGGTGGAAGAGAGAGGTGATGAGATGGAGGAGAGAGTGTAACTGACATTAACGATAACTGAAAAAAAATTGTCATCTGGGTATTTTTGATAAAATAGGGGGCCAAGCAGGATGTGACGCCCCGTGTCCCAAAATAGACACGACCACGCCCCGGCAACTCACAGACGAGACAAAAATCCGGCAGAGTCTCCTTTGTAAATCGAACCGGTCGCACCTGTAAAACCTTTCATGCAAACCATACACTTGCATATACAAGAATAAACTATAAAGCGGAAGCTAACAAACTCACATAACTTCGGGTTGAAACCCGAACCACAAAAAAAAAAAACTATCAAAGCCTCATAAACCTTCATACGCACTATATACAACTCTGAGTGTTAAATATTTACATATATGTTTGTCCGTGAGTAAAAATATATACAAACTAGTGGAAAAGAACAAAAAGCAGCGTCAACAACCAACGCGACATACACCCGAAGACTTCAACGTAAAAGAGTCATCTACGAACCAAAACTCGCCACGTCGAACAAAAAGATAACACATGCACACTAACAACTGGTAGGGGGTCAGATAACTCACCGACACGAGTTAATCTGGTAGAAGACCAATCCAAAACCCATCACGTTTTCAAAAGTTCATTTAATAAGTTGTAAGCATTGTGACAAAACGAGTTATCAAACCAGTTACCATATATACTATATACAAAATCGTTTTCCTTAATCTAGCAAGCAATAACAGTGGTTAGCTGCCCACCCATGGTGCGCTCCCAATAAGAGGAGAGTTCCTCAGGAAAACCTAAAGTGCGTTAGATAGTACCAGCCCATTTAGGCACTAGCTAATGCACTACGTCTCCTCGAGAAAGAGACTTACCCCTAGTCGATAAGCCCCTCTCCCACTAAGGGACTCAGCAATCATTGTAGAGTTTACCTCATGATACATATATACCTTAAGTATCTAAATACGTTTTAGATCACCGAGTTCGAGTAATAGAGCCGTCCCCCAATACCCATGGTAGGACCTGAACCTTACTCTCTTCGGTACCCTGTCATGCATCTAATGCGATCTTTCAAAATCCATTTACTTTCGTATATCAAAACCATATTACATTCGATTCATTATCTTATCAAACACGGAAGTGAAACAACCAATAGCCACATCACACACAAAGCAGAGGGATCCCAATCAATGTCGCCTCCCCAACGAGCGGTCAGGGTGTACGGCCCTGAGCCTCGAGCTAGAGGCACGAGCACCAATGGCCAGCAAGTGAGGCACTCTACTCCCACAGGTCTCATGACTAGTGTCGCCCACCTCACAGGTCTCACACGGTTCACACCCGTGTTCACATGTCATCCTACCCTCAATGGCTACGTGCCCGTAGGTTGACATAATCCGCAGTCGGGTACATACAAGAAAATCCCAAGTAGTTCGCAAACAGTTCGAAAAACATTTCTCACATCACATCAAAACAATTCAAGCATATTTCAATTCATCACTTAAATATCGAGTTTCAAGCTCCCTCACTTTAGTTATAATGACGCATATATAACTGTAGAACCTAAAATATTTCATTATCTATAAAACCATGCTGAGAAATGGATTCAAAACCCCTACCAAGCAGTACAGGAACTAGTCGTCCTCCGCTGCAACCGTAGCCAAATCGTCCACGAAATGCTCCGGCTCCCCCTCTACCAAACCATAGACAAAAGAAATATACGTTATGTTCTTTGATAAGAACCGTGGTATACCATAAAGAGTAAATAAAAGAAAACAATGAAACTATACGAACTAAAAGAAACTCGTAAATTTTGGAAGACTTCGAGTTAACCGAATTCCGATCAATCTTCTAACTTCATAACCATGCCCAATCGGGGTCGATCAATCACTGTTTGAACTGACTTATAACCTTAACATTTAGTCATTAGAGGTATTCCCCAAAATCCAAGTGAATCGCCTTTGAAGTTTGCAAAAATACGAACAACAAAGCAGAATTTTTCCTAACTGCGCACTGTTCGGTAAAACAGTCATAATTCTTTCGTCCGATATCGAAATGACTTGTACCATACCTTTTCGGAAAGCTACGACTTTCGTGTTTTATGAAAGTACGTACGAGCAACATATCAATCCCAGATTGGCTCGGACAGTAGGTTTAATTCAGTCCCTCGAGTTGTCGTTCGATCGATAACCTATATCACATAATCTCTCTAAAGTTTCTTTTATATCAAAATTGTATAATTCTCAACTAGATAAACCCTAAAACAACATGAATCATCAAAATCCCCAATTTTAATAAACCTTAAACCCTAGAATTAAGAATTTTGACATTAAATCATCGAATTGGTTGATTTCTTACCTTGATTCGATTGAATTCTAGTTAGTATAGCTTTCCCTTGATCAATCCTTCACAAACTTCTACAAATTCGAAGCAACAAGACTCCATTAAAATCAAACAAAGCTAAAATTCTGTTTAGAGAGAGAAATAGGATCTTACTTACCAAAATTCCACAAACCCTAGCTTGAATCAACTCATTGAAGTTGAATTCAACAAAAAATCAGATTTCCCTTGAAATCAACTTGAAATCTCCATAGAAATCGAATTTTCTTTCACCCAAACCCTAACCCTCAATTTCTGTCGAGCAAAAGAGGGATAAAAGGTCTGATTTTTCTTCTCTTATCCATTCCCACGGATTTACAGTTAGGTCCCTGTTTTGTCCCGATTGCAAAATACCCCCTAAATTGTCCTCTTTGCTGATTTGATCCCTCTTTCGACTTGACCTAAATGTCAAATAGTCCCTAAACCAACCTTTTAAAACACGGGATGTTACACAGGAAACTGGTCACAAAGTGGGGATTATTCGAGAAATAAGCCAAAAAATAATTATTCTACAAAATAAACTTTTAAAAAAAAAATTCATAATCCGTTATTTTCTGATATCCATTCTTTTCGAAAAGAAAATTCCAAAAACCGTTTTTCTCCAAAACTTTTTTTCCTGAAAAAAACTTTTCCCCAAAATCGTTTTCTCTCGAAAACTGTTTTTCTCGAGAGATTTTTCCAGAAAAATGTTTTTTCAAAAACTATTTTTCCCACTAATTTTTTCCCTAGAAAAGCGTTTTTCCCCTAAAATAGTTTTTTCTCCCGAATACATCTTCCGAAACAGATTTTTTCTGAAAAATTGTTTTTTGCTTTCCAATAACCAATTTTTTTCAGAAAAAAAATGATTTTTTCTTGAAATTGTTTTTCCCCGAAAACTTTTTTCTCAAAAAAATACATTTAAGAGTTTGGAGGGAAAAAAAATTTCGGGGAAAAAGAGTTTTCCAGGAAAAAAATGGTTTTTGAGGAAAAAAAGACTTTCGGAAAGACAGATTTTTAAAAAAATGTTTCTGACAAAAAAAAAATTTATGAAGAAACAACTTTCGAAAACAATAGACGGGTTCTCGAACAAAACGATATTTGAAAAAAAAAAACAAATCATTTTGAAAAACAAAATTTGAAAAAAAAAATCCTTTGAATATTTTTAAAATAAGCGTCACAAAAAATTTTACTAATTTTAAATTCTAGAATTTTTATTAGTTACCAAATAAACCAAAAAAAATCATCTGGACTCATGAATCCAGGGGCGGGCCCACGTGAGGGACCATAGGGGCACGTGCGGATCGTCTTTGTAAAATAGGTCTTATTGTTGATCTACTACACAAAGGCACATTTTGCTCAATGGTGCGGTACGTAATGGTGTGCCACATGTCATGTGTTTGAATCCCGCCATCTTCGCTTCTTCTAAGTTTTTTTGGGCCATTTGTTTTGAGAATATTTAAAGGCAACTCGCTTTAGCGTTAAGGGCGCCTTCTTCATCCAAAAATTTTCTCTCATGTTTGCCTTGAGAGAGCGTCATTAACATTGATTTTGAATGTACCTTAGCAACACCTATGTATCTTCTTTGTTGTTCTACTTTTAACTTCTATGTAATTGACACTTGCCTCTGGCTATATATGAAGTTATCTTTTTTTTCGTTGAAGGTGTATTAATTTTTTTTTCTCAAAAAAAAAAAAAGATTAATACTGTATTAGTTTTTCTTTTTTGAAATTTCTTGCTTTTGCCCCTACTATTTTTGTAATTATCTAATTGGTATCTCAAACTTTCTTTTTAACTCCTACTTTTTCATCAAATCTTTTTATTAACTCCTACTTTTTTTTAATCAATTTTCTTTAGTTCTTATTTCTTTGTGAATTCATCCAACTTTTGATAGAGTTATTTGCACCTGATATTATCCATAATGTCCTATTCATCCTTCATTTTTATGTATGTTTCCTAAAATTAATTTTGCTGTAAATATTAATTGTTTATATTTTAAATTTTAGTCAACACAATTCACGGTTAGCTGTAGCCTAATTAATTGATAGTGTTCCTATGACATATAGAAGTCATTGATTTGAACAACACATAATTTTTTTTCTTAGCAATTTAAACTTATAGCTAATTTTGGTAGAGGTTTTCGCAATTCGTCATTAATGACGGTATTCGTTTTTTACTGTTTAACTGTGCCTCCACGAAGAAAAAGTTTTGGGTCCGCCACTACATTTTTTTTATTTGAAATTTGTCAGCGGGTTGAAGGGACCCTACCCTTTACACAGAAACATTAAACCAATAAAGAAATAAACCAACTATCCAGAAAAGGGAAACAAAAAAATCGAGAACAAGTAAACAAGAAATTCAATGACGCCTAACTCTTATTATACCCTGTTTGTCTTCCCTCACAATCTTTCCTAATTCTTCTGGTAACACATTTGAACTCATTTCCTTATAGCCTGAATCCGGTTTCAATTTAGAAAGGTAATCGGCCGCTTGATTTATTTCGCGATACACGTGTATAATTGTGCAATCATCCATACTATTCCATATGGTCCGTATCTCTCTGACTAATCTTGTGATCTGCCATGGTGGCTCTCTCTCGGTTTGTGATAAGATAAGAACAGCTAGTGAAGAGTCTGTAGCAATACGAACTTGTCTCTTGCCAAATTTATTTGCTAACTGTAGTCCTAACCGTATCCCCTGCAGTTCGTGTGTTATAACCGAACATCTTTGTGTACGGGCAGCTGCTGCCACAATAACATCACCTCAGTCATTTCTAAGTATGGCGCCATAACCACCTGAATTAGCATCAAAAGCACCATCCGTGTTTATGAGAATGTGACCTTCTGGTGGGCCTGCCCATTTACAAGTCGTAGTTGCCTTCAGATTAAGTGGGATCACCAAATTCCACCTTTCAAGGATCTGTTGGGTCCCATTAATCCCAATGGGCCTATGTTTCCAAGCAACCACCTTTATCTTAACATCACTAACAACAACCTGCATTAGCTGTTGTTCGGTCTTTGTCTCTTGCCTAAAAACCCTATTGTTTCTTTCTTTCCAGATGTGGTAGAAATAGCCATTAAACACTAGGCTACCAATGCGACCAAGAACAGAGTTTCCATTAAATGTAGTCACACACCAATCTACTTCCTCCAACCAGATACCCGTATGATTTCTACGTATACCAAGTAAACTTAGCAAGTCTGACCAGATTTGAAGAGAAAATGAGCACTGAAAGAAGATGTGTTCATCGGTCTCTCTCGCTCTTAGGCATAGTGGGCAGACCTCATCCACCTCGAGTCCCCATTCACGGAGCTTTGTCTTTGTCTTCAACCCTCGCTTCATAGCCACCCATGTGATAAAAGAGTGCTTTGGTATCCCTTCCTGGCACCAAACAAGCTTTGACCATGAAACCAGATTACCATTCCGCCTTATAGAATTATATGTGTCCCTTACTGTGTATTCACCGGAACTTGTTGTTTTCCAGACCACCGTATCACTCTCCAAACCCCCAACTTCCACTCCAGGTAACACATTAAATACCTCACCAAATGTTAATCGAAACTGTTCAGGAATAATCCACTGACCATCTGTGAGGAAATCAGATACTATCTAATTTAAGCATGATATTATCTAATTTTAAAGCACAAATAATGAAGAATCAATTTAATATACGCATATAAAGTGTGAATCATAACACGAAGAACGATGAAATATTAGATTAACTAATTTACGAACATATTTCTAACAGTATCTTTATGGGTTTCATCATCTTATCCAGATGGAGGAGGATCCACGTGAAGATATTATACACAAAGAAAGATAAGAAATAAAGATGGAGAAAGAAACTACCAAAGATGCTACCCTTTCTTCTTATCTCTTATTTTAATCCATTTTTGTATCCACATCTGTTATCTAATAAATATTATTGTCTCATGAAAACTTGTATCTTGTTTTCTTTCCTTTAAACAAGGTGACCAATATATCCACAACCAAATATCATACGTGGACAACTATTTTCGGTCCCGCTAACAAGTTAATCAAGTTTGACTTAATTGATTTTGATTTAATAAGGGGACAACTCTATCGAGCCTTCAATATTAAAACATTGATTAATTTGAGGACAGTAAACAAATACAATAGAAAATCTAACTGTGATTCTTCTTATTATTATTCTTTTACGGCTATTACAAGTAAACTAAAACTCCTAACACTTCACTATTTTATCTCAAACCCTAGATGGACGGGGAACAAAATCATTCAATCTATACTTAAAGAAGTTTTCCAGACGGTTTTATTATAGGGATTAATGATATTGATGAGGTAAAACCTTAACTTTTATTTTATTTTATTTTATTTTGTACTTTCAATTTTGAGTTTAGAAGAATCAAATAAGATTTCATGAGTAAAATTCGTAGTGCAAGAGACGTACTGTTACTAGAATTTCGTGAAAAACCTACGGAAATATACTGCATTTTCTGCAGTTTTCCCACTAAATTACAGGCAAATTTCGTGTAGTTTGCCACGAAATTTTCAAAGTATTACATATTTTTAATATTTTCCAATCTTACTTATACATATTCTTTTGCAATGTTCTTATAGAGCACCCAATTTAACGCAGAAACATCATCATTTGGAGAGTTACCTTTAAGAGCTGAATTTCCTTACTTAAATGAACTCTTTACGACTAAGAGTGTGTGCTACTCTTACTTACGCATCCTATACTTTTTTATACATTGTACGAATTGATAGATAACTCTTTCTAATTTTGTAGTTTTATGAGTCAAGAGAATCAGTTGTTCGGTGTTGCACGGGAAGTGAAATCTCTTCGCCCTAGTTAAAAGACCAGGAAGAAAAAAAGCAACGAAGACAAGGGGTCATGCAATTAGCTGAGGTGTTACAGGGGTGGTACATATGCAAGTTACAAGGCGAAGAATTTCAAGTCCAACACAGACCCCGCCAATTTTCGGAATATAGATAGGTGAATCATTGGGAAACAACACACTTAATTAAACAGAGACCACCCCTTAGTCACAAGTAAAGGAATTCCGTTATCTGTGAGAAGGAAAAAGGTATGACTTGTCAGAGATAGTGAAGGAAAGAGAGAAAATCGAGAGAATATGAAGATGGTGGTAGTTGTGGCTTACAGTGGTGATGATACTAAAGAAGATGAAGATGGAACTGAAATCTAACTGATCCGTTTGTTGAATGGACATCCCACATTACATCAACAAGTGAGATATTCTTATTGGACATTTGTAGGAGGGGATAGTCCAAAATTTTCCAATATATACTTATCATGTGGGAACGTAATGTAATCACATTTCACGTCAAATGGATTTTTGTCGAAAGACGTAGTTCCAAACTATCTCAATGCAATTACATACTGATTCTCGTGAGTCAAACATACATCAACACTAGTTTGTACACGCAAAATGCACGCAAACACTAAATGCCATTTGTTTTGGTTAAAAGAAAAAAAAAAGAAATATAGGACAAATCTTTTGCCATTTCTTTTAACAGTATCAATGTGAAGTTAAAAGAAGAAAAAAGGACATAGTAAACAATGGTAATAGTAGAAACAAAACAAGTATAGGACAAATCTTGTACAATTTACAAATAAGAAAACAAAGGAAGAGAAGAGGGAAAAAGAACAAGTCAGAGAAAGTATATTTGTATTAGCAACATGTGAACCCTGGAGAAAGAGAAAGGTAAGAGGTATAGCTGATAAGTTGAGACAAAAAGAAGGGGCAAATCATCAAACAAGAGACTCGTGATGTTTTGGTTATGGACTGACTCTACCCTAACTCTGTCTCCTCTGCCCCATTCCAAATCCTATTCTCTGTCTCTCTTCTCTCTCTCTCTCTCTATAGTCTCTCTAGTGTCTCTCTCTCTCTAACTTTACTACTTGTCTTATGTTACCCATGCCATTGCCACGCCTGAAAACCCTAGCCTGATTAAAGCTGGCACACCCTTCCCCATATTACTTGTCCAATACTATTTCAATAATAATTCTAGCTTAAAATACTGGCATGCTCATATAGTTGGTTTGAGTCACACTATCTTTAGTTTACCTTTGGCATATGTCTCATGTAATTATATGAGATTGTGTTAGTGTATTTTGAGCAAATTACAACTAGGTTGGCATGTATCCCCACTCGAATTATTTGCTACTTACATTTCATATATTCGCTAAATATAATCTAAATGTGCATATCTAGGTATATCAGGCAAATCATGTGGTAAGTCGCGGTGGCCAGGGTCTTGGTGGGTTTACATACCTAGCTACGACTGGCGTGTCTGACTTCTTTAATGCAATATACTTGTTGGACGATATGTCCAACTAAAAAACAACTAACAAACACCACGTAAGGTGGTGACTTGTTTTGAGTGTGTGAATCTGAAATTATGTGAGTTAACATAATAAAACACCTTGGGCCAAGCAGTATACTTATCGGACAATATGTCAAACTAGGCGGTTAGGGTTGCAAAATTCAATGTTTACATATTCGCTAAATATAATGTGCACATCTAGGTGCCAAACTGTGACCTTTCATGACTATGCCATTCATGTGGTAAGTCATGGAGCTGAGGGTCTCGGAGTATTTACATATCCATGACCTTGTCTCGTCAAAATTGCTAGACTTTGTAGACTGACACGACATGTTTATAAACTAGTCGATCGAGCCATGTATTTCCCTTATTGGCACCACCATTTATGCCCCTATTGTCAGATCAATGCAGAAATAAGAGGACCTAGTTTTGCTATTTTGAACCTTTTACTTGTAGTTATGTCAAACTTGCTAAGCGTGGTCGTACTCTACATAGATCTTGGATCCCCTTTTTGGCTCCTTGCTTGTGTTTTGAGATTTGAAAGAAAAGCCTCTTATCTAAAATAATTTGAAACAAGTACCACCCGTCTGGTTAAAACCAATCAAATTATGATGTTTTAAATTCGAACCTTTCACATTAAAAAAAAAAATCATTGTTGGACAATGAAAAAACCAACAACTCTTTTTTGATTTGAATATTGACTACAACAACTTTTATATAGTGTCTGAATTTGACTTATCTGAATTAACATAATAAAGCACCTAAGGCTATCACGCTTTTAGAGTAGACGAAATTCAAATGGTAGACGAAATAGTAACAATGGGAAGAGTCCACTAAAAAGGTGTACCTGGAGAAAGTGTTTCTAATAATGCTGATCAAAATATTGAGTTTCAAATTGATTACTAATTATTTTCCTAATTTCAACTTCCTTGAACCACAGTATTTATTTTAGTATATTATATTTATACATACATATCGATCACATTCGGTTTGATAAATGCCTTGTTTTTTCACTTCAGTTTTGCCGCATCCATCCCCTTTCAACGCCTAAGAGACAATTTCGTAATATTAAATAATTAATTAGTCGAGTTTAACTTGTTTCCACTTATTTTAATAGATTTAGAATCTTATAGAACTAGGACTCAATCTATTTCAAGGAGTTTTATTTGGGGAAAATAAAGAACTTCGAATATTTTCTACACTAAAACTTTATCGAAACAATTTTACTTATTTCGCTCTCTGTTGGTAGATCAATGAACAATAAAGTATATACATTAGTTTCATATTCAATCATTTTCGACAGATTCGAAAAATATTCGTGTTACCAACTTTTTTAGTATTACAAAATTAGTTATATTACATATTCTAGAAACAACCCTTTTGTTAATAGTAAGTACTCAGGATACATAATATGTCATGAAGTCACACCCACACACACCTATGACCTATTGATATTTATTAATAAAAATTGGTTCAGCATGACCCATGGCCCATTTTTTTTGTTGTTGAACTAGACCCATGGGCCATGGGTCATAGATTCATATAGGTGATGGATCAGTTTATTAAATTTCTGTAATTTAGAAAATTTAAAGTTTAGATCATATGACTGTAGACTGTAGTTACGTAGTTCAACAAAAAAAAAAAAAAAAAAAAGACTGTAGTTACGTACCCTTAGTTAATTTCAGCCTTAAATGCTACTTAATGGTAAAAATAAATTAGTAGTCCTAACTAAAGAAAAATAACATCAAATCCAACACCTTATACCATGTAGAGACATTGACTTATAAATTTGGGGAAGAAATTGATGCAGCAAAAATTAAGGGAAATAGAATTAAGCGCTACAAAATTTATTAATTCTATTAAGCTAACCGAAATTTATTATTCTAAATTCTCTCCCTGTTTTCATGTACAACTAAACACTATCAAAGTCCACCAGCCTTTGATGCAGTGATTGGGCACCTCTATACTTTTAAGCTTATGAGGTCGTGGGATCGAGTCTCGGTAGAAGCAGTTTGTCATTAAAATTTATCTCACGTAATTCAAGCTATAAATAGAGCAAATATCGTAATAATTTGTCGAGTTTTAAGCCTCTTTCATGTTGTTGGGCTTTAAACCAGTTTCATTCATTCGTATTTCCCAAATGGCCCCCAACTTTGTGACCAGCTTCCTGCCTAGCCCCCTACTTTAGCAAAAATACCCATATAGCCCCCTTTTTCAGTTACCGTTATAACACCGTTATCTTGTCATCACCTACTCTACCCTTCATCTCATCATCTCTCTCTACCACCTCACCTTCTCGCCACTTCATCGTCTTCTCCGGTGAGTGTCGCCGACCGGCCAATTTTCCGATCGGCGACCTTCAAACATAAAAAATAAAATAAAAAATTCTCTCTTCCTCTCTCTCTCTCTATAACACTCCGGCAAAGGGAGACCTGGTCTGTTCGTGGACAGACCAGACCTTCGGCGAAGGTCTCCCTTCGCCGGAGTGTTAGAGAGAGAGAGGAATAGAGAAAAATATATATATACATTTTTTTTATGTTTGAAGGTCGCTGGCCGGAAAATTGTCCGGTCGGCGACACTCGCCGGAGAAGATGATGAAGTGACGAGAAGGTGAGGTGGCAGTGAGAGATGATGAGATGGAGGAGAGAAGGTGATGACTAGATAACGGTGTTATAACGGTAACTGAAAAAGGGGACCATATGGGTATTTTTGTTAAAGTAGGGGGCTAGGCAGGAAGCTGATCACAAATTTAGGGGCCATTTGGGAAATAACCCTATATTTATATCTATGTAAACCTTTTTTTAAGCATGCAAGGGTATTTTAGTAGTTTGTCAAAATCCAACCGTACAATTTCTCCAAACTATATAAGACAGGTCCTTTTATCATCTCAAATCATCCAAAAGTCACAGGTTAGTGAGAGAAAGAGCTGAAGGAAATAGCAACAAAGAGTAGAGAGAGAGAGAGAGAGAGAGAGAGAGAGAGAGAGAGAGATGGTGTGTAGAATGCAAAAGGAAAAGATGGATATGAAAGAAAAGATTCAAATACTTGCTCAAATCACAGGATCAAAATCAGTAATTAATCCCATTCACCATCCCTTTATTCCAAAAGAAATAAAATTTGATAATCTAGTTAGATCATGGGGTTTTGATGATTTTTCAAGTTTTAATTTTCATTTTGATTTATGATTTGAAATGCAGGTGAAAAAAAGGTCAATCATATTGGATGCTTACAATTATATCAATGATTTGAAACTCAAACTTGAAGCCATGAACAACCAATACCTTAACCTTATTAGCCACATTGATCAACTCCCATTGGTAAGTTACATAATCTCTCTCTAATCTCCCTCAACTTTGTCTCTCCCATAACCAACTTCATCAAGAACAGAGGAATCCCACATTTCCAACTTAATACTTTTTTTTATTTAGAAAATGATTTTGGGCCCCCAAAGTGTGGGCCATCGGCGACCCAAATTAGTCAAACATCTTCCGGATGCTATGTTCGGCTAATCTAGGCCGAAAATATCAGTTGTAGAACCTAGCACAGTCCAGAGTCTGATGTGATCGGCTCTCACTGAAAAGACCAAGTTGGGAGAGAAATGCCCTAGTCAACGGGACCAAACACATCAGCCCTCGACCTGTGGTAGGCCCTAAATTTCAAGCCAAATAGCATTTCTCCCTATTCATATAAAAAATAATTGTTTTTTATTTTTTGTTGCAATAAACATTTTTTGTTCGTATACTACATGTTAAAATATTTTTGACGAAAAATCAGTTAAGCTAATGTAAGAAATGAATGAAACAGGAGGTAAAAGTAGAGAAGATTGACAACAAGTTTCTAGTGAAAGTAGATTCCAAGAAAAGGAGAGATGTTTTGGTCCCAATATTAGAAGGATTTGAAGAAAAAGGGCTTAATGTGATTCAAGTTAGGGTTTGTAACAATAACTGCTTTTGCATGGAAGCCATTACTGAAACTGAAAATGTAAATCTAAATGTAGATGAAGTTAAAGAATCTGTGATCAAGGCACTAGTGATACCATAGTTGGACAAGATGAAGATCAATCTAGCTTGAGTAGTTAATGGACTAAGTCAATGTACTTTGATCAAGTAAATTTGTCAATTAGTAAAAAGAATTCCTAGCACAGCCTTGAATTAGACATTTGTTAGAGTTTAACCTTTTCCTACCCATGTCATAATATCGCCTCATGATCGTTATGCTGCATATGATAAATTTTTGTTCTGGGGCAAACAATCACTTAAAGTTTGATTTAGAATCTCACTGAACAATCTAATATGACATAATTTGTACGCTTAATTTTAAATCATTAAAATTTCAAAAAAACAAAAAGTTGGTGAAAGTTTAAAACATAAAGATGACGCATTTGTTTCAAAGTCAAATTCTAAATCGTTATACTTATTTTAAGAACACATGATAAAACATTAATTATTTCTATTGTCACTAAGCATCTAGCCAAATTCCGAGATGAAGCTGGTCACTTGTGGCCCAAAAGTGATGGCCCACAAGTGAGATGCCCTGAAAGTGAGGTAGCCCGATGGCATAAACATGGCTTCGGGTGCTTCGTTTCTGGGCTGGGCCTCAACATACACCATAGTTAACAAAGTTTTATTGCTAAATACCACTTTACCTCAACTCTAAACAAAGTGTTATTTCTTCTACTTCACTAGTTAAGTTCATTAGCTGCCGCCAACCGTTGGTCGGAGACTTGGAGTGGTAAGGAGTTTAGTCTTTCACTTTATAGATCAAAGGTTCGAGACACACTGACAATTACAAAAATAAAGAAATTCACTAACTCCCTTAAAGTGCCTTTTTTAGGGGCACTACCTGTCTAGCCTATTGCTAGACAAGTTGGTATGGCAATTGATAGAGCTTGGGCCTTAAAAAAACTTTGTTACTCTCTACCACCAACTAACTCCATCTTCCCAAACTGGAGCCAGAATTACACTATCAAGTACACAAACATATCTCTCAACTCAACCAAAAAAAATGTACACAAACATATTTATCTAACAATGTCTCACCATAATCATTTAATGTGCAACAACTCCATCAACATTGAAAAGGTTATTCTTATATGTCACACTCAATTGTTTTAATCGTGATTAACTTTTTAATAAAGTTGTGTATAAAAATAAATACAACGAAACATCGTGCTACATAAATTATTTCAAAAAAGATAAACTACGCACTCAGATCACCAGATGAAGGAGAAGTAATTGTTCTAATCTTCGATAGAAAAATACTTTTCAATTTGAAACGGAGAAGAAGTATGCATTTGCTATTTTGTTATTATTTTAAGAATTAAGTGGGTCTGGCGAAAACAACTAAAACCTTTTTTATTTTCGAGATGATTTTTCTAAGTACAAACGTGTATATTTAATTATTATGGTATCTCTATTTGGCCCCATTTAGCCTTGTCAATTTTATCACCAACCAAAAACCTCCCTGTATTTTTCGAACCAATCACTTATGAGTTTAATAATAAGTCAAATCGGTCTATTAATTTATTATTTGATTACGATAGAAATGATTAAATTAAGTTATCTGTCAAAAGAACATTTATTAATCTGATTAGAGCTAGGTTGTAGTTAGGTTGTTACATAGAATAGAGCACATTTACAACATTTACGCCACTGTCTATAAGCTACCTTATATTCTACTAATAATCTTTGGCTTTCTATTTAGAGGCCACAAAATACTAATTATCGAAACCCAATCGCTACTATACCTCACTCCTTGTGGATAAATTGCTCATGCCAATGGCATCCCGGACCCATCGATCTAGAGCTAGATCAATTCGATGCAGTAATGGGGAAGCTAAATAGGAAAAAATATCAAGAAGCCTAGGTTCTTATTTCACACAAATCAAATTTCATTTATACGAATTTTACGGGACATGATCACGATTCCATACGCCTAATGTGAGAGGTGGTTTACCAATACCCAAATTTAGAAACCAAAGTAGGCGGTTTCATTCCAAGGCAGTTTGGTTTCTAAATTGGCATCAATTGTGAGGCGGTTTAGCAACCCAATTGAGAGGCGGTTTGGATTCCTAAATTGGGTTGGGTTTCTTAAATTGAACCGGCTTATAATAATATAAATAGGGGGTTGATCAACCAAACCAACACCAACACAAGCAACAACAACTCTTCTTTAGAGAGCTAGAGAGAGAGAGAGCAAGAGTGAGAGAAATTTTTCATAGTTTTTGAGCGGTGTTAAATTTCTCGGTCGTCGAAGATTTAGTATAGAAGGTTATTACTATACGGTACCATCTTGGGACGAACTTGCGGGTTGTGTTAGTCGTCTTCATCTATCCTTCAATAAAGATTTCTTGTTCGCCCGAGGACGTAGGCTTTAAAGCCGAACCTCGTTAATTTCTGTTCGCATATTTGATTTTGGCTTAGCTTTTCGGTTAATCTTCATAATCGGATCAATTTCTGGGTAGGTTCGATAGCTTCCGCGACTTTTAGTTATTACAATTGGTACCAGAGCCTTGTTGAAATTGAACGAAGAGAAGATGGGATCGAGAAGTGGTACGGTCAAATCAGGGAAATATGAGATAGAGAAGTTCAATGGGAAAAACGATTTTTCTTATTGGCGGATGCAGATGAAGAATCTGTTAATCTCGCAGAAATTACACAAGACGTTGACGGGAAAGAAACCAGGAGATATGTCAGATGAGGATTGGGAGGAGTTAGATCTCGAAGCACGGGCTACCATTATGTTGTGTCTTGAGAGGGACGTGGCGTTCCTAGTAGACGGAGAAACAACGGCGGCGGGTGTGTGGTTAAAGCTAGAAAGCAGTTTCATGACGAAAACTTTAACGAATCGGGTCTACTTAAAATCCAAAATATTCACATGTAGAATGGAAGAGGATTCTTCTATTCAGGAATATGTGAATAGGTTTGACAGGATTATCTCAGATTTGAAGGATATTGATGTTAAGGTTGAGGATGAGGACCAAGCCCTCATATTGTTACTTTCATTGCCAAAATCCTATGAAAACCTTGTTCAAACTTTGATGCTTGTTGGTGATAGTCTAAGCATGGAAGAGACGAGAAATTCGCTATTAGCGGATGACCTTCGTAAGGTTGCTACTAGCAGTATGGCGTCGGGTGGAGTAGACAAGGAACAAGCACAAGGGTTCTTTGTAACAAGGGGGAGGAGTAATGAAAGGGGAAAGGGAAAGGGCGGGAAATCTAGATCCAAATCTAGAGGCTCTTTCAAGAAAACGTGCTTTAGTTGTGGTGAGCTTGGCCACTTTAAAGCGGCTTGTCCAAAGAGAAAGTTGAAGCAAAAGAACGAAGGCTACAAGGAGAAACAAGAGATGCAAGAGGCGGGATATGTGTCAGAAGAGGCGGACGAATGTTTCTCGGTGACAGAGGTGTCTGAGAAGATCTTCGATAAGTGGATGCTTGATTCAGGGGCGTCACACCATATGTGCCCAAATAGGGAGTTGTTTACTACCTATAGGAGTATAGATGGTGGTACAGTTATACTGGGTGATGATAGTATATGTAAAACTGTGGGACTCGGAACAATACGGATCAAGATGCACGATGGAGTGGTAAGAACATTGACGGACGTAAGACACATACCCGATTTGCGGAAAAATCTAATTTCCCTTGGTGTGTTGGAGCGGAACGGCTGTAAGATAATTATAGAGAATGGCTCCATAAGAGTCGTTAAGGGTTCTTTGGTGGTAATGAGAGGTACTCGTTACGGTAATTTATACAAACTTTTGGGGACAACAATTACGGGAGATGTAGCAGTAGGAATCAGTGGAAGGGATCCAACGGCTAGTACGAGGCTTTGGCATATGCGCCTTGGGCATATGTCAGAAAAGGGTCTATCTTTGATGTGCGGGAAAGGCTTGTTGAAGGACATGAAGAAGCCTTGCATGGAGTTTTGTGAGCATTGTGTGTTCGGGAAGGCACACAGGGTGACGTTCTCTACAAGCAAGCACAGGAGCAAAGAGGTATTAGACTACGTACACACCGATGTCTGGGGACCGGCAAAGTTACCTTCCAAGGGTGGTTCCAGGTATTTTGTTACGTTCGTTGATGATCATTCGAGATTTGTCTGGCTTTATTTTCTGAAGCATAAGAATGAGGTATTCAACACATTCCTGGTGTGGAAAGCAATGGTTGAGAACAAAACTGGTCGAAAGCTGAAGACGTTAAGGTCGGATAATGGGACCGAGTACACGGATGGGGCATTCAAGGAGTTTTGTAATCAGGAAGGCATTGTGAGGCACTGGACAGTAGTAAACACACCTCAGCAGAATGGAGTCGCAGAGAGATTGAACCGTACACTACTTGAGAAGGCTAGATGTATGCGCTCCAATTCGGGACTAGGCGTAGAATGGTGGGCAGAATCTGTTGCTACAGCTTGTTATATTGTGAACAGGTCTCCACATTCTTCTTTAGATGGCGGCATACCTTACGAGGTGTGGTCAGGTGAACATGCAGATTACGGGAGACTTAAGGTTTTCGGTTGTACGGCCTATTACCATGTTAAAGGTAACAAACTTGACAATAGAGCAAAGAAGGCAATTTTCTTAGGATATGCTACAGGAGTCAAGGGTTATCGGCTATGGTGTACGGAAGACAAGAAGTTTGTAATCAGCAGAGATGTGGTGTTTGATGAGTCATTTATTGTAGCTATGGCGAAAGCTACGGTGCCTAGTTGTGGTGATGTTGGGTCTACTAAAGCTCAAGTAGTGGAAGTAGAAACCGAAGACCAACGGGTTTCTAGGAATCATGATCAGGTGGAGCATCAGGATAATACTCAGGATGAGGAAATTGATGAACCCGATCATGAGGAGGTTCAAGGGGAAGGTACACAAGTTTTACAACAACAACAGCAGGATGTTTCGGTACACACTAGGCCGAAACGGTTATATAAGCCGGTACAGAGGTTAGGGTCAGACAAACCTCTTAGGCATTACGGGCAGGCAAATCTGGTTGAATATGCACTCTCGGTGGAAGACGACGAGCCGGTCACCTTCAAACAAGCTATCACCGCGGCGGAAAGAGAGAGTTGGTTGGTTGCTATGCAAGAAGAGATGGAGTCTCTTCACAAGAACCAGACATGGGAGGTTGTCCCATTGCCCGAAGGTAAGTCTGTTATTGGTTGTAAATGGGTGTACAAGAAGAAAGAGGATTCTTCCGAGATCAAGGGTACAAGGTATAAGGCAAGACTAGTGGCCAAGGGTTATGCACAGAAAGAAGGGGTCGACTACAATGAGATTTTCTCACCGGTCGTGAAACATACTTCTATTCGGGTGCTATTGAGTATTGTTGCTCACAGGGATCTTGAGCTGGAACAACTCGATGTTAAAACCGCCTTCTTGCACGGAGATTTGGAAGAAGAAATTTATATGGCTCAACCTGAGGGATACAAGGTTGAGGGTAAAGAAAATCAAGTATGTCGTTTGAGGAAATCTCTTTACGGATTAAAACAATCCCCTCGCCAATGGTACAAACGATTTGATTTTTTCATGCTAAAGCATGGTTTTCGCAGAAGTGACTATGATTGTTGTGTATACATCAAAAAGCTTCGCGAAGGTGACTTTATTTATCTCCTTTTGTATGTGGATGACATGCTTATTGCTTCTCGAAGCATGGTGGAGATAAATAAGTTGAAATCTCAACTCAGTCAAGAGTTTGAGATGAAAGACATGGGCGCTGCAAAGAAGATACTGGGAATGGAGATTAAGAGAGAGCGGTCAAGTAAGAAACTGTACTTGAATCAGAAAGGTTACATCGAACGAGTAGTTTCTCGGTTCGGGATGCAGAATGCGAAGGCGGTGTCAACACCTTTGGCACCACACTTCAGGCTCTCGGGAAAACAATCTCCCACTACTACGGTGGAGAAGGATCATATGGATCGTGTACCGTATGCTAGTGCAGTTGGCAGTTTGATGTACGCTATGGTGTGTACTCGTCCGGATATTTCACAAGCGGTCAGTGTGGTTAGTAGGTTTATGGCAAACCCGGGGAAGACACATTGGAAAGCTGTGAAGTGGGTCTTGAGGTACTTGAAGGGTACCGTTGATACGGGTTTGTGCTTTGGTGGAGACACATGTCAGGTAAGCGGTTATGTTGACTCGGATTATGCTGGCGATCTAGATAGAAGACGATCTACTACTGGTTATGTATTTAGGGTACATGGTGCTCCAGTTAGTTGGCGATCGATGTTACAATCTACAGTTGCGTTATCTACTACGGAGGCCGAGTATATGGCTATGGCCGAGGGTGTGAAGGAAGCATTGTGGTTGTGGGGTCTTCTGGATGATCTAGGGATTAAGCAGGAGTGCGTGGATGTATGGTGTGATAGTCAAAGTGCGATCCACTTGGCGAAGAATCAGGTCCATCATGCTCGTACTAAGCATATCGATGTCAGGTATCACTTTGTACGAGATGTCATAGAGGAAGGTGATGTTTCTCTCATGAAGGTACACACAGATGAGAATCCCGCGGACATGTTGACTAAAGTGGTGACATGTAGCAAGTTTCGGCATTGCCTGGAATTGCTACAAATCGGCTCGTGTTAAGTTGCCCGAAAGGGCGTAATGGCGACAAGGTTTTCTTTATGTGAAGGGTTGGTAGAACTACGGTAGGCTTGATCCTGTAAAAGGGTACGTAGGCAGCCATGGTCATATGGCGCAGTCGGATGAAGTTACAAGAAGCAGATATATCTTACAAGGAGTATCCTAGTGTTCGTCCAAAATTTGAAGAGTATCAAATTGTGTACGAGGTGGAGAATTGTGAGAGGCGGTTTACCAATACCCAAATTTAGAAACCAAAGTAGGCGGTTTCATTCCAAGGCAGTTTGGTTTCTAAATTGGCATCAATTGTGAGGCGGTTTAGCAACCCAATTGAGAGGCGGTTTGGATTCCTAAATTGGGTTGGGTTTCTTAAATTGAACCGGCTTATAATAATATAAATAGGGGGTTGATCAACCAAACCAACACCAACACAAGCAACAACAACTCTTCTTTAGAGAGCTAGAGAGAGAGAGAGCAAGAGTGAGAGAAATTTTTCATAGTTTTTGAGCGGTGTTAAATTTCTCGGTCGTCGAAGATTTAGTATAGAAGGTTATTACTATACGGTACCATCTTGGGACGAACTTGCGGGTTGTGTTAGTCGTCTTCATCTATCCTTCAATAAAGATTTCTTGTTCGCCCGAGGACGTAGGCTTTAAAGCCGAACCTCGTTAATTTCTGTTCGCATATTTGATTTTGGCTTAGCTTTTCGGTTAATCTTCATAATCGGATCAATTTCTGGGTAGGTTCGATAGCTTCCGCGACTTTTAGTTATTACACCTAATCTATGCTTTTATCGTGTCATCTCATAAACCAAAATCTTACTTGTGACTTGGAATGCTTGGGAAAAATTACCTCTAATTTCGGGAGAAAAGCTGTAAGGAACCTAAATGAACAAATTACAAAAACAATATGATAGGAAGAGAGATACAAGCAAGCGATGGAGAAAATATAACGAAGAAAATAGGAAGAGAATAAACAAAAACAATTGCACAATCTCTTTTCTCTATTATGAATCTTATATTGTACACATAAATACTTTCAAACAATATAGAGAATGAAAAGAAAACAAACAATACTCGAAGAGTCTACAAGTCAAAGTTTACTCTAGACCTGCACGAAATAAATGGTCTTAATTTCGAGTCAGTTCTCTTTCCTACAGATCTCCTAATTAATGAATTTTATTGGTCGAGATGGACGGTAGATTCCTATCTAGTTCTGAGCTTCTACCATTTTTCAAAAATAAAGTATCCCCAATTTTGCTACTTCACTCCCTCCTTAGATCTCCTAATTGTACAATATATTTGTTACAAAAAGCTAGCCAAGAAACTTGAATAGTTGAGAAGGGTTTATAAGAATTCCCAAACCAAATAAGTTTGACATGATGTAAGCACTCACTAATCACTCTCTCGTTTCCATCTCTGAAATTTGTAAATTGAGAGAAAATATATGATATACCCTATGATTGAATTAAAACAATAAACTATAAGAATGAGAAAACTTCGTATTGCCTTTTCCTTTATAAAAAAATCTTTATGGAAAGGTTTTATTTGTCGCCTGCCTAGGCAGAGATCAATGAGTATAGTTGTCAAGATCTACTAATTCACAAATCATTTGAGAATGAATTAGTTAAGATTCCTAAATATTTATATATGTGAGCCTGACTCTAATTTATTGTTTTATTTCTACCCTAATTACCAAGCATTGTGTGTGTAACCTCTCAATTTTCGAAGTAAATGTACTGGTAATAATCCAGTAATATACACAATACATAGTAGCAATTTACTTTTCTTCCTATCTGGTATATTTTTTTTTAATGTTTGATCTTGTTTCAATTTTTTAAAATTTAATCCTATATATTTAAATTGTTATGTTAGAAAGATCAATCTTTAGCGCCACTATAAAAATGAAGAGTATTTTTTACAGCATAAAATCGCCGAAAAAGAGACTTTTCCGACGGCGGAAAACTTTTGAAATTTGTTGGAAGTAGCGGCGGAGAAAATCATTTTGCGATGAACACCATATGCTGGAAAAGATTATTTCCAACGGCTCGTATTTTTCCTGACGGTAACAAACTGTCAAAAATTCGTTAAAACAGTGGCTTGGGATTGGAAATACTATTTCTGACGAATACCATTTGTCAAAACAAATATTTCCGACGGTAACAATCTCTATGTAATACTACTCAATTCTAACACTATAAATAACAAATGAGAACAAGAACATAACTTTTTCTCATCTCATTGTCACAAATAACTTTCTATAATTGGGACATAGTTTAAATGGCAAGAATTAACTAGATGAATCCGTAAAAATATGTAGAGACTTCAAATATGTACATAAAGAATTTTTAAATCTTCATACTTATCCCCTTTTGTCTTTGGTGGAATTAGTGTTGCTTATCAGATTATCGTGTCGGTCGGGGTTTCAACCTGTTGGTTGAAAATTGAAGGGTTTTTTGAATTTACCCCCTCATCACTAATTGGTAATTGAGTTTACCCCCTTAATAATGAGTAATTGAGTTTACACCTTTATATTTACTATTTTTGACAAAAACACAAATGTTGTGTTTGGCGTATGTGAAATAAATGTGACTACCAAGAACAATTATCATTCAATATGATTCCTCGTAGTTGTTCCACCTTGCTTTTATTGTTTGATTTGGTCGGTAATAAGATCATTAAAGATTGATTTTGGTCGTAATTTGTGATTTATCATCTCATGTCAAACATGTCCTTAGTAGTTTTGCTAAAAATACAAAATTCAAGGGGGTAAGCTCAATTACTAATTACTGAAGGGGGTAAACTCAATTACTAATTAGTTTTGAGGGAGTAAGCTCAAAAAACCCAAAATTGAAATAGTGTCAGTTTGGGGTGGCCCGTTAACCTTAAATCCAAGTCTGGCTAGGGATTGGGCCAATTCGAGTCAGAGCACTGGTCTGGTTCGCCTTTAAAAAAATTAGAAAAATTATAAACTTAAATTATCATAGGAAGAGAAAAATTTAGACATGGATAAAAGTGGTGTTTGTCGGGTTTGTAAGGAAAAAACAAAGAGACATGAACACTTGTAAATGCTTCATAAGTATCTGGGAAAAAATGAGACATATACTTCTAAGTTCAGAAAAGATTAGACTCGATGGAATGCTTATAAAGTTTTGTAGGAAAAAGAAAAGTGAGATGGGTCGAGTCGGCAGACTGTCACTACCTGGACTCATTGTCAGATAGGACTAGTCCGGTGGGATCTAAATCAAGTCTAACTAGGGATCGGGATATAGCTCTGAGCTAGCTTGGCCATCTATCGTACAGGACGGTCCGCCCTAAACTGGTTGAGCTTGGGGCGGGCCGATAAGCAACCCTATGTGGAATTGGTGACAGAAACGTGCCTATACAACCTTGAATCATTGATCCCTACCTACTATTGTTTGAATACAAAATATGCAAGTGGTTAAATTTTCAAATTAACTACTAAAAAAGACAAGAGTAATGGTTGACTTAAACGTGTAATCCATAAAACAAGAACAAGTTGAGCAATAAGTCACTTGTGTTTGGCCGGTCAACTAAGTTAGTCTGGTCAACCAAATGTAGCTTGTCACCATGTTCAAACAAGTGAACTAAATGTGCCCTAAAAAAAATATTAATCACACCTGATTCACTTTTAAACTCAAAATGTTTGTACTAGTGACCTTGGGCGTAAAGACAAATTACTAAATTTTGTTTCATGTACTTTTATCTCTTGTCCAAAAGCTCTTAAAAAATAATTTTAACGCTATACATTAATTTCTCGCTGTCAAATTTATATTTTTGGTTTTGTTTTGTACCATAGCAGAAAGATACGATAGCAGAATGATCTCAGGTAATGCTAGATGCAATAAGTAAGAAATTCAAACGGATTAAATTATAAACACGTACTAAAATATATACTTATGAAACAGTTCAATTTATGGTGAATTTGGGAGAGAGAGAATTGGGGAACTACAATGGTGTTGTATACCGAATATGATTTTCTTTTGGGAAATACTAACTTTATTCAAATACTGTCAAATGAGTATGGATACAATCCAGTCAGACGAATTTGCAGCACTTCAATATGCAGTTACAACAAAATAGAAACAAAATGTGCAACCCCGTGATGTTATACACGCACGACTAGGACAATGTCAAGGACCAAGCATAATTTTTTTTTTCTTTTTTTAAATTATACAAGATTTATTTAATTATTGTCCAATGAGAAAGCCAGAACGGATGCAATGCAGTCGGACGAATTTGTAGCACTTCAGTATCCAATTACAGCAAAACAGAAACCAAATGTACAAACTCGTGATCTTACATACACGACAATAGTACCCAAATTTAACATAGTTTCTTGTACACTTGAGGAAGACTGGTATTTGCCAAAGCTCGATAGCACCAAAAATGGTTTGGCATGGTCCTTGTGAAGCCCTAACGACACTTTGGGCATCACCTTTGATGATAACTCGGAAAGAATCTATCTGCACCCCAAAATGGCTGTTGAAGGCGTGTCAAAGGCGAAGGCGTGGGTAGGGCCATCTGCTGAGGTGTGCGGCTCGATCGTGCACCCGACTTTAGATGCTTTAAGTACTTTATAGTGCTCCCTGTGTGAGATATTCATACTCTCTCCAACTAGTCTTTAGTTTTTCTTTCTTTTTTTTCTTCAAATTTGCGTATAATTGAATGAATGGAAAATGCTCGACAACATCACGTATGTCTTCATATACCATGAAAAACCATGGTAAATTTGTGTTTGCATAAACAAGGACGGTTTCTTGTTTTCGCAAACATAACATTTTCAAATTCAACTAGGTTTGCAGTTGTTGTCATACGTCTACAAAAAATGCAAAAGCAATGGCAATGATTTCCATTGTTTCTTATCTTTCTATACTTAAACTGATTTATTACTTCATGTTTTTTTCATAGTTTTTATATTGTCATACGCCCCATTAAAATGTGACTCGGACCCCTCTGAATTCTCAGTCATAGCCCTGGGCGTGAGCCTCACAATTTTCTACCGATTTACATGCATCTGTTTGCTAAACGCACTGATGAACTTACCATTGATATCTCTAAGCGAAATTCTATGTATAATCTCAAGACAAATTTGGTCTAAGAAGGCTAATGCATATTTGCAAGTAACAATGTTCACACTTGTTTTCAGGACAAAATGCATTTTTGGTTTTTTTTTTATTAAACCATAATTCCATGAAAATTTGACAAAGTGCACTTTTATACCATCATTTCCTATAATAACATGAAAATTTATTTCAATTATATTTGAAATGAAATACCGTATAGATAACTAATTTATACATTAAAATGTGTATTATATAATTTTATATCACATAATATCAGATACAGATACTACAGGGGCGGAGCCATTAGTGGGCTCCGTCTGGCTGCAGCCCGGGTGAGATTATGATAATAAAGATAAGTGGCAGTTTTGTTCACATGAAGATCTTTAGCCTAGTGGTAAAAGTTGTGAAAAAATTAGCTTGAAACCTGGTGGTTACAAGTTCGAGCCGGTCATTTTGAGATTATTTCTTTACTATTACTTCTAGTTTCAGCCCGTCCCTTAATTAATTCCTGACTCCGCCTCTGATATACTAGTATCTTATCGAAATATCCAAACATTTGGATATATATTTCATATACAAATGTGGATTGAATAGATATTTTTTTTACTAAAAGACTATTCATTGACAGGCAGCCTGTCTAGATATCCTCATAAATGTGAAGGATCTCCTTCACTGGGAATTTCTTTCTCTTTTGCTAATCTAACTGCATAGATTGGTGGTCATTTTTCCATGAATTAATAAAGGATTAATAGTGGAGTATATATTTTGTTTTATTTGTATAAAAAGAAGCAAATTAAACACAAATCTGCACAATCCCTTTATATACTAGATTATTTATATTAAAAAAAAAAGATTATTTATATTGCTACAACTGTTTTGTAATAGATGTGCATTAAATTCTGAAATAACAAAAGAAAAAAAGAAATATGCGAAAAAATTCTCTATTAAAAGGAATCTTGCTGTATAATTTTTGTAGTAATATGTGTACTAGTTGTTTCTAATTTTATATTTTATAACTTAGGATGTCTAATATGAAGATTATCAATCATTAATCACTCATTGTTTTGAGTTGCGAAAATGCTCCACCTACTTAATCATTCTTCATATTATTTAGGGTTCTCTTTTAAATTCATTTACAAAATATTACTAAAAGTGCACATTTAGCAAATTTAAATTTGATCATCAACCATTTACATAAAAGATAGTAGGCTAGCTTTATACTAGCTATATACAAATATTGCCACTTAATGAATAAGACAATTCTAGCTGGGAAGAAAAAAAAAAGTTTATTTTTGTTTCACCTTCATCTTATAGTTAGATCCAAATTAATTCAAAAGCCACAATATGAACTCATGTCAATTAGTTCAACAAAAAAGTAAATGAACTCATGTCAACAAAATGAAGTAGAAATTACATAGGGAGGTGACAAAGGCTAAACTAATATAATATTCATTAATATATTGGTAGCTTATTAATAGAAGGAAGAGAAGGTGATGAGATCATTTAGATAAAATTAATTAAACAAAGACTAAATAATTAGTATAATTAACTCAACCTAATCTATTCCCTTCATTGAAGAGAGAGAGAGAGAGAGAGAGAGAGAGAGAGAGAGAGAGAGAGAGAGAGAGATGAGCATGTGAAAGCAAAGACTAAATCATAAAATGGGTAGCTTGTTAGGGGGTAAGGGGGGTTGCTTTCATATTACTTGAAATTTATTAAATTACATGATAAATTAGTATTTGCTTGCACGTCCTTTCTCAAAATATATAAATTAAACATTAAATAACTATAAACAAACTGCCTATCTGTCAAAATAATATACTTAAAACCCTAAACTCCATCAAATTGCATCCCATATCTTCTCCTCTTTCTCTATCTATATTTCATCATCTAATCAATAATTCTCTTAATATATAACCCTAACCCTTTTCATCCTCTCTCTCTCTTTATATCTTCTCCATTAGTATCCATCCCTTGTTTCTTAGCTCTTGTCTCTAATTCTACATGAGGATATTGCTTCTTTGATTATCCTCTCTCTCCATCTATCTAAGAATTCTTATGCATATGGATGGTAGATTCAACAACCCATTTATAAGTGAACAAGAAGATCATCATCAACAACAACAATCTCCAATAGCTACTAACTCATCATCTTCATATTCACCCAAGTTCTCAACAAGCATGTCTTCTCCAAAAAAAGGGTTAGTATATCAATCTCCTGCAAGAATTCATATTAGGGTTGTTGTTGTTTATATACTAAAATTTCATTAGAATTTGCTTCTATTATTGTTTTTGAAACAGTAGAAGAGCTGTACAGAAAAGAGTAGTATCTGTACCAATAGGAGAAATTGATGGATCTAGATGTAAAGGGGAGGGAGCTCCACCGTCGGATTCATGGGCTTGGAGGAAATATGGTCAGAAACCGATCAAAGGTTCTCCCTTTCCAAGGTAACCATTAACTAAGCTCATTTCTTCCACGGAATTAATTTCAATTTGGCCCCTCTATTTGATCAACTCACTATTTTGATCACCAATGAATTTTTTGTTTTGTAACTATAAACCTAACTTAAACTAGAAAATAAAAATAATAGAAGAGGCTACAAAAGTTAACCTGATCGAGAGTGAAAAAGTTTATCGAGTGAGAGAGAGAGGGAGAGTTGATTCGAAAATAGAGATGGTTGATTTAGTTTAGAGTCTCAAGTAGCTTTGATTGTTAACGTCTTCTAACACTGGTCGAAAAAAAAAACTCCCTGATAATTCTTTGATTTGTCTTCTTCTCCACTGGGATCCTGAAGGAAAAAACTCACGAGAGAAGATCATTTTAGAGAAAAGGGCAGAAAAAGAAGAATTTTGTGGGTCAGATTCCGGCGACTAAATCTCTCTCTTATGTGATTCATTCTCAGGGGATATTACCGGTGTAGTAGCTCAAAGGGATGTCCGGCGAGGAAACAAGTAGAAAGAAGCCGATTAGATCCATCTATGCTACTCATAACTTATGCTTGTGAACATAACCACCCTTGGCCGGCTTCCAAAAGGTCTAATCCCACAACCACTTCCTCCGCCGCAACCACCACCTCTCCACCAACTAGCAACACCACCGACGATACTTCCAACGACAAATTAGACCAAGAAGAATCACCAGTTTTCACAACCCAATCTGAAACTAAACCAGATGACAAATTCCCCAATCTGGGTACTGAAGATTCAATGATGACAACCGACGATTTCGGGTGGTTTTCCGATGTTGCTTCTACATCACTAACAATACTAGAAAGCCCAATTTATAGTAAAAGTAGTATTAATGGAGAACAAGATGATTTGGGTTTATTGAGATTTCCAAATATGAGAGAAGAAGATGAGTCATTATTCGCCGATTTAGGTGAATTACCGGAATGTTCCTTGGTTTTCCGACGAGGGTATGCCGATCAAGAAGAAGAACGTCGCCGGTGTAATTTAAGGGCGGCTTCCTGGTGTGGCAGTACAGGATAAGATTCAATATCATTAATCAATACCTAGTATGCAATTTTTTTTTTCTTTTTGTCTCTATCTATCTACGTTGGGAAAATTATTATAATCCAAATTAAGATGAATATGATTTGATCATATTTAATTTAATTTTTTTTACTATAAGGTTTTAATTTGGTATGATCACTAGTCTTGGTTTTTGTGTAAAAATAATTGAAAGTTATTGGGAAATATAAGAGTGAGTAGTAATTGAGAGAGATTATTTTAAATTTCAATTGGAGGGAGATTCTTCTGTCTTAATGGCATGTGTTTGTCAGTATCTTTAATTTATCCAATCTCTACTTCCAAAATTTATCTTCCTTCTTTGATTTGTTAGAAGGTAGAAAAATTAAAGTACATGTTTATTCATTCTATTTTGGATCTAAGAAGATTTAAAAATAAGCAACTACGATCTGTCCACCTTCAAGGACATCTGATATACATTCGAGTTATCAGCTGATAGAAAGAGTTCATCTTCGATATGATAGTTTTACATTGTTTGGTAATGTGTAGAGACACCGCTATAGTGTAAACTTGAGTGTAGTGAGCTCCCAGACTAAAACACCCTTTACCCGTTTAGACTAATTGTGAATTTTTTGTCGTTTGGGGTGGTGAAGTGAAGTAAATGAAGATGGATACAGAAAAATCTTTTAAATTATTTAGGGAGATATTTATCTTCTAGATATTTTCAGATGTGAGGTTTCCATTCAGACTTATTTTAATGTTTGAAATAATTTATTTTTTATTGAGCTCATTCAAATATCTAACCTATTGAAAAAACATTTTAGATTTATTACATATATATATATATATCAAAAAAACACATCTGAAATTTGACTTGCGACCAAATCAAAACTTTAGATTGAAAAGAAAAAACCAGAACTCCTAACAAAAATATGTGAAAACTATAAACCACAAAGTGTTAACTTTTTTTTATTTTTGGAAAGATCACCATAATAAAGAAACCTGAACCTAAGTAGTGTGAAATTGTGTCAGCCTTATTTGGTGAAAAGTTGTTCAAATCTTATATGACAGCTAAAGGCTTAATTCTGAAAGGAGGTTTATGTCAGTAAAATAGCCTAAATTAATATGTTCAGGAATATGAAGATAAAAGATGTGAAAGTAAAAGTAGAGACACCAAGATTATTTAACGTGACAAAAAACCCCTCCAAAATAGAAGGTAAAAAATCATGGGACCTAGTCCAAAAATCTTCCACTATGATTAAATAATGGGTTACACAATTCTTCACCAAACCTATTAGACAAACCAATTGTTCAAGATGTGCAGAAACACTCTTGGATAACAATTCTTCCCTAAACAAATAGAGGATTAACCAACTCTTCACCAAACCTATGGTGGATAAACTAAACAAGAAAGGGAATACAAAGATTTCTTACTCCTTAGGATATGAACAAATCCTAGATCACCAAGGCTGAAGAAGATAACCACAAACTAAATTGCTTCACAAAATTAATTATCTTCTTTTCTACAAATCAATATTCTTCTCTTTCAATTTCTCTTGAAAGAACCACTTCAGAAATATCTCTTTCTCTGACCTCTTTCTGTTCTCATCTCCCTGATCTCTATCTCTCTCTAATCTGAGAACATATGATCTGAAAGGATTTTCTGGTAACTCTCCCTACTGGGAGGATACTTTCTGACTTGAAAGTATGACACTCTCTAACTTGAAAGTATGAATAATATTTTCCCATTCATTCCCTATTTATAATGATATACAAGGAGGTATTCCAATAGAAATAAGATTCCTTTTTTAGGCTTGAAATAGAAACTTCTATTTCATCCCGAAAAAAGAATAATGTAAATCCTATTCTAACTAGAAATCTTTTTTCTCATAAAAAAAGACTAGAAATCCTTTTATTATAAGGAGGGACCCCAACAGTTTAATGGAGATTTTTGAAGTGAAATTAGTTTTCTTTGTACTCTAGGTAGTGGTCATTTGTGCCACTTTACAAAGCATTCTGACAAAGACTCACAGACTGTGTATGTGGTGTACTGTTGAAACGAAAATTATTTATGTTTCACACAGGGTCGTGGCTGAGAATTTTGAAGTCCCGTGCGAAATTTAAATCTGGGCCTATTGAAGAACAAAAAAGTTACAAATAAAAATTGAACAAAATATTATTTCTTTGTGCAAGATATAGTTTAGAATCGAAAGGCGAGTTTTTGAATATGGTACATTTGTATCATGATTTTCACATATATATATTTACATATTTTAAAAAAAATTATAATTTTTTTTATTTCTATTTACGAAAATCACTTCAAAATATGAAAGAAATACACCCGCAACAAGAAAATAGTTAAGAAAAAGTGCAACAGAACAGAAATAATGACTTATTTAGCAATAGTACCATCAACACCCCAAAGAAAAAACAAAAGGAATTGAGGCCTTGGTGGAATTGGGCCCGGGAGAAATTACATATATCAAACCAATTGAGTTGAGTGAAGTCTTCTATCTAATGATGTATCTCCGTTTTATTAAACCTTAACGTTAGATCACTACTGGAATTGGGCCCTTAATGGTGTGGGGGGGGGGGGGGGGGGGGGGGGTCTGGCGCAGTGCGAGAGACCCCGCACACCCCCCAAAACGACTCTGGTTTCACAATACCGATATTATAAATACTTCATAAACAATATATACATAATCTTCATAATGCACTTGAAGTTTTATAACATTTTAGAAGCTACAAAAAAGTTCAAAAACGTCACAAAGCTTCATACTGAATTAAGAAGTAGCATGTTATCTTATGAAGCTTCATACTTTGTTACGAATCTCTATACTTTTTTTATGATGTTTCATAGTCTTGGATGAACTTTCGTATTTGTAAAACACCAATAACGTTATGAAAGTTCATATTGTGCTACGAGCTTCATATTACTTTATGGTGAGTCCATAAGATTTTACGAAGCATTTATATTACAAAGCAGACATCCATTTTTACGAATCTTTGTACATTCTTATGATGTTTTATACTCATGGACGGACTTTTGTATTCATAAAACACCAATAACGGTATGAAACTTCATAGAGAAGTTTTACAAGGCCTCCCCAATTTTGTTAAAAGGTCTCCTCATAAACCATTTCACTTTGTAAATAGTCATTGAGGGGGGGCTCTTTTAACAAAAATGAGGGGCCCTCTAAAATCTCCCACCTTCATATTGTGTTATGAAACTTCATATTGTTTTATGGTGTGTCCATAAGAATTTATGAAGCACTTATGTTACGAAGCATGTATATATTTTTATTTTTATTTACAATAATCATTATTGGATGTAAAGAGCAATTCGTTTTTCAGTTATTCGATTTTCATCATCTATTCTTCTTCTCTCTGTAATGAGATCCTATCTCTCCAAATTGCTTCTTTCAATTACAACCCAAGCCTACACTAATGATCTATAATGATCTAGGAAATGAGATAAATTAGACTTGAGTGAATAATTATAGAATATTAGGTTAACGGTAGTTTCAAGCAAGAGCGATTTTGAGAGATAAATAGAGAAGAGAATGGCGGAATCAATTAGTATTTTTGAGAGATTTTCAAGAAAAACAGACAAAGAAATGGGAATAGGCACACATCAAGGAAGAAATATAAGAAAATAACACAATGAGAGATGATAAGAAGTTTCTATCAATGGAGAAATGAAGCTTATACATAAACAACAAGAAGACAAAGTTATGGAATCACTCAACCTTCATCTTTGAAATCAAATGTCAATGTCTCCGGTGACATCCATAAATTCTTCTCGGGAAATTTGGTGTTTTTCTTGATGAAACCGTAATTCGTCTCTACTTGGTTCATCCTGATTACATATAATTAAGTATAATACAATTTACGACCTTTAGGGTCATCTCATTTGTGATGTTTAAGATCTTTTTATTTTTTGGTCTAGGGTCTTTTTATTTTGTTTTTGCAATATTGTACTCATTTACCTTCATGTTGTCTTTACTTTTGTAAATTGCGTGTTGTAATTTACGATAGTAAATCCATGTTGTACTCAAAGGAGTCAAAAGTCTCCAAACCATATAATGTATTGGATTTAATTCCTACATATGAATGAAAGTTCTGGTTTTATCAGAAAAAAAATTGTTTTATCAATGGATAAATGGATCTAAATAGATTTCACGGAATAAGATTATGGACATACTTGATTAGTTGGAAAAAAAATTCTCATGTGAGAGGTGGGGTCACAGTTTTCCATGTCCAGCAACGAAATATTTGACAAGTTTACCCTTTTGAGAATGTGTCTTCCTTGCTCTGCACATCTCACAACCTTGACGAAAAAACTCGCATCACTTTGTATTTCAGAGAGGGACTCGACGGGCCACTATGCCCAATTAGGGGTGGGAATCGGGCGGGTATGGGCACCCACGGGTAATTCTAAGTCAGGCTCGGGCTGGTCGGGTAAGTTTCTCCTCTGCCCACTCGGGTTCTCGGGCGGATTCGGGCGGGCTTTTCTAAAATTTCATATGATCAAAGCCCGTCCAAGCCCACTAAAGCATCGGGCAAGTCGGGCTTCGGGCAAATCGGGCATCGGGTTTCTTTATCTGATATTTTTCTACCAAATCAAGAAACTCTAGAAATTTAATATTGTTCAAATAAGCTTCTCTAAACAAATTGATACCAAATCTTTACAAAATTTATAAATCGAGAATGAAAGAAATACTCAGATTCCGTAACATAAGAAATCAACAACTGATGTAGATCTATATATGCAAACATGAGACGTGGTTGTCTTCCACTTTTTTGCTTGTCTTTGTATGTTCCATTAGTTCTTTGTTATTCCTTCACATCGAAATAATCTTAAAATTTGACCACTACATAGAGATGGAAGATGATCCCAATAACTTATTTAATAGAGAAGAAGGTTGGCATAAGAAGGTCTAGTAAATAAGAGAAAAACGGCTACAGAGTCAGCTTAGATGCTTTTTTTTTGACTCTATGCTACCGAACTTTTCAGATTCAATGTGGTAAACTATTAGGGTTGCTTCAATGTGTAGTTTATATCTCTTGGGAGAAACCCTAAATCTACCTTGGGCTTTATAGTGAAGTATAATCGACACTTAAAATGATTGGCATCTATAGGCATCCGTCGGGTGACCATATCGGGCTCGGTTATGGGCGGGGTTGCGGACAGAGCTTTTCACCCGAGCCCGCCCATGAAAAATCATCGTGCTGGGCGGGTAGTACCCATCTTCGGGCGCGGGCGTCCATGGACATTGTCGGACGCGGGTAAACGTGACGGGGATCGGGCTTTCGGGTAGAATTCCCACCCCTATGCCCAATAGACAGGTTGTGTTGGAGTACCGGGCAGTTTTTGGGGCGACATGGGTCACTCTGATACCCTAGGCTCTACTTTTAGTTTGACCAGCAGAGCAGAAGGAACTCGGGAATGTTAACAAGATGGTTTAATCTACTCCATTTACAAACCTTTGAATTTCATCTGTCAAGGCACAGATCATGAAAATAGATAAGTTGGATCTATAATTTTGACTCACATTCCCAATTTCATTTGCGACCGTAGGTAATTCATGTTTAATATGTTGCACAAAAAAAATTCGGTTCTTTTTTTTATCAAAGAAATAATTCTATGAAAATAAAAAAATTTCTGTGAAAAATCTTCCATTAAATATATTCCGTAGAAACAAGAAATTTATCATTTGGTTGTCAACATGATATTTTTACCCTTCTAAATTATGAACACTCTGATATTAACAAGATTTTACCCTTACGTTTCAAGATAACTTTTTTACCATTTTGTTATCAAAATTACATTCATACTCTTTTACTTTGGCAAAAAGACATTTTTTTTGTTGAACTGTAAATAACATTAAGCAACAAGAGCTCTATTACAATACCGATTACAATACTGATTAACTCGAAAGTAAGGAACATTTTTCCATGTCTTAGATTTGTCCTTCTTTCGAGCCCATTTGGATAGCTTGTCTGCTAGAGTATTGAGGTTCCTCTTTATATGGTTGAATTTGACGTTGCCGAGCCAATTCCTGATTTCTTTAGTTTTGCTGATTTGGATCATAGATTGCCACTGGATTTTGTGTCTTGAGTTGTTCAAGTGTTTGATGAGATTGATTTTATCGCTTTCTACTATTATTGTGCTATGATTGTTTTCTTCTGCCCAAGTGATCCCTTGAAGTATTGCAATTACCTCGCTTTCTTCGCTAGTCCGAGCCCTTGTCGATGTCACTTTAGCTTCCATGAAATTCGAATTTGAGTTGTGAACTATTAGACTAGTGCCAATGTTAGTATCAATAGTAGTATAAGATGCATCTACATTAATTTTCAAGTACGGGGATATCGGGAGTTGCCATTTTCCGTGCCCGAATGAGCCAGATTCTTTTGAATTTTGTTGGTTTTAGGAAAAGCCATAATCATGTTTATAACCGAGCTTGTATTGTTGATCGTATGTTGGAAGCAGTGATCACATCGTGTTTTCCATATATGACATAGAATGGTAACAAAATGAATGTCGTTTGATGTGTAATTATTCTGCGTTGGATCCTGCCATGATAAAATCCAATCTTTCAAAGATGTGATATTAGTTGATATGATATTGAAGTTGAACCATCTACTTTTAGCTAAAGGACAATCTAATAGAGCATGCTCAATAGTTTCTATTTCTATGTCTTTCGGACACACTAGATTGTTATCTATATATTTACCAATTCTATGTCTCATTGGAAGAGCTTTCGTACATATTTTCCAAATAAAAAGATGTTTGCGGAGAATAGTGGGTATGGACCAAATGAAATTCCAGTTGATTGAAGGCGGTGATTGGGGATCATTATTGATACTGAGGTGTCTATACATAGATTTAAATGGAGAAGTTTTCAGATTCAGTGAGAGTCCATTTCAATTAGTATGTGCCACCAGTTTGAAGTGGTATTGTTTTGATCAGATTCTGAGTTGGAACGTCAAAAGTAGAATTAAGGGTGGATTCATCCCAATGATCATTAGTGATAAGCTGCGACACTTTCGTAAGATTGGAGTGATTGGAGTTCGTGATTGGACTCGTGATGCCGGGAATCCAATTATCCGACCAAATATTAATTTGCTCCCCAGATTTAGCCTCCCAAGTGGGCAGATTATTAATTTGGTCTAGATGTTTCCGGAGGATTTTCCAGTTCCACGAGTGGTGATTTTTCGCATTTCCCGGCGAGTGGGAGTTCAAGAAGTATTTAGCTTTAAGAAAATTGAACCCAGATGGCTTGAGGATCCGATTTGAGCCGTCATGCCAGTTTACTAAGGAGGGCAATGTTGTTAAGGTAAGGAGTATGAATGCCTAGACCTCCTAGATTTTTAGACTGACAAATATATGACTATGCTTTGGTGCATATACCTTTGGACTTTCCCCACCAGAAGGACTTTTGCAAAGTCGTTATGCTTTTCCTTATGCCTTTGGGAATGGCAAAGCATTGCATCTGGTATCGGAGAACGACCGCAGCAACTGCTGAAACAACAACTGTGCGACCAACTTGAGAGAGGAAAAAGTGATTCCACTTGGAAAGCTTAGACTTAATGTGCTCAAGGATACTGTTGAACACCTTGGTTTTCTGGACACCTATGAAGAGTTGAACCCCAAGGTATTTTTCAGAGGTGGACGCATATTTAACTTTGAGGGTGCGCATGATGAGACGCTTAAACTTTGTGTGGGAGTTCTTCGAATAGAAAATGTTGGATTTCGCATAATTTATATTCTGACCCGACATCGAGCAGAAGAGATTTAAGATATTCTTAAGATAGTGAATATTATAATCTTTAAAATTGCTATTAAACTTCGATTTTTTCCATTATCTATTTTATTGAAGAAAACCACTGGCCAAAACATGAGTGATTTTCTATAGGATGACTCCAAAATACAGGATACCGAACAAACAAACTCTCCTAGTCGGTTATTAAAGGGATAAGTTTGACCATCTATTCTGTTCGGAATTTGATAAAGATTACATCCACGATTAATATAAAATCCTCTTCATATAAATCAACTCAAAATCGGAGGGTATTAGTATCTTTGTTTTTTAATATACCAAAATGGGTTACATTAATCTGCCCAAAATATTTCTCTCAAATTTTTTTTCACATTATCAAAACTACCACCGCACTTGTTTTCTCTCTTTACTTTTCTTTTCAAGGAATTCTCAAATCCATCCCCCGTGTTTCTATCTATACAGTTTATCTGCACAAAAGATCGCCAAAAATTTCTTTAGAGATCTCCCAAAATTGATTTTCTTTCTTTTTCTTTCTTTTATGCGCCCGACAAAAAAAATTCTGTTCAAACACTTATTTGAATTGCAGGTTTCTCTTTATCTCTATACTTATGGCAAGGCGTCAGCGGAAAGAGATCTACCGAACTTGTATAGAGTGTGGTTAAAACCTAGTATATATATATATATATGCTTGAGGCCATTCCATTTTGACCCCTACATTATAACCAACTCATGAAAATGAGCCTCTTAAGTCTAACACATCAGAAAAATCGATTTTAATTTAACACAATTCGTTTTCAAATTTAGAAACAAATTTACAAATATCCACTAGCACAAAGTAAGTCTAACTGGCATTCAAAATGAAAACTATAATGTGAAAATAGTTTTTAACCAATAAGTTTAAATTGTTATATGTTCCAAATTAGAGTATAGAACTGCTCACAATCTTGTGTATCGCTTCTATCCACAACCATACGATATTTTAGAAGAGATTATTTCCTTGATAATTGTATCACTTGATTTTCATGTGACAAACCTTTTTGAGTCCTTCTACAACTATGGTTGTGCGATCTTCACCCTTGTAAATACATTTGTGAAGATATTAAAATGTTGAACTTTCCTGAGATGGACTTCAAATTCCAAATTATATTTCTAGTAATTTCACCTCCCCTGGTTCCTTCCACAACCATGGGCCTATCGTCTGGTTTTTAGGCCTTTTCGTCTGGATTTGGAAGAGTAATTTCGCCTTGATGAGGGTTTCTTCAACACCAAATCTTATGTCAAGAAGCTCTTTTCCGCAAAAAAAAAAATTACCAAATTGTAAAAGCAAATTGGTCCACGAATATCTAATATTGGAATTGTAGTCAACCGTTAATAGCTCAGTTGGTAAGGCATGTACTCCTAAACCCTGAAGACCACAGATTTAATTCTCAGCATAGGTGAAATTCAATGTTTATTGAACTTGGGTTATTAAGTAGCGTAAGTAATGCAGCTAGATGGGCTTTAGGCCAATAGTTTAGTTGGGTTTTAGGCTCGTTTGTTTCAAGGTTTAATTCGGTGGTTATCGTACTTATCACATCTTAATGTATCAATGTCGTTGTAATGACTTTGGTAGTCACTTTCAAAAACAGGAACTTACCCATGGCATGAATGCATAATCCAATGTATAATAAAATGAATCTCACATATTTTCTCATACTATTGATCAAATCATCACAGCAAATCAGTCCATTAAAAAGACTAGTTTTTCCCTATTCTTCATCAAAGTTTTTGATATCCTGTTAAAATCTTACATAGAGAATAAAATACAGATAAAACATAACAAAACCAAATTCTTTTTCCACAAATTTTCAACCCTAAGTGATACCCTACTTAAGTCGAGCAGCACCCAACCCTCTTCAAAGACGAAACATCATCTTTAATATTTATTTTCTCACCTTTGGTAGGAACAGCTGAAGCAGATCCATCGTCACCCGTTTCCACTGCCTTCCTACTCACGATACGGTAAATTTGAGTCAAAACTTCAGCAAATGCGTTTTCTACGTTTTTTGCTTCCAATGCAGAGGTTTCCATGAAATATAGAGACTCTGTTTCGGCAAATGATTTTCCGTCTTCGGTTGAGACGGCTACTAGGTGACGTAAATCAGACTTGTTTCCGATGAGCATAACAACAATGTTTGGGTCTGTATGATTTCTTAACTCCTTTAACCACCTTTCGACGCTTTCAAATGTGGCGTGTCGAGTTACGTCATAGACTAGTAGTGCACCAACGGCTCCTCGGTAATAAGCACTTGTAATTGCCCGGTACCTACAAACTCAAAAAAGATTTAAAATTTCGGAAATAATGAATGAACTTCTTCCAAATCGCGTATAATAAAACCAGTTTGACAAAATTACAGATAAATTCAACATAAAGTATGATTTGTGTCAATACGAAAGCTCATCAAGTAGTCCATTGAACATATCCAACACAAACTATACATACGAACAAGGCAAAAAGTCATAAAGTGAATTAAGTTTTAGCATCTCAGATACAAACATATAGAGCTCTATTTGTATAAATCAACTAATCCTAATTAATGTATGTAAGATAACAGATCTTGATAATGGGGAATAGTCTGATCTATCATCTTATATATACTCTAGCCTAATCCACTCTCACTTTTGCAACTGCAAGGCCAACTGATAATTCTCACAGATAGGTCTTGATTCTTGAAAGAGTATAAACTAGGCATTAGAGATGCGACAATGCTGTTACACAAAAAAACCAGCGAAAAGAAAATGCATGATACTATGTTAGTGCAGATGCCGTTAGACTGAAATAACAGCACGAAAGAATGTTGGTGAAATATAGGAGCAGAAAAACGGTGTCACTGTATCACTTTAGCTTGGTGAAGGTATGAAGACACTAAGACAGTAGCAAGTGCCATTCATGATTTATCCATGAAAACATACCCATAAAAACATGCAACTATTCGGAGTAAATATCATATTGAGGAAGACAATTTTTTTTCCTCGTTATTTAGGCCGTAGGATAGAATGAACTAAAAGGGGGTATACATAGACAACAGAACTGGTTTGTGAGAAGTCATTAACTCACTATAGAGTAACATCCCTACGTGAAAGATCTAGGTGTGAAATTTTCCTCTTGGCCCAAAAAAACGTAAGTGATAAACTCGAAAGCTCAATGTTGTCAAAATTGATTTTAATCCCTTTGAAAGTTGACCAGCTTCTCGCTTTCCTTACACCCCATGAAATGGCATGAAGTAATAAAAACCGAAGTTTCTTCCGATTTTTCGGCATTATAGTATTGCCCCACGACCAATACAGTCACTAACAAATCTCGGGGACCCAGTAGTCGTAGTTGCATCAAGTCATCAACAAAAAAGTCCCATAAAACACCAAGTCACCTAACAGAGTAGAAGAAGAAGGTGAACTGATTATTCCTCCTTTTAACATTAGATGCATCACCTTACCCAAATACCTCCACATTTTCTTAAGGTTGTCTATCGTTGTGATCCTCCTCAGGAAGTTGTCCAAACAAAATAGTTCACCTTTAAATGTATTTCTTCCTTCCAAATCTATTGTACCGGAACATGGGAATATGCTGGAGAGAGTCGCATAACAAGATTTGATTGGAAAGCAGGTTTCCAGATTCTCCTATCTTCCTCTATTTAAGGGGAAATCCATTCAAGATCTCAATGAGAGTAGTCATTTCCTCAATGTCCCAATCATCCACGTTTCTTCTCAAACCAAGATCCTAATTAATCTCTTCGTCTATAAGCTCATAACACTAAAAAAACTCGCATCCTTCTTGTCATAGATTGAAAAATATTAGGGATGTACTTGAAGTGGCCTACTTATATGCCAAGTATCCTTTCAAAATTTGATTCAAAGACCTTCTTCCTCTTTGAACAAATTATGCCTGTTGAGCTCCACCAATCGGTTGTAAACGCTACACCATACTGTGCACCCATAAGGGTTTTCCGATTATCATGTCTCCATGCTCCCCAATTAACCCCATATTGCTCTTTTTACTTATGCTAATCCATTAGAGTAACACTATAACCATTGGATAAGTGTGTCTAGTCGTAGTTTGGATATATTTGATTACCAACCCTGGTCGTCTAAAAAGGTTTACATATAGTTCTCCATGCCACTCAACGGATCTTTCACTCCTCCAGCTTATCACTCAAAAGAAAGTTCTTTATCATGATCTCCATAGCCGTAACAATCGATATGGCATCAAAGATAGGTAATAAATCAGTAGTGCCTCTGAAGTGGCTCTAGTGATATGAAATTACGGTCCTTAGAAAGACAATTGCATTTCCATACTGATAACTTTCCATTAATCCTTTCTACCATAGTAACGCACTAAGCTATGAATCTATAACTGCTTCTTAAAGTCTGGGGGTAACCATTTATACTGCGAAAGGAGATGATAAAACACTCAACAACCTAAGATTTCAACCAAAGTTGGCATGTTATTCACTGTCCCAGTAGGATAGATGTTACTCTTAAGATAGTTCACTTTTAGTCCTCAAGATGCTTCAAACAATAAAAGCACTTCTTAAGTTTAGAGACTTGTTCAGTGGAAGCATCTGAGCAAAATAGGGTGGCATCCGCAAACTGTAAGTGTGGAACCAGGGAACCATACCATCCACCATGAATCCTGTCAACCACCCAAAGCTTTATGCTCTTCTGACAAGAAAATTGAGGACGCCTTTTATAACCAAAACCCATTTTTTTGATCGTCGAATAAAGGAACTCCCAACCAATCCTAGCGTACGCCTTTTCTAGTTCCACTTAAACCAAAATGCATGTCTTCTCACTTCTACCATTCTACGGCGGGAGTTAATCAATTCATTAGCTAGCAATACTTCAATAATCTATTTTTTACATAGTTTGTTAAACTGAGTAAAATTTGCAATTATATATTAAACAAGTACCTTTCCTATTTAATCAAATGCTACCTAGAAGATCTCCCATTACATAAGCAAAGAGATACATACACACACACACACACACACACACACACATATATATATATATATATGTACATGAATCTCATCCATTACACGTTGGTACGAAAAATACCACTTAGATCCATCATAGATCATAATTTACCAATCTATGGAGTGCTGCAAAAAAGTATCCCAAACATGGTGCCTTAAGCTAAATCAAACAAAACAATAGATCAATATGAGTAAGGCTCAGTATGTAATTGAACAAAGCAAATAGGAACCAAATCATTCCCAAAACCAGATCACTAGGAAAGCTACTACATTTATACATTATCAGATCTGTATGAATCAAACCCATCACTGAAATCTATTTAAAACCCTAAGTATCTTATCTTTTCAACTCAATATCAAGCAAACAATGATAATGTGAATCTTAAAATTTCATCAAGAATTCAAATACCCAGATCAGTAAAAGCAAAAGTTATAACAAAAGAACTGACCTTTCTTGTCCTGCTGTATCCCAAATCTGAGCTTTGATGACTTTACCATCAACATTTAAACTCCTGGTAGCAAATTCAACTCCAATAGTAGATTTGGACTCAAGACTGAACTCATTCCTAGTGAATCTAGACAATAAATTTGACTTACCCACACCTGAATCTCCAATCAAAACTACCTTGAAGAGATAATCATAGTCATCTTCAGCTTTATAGGCACTCATTGCTACTGTTCTTGAGTTTTATTTTTTTTACTTTCTTCTCTTTTCAGTATGAGATTTGAGAAAGAGAAGAAGATGGTTTTGTTTGTGGCTGTTCTAATTTTGGTCTCTCTCTCTCTCTCACTCACTCTCTCACTCACTCTCTTTTGGTTTTGGTATCCTTTTGATGAGTTTGAGATGGGAAATGGTGAAGACTGTTTGTGTTTGCTTTGCTGGATTCCAAAAGCTAAAAACCACATAGAGGCAAGAAAGGGGAAAAAAAGAGAAGGCTGTCTAGAAAGAGTGTATGGAAAATGACTCCACAATTATGGGTAGAGAGATGTTTCTTTCACCCACCCGGAAAGATTGATGACTAAAGTAGCAATTTGCAGATCACAAATTCAAATAGTTTAGAGCCATTACTTTTGCATAAATGCAATATTGATATATCTAATTTAGTAACATTTTTAGTATAGAAATAGAAACAATTAGCTCTACTTATGTGCATTTTGGTATACAATGGAATTTGAGACATTATTCAAGATGCACGTCGTATATTAATGTTTGTGTCACCTGATGTAAAGTTGAAAATATAGTATATGTAATTCTAGTGTAACGATATTTATGTATCTTCCCTAACGATTTAGCCTTCGTAGAAATCACATATACAGCCCTCAGTTAAGCTACACTATGTGATCTGAAGTGTTGTTCGTCACTTCTCACATGACTGCAAAAAATGCATCAAACCTTTTTTTTTGTTGAGGAATGCATCGGACCTTGGTAAAGAGACACGAGTTCTCTCTAAAATACACAATAGCGCCATGGGCGGCGGGCACCCTATCCCACGTGTTCGATAGCCGTCATTTGATCACCACCGTGAGTGGTGTGAGGTTGGTTACTTTGGAAGCTTAACTTCTCGAGGTACCCGCCTCATACCTAACTTTGAATATCACCCTAACTTAAAGTATGAGTGGCTAATCACGCTCTTCCTCACGTGCCACTCGCACATAGGCTCACTTACACACCCTTCGTTTGTTCCACCGTAACGATTGAGTACCCCCTCGCTCTCAATTGACTTGTCGATATTATACTCTACAAATCGCCCTGCATGTTTCAGGATTTTGTTCATGTTAAGAACTCTAACAAATTGTTCAACAAAAAAAAAGAACTCTAACAAACCAACTCAAAATTTATGGGCATTGGTCAGGGTGAGCACAATCAATTGAGATGCCCAAAGTAGAACTAAAACATTGAGGGAATTCAAAGTGGATGCCCCAAAGGGCTAGCATAGAATAATAAGATTTAAATAGGGGCCGCTTAACCAGATATTTCTCGTCCGCTAGTAGTACTTCCACTATATCAACAAAAAAAAAAAAGTAGTACTTCCACTGATTCGAGCCCAGTACTCCACTGATTCTCTCTCTCTCTCTCTAAAAATGGATGCTTTAAGTGGCAACGGCGGCTTCTGGTGGAAATTCCGATTCCCTTCCAGACGAGGTGGAGCACGACGCCGTTCCAACTCCCGGAGAAGATCCCAGAATACCGGCAGCACCAATGGTGGTGGAGGAAGCAAGTTCAATTTCCCAATGAAGCAAGCCGTGACGGCCGCTTCTCTCGCTCTAACTGGCGACACCATTGCCCAAGTTACCTCTCGTTGGAAGAATCTCGATCGTACTGATTCAGAAAACAAGGTTTAAACATACACTCTCTCTCTCTCTCTCTCTCTCTCTCTCTCTCTCTCTTTAATTGGCTATTTCTTGTTTTTCTTCAATTGGTGAGCACATTTGATTACAAAAATAGAGTTAGGGTTTTGTAACTACAAGAATTAGAATGTTCTGTCTACTTAATGAACTTTTGAGCTATGAGACAGTTATTAGGGTTTAATTGGTGATATCTCTCTATTAAGTTATTAGTAAATCTCACATTTCTTGAACAAAGGTGTTGTTTTTTCACCACTTAATAAGTGTTTGCACTTACTTTTGTGGCATTACAAGTGTTTTACACATTAAGTGCAAAACCAAATACCTTAATTTAGTCAACACCAAGGGACTTACCAAGTAGTTGGGTACGCCACTTATTACTTTAAGACCAATGTGGGATTTAAACTCAAATTTAAAAACCAATTTGGCTCTATACTCTTGCGAAAGACATACGGATTTCGTTATGTATTTCACGTCTAGGCATATAGAATATTGGAACTAGCGAAGTGTCTCTTTCATGTATGGAGTCAATTTATGGCTTCTTCATGAAGAGATGATTGAAACTTGAAATGGTCGTCTTACCGTTATCCCCAGATTGTACTTTCATATGATAAATATCGATGCAATCTCGTTTGGGTCATGATGTTTGACACGATTGCGCAGTATCGACTCCATAAAGGAGAAACTTATCCGTTTTCATACTGTTTTGAGACACTAGCAATGTCGGACCACAAACTCAACTCTTTAACTCAAATGAAATTACAACAATCCAAAGTTCCTATGGAACATGGGGAGTTTGACCTGTTATCCACTCTGGCCACCCCCAAGCCAAAGCTGATCCTCAAGTTACTCAAGTCGACTGTCACAAGCGAATCCTAACCGACTGCCTAGATCCCTCACGGTTAAAATCTTTCATATAATTGTAGCTTAGTGAGACATCCCTTTTTGGAGAGCTGGATGTTAAAGTGAAAAAGTTCTGCCATTTGTTTGATAATTAATTTAACTATAACATGTCCTGGATGTTAAACTGAAGTTCTCGACTTGTCTGTGTTCAAGTTCCTAAGTTTGTTTTGTTGATATCTTACCTTCACATCTATTACTCGAGTTTCAAAAGATCTTGTTGTTGTTAAGTGTTTTTCTTTTTCAGGATGTCCTCTCAACTCTCTTGTCAAATCATGACTGGCTCCGTGCCCTTCGGATGTCTACCTATGGATTTTTGCTGTATGGTCCGGGATCTTATGCCTGGTATCAATTTCTTGATCATTCTCTGCCTAAGCCATCTGTACAAAATTTCTTACTGAAGGTATATTTTGAACCCTCTCAATGAGAGAAGTCTCTTAAATACAGTAACATTTCTCGTTCGTTATAGCTCCCTTCTTTTGCAGGTCACTTTGAACCAGATCATTCTTGGTCCTATTGTGATTGCTGTTGTTTTCGCATGGAATAATTTATGGGTTGGGAAGCTTTCTGAGCTTCCTAACAAGTATCAGAAGGATGCACTTCCTACACTACTCTATGGTGGGTGCCTTTGTAATCTAACTTGCCGTCTCAAACTACACCCCACGTTACTTCGATGGTGTACTAACTATTTCTTCCCTTTGGTTCTCTTCCAGGATTCAGGTTTTGGATTCCTGTTAGTGTATTGAACTTCTGGTACCCTTTTTGAACTCCTCCAATTACTGCTATAGTGCTATGATTTATTATTTCATTCCTTCTTTACCGATTAAATTCATAGCCTCTATAACGAAAGAAAACGAAATTTTCAGTATGGGTTTCTTTTTTGTAGGCTGGTACCTCTACAAGCCCGTGTAGGATTCATGTCAACATGCTCCATATTTTGGAATTTCTACTTGTCATCGACAATGAGCAAGTAATCTCTTCACCAACTCAAATAAACTTGACCTGCAGTCCTGCAGATATTCGAATAGGTGAAGGTATATTTCTTTTGCGCAAATAACTTCAATGGTTCAGAATTCAGAAGTTTCTTTCATGTCTAGAACTAATATGTGTTCCTTGAATCAGGGTTGGATCAGTTCCAAGAGAAACAGTGATGAACCAAGTCCAAATTACTCAGAAAATGCTCATTATACTTTGTTATTTTATTGTCAAAGCAATGCTTATGCCTGTGAAAATGCTGCAAATCTGTGCATGTATCAGGCAGTTTCTTATTTGTTGTATTATTTATATTTAGTTATTATACATTTAGTTATTTATAGTAATTTTTTTTTCGAAAGGTAAAATATGGGTTCGTCTCTCAAATCCTGGAGGGTCCAAACTAACTTGGTGGCGACCCTAACCAATGGTTTTTGACAATTTATAGCAATTCTCTATTGGTCAAATATCAGGGGCAGTGTGCATTCACCATGGATCACCTCAAGTAGTTTCACTAGTTTGTTTTTTTTCTTTACTTCGATGAAAACCAACTCGCGGCAGAGTTAAGCTGATTTTTGGTTCATTTGACTCGGACGTAACTTTTCCGACTTAGGAATAGTTATTTTTATTTCACTCATATTTTTAATTCGTATGCGTGGTTGCTTCCGGTTGATTTTGGTGTACTTCAGTCATACGATTCAAATTGAGATAATAAGATAAAAAAGCGAACACCATCTAAGTTGACACACACAATGCTTTCAACAAAAAAAAAAACTGACACACAATGGAAGCAATGGAAAAGAAGGCACAATAGAAAGAGGAAGGGTGTGCCATTGGGAACCAACAAAGTAGTGGCCCAAAGCAAATTTTGAGAACATTCCTTTTCATGAGTTTGGTTGTGGTGGTATAATGTAGGAGGCGTCAGCTTCATAGCATAACTCAAAGGACTTCAGAGGAAAATCGAGGAAATGATTGAGCGGATGAGTTTCGTCAGTAATATCCTACAGAGAAACATGAATAACCCACCCTCTTCCAGGAAGAATGGAGACTTCCGGTTCTTTCCTTCACTACTCTCAGGCTTGCGTTGATATTTCCATTTATGTGGAATTGTGGCAAATTCAAACATTTAGATCATTTAACTGCTAGGAAGTTTTCAATGACGAACCTGGGATAAGCACAGTAAAGAGTAGCACAAGTGCTTCTGCAGAGGCACAGGACATCGCAAACACAAAGGCAGGGAAATGGAGCAGCGGAAGTGCTAAGGCATGGGTCGGCGCTTGGTGCGCAGGCCTAGTACTTGTAGTAACCGGGGGGCGTTTATCTCGGCCAAGAAAACATAGATTTGAAGCATAAGTCAGGTGGGCATATACATAGGAGGGGGACAAAGTTGCGACGTGGGACTGAATCTTAGTGAATCGTGGCAGTGGGGTCACACTACCACGCCTATTTAAGTTGTCACCAAACGATTTTACCCGCCATCATTGCGGGGTCGTCTCCTGACAACTGCCTTTGGGGGCTGGAGGGGCTACTGCAGGTCACAATGGGATTGCGGGAGCACCGCTTCTTTAGCCTTGATTCTAATTTAGAGTCGTTTGATCGTAATCCTACAGCACAGTCACTTTACTCCACTGACTTTTCAACCGAAGGTGATGACCAATTGTGTGCATTTAAGCTTTTACAGTATTGTAAGTCACCATCACCAATAAGGTGCTTCAGAATACGATTTTCGAGGAAGATGATTTTTAACTTACCGTCTTAAAATGAGATATCATTTCACAATTAGGGTTTGAGTTGGAGAAAGTGTTTTAAATTCACTCTTGTCGAATGACTTTTAGAGGTCTCCCTATTTCTTTTCTTTAATAACCTAATCGTTTAGTTGAATCAACCTACCAATGTATTAGTCATAGAATACTTAGTCGTAGACCTTTGTCTGGTAAAAATGTTTCTGGATGAATGAGATATTGACATTTTAAGTTTCCAACTTAAGGAAATAGCAATAATCCCAACTTCGTCCAACTCGAGGCCAAATACATTTTTCACCTTGGCCTATTGCACATTATCTTCTGTAGAGGAACCGAGTAAAGCCTACTCTACGTTATATGTGATTTAGATGGATCAAGAGAAGATCCAGTCTGTTGTGGACTGGGAAGTGCCGAAGAAGGAGAGAGCATGCAGCCGTGATGAAGCCAGATGCTCGAAGCCATTTTAGATACGCCAAGACAGCTCAGGAGTAGAAAGTGGCCAAAACTATACCCCAAAACTATATTGCAAGCGCCAATCGCCTAGAGACCCTTAACTTTTTTGTGGTCGCTAAGCTAACACTTTCCGCGCTAATAACTTTCTTCCCCGCTAGATCATTCCGGAGATGTGGACAAACGAGAAATCAAAACTCCTGCCACTCCATCGACAATCTCGTCAAGATGGGTCATTTATGCTTCAAGCAATTTGAGGAAATAATCTATAGAAACATACTTGAGATTGAAAAAACACAATAGTGCAGTATTTCTAGTGCAGTATTTCTACATACCTATCATGGTAGTCTGAATTTGCTTCCAACCTGTTTACTTCTGTTTCTTGTACAGAGTTCCTTACCTGCAACTAAATCTGTAAGTAATTTCTTGAATTATCGTAACCCAACAGGAATGAAAGAGACGAAGATCATATGCGTACTGCCCTTTCGCCATATTCGGATTTTCAGGTTGCTAAATTCAACACCTTGTACCAATGTAGGATCCAATACACGGCCAGGTGCCCATGTTAATTATACATTTCAAGTTTTATTTACATAACCAAAGATAAACCTAAGAATCTGTAGAAGTATGAATGAATCAGAAGCAAGGTCCATATGAAAATAAAGGCAGCTCAGCAAGGCACAACTGAACTGCATTCTGGCAGTCCACCCATTTATGAACTCCAGGACGTAAATTTATTTCTAAAATACTGTTTGCCTTGATTATATGCTAGGAGAACACGATACCAAAAGTTCATATGTAAGTGGTGTTTGTTTTTTTCATTGTTTGAGCGTGACTCGTCCGAATCTGGATAGTCTGAATCATTTGGACCCAAAAATAACCCAAACAAGTCAAACAAGAAAAGCTGTCTGAAATTAGACTCGAGTCAGTTCAGACATTGAGTGAGATTTCAGATCTGACATAGAGAGAACGCGAAGTATTGTAGTTAATCGAAAGCAAAGATGTTACAAACCTGGGGGTAGTAAAGATATCAATAGAAGAGTATTCCAGCATCGTTCTTGAGATAAATGAGTTGGATGAAGTATTAGCCAGCAACCCGAGATATGTACTACTGCACTTAATCGCGTGCCTCATATTGTTTTTAGTCTTTTGACACTATATGACAAATTTGCCGTTTTGCAAATTGAAGGGAAAAACGTGCACAGATTTTCATTTGCCACTGTAATCCTTCGTGTAACCATTAAATTAATTGAAAGGGACCAGACTGTTACAATTGACTTCATGAACATCAACCCATCATACAGGTAATACAACTGGTGCAACAGCAACGAAGAGAAGCTTTTAAAGATACAAAAGACCTATCTACCTACAAAGATTTATATTACCTAGGAGATTTAGCGGAAAGACATCTACCACCGGAGACGAGCTTAAACAACGCGCGCGACCTCCTAGTCCTGATTTTCAACCGTGAAAGCTGCAGAAAAATAATTGGCAAATACTCAAGTTGGCTGAAAGCCTATAATAGAAGTGTTCAGGAAACGTACTTCTACAATGCATCTTTATACAATTACAATATCATTACGGAAACAATATAGAAAAGAAATGCAAATAAATAATATGGAAGAATTTAATAGGAGTATGGGACCATATCGTGTTTTTTGAGTTTAGACTTCATAATAACCCTAGTACGTGTAAGAGTTGGTGCTTTACGTTAGTGTTACTGTTGTCATTATTCTCTATTTCATGTTATTTCCGGAGAGTTCTATGTAGGTATGGAGCCGTTCGTAATTCTTGTTCTATTACATTTGTTGCTTCCAACTGACAACCAATGTATATGCATGACTAGAAATCCTAATTCAGTCTAGCTGGGTAGACAGGAGAGAACTTCAAGCTTCAGCAGTCTTAAACATTTTATATGCAAATCAAGACTGAAACCTCCACAAGGGAAATACGTATTTTGGTTTTCCTTTTATATTTTAAATGTGCACCCAAAAATTAAGACGACCATGCAGTTTTTTATTGAATTTACTACCAAACTGCACATAAAGATAATATGTTATTAACATCAAATATCTCTTATTACCTTTCCTCCAGTTACTCTTGATGCCTTCCAACAAAGCAAGCTTCTTGATTTCGGTTCCAGTCTCCTATAAGATTTGACAGTTATCAGGCTTCAGTCGGACGCAAGAAAATTTGTGCCCAAAAGGATGTATTGGTGGAGAACATTAAACCCTTCGAGAATAAAGTAAACTATACAAGACAGAATTACAAAACCCCAAAAAACAGAAAATGTAATGAGAACTTGTAGACTCCATGCCCACTAGTTTTACAGCAAAATTCTGATTTGCATATGTTACTCCAAAATAAGTAGATAGAAATTGTATTAAATTACTTACAAATTTTCTTGCTCAAGCTTCTCAGCTATGGAAATTGCGTGGCTTCTTGACTGCTCATCTCGTTGTGACTCTTCTGCTTGCTTAAGTAAATGTGCCAACGATACCTTGCTTCTTACCAAGCCTTGGCTTTGAGGCTGCTGTCGAATTTTTCTTCTTTCCAGGAGATGTGTTTCTCGTACGTCAACATCTACCAAGCTTTTTCCCGTAATCTGTTTAATGCTATCCAAGTGTCCAGGGCCAGCGGGCTCCCTTGGAGAACCTGCTATTTCAACAATTTCATTCTTGTACCCAACTTCTCTGAGACCTGTATCTTTTGAAACACCTTTGTGATTCCTATCATATCCTGCTTTTGAGATATTGTTTGAGAGAGACTCTTGGAATGTGATTGTTTGAGAAGTACCATCCTCAGAAGATGGTAAGACAGGTGGAATTACACTCTTTCCTTTCACATCTTTCCTTGAACCATATATGATCTCAATTGTGACAGGTGACCCTAGAACACATTCAAATGCCTCTAAAATATGCTCCCTGAACTTTTCAATCTTGGATTTGATTATATGAGAACTGAACGACAATCGCACAGTTAGAGCTGCAATAAAGAAACATTGAGTGGTAAGCAAATTCGAAGATCTCAATGTAATAGTTAAATGCAGATATTATTTCACTTAGAAAAGTTCCTTCTTTGGGGCTAACCAATGCTTTATTAGTATGACTTGAAACGGAGAATGTATAGATAATAAAAAAAAATCGTACATCTAAAAAGAATATACAGAAGGCCAGTTTTGGCTAGAGAAACTTGAGTTATTCTTCAATTTCATATAAATGACTAGTACAGCCATGATACTCGAAACAAATAGGGCAAGTTCAACATTTTGGTTTTCTCATTTTTATCGAGTTACAAGGTTTCTCAGAAAAGCTAGTTTCATTTTCCATATGTAATCCAAATTCCAACAACTCATAACTCCACAATTTGGGTCTATTATTTAGAACTAGATGTATATCTCGTCGAAGAAAAAGAACAAGATGAAGAAAAGTTGATAAATGTAGAGAAACTGGAGATGACAACATTAACCAGTTCAGATTCCTACTTATTCCAGGCAAAATATTATCATGAATATTCACACGAAACTTTATAAGTAAAGCTCCTGTTTAGATTCCTACATATTCCAGGCAAAAGATTATCATGAATATCCACATGAACTTTATCAGTCAATTTCAAAACAGCTCTCGCTTTCCTCATTAAACCCTATTATTGGGTCCAGTATACAAATTTTACCACCAGCACTTGCTTCCACAGGCTAATCCAAACAACAAAGTAAACAGATCAGATGATCAATTGCTTTAGAAGACTGACTATCATAACTGAAACCATGACATGTTCAAGAAATTACCTGCACCAAAGCTGACGGAAACGAGCTTTCCTTCTTCATGCATAAACTGTTTTAGGGCATCGATTTCAATCTTTTCAAGCACAGCCAGCCAAATTATTTCAATATCTTTGCAGTCCTCACCATAAACATGTCCAGCAGTCGCCCTTGTGACATCTGATTTTCGGTTGGGAGTGAAACTAGCATATTTCTTTCCACCAGTAGTACTATCATACATCTTACTATCATGGTAAACTGAGTATCCAGCTCGGGGGTCTCGTGTTATACTAGTAGATAAGCCGAACCCACTATTAGACATCTCAGAAGGCTCAGCTATACCTCGCTCAGCTATATTTCTTCCTTTAGGATTATCTAGGAGTAAGGTACTGCGCTTTAAACTTGTCTCTGCAGAAGAACTAGGCAATGTGTACAGCTTATCAGGAGCAAGTTGAAGCAGGGCAGCTGTTAGCCATGTCAATTTGTCGTTAGATGTTCTCAATTGCTTTTCAGCTTGAGATAGCGTTTTCAGAGCTTGGCGCAACTTCTCCATATCTTCCTTTGATACTGAATAAAGATAAGCTTTCCATCAGTTAGGATAACATTAAAGTTTCAACTAGAGGAAACCGACTTAACTTAAAACACAAGGAATGTCTAGATATTTCCTATCAAAAGTTCATTACAGGATAATAAGGAAAGGAACTTTTTGCATCCAGCAACCAGACATTCACAGAAATACACTGGTACACACAAGTGGAACTGTGGAAGCATGAAGTATGCATGTGAATGTCACTAGATTGCCGTTTAGGTTCCTCTTTACAAATTGCTTCATTATTTCAATAAATCTATGTGACATGGACACATTGGCAAAGGTAACAGTATCAACACCAGCACAAGGTGTCGGGTATGCGTAAATGCGTGAATGAGTTATGTTCTATCTATAGGCCTTTGTACAAATTATATTCTAAATGTTTCAATAAATGTGAACATGGACATTGGTGAGGATAACGTGATTGGACACCACGAGGTAAGTGCAGAAATGCTAAAACAAGGATACAACTTACAACTGCAGCATACGCATTCCTACTTTCTGTAGGAGTGGAGGGAAATGAAGGACATATTCGTGAAGATGGAAAAACAAAATCGTGAAGATCTGGAAGAATCAGTGAAAGCATCCGCTTCAGAAATCAAATTTAATATTTGCATATAGGCTTCAGGATATTAGGAGTTAATGAATTTCAAGATACAAACTTTTATGCCTACTTCTGAGGCATTCTTTATGTAAGATTTTTCTTTAGATACACTTGGAGGGCCCAAACTGTCTCGATGTAAATCAATATGACCAAATTAATATTAAAAAAGGACCAGATGAGATTCTGACGTACATGTTAACCGACGAAAGAACTTCCTCTGTAGCCTTCCCTTAGTGAATACATTACTGCCAGCAAGAATATCAGTTATTATTGCTGCAAGCTGTGACATCAATGTCAATGGGTCCATCCCAGCTTCCACAATCTCTCGTAAGTTTTTCACAGTGTTTACTGTATCTGCTGATAATGCCAAATCAAGTAGGTCTACTAATTTCTCATCAGAGATCAAGCCAACCTGGAGGACGTTGTCGAGAAATATCAGAAGTCTACTGGTTAAGGTGAAATTAACAGTTTGCATTTTATATGTTTTGCCAGCTTTTACAAGCGTAAGATTAGGTATTCAAACTTCTCATCGGAAATGAAGTTTATCTGAATAATATATAGTACTATAGTAGTATAGATGTCTACCTGACTAATAATCTGAGTTTATATATTCAAACATAAGAAATATTTTGAATAATGATCTACTTCAAACTTCTATTTAGAGAAGAGGAACGACAATACTTGGAAGTATTTATTACTATTCCCGAGTATAAGCAGAGTAACTTACGCAAGAGAAACTAAAATATGAGAAGTAACTACGTATATCCAAAATGGGCACCCTTAGTGAAGTACACAGAGGACAGATCTACTGAGAAATGCAAAGTCTGGCTTGCATAGGCAGAATAGTGCATGCAACTTTAAAGTTGCAGCTGAAAAATAAATTTCAGTGTTGCTCACTAAAGAAACCCATCTATGGTAATATGCGGCTTTGACGCCCAAGATGCAATCCAGCATGATCGAATGAGCATATTACAATAGATCAACATATTTCTCCAATCACATGTCAATAGTTACTAATGAAAAGCTTTTGTATGGGAGACAAACAAAGAAACTCAATCAGAAATATGTTGCAGCATAATATGTCAATGAAAAGTTAATTCGCGATATTTTGAAATAAGTGACTTTTATAGCAGCACCTCAAGTGTAACCAACATGATTGCATAAGCATATTATGATAGATCAACATATTTCTCCAATTACAGGTTGATATTTGCTAATTAAAAGCTACGTATGGAAGACAAACGAAGGAAACTTAATCAGAAATGTTTTTGCTGATAGCAGCCTTCCAGCAATAAAAATCACTTAAGAATTTAATGAATACAGATTCAATCAACACTGTCATTGCATGTAGCATGAAGCCATGAAAATAATAGCCGGACACTAGATCGGATCTATCGGATGTCGAGTATTCGGATATCCATTGACAAGAAAATAATCGAACGTAGAAATTTCGAATATTTCAAGATACAAACTCATGACTAAGAAGTGTCAATCACAAATCTAAGGACCAACAATCATCCTATTGTTTTTTTTGGCATAGATACACTTTGTAAAGTTGAGATTACTTTGATCACCTCCGAAATAAGTGAAAAAGCTCAACCAAGGAAAAATGAAGCAGAAGACATGAGGATTAAGACGAAGACTATGTTAAATCATCAAAACCTAGTCTCAACGATAGAATCTTAATTTCTTGAGTACCATATAGCGAAGCTATAAAGATGGTGGTGCAATGGCATAGGCCGGTTGGAGGTCTTTTCGTTAAATCTCTCTATAATCTTATTCAAGTTATTATAGCAACATTTGATATAACACATGATTCAATGCATGATGAGTAAAAGATTCAGCAGATTCAAACTTCCTAAGTATATAATATCCTATAAATAATGAAAAAGACCAAAGCTGCAAAGTTATAACTTATAACAAAAAGAGTTTGAGCAGCATAAAAAGATAAAGAACTTACAAGCTCCTGAACTAGTGGAACTGCGATTCTCTGACCAATCAAACTCAGTTGCTCAAGCATCATCTGGGCATCCCTCAAAGATCCATCTGACCGTGATGCAATAAGCTTTAATGCATCCTTGTCAATTTCTAGACCTTCTTTGGTTGCAATTGACTGCAAAGTATATATAACATCTGCATCCTTCAACTTCGGAAAAAAGAATTTCTGGCACCTGGATATTACTCGATGTGGCAAATGATCTAGATTTGCACTAATAAGGATAATAACTACATGTCTGGGTGCTCTATCAATGACCTTCAAGATACCACTCCATGAATCAAGAGGCAATGTATCACAATCATCACAGATAAACACTCTATACTGGGAATGCAATTCTGATATCATCGTACTGTCAAACATGTCCATACCACTACCGAAGTCAAAATTGCCGACTGGACCAACTTCCCTCACATTGCGGCTCTTACCCAGATCATGTGAGATGCATGAATTGCACGACCCGCAAGGTTTCTGATGCTCTGAGGATTGGCAATTCAAAGCTCTGGCAAATATGCGAGCACAGGAAGTTTTACCTGCGCCAGGAGGACCATAGAAGACATAAAGAAACCCGACTTTTTTCTTTAAGACGGCATTTAAAAGAGCTTGTGCGACCAAGTTTTGTCCCATTAGATCCTTGAACGTCCGTGGAGCGTATTTCTGTGTCAGACTTTGGTGACTACCATGTCGGCATCCAGAAGACCTTTGGTGATCTGACAGAGCTTCAGAGGCAAGATCAGAATCTACATCATGCTTCAAATTATGATCTGCAAAGATGCCTAGCTCCCCTGAGTAATCATGCATCCAAGCAGCATTATCAGTGATCCCCTGAGATCCTGATCGCTCAAGTAGCAGAGGCACTGCTTCAGCATGAAACTTACCAGATGAACTTGAGGATTCAGATCCAACTGCCATATCGACGGCATCCTTCCTATAAGGAAGCGTACCTCCTTTTCTTAACCTGGACTCAGTAAACCCACAAGATAAACCACGACCTGCTAAGTCTATAAATGATTTACCTCTATGGTGAATTCTAGACCAATTCCAAGGAATTCCACAACCATTTTGAGGCCCCTCCGTGACGCCCAACTTCGTGTCATCTCCCCTTTCCTCTCTACCTTCCATGGACCGATGGGCTAGTAAATCAGAAACGCCGGACACTTCACTCTGACCTCCAAAACCTCTTGAGACAACAGAATCCCGACTTCTCCTCAAACCTGGAGACCTACGTTTCTTCCCCCTGCATGACTGGTTATGATAACTAAGATTGCTGGCTTCTGGTTCCTCATTGGTCCTTTCTTTTTGTTTGCATCTTCTATGACAGTGAGCATTAGGAGAGTATCCTTCATCAGTATCCATAGAGAACTCATTTAGCTGCTCTTTAAGGGATTTAAGATGGATATTCTGGCTTTGCTTCGCCTTCCTTGACATCCTCTGCGAAAAACTCTGGCCATCTCCTGAAGTCTTCTCTGCATATTCTAATTGATCACTCCGGCGACTTCGTCCACTGAGCTCTCTTTCTCCTCCCTCATCTCTAACACCATCTGTAGTACTATTAGAAAGCAATCTTTCACCATTTCCAAAAATGAAATCTTCAGCAGAAACTTTTGCTGTTGTTATACTTGCAGTCGGCAGTTTTCTAGCTTCCCCACGACACCCGAGTCCCCCATCAGACCTTCTCCTTCCATTTTGAACTGTGGATTCCTTTTCAAGTTTCCTGGGCAAATAAGAACGCCACGAAGGGGGACTAGTAGAAGGATCTCTAAGTGATCTAGACCTCTGAAGTACAACTAAATCCCTCGCAAGTGACCTTCCAGCCAAAATAGGGCTTTGTCTATGCATATGGTTCCTCAAATGAATACAATTTGTCAAATGTACATGGTTTTGAAGATGATTTCCAATACCCTCGTTCTCATTTTCTGGAATCCTACCATGAATATCCCTAGTCATGATCAGAACATAATCAAATTCCTCCGAACAGGAATATACCGTTCATAGTTGATCAAAAGAACAAAATGAAGAAGAAGAATCCAGCATTTTCGTTTCATTTTGTCTTTTGGTTTCCAAAGAGGATCTCACTCCTTCCTAAGTCGTGTTAAAATTCATTTACTACCATCCCTAATATGGAATAACTCGTCATAACGAAGAACATAGAAGTATAGAACTAAAACATGCAAAATTTCTGCAGAAATTTCAAGATTAAAGCTTCAAACCTGAACTTTTACTTCAATCTCCGAAGAACAAAACAAACTTTAGCAATCCGAAAAGAAAATATCTAATCTGAAAGCAACAAAACAAAGAAAAGAAAATTAATACTGAAAAAAAAAAAGTTACTTCAATTTCTAACTCAACAGTTCAAAATTCAAATAGCAACAAAGTAATCGCTTCAACTATCATACTCTCACTTTGTTATCTATCTTCTCCAAACCCCAAAAATTTCACCATTTTTGAAGATACTGATAGATTGCTAGTGATAAAGTGAGAGATAGAGAGAGAGAGAGATAAAGAAGTGAATCACCTAAATGAAGTCCAGAGAGATAAAGGTTTCTACTGTTTTTGATCAGATCTGCCTGTTAACTCATAAAACATGAGACGAGGGTTTCTTTTCCCGCTAATGTTAGAGAGAGAAAGTAGAGAGAGAAAGTGGATAGAGAGAGAGAGTGAATTTGATCGACGAACAGGGAGATATATATGGTCCGTTATCTGCTGAAACGGGAATCTTTTGCTGATTAATAGAGAGAGAGAGAGATAAAATTAACAAGGAAATCAGCAGTGGCCGCAATCATATTTAAGAGGGCATATATAGTGTATAACGGTGGAGGTCCACGAAATATTAGGAAAGGCACCGAATGTATTTAAAACAAACAAACGCCCCCACCTCCAGTCACCTGAGAATAATGTGTATTGGGGTGGATTTATGATGCTTTATTGTCTGTCACACCATTATTTTTATCCTTTCTAAAAATGTAAATAATGGTACTACATATACTACACATAGTCCAAAAATGTTACCGTTTTACAAAAAAACAAAACAAAAAAAAAAAGTTAGAATTTCATGATAACGTCAAAATTCTACCTTTTCATTTTTTCGAAGTCCTACACTACCATTTTTTATTTACGCATATAACAGGTTTAGAAAAATTGTCATTATCGACGACTTTTAATATCTTGTTTAGATTTTTCTTTCTTCACCTCTTTCGACTGCTTCTTTTAATCAGTATACAACTTTTTCTTTTTGAGACAGAAAAAAAGACAAATTATTTGTTTACCTTTTCTGATCTTTTTGTGGTCGATTTCATTGACATCTTCTTTACTTAGCTCAATGGGGATAATGTGTGTAAGATAAGTGTGTTATGTCATATGGAGATCATCTTTGTTAAAAACATAAACATATATAAGCATAACATAAACAATCTCACCATTTTGTAGTTTGACTAGAAAGTATTGTACTCTGATTGGAAAATTCTTTTTAGATAGTCCAAGACTAAATTCCATGTAACAATCTCACCTTGTGATATGATCAAAGGACTAATCCAAGGCTAAATTCCATGTAACACTTGCAAACATGGTGAAACCGACTAAAGTAACTATGGTTTCAAAATTCTCTCTACGAAATCTTGATTTTTTTTTCTATTTGTTGTAGGAAACAAAAAACAAGTTTTTAAGTTGGGAATTGTCTGTAGAGTTCGTACATGCTGAAGGAAAAAAGTAAGCTCTACTTAATTACCTGAAATTAGATGAGGATCACGGTAATAAGTGGGGATTTTGATGTCAGGATGTTATATTTGTAGAGAAAAATTAGAAAAATTCAATCTGGGACATAATTGATAATTCAGATTATTCTTCGAGTAATTCCGCCCATGTGTGGATGATATATTCATAGTAAGGTACATGCTCAAGATATTTTAACCAAAGTCTAATCTCACTTAAGTAGATAGATAAAATCTCCCTTGACCATGGCTTAGGTTGGGTTTTCCTAAGTTTCACCTTTGTCTCTGTAAGTTGTTATCATGTTATTAGAATCTTATGACAAAACGACAGGAGCCGGAAAAGCGAAAAGTCCGACAAACATGCTTTAGGTCCGGCTAAAGGCATCGACCAAATTGTTATTTGCAATAGGTATCTATTAGCGCGGGGCGCGGTTTGGGTTAGGGATCTTAGTATTAGTATGAATCGAGTGTGTAGTGAGTGTATATGTATTTGAGAGTGATGTTGAGGTTATAATTGTAATTGAGTCTAACTTTGGTTTATTATAAATACAACACAATCCCTACATTGTAGGGTATCTTGACTCAACTCTTCTCATGGTATCAAGAGCCACCAATCCTTAAAAGTTTTTTTTTTGTTTTCAGTGCCTTCTTCTTCTTTCTCCTCCTCACCCTACTGTCTTCTTCTTCTTCTTCTTTGTCTCTCAATCATGGTCGATATTCCTATTCAAGCAACCTCTCCACCTACTTTCTCTTCTCCCTCCCCCTCTTCTTCTTCTTCCTTGACAACCTTTCCCTCCCTCACCAACATCTCTCATCTTGTTTCCATTAGACTTGATAATACTAACTACCTTCTTTGGAGAAGCCAACTTCTACCTATTCTTCATTCACAGGATTTGTTTAAGTTTGTTAATGACACTTTTCCACCACCACCTGAAACCATTCCTTCTCCTGAATCTTCAACCCCTCTTCCTAACCCAGACTTTGTTTATTGGTATAGGGTGGACCAAATGTTATTGTCTTGGCTGAATGCCACACTTACAGAACCAGTTCTCTCTCAGGTTCTTGGTCTCACTTCATCTAGAGCTGTGTGGGATGCTCTTGAAAGGTCCTTCTCCTCTCTTAACTCAGCTAGGCTGATGAATCTCAAACTGCATCTTCAAACAACAAAGAAAGGAAACCTCTCTGTCTCTGATTATCTCCTTCGAATCAAAACCATCTCTGATTCCCTAGCTGCTATTGGACATCCTGTTTCAAATGATGAACTTGTGCTTCTTGTTCTAGCTGGTCTAGGACCAGACTTTGAAGGCCTAATTACTTCTATCACAACTCGTACCATTCCCCCATCTTACTCTGAGCTAAACTCTCTCCTTCTCACTCATGAATGTCGCCTTCAAATGCTTAGCTCCACTACCCCACAACCCACAACCCTTTACTCCTCTGTTCAACCCTCTGTTCGTTCTTATAATCCTTCTTACTCTCGAAACAATAGAGGCAGAGGCTCAAATAGGTCTGGGGGGTCGTGGTAGACACTCGAACAGAGGAGGTTACTCTCGTACCTCTGTTCTTGGCCCTCCTCTAGATCGATTTCCTTTAACTTGTCAATACTGTGGTCGTATTGGCCACTTTGCTCGCCAATGCTATAATCTGCTTCGTCCTCAAGAACTCAATCAATCATTTGCTGCTCTTGGAATTGACTCCATCAATGCTGATCCTTACTGGTATGTGGATTCAGGTGCAACCTCTCACATTGCTGCAGACACTGTTTCATTGGCTTCTCGATCGGACTCGATTCCTCCAGAGAGTGTTATGGTGGGAAATGGTCAGTCAGCCTCTGTTAGTGGAGTTGGTAACATTCTTCTTCCCTTTACTAATGTTGTTCTTAAGAATACTCTGTTTGTTCTCACATTTAAGAAAAATCTCATTTCCATCTCTCGTCTCCTTCATGATCTGAACTGTCTTGTGATGTTTCATAAACATGGTTTCTTTGTTCAGGATCTTCTCACAAAGAAGATACTTCTCGCCGACACGATTAGTGATGGCCTCTTTCGCCTCTCTCCTGCTTCAGCTTCAAAATCTCCTCAATCCTTCTTTGCTCAATCACTAACTCCTGGTTCAAAAGCTTCTCCAGAGATTTGGCATCGTCGTTTAGCTCATGTTAATCTTCAAAGTTTCAAGAATCTAGTTAATCAAAAAATTTTACCATTAAGTAGTACTGTAATCAAGGATTTTAAATGTGTTGACTGTATTTCAGGGAAACATCATCGTTTTCCCTTTTATCCTGTAACTCATTTATCATCTAATCCTAATGAACTTATCCATTCTGATCTATGTGGGCCTTCACCTGAAATTTCTAACAGTGGGTTTCGATTTGTCCTTCTGTTTATTGATGATTTTACTCGTTATACTTGACTTTTCTTCCTCCATCACAAGTCAGAAGTTTCCAATGTTTTTAAACAATTCAAAACCATGGTGGAAAAACAATTCTCCCATCCCATTAAAATTCTCCAATCCGATGGTGGAGGGGAATATATAAACAATGATTTGTCCAATTTTCTCTCTCAACATGGAATTATTCATCGTTGCACTTGTCCTCACACCCCTCAACAGAATGGGGTGGCAGAGAGAAAGATTCGTCATCTTGTTGAGACTGGGATTTGTCTTCTACATCGAGCCTCTGTTCCTCTCAAATTCTGGCCTGATGCCTATCAAACAGCCATTTTTACAATAAATCGATTACCATCTTCTGTCCTTAATGGTCTGTCACCTTTTCAAAAGCTATTTAATTCAAAACCAGACTACACATTACTTCGTTCCTTCGGATGTCGTTGTTACCCTCTGCTTTCTCCATATAGATCGAATAAACTTGATTCGAAGTCTAAACCTTGTATTTTTATTGGTTACAGTACTCAACACAAGGGGTATCGATGTTTAGATGAGAAATCATCCCGTGTTTACATCTCACGAAATGTAATTTTCGATGAGCTCTGTTTCCCCTTTGCTTCTTCTTCTCCAAATTCAAATTCGATAAACCCTAATTTTCCTCCTCCTGTGTCCCTCTCTTGGTCTATACCCTCTTCTCCTTTTAATCCGTCTGTCCGTTCTTTTACACCTCTACCGTTGGATCCGTCTGGACCACGCCTTAATTCTTTTAATCGGACCGTTAATGATGTTACATCTCAACCGTTCATTACTTCTGGACCACGCGTCTCTCCTCCACTACCCAACTCAGCTGTGGTCCCAACAAACTGCCAACATACAGTTGTGATTCTACGCGACCCACCTCTCCCTCATTCTTCTGCTGACTCATTAATATCGTCAGACCCTGTGGTCCATCATCTGGACCATCGTCCTCCTTTGTCTCCCACCACTTCACATGTTCATCCTTCTGTCTCTCATATCTCAGCGGAAACAGAGGATGTTCCCTCTGATCAACCAGTCCAACCACCACCTCCGTTACCCTCGCCCTCCACTACCATCCCTTCTAAGCATCCAATGATCACTCGAAGCAGAGATGGCACTCGAAAACCAAAAATATTAATCACCACTACCTCTGATTGTGTAAGTAAAGACAACAGTCTATTTGAACCCTCTTCCTTTACTCAGGCCATTAAGTATTCTCACTGGCAACTGGCCATGAATGAAGAAATTAAAGCCCTACAAAAGAACAACACATGGGTTCTTGTTCCAAGAGATCCCTCTATGAACCTAGTCGACTGTAAATGGATCTACAAAGTAAAACAGAGAGCAGATGGTTCGATAGAACGCTATAAGGCTAGATTAGTGGCTCGAGGATTTACACAACAACATGGTGTTGATTATGAGGAAACGTACAGTCCAGTTGTTCGTCCTGCTACCATTCGAGCTGTTCTCTCATTGGCAATTTCAGGTAATTGGTCTATTCGTCAATTAGACGTAAAGAATGCTTTTCTAAATGGTGAGTTAAATGAATTGGTGTTCATGAATCAACCACAAGGGTTTCTTGATTCTCAATTTCCAAATTATGTATGCAAATTGAATAAAGCCCTCTATGGTCTTAAACAAGCACCTCGTGCTTGGCATCATAGATTCAGTTCATTTTTGCTAAAATTAGGGTTTAAACACTCTATCTCAGATCCCTCAATGTTCTATTTCAAGTCATCAAATGCTCTCATTATTTTACTCTTATATGTTGATGACATTATTGTCACTAGTTCTTCCTCTTCTACCTTGAACTCTGTTATTCAAAAACTCAAGAATGTGTTTGATATGACGGATATGGGTGACCTCAATTTCTTCCTAGGCATGGAAGCCTTTCGAACTTCGGAGTCTTTACTTCTAACACAGAAGAAGTATACTAATGATCTTCTTCAGAAGTCTGGTCTACAGAATTCCAAGCCTACTACCACTCCAGTTCCAACAGGGTCCAAGTTATCTAAGAATGATGGAGATCCATTACCAAATCCACAAATCTTCAGAAGCTTGGTGGGAGCACTCCAATATCTCACTCTCACACGACCAGACATTGCCTATGCTGTTAATCAAGTCTCTAAATTCATGAAATCACCAACAACAACCCATCTTTCAGCTGCCAAAAGAATTTTGAGATACTTAAAAGGTTCAATTGGTGAAGGTCTATGCTTTAGAAGAGCTTTAGAATCTCCCATTATTGGGTTTTCAGATGCAGGCTGGGCTGGTTCTCCAGATGACAGAAGATCAACCTCTGGTTCCTGTGTCTTCCTTGGTCCTAACTTAATTCTTTGGACATCCAAGACTCAACCAACAGTAGCTCGATCATCCACAGAAGCAGAGTATAGAGCTGTATCTCACACAAGTGCTGATCTCATTTGGTTACAAAACTTCTTGGCTGAACTTGGGGTTCCTGTTTCATCTCCTCCAATGGTGTTCTGTGACAACATTAGCACCACCTATCTTGCTGCTAATCCAATCCTGCATTCTCGAACTCGACATGCTGCCATTGACTTCCATTTTGTGAGAGAAAGGGTCAGCCAAGGTAAATTACAAGTGAAATATACACCAAGTAGCTCTCAAATTGCTGATATCTTCACCAAAGGTCTCTCCACATCTCGGTTTAATGAATTGAAGTTCAAGCTCTCACTCACTAATGGACGTTCGGCTTGGGGGGGGGGGGGGGTATTAGTATGAATCGAGTGTGTAGTGAGTGTATATGTATTTGAGAGTGATGTTGAGGTTATAATTGTAATTGAGCTAACTTTGATTTATTATAAATACAACACAATCCCTACATTGTAGGGTATCTTGACTCAACTCTTCTCACTTAGCACCCGACCCCCTTTGTCCTAATTTCATTTTTCATCCTCTTTGTGTCTTCTCCTTCTTATCATCATTATCACACCATCATGGAAACAACCTTGATTCCAAACCCATCATCATCGATCCACAACGAGGAGTTAGAAAAAGAAAGAACTTCGTTTAGAAAGAGAAAAATAGTAAGACCATCGTGAAAAGAACCTTGATTCAAACCCTCATTCTCTTTCTCGAAATCCAAACCCTCATTTTCTTGATTCAAACCCAATCAGACCTGTCTAAATCCGGGGGATTGCTTTGGGTCTCGGACAGATAGATTCGTGTCCTTTATACCGGGATGCCAATAAGTGTTTGGAGACGAAGGAGATTGACTAAGGTCAATATCATCTCCGAGTGCGAATAGCATTTTGGCCAGGGGCTTTTAGCGCCTCCCATATGCTTTTAATTCTTTACTTCCTTCTAATTTTAGGCTAGCTCTGCATCCATTTTTCTTTTCTTTCTTTGTTAAAAGAATATTTTGTAGTTGTACTTGGAAATTATAAATTATAAAGAAGAAAGAAATATATTCTATTGGGACCTCATAGTCAGGAGTGACCCACGCACCAAAACGTGCAACCTTAAACTCCAAATTAACCAATATTTTATGCTTTCTTTATTACTTTTCTCTCTCTTTATAATCTAGAAGTAGTTCATCAACTTTTTCTTAGAGTTCAATTTACTCTTGGATTCTGCATAAACCCTTTTTTCCTTTTTAATATCTAATGATATGGAAGTGTACTTTGGCATTCATCCTTTGGCATTCATGCCTTCTCTGATCTTTTACTTTTGAAATATATGTGGGGCTTCATATTATTAATTAATCTCATCTTTTATTATAATCTACATTTTCTCTAAACAGCGGCGCTCAAATATAAAATATTATTGACTAATAAGTAAAAGAAACAACCACAAGAGCGAAAGATTTATCGAAGTAAGGGAGATAAACGAGGTCGGAGAAAAAGTGAAAGACATAAAAGTAAAATAACAAAGTCCTAAGCAAAATCTCTCCAACTAGACTTCAACGTATTCGTTATCTGAAAATGTTACTTTAACTGTATAAATTTCAACTACTTTGACCACATTCATAATAGAAATTCAAGTAATTATTTGTGTTCATGTCCGATGGATTTTGGGAAGAATAATTTTGATGTTTTAAATTCATACCGCTAAGGATTATTACAACTTAAGAATGCAAACGGTGAACTATCTAATCAAATATGATTATACTCGTACGTGACTTTGATAAGTTTTTGCTAAGATATTTGATGGAATTCTCTTATATAATTTAACTATGATATCGGACAACTTCATTATGACTATAGGTCTTTTCTTATTGAACTGTGCTAATCTCTATTGGCAGATTAATGGAACTAATAATAGACGATAATAATAGGATATCAGATAATTATCAGTTGGCAAACTGTCATATATCCGAAACCTACAAGGAGATATTGAATAAGAAGAGTATATTTGAATTCGAATTGGGTATATAAAGTTTCGATAGTTTTCACTAGTTACATACAAACTCGAAATGTATACTAGATTTCTCTCCCATGAAATTGCTCAAAAGAGAACTTCATTTGAGCTTAATATGTCTAGGAAGAGAGTGACAATCTCATCGTTTTCTGTTTTCTCTCACGTTAGAGAAGTAATTGGTATTTCACATTTTCACATGAGCCACTCATGAAGACCTAGTTTATATTCTTTCTCAAAGACTAAAAAATCCAATCGAAAGCCCTAGTATTAGCATATGTATTATTAAATGTTAGAATAGCTGTTAAGCTAAGTAGATATGATCATATCATATAAGTTACCATGAATCCAGACTCAGCTGCAGTTGTTGACTATGAATATCATAATCTCCATCTCTTATCACATTTATAGGGTTTGGATGCTATATTTTAATAGACACCATATATTAAAAGACTCCATGTGGTTGAGGTGCCCCAAGGTAAATAGGAATTGTTATCTCGTGAACCAGTAGAGGGCATTCTCGCCGCTCTGGCCTTTGAGGCACAATATGCCCACACTAAGCTCCTTATTAGATATGATCTACTTGTCATGTAAAAATGCATACTCTATGTATACTTTTTCTTAATTTTTCTTCGAGATCTTGAATTTAGAGTTAAAATTTACTCAAATAGGTTCTAGATGAGTAGAACATTACTGTTCAACGTGCTTAGTTTAACATGTGTTTCCGTATTTCCAAAAACTGTCTAATTTTCCTTGTAAGGTCCAAAATTGGAATCTTGATATATCCACAAAATATTAAATCAATGGATAATGTTGCTCAGACTTCCAAAGTACAAACAAAGTCAAGAACGTAAACATTTTGAGGGTGTGGGTTTTATTCACCTTTATCAAAACAAAATTGATTTACAAATCTTTAACCAAATAGTGCCTACTTTCCTAACTTTGTCTGTACTTTGGGAATCTGAGTAGCCTTATCCTAAATCAATATCATCTAAGCTTAAGTTACATTAAGGTATATAAGCAATCATATCCCTTAGGAGTTAACAAGGACTTAATATATATCTCACTTGTGATTGTCATCCATGAAGGTAATTGTTGTTATTAGGAGATAGTTATTTGATTGTGAAGTTCTATGGACACCCCCATTAATTGAAATAAGAGAAATTAACCTTTTTTTTTTTGAACTAAGAGAAATTTACCTAGTGCGGTTTTTTGTAGAAAATGGACTACAAAAGTCATTACAAGGCGTTGATACATCATAAAAAGATAATACAAGGATACATCAAGATTCATGAATAGAATAACACTACAACTGATTTTTATACACTCTCACCCTTAAAAAAGGCCATATATATTAGTTCTCAAAGACCATCACAAGGGGTCCTATATAAAATACGGGCCTAAACCACATCTAAACTACCTTTATTTAAAGGGAAATTTGGCCAAAACTCCCTAAAAAATTTGAATTTTGGTTAAAAAGGATTTATTTACTTTTTATAGACTTCAGCTCCCTATGACATTTTTGTAAATAATCTAATTAGGGAAAAGACGAAACTGACCTTATTGCAAACCAGATTGCAAACCAGTTTGCAATCGAGAGTGCAAACCAGTTTGCAAACGAGATTGCAAGACAAATCAAATTATAAAGTAGTGCAAACTAGTTTGCAAAGCTCTGCAAACCAGATTGCAAAGTGTGTGCAAAGTCATTGCAAGGCAAACCAGATTGCAAAGCAATGCAAACGGGATTGCAAAGCACTGCAAACCAGTTTGCAAAGCTCTGTAAATCAGATTGCAAACCAGTGCAAACCAGTTTGCAAAGCTCTGTAAACCAGATTGCAAAGCACTGCAAACCAGTTTGCAAAGCTTCGCAAGCTAAGATTCCAAGGGCAATTTCGGCATTAGAAATGGGAGTGCTTTTAGAATTGTCCTTCAAGCCTATTTCCAAACTATATATGGGGCCTAAAAGGACAAAAAGATAACTTGTCTTTTTGACAAAAAGAAACATGAAATTGGGCCTCCGACCCAATTTCCTGTTATTTAAACTCAAATTTAATATATTTTAGATTTACACTTACATGAAATCGAATTTGAGACCTTCGGATAACAGAGTGAGTGTCTAACTACTACACCAAGAAGTGGTGGACACCACGGATTTTTGTTTTAACACACGGTTGTATTTGTCTAAAACTCGCCTCACATCAATAGTGCCCCCCCCCCCCACGAGATTTTGTTGTAAGGGGGTGCATTTAACAGTAAATGGTAGTGTCTAAACGATAATATGAATTTGGAAGCTCTAGACTTCATAAAAAAAAAAATTAAAAGCTCTAGAAGCACGGACAAAGACAAACTTTAAATCTACATAATGTGTGGGAGGATATTTTTTTTTAGAATGTACCTTCTTATTCGATGGCTAAAATTATACCTCCCAAATTTATACTCAGGGATTGAGATAGTATCGCTCAAACTTTTCTTCAATGACTAAGATTACACCTCCTAAACTTATCTTCAATGACTATGATTATATCTCTCAAACTTATCTTTAACCATCTTCAATAGTTAAAGTCAGATCTCCCAAATTTATCTTCAAATGTTGAAATTATGCATTTCATAGAATTTTTCGTGCCCAACATACACGAATTATACCCTCGTATATGTACAAATAACAAATGGGTCTTTGGTCCATGGGTTTGTATCTCCTTACACTTACATTAGAGGTCCTAATATAGTGTCTTGGTGGAGGTGCACTTGTAAGACCCCTTATGATGACTTTTAAGGTGATACCCTTAAGGGGAAAATGTGGTCTATGTTCGTGTATTTATTAATTTGATTTTTTTTAATGAGATTTATTAATTTAATTCTTATGTTGAAGTTTTCTTTTATGAAAGGAATTAATGTTGATGTTGGTAAATATTTTTTAAATAAAAGTGTATCTGAAACTCGAATAAGCTAGTACAAAAGAAAATTAGAAAAACACAGAAGTATGTGACTTTGACATGAAAATTAGCTGCCAGGAAAGATAGTAATAAATCTAAGTTAAAACTAATTTGTGAGAGGAGTTGGGATTACAGTTTATTTCAAAAGAAGCCTCTGACATCCACCGCAAAAAAAGAGAGAAAATGTAGCACAAAAAGTTCAACAACCAGTCAGACTCAAACGAATATTGGGCTAAGGTGACATGTTGAATGTGGTAGCTGTGTCTGAAATCCACAAGCATGAGTAGTCTATCAGCATTCTCGCTATCCTATCTGAAATGTCTCGGGTTGGCTCCAGTCTAGGATAATCTACCCGCACACAAACTGTTCAATCTGAGACCCTTTGCGGTCAGTCAGGCATGTTTAGTTTTGGATTGTCCAGTCAAGAAAGCCACTTTGTGGACAATCGAAAACAAACTTGTCACGTTATCCATTTGCACTACTCTCAGACTTGATATTCCGCAACAAAACCTTATGTCCTATGTGACTTTGGGTCTGGATAGTCCAAGAACATGCTTACCCAATCAAACTACTATTCGTCCGAAGCCAATCAAATGAACCACCCAATTCCGATACATTCACATTTCCAAATCACTCTAAAACTTCTCAAAAAGACGCCTAAACTATGTAGTTGGGTGCCTTTAAAACTTTCCTTCGGTGTTTCCAAATGGCATTCAAAAAAATCTGATGAATTTTTTTTTTCACATCAAAATGATGAAATTAGCACCAATTTTTTTTGCATGCCATTAGACCTGTTCGCCTAACCAAATGTCGGCAACTGAAAATACAAGTAAGTTTTTCAACAAAAAAGAAAAGAAAAATACACCTAATCTACAAAAGAATTTTGTTACATGTTCCTTAAAAGATCTCTATAAAGAGAAGTAAAGCTGTAAAGGGTCAAGCTATTTTCGTCTTCTAGGTAAAAACATGTGGTAGTTAATGGTTACAAGAAGCACCAATTGACCAAATGGCCTATGAACTAAGCCTTGCTGTTTGCACATAAATCATGTTTATTTTAGATATGTCCTACCCAAATCTCACCACAATATATGCAACACCCAACTAGTTTGTTTGTTTTTTAGACGAAGTGGTCAATGGAACTAATGGTTATAACTTATAAATGATAAACGAGACGTTTTGACATTGCTTGGTCTAGTATATGGGGCCATCTTAGGGAGTAGCAAAATTACCAATCCCCCCAATGCCTTTAATGATATAAACAAATTGAAAATTAGCAGTCTTTTTTCATTAATAAAAGGTTAATTCAGTTTTAATTTTTAATTTATGATCAATTCACCATTTTGATCTCATAGGTGTCCGACAGTACGTATTGACTCCCAAAAAGTAAAAAATTCAACCATTTCCGAAAATATTTTAGGGATTGAAAAGGAATTCAACAGTTTCTGAAAATAATATACATAATACTGAAACACTGGTGCTATATAGCCCGACAAAGATGCCAAAATATAACCCAACAACTAGGAAAATAATATTGAACGTTCCCAGTGAATAATGGATTGACATGTCTTATAGGCAGGGACTATGTTCAGGCACTTTTGTCCGCCCATATAGCATTTTCTACTGTATAGTATGGAATAGATGTTCATCTTTTATTTATATTAAGGGTTAATTTTGTTTTTTAGCCCCCAATTTGGGACCAACTTATTGTTTTAGCTTTTATAAGTGTTCGACAGTTCGTTTTGGTTCCTCAATTATGTGTAATTGTAATTTATTTCTAATGTCTATAATCATCAAGCATGCCATTTTCTATCTTTTTCATCAAGACTCCTCATCCTCTCTCAAGAATAACTAAAGTTTTTGGGGTTTTCCCCTTTCTTCATCTCCTTCCTCTTCTTCGCCCAGATTTTTTAATGGAGAAAAATTGAACTCTTCTTCTATTTCTTTCTAGGTTTTGAAGATAATGATTTGAGCAACACCAATTTATTTGCTACCTTTTCTCCGTAGAAATCGGTTTGTGGATTTAGATTTTCGATGTTTTTCTTTAAACTAATCAAAGTTTTTGGTTTCCTTCGTCTTCATCTTGTCCATCTTTCTCTTTCTCTAGGATTTGAAGATGATGATTTGACCAAAACATATTTTTTTCTTAGTAGAAACGGGTTTGCAAATCTATGTTTATGTTCTTCTATCACAAATAACATATAAACAAAATCCAATGGTCTAGCCATGAATAAGAATATCTTCCAGTGTTGTCTTCATAAGATGTGTGACAATGCCAACCGAGTTTGTACGATCTGTAAATTTAGTTTGCACGATCTGCAATCAAATTTGCTAAAAGAAATAATAAAAAAATCATGAAAAAAGAAAACGAGTTTGGTAAATTGTCTGCTGATATATTTTCATGCACCCCAATAAATTTGGCCAAAGGGGCACGCCCTATTATATTTTTGGCTTCAATAGTGGCGTCCAAAATATTATCAGGGGAATAAAAACTTTGGTCAATTAGATATGCCCTAAGGACAACTTTGTTTTGAGTCCAAAGTTGAATTGTTTTTATTTTTTACTCTCTAATCTTCATCTTTTACCTTGGACTACCACCCAACGTCTCCGACCACCACCAACTCGACCACTACCCATCACCTCTGATCGCCACCAACACCACCGCTTTTCCTTCTGTATTTCTCTATTTATCTCAATCTCTCACTGTTTCAGCGAATGATTCGTTTCGCCAGAACCCCGTCCCTAAAACGAACGGGACCTTGAGGAACTCCTCGATCCCTTCGTGGGAATAATGAGAGAGATATATAAAACCAACATGAGCGAGAGTAAAGAGTGAAGAAAAGAGAAGGAAAATAAAGAAAAAGAAAGAAAAAGAGAATGAAAGAAAGAAAAATGGTAAGGTGGTGATCGGAGGTGGTGGTGGTTGGAGGTGGTGGATAGTAGTAGAAGGAAGGAGACAAAGACTAGAGAATAAAAATACGTAAGTTAATTTTTAGATTCAAAATAAATTATCTTCTAAATTAAATGTAAATGACCAAAATCTATATCTCTTAAGGAATATGGATGCCCCAATGGAGACCGTGCACTACACTCACCTTTTTTTGTTTAAAGATTATACTCGTATATTTTTTTCTTAGAAGTAGTTCATCAACTTTTTCTTAGAGTTCAATTTACTCTTGGATTCTGCATAAACCCTTTTTTCCTTTTTTAATATCTAATGATATGGAAGTGTACTTTGGCATTCATCCTTAGTATTCATCATGCCTTCTCTGATCTTTTACTTTTGAAATATATGTGGGGCTTCATATTATTAATTAATCTCATCTTTTATTATAATCTACATTTTCTGTAAACATCGGCGCTCAAATATAAAATATTATTGACTAATAAGTAAAAGAAACAACCACAAGAGCGAAAGATTTATCGAAGTAAGGGAGATAAACGAGGTCGGAGAAAAAGTGAAAGACATAAAAGTAAAATAACAAAGTCCTAAGCAAAATCTCTCCAACTAGACTTTAACTTATTCGTTATCTGAAAATGTTACTTTAACGGTATAAATTTCAACTACTTTGACCACATTCATAATAGAAATTCAAGTGATTATTTGTGTTCATATCCCATGGATTTTGGGAAGAATAATTTTGATGTTTTACATTCATACCGCTAAAGATTATTACAACTTAAGAATGCAAACAGTAGACTATCTAATCAAATATGATTATACTCGTACGTGACTTTGATAAGTTTTTGCTAAGATATTTGATGGAATTCTCTTATATGATTTAACTATGATATCGGACAACTTCATTATGACTATAGGTCTTTTCTTATTGAACTGTGCTAATCTCTATTGGCAGATTAATGGAACTAATAATAGACGATAATAATAGGATATCAGATAATTATCAGTTGGCAAACTGTCATATATCCGAAACCTACAAGGAGATATTGAATAAGAAGAGTATATTTGAATTCGAATTGGGTATATAAAGTTTCGATAGTTTTCACTAGTTACATACAAACTCGAAACGTATATTAGATTTCTCTCCCATGAAATTGCTCAAAAGAGAACTTCATTTGAGCTTAATATGTCTAGGAAGAGAGTGACAATCTCATCGTTTTCTGTTTTCTCTCACGTTAGAGAAGTAATTGGTATTTCACATTTTCACATGAGCCACTCATGAAGACCTAGTTTATATTCTTTCTCAAAGACTAAAAAATCCAATCGAAAGCCCTAGTTTTAGCATATGTATTATTAAATGTTAGAATAGCTGTTAAGCTAAGTAGATATGATCATACGATATAAGTTTCCATGAATCCAGACTCAGCTGCAATTGTTGACTATGAATATCATAATCTCCATCTCTTATCACATTTATAGTGTTTGGATGCTATATTTTAATAGACACCATATATTAAAAGACTCCTTGTGGTTGAGGTGCCCCAAGGTAAATAGGAATTGTGATCTGGTGAACCAGTAGAGCGCATTCTCGCCGCTCTGGCCTTCAAGGCACAATGTGCCCACTCTGAGCTCCTTATCAGATATGATCTACTTGTCATGTAAAAATGCACACTCGATGTATACTTTTTCTCAATTTTTCTTCGAGATCTTGAATATAGAGTTAAAATTTACTCAAATAGGTTCTAGATGAGTAGAACATTACTGTTCAAAGTGCTTAGTTTAACATGTGTCTCCGTATTTCCAAAAACTGTCTAATTTTTCTTGTAAGGTCCAAAATTGGAATCTTGATATATCCACAAAATATTAAATCAATTACATCTAAGCTTAAGTTACATTGAGGTATATAAGCAATCATATACGTTAGGAGTTAACATGGACTTAATATATATCTAACTTGTGATTGTCATTTCATCAAAAAACTTGTGATTGTCATCTATGAAGGTAATTGTTGTTATTAGGAGATAGTTACTTGATTGTGAAGTTCTATGGACACCCCCATTAACTGAAATAAGGGAAATTTACCTAGTACGTTTTTCTTTAGAAAATGGACCACAAAAGTCATTACAAGGCGTTGATACATCATAAAAAGATAATACAAGGATACATCAAGATTCATGAATAGAATAACACTACAACTGATTTTTACACACTCCACCCTTAAAAAAGGCCATATATATATTAGTTCTTAAAGACCATCACAAGGGGTCCTATATATATAAAATACGGGCCTAAACCCCATCTAAACTACCTTTATTTATACCCGAGTTCAATAAATTTTAGATTTACACTTACATGAAATTAAATTTGGGACCTTCGGATTACAGAGTGAGTGTCCGACCACTACAACAAAAAGTGGTGGACACCACGGATTGTTGTTTTAACACACTGTTGTATTTGTCTAAAATTCGCCTCACATCAATAGTGCCCCCCACGAGATTTTGTTGTAAGGGGGTGCATTTAACAGTAATTGGTAGTGTCTAAACGATAATATGAATTTAAAAGCTCTAGAAGCACGAACAAAGACGAACTTTAAATCTATATAATATGTGGGAGGATATGTTCTTTTAGAATGTACCTTCTTGTTCAATGGCTAAAACTACACCTCCCAAATTTATATTCAGGGATTGAGATAGTATCGCTCAAACTTTTCTTCAATGACTAAGATTACACCTCCTAAACTTATCTTCAATGACTATAATTATACCTCCCAAACTTATCTTTAACCATCTTCAATAGTTAAAGTTAGATCTCCCAAATTTATCTTCAACAGTTGAAATTATGCATTTGATACTAGAAATTTTCGTGCCCAGCATACACGAATTATACCCTCGTATACGTACATATAACAAATGGGTCTATGGTCCATGGGTTTGTATCTCGTTACGTTCCAGAGGTCATAATATAGTGTCTTTTTTTTTTTTTTTTTTTTTTTTTTTTATGTTAAGAGGTTCAAATAACATTACGAAATAAAAGTGTTATTACAATACATAGGAATTAAAAAGAAAGGTATTCTATGCCAAGTTTCCGATTTATTCTTCTTTCTCGCACGTTTCGCTAACTTGTCCGCTGGCAGATTGAATTTCCTGTTAATGTAGTTAAACTTCACCCTATTTATCCGGCTTTTGATTTCAAGGATTTTGTTGATGTGAACTCTAGATTGCCATTGTATCTCCCTTTTGGAATTCTGAAGATGTTTGATGATATTAATGTTATCGCTTTCAATGATGATGTCTTGGTAGTTATGTTCAGCTGCCCAGATGAGGCCATTGAGGATAGCGACAACTTCGCCTTCTTCACTATTCCTGTTCCTGGATATAGCTGTATGAGCTTCTATGAAATTTGCACCCGAGTCATGAATAATTAAACTCGTACCTGTAATTTCATTCACATTGATAAAGGATGCATCTACATTGATTTTCAACCAGAGACAATCTGGTGGGTTCCATCTAGTTTGTATGGGATTGGTTTTGTTACTGTGTAAAGACATTTTTTTGGGGAAATTATAAATCATTTTAATAATGCGGGTAAGATCAATGATTTCGTGCTGAAAGCAATGATCACATCTAGTTTTCCATATTATCCATAGAATAGTGGATAGAAGATTTTGAACGGTTGAATCACAATATTGAGGGTTGTGTTCCCAAGAAAATATCCATTCTACTACATTCTTAATATTTTCTGAGATAATATTGAAATAGAACCAAATATTATTAGCTAAAGGACAATGAAGAAGAGCGTGTTCTATTGATTCAATCTCATTACAATTGGGGCAGATAAGGTTATTATCAATAAATTTACCAATTCTCTCTCTGACCGGTAGAGCTTTGGTGCAAATCTTCCATAAAAAGACTTGTATTCTGGGGACATTATGGATATTCCAAATGAATTTCCAGTTGGGATTAAAAGTAGAGGGAGAATTCATACTAGTGGTAAGGTAGTTATACATGGATTTAACTGTGAATTTGCCTGATTTTGTGAGCTTCCACATCCGTTGATCGTCTCCTATTGGATCAATAGGAATAGATTTAATAAGGTTTTGTGTTTGGGGGTCAAAAATATTATTAAGAGATTCTATGTTCATGTATTTATTAATTTGATTCTTATGTTGTAATTGAAAACCGATGCTTCTAATAGTACCCCGCTTTTGGACAAATGATAATATGGATTCAAGAGCCGGGCGGGTAATTAATGTTTTTTTTTGTTAATGATGGGCGGGTAATTAATGTTGATGTTGGTAAATATTTTCTAAATAAAAGTGTATCTGAAACTCGAATAAACTAGTACGAAAGAAAATTAGAAAAACACACAAGTATGTGACTTCAATTTGACATGAAAAATAGCTTTTAGGAATGGTGGTAATAAATCTAAGTTAAAACTAATTTATGGGAGGAGTTGGGATAGTTTATTTCAGAAAAAGCCTCTGACACCCACGGCAAAAAAAAAAATCTAGTACAAAAAGTTCAACAACCATTCAGACTCAAACGAATATTGGGTTGAGGTGACATGTTGAATGTGGTAACTGTGTCTGAAATCCACAAGCACTAGTTAATCTATTGGTGTTCCCGCTATCCTATCTGAAATGTCTCGGGTTGGCTCCAGTCTAGGATAATCTACCCGCACACAAACTGTTCAATCTGAGACCCTTTGCGGTCAGTCAGGCATGTTTAGTTTTGGATTGTCCAGTCAGGAAAGCCACTTTGTGGACAATCGAAAACAAACTTGTCACATTATCCATTTGCACTACTCTCAGACTTGATATTCCGCAACAAAACCTTATGTCCTATGTGACTTTGGGTCTGGATAGTCCAAGAACATGCTTACCGAATCAAACTACTATTCGTCCGAAGCCAATCAAATGAACCACCCAATTCCGATACATTTACATTTCCAAATCACTCTAAAACTTCTCAAAAAGACACCTTAACTATGTAGTTGGGTGCCTTTAAAAGTTTCCTTCGGTGTTTTCTCATGGCATTCAAAAAAATCTGATCAATTTTTTTTATATTTTCTTTCACATCAAAATGATGACATTAGCACCAATTTTTTTTTGCATGCACTTAGACCTGTTCGCCTAACCAAATGTCGGCAACTAAATATACAAGTAATTTTTTCAACAAAAAAGAAAAGAAAAATACACCTAATCTACAAAAGAATTTTGTTACATGTTCCTTAAAAGATATCTATAAAGAGAAGTAAAGCTGTAAAGGGTCAAGCTATTTTCGTCTTCTAGGTAAAAACATGTGGTAGTTAATGGTTACAAGAAGCACCAATTGACCAAATGGCCTATGAACTAAGCCTTGCTGTTTGCACATAAATCATGTTTATTTTAGATATGTCCTACCCAAATCTCACCACAATATATGCAACACCCAACTAGTTTGTTTGTTTTTTAGACGAAGTGGTCAACCGAACTAATGGTAATAAATGATATATGAGACGTTTTGACATTGCTTGGTCTAGTATATGGGGCCATCTTAGGGAGTAGCAAAACTACCAATCCCCACAATGCCTTTAATGATATAAACCAATTGAAAATTAACAGTCTTTTTTCATTAATAAAGGGTTAATTCAGTTTTAACTTTAATTTAGAGTTATTTCATTTTTGGCCCCCTACTTTGTGACCAGCTTCTTTTATGACCCTCTGTTTTCCTTAAATTAGAAAATGACCCATTTTTTAATGTAAATGTCATAACTACCCTTCCTATATATATTTTTTCACAATAAAATTAAATAGGAAACATGAATTCCTCCTCACCTCTCTCTCCGACACACCTATCTCTCTCTCTTTCCAACTCACCTCCCTCTTCTTCGACAAAGGTCGCCGGCCGGAACATTTTCCGGCCGCCGACCTTCAAACATTAAAAACAAAACTCTCATCTCTCTCTCTCCCTAAACACCCTGGCGAAGGGGAAACCCCCTTCGCCGGAGCAAGGTTTGTTCGTGAACAGACCTCAAAGGTCTATTCACGAATAGACAAGATTTGTTCGTGAACACACCTTTCTCAGGCGAAGGGAAACCCCCTTTCGCTGGAGTGTTTAGAGATATGTGATTTTTCGCCGAGCGGAAAAGTTTCCGGCCGGCGACCGTCGTCGAAGAAGAGAGAGGTCAGTTGGAGAGAGAGAGAGGTGAGTTGGAGAGAGAGGTGAGAGATAGGTGAGTTGGAGAGAGAGGTGACGTGGAGAGAGATGTGAGGTGGAAGTCGGGTGGAAATCATGTTTTCTATTTAATTTTATTTTGAAAAAATATACTGTATATATGAAGGGTAGTTACGACACTTACATTAAAAAAATGAGTCATATTTGAATTTACGAAAAACATGAGGCCATAAAGGAAGCTGGTCACAAAGTAGGGGGCAAAAAAGAAATAACTCTTTAATTTATGATCAATTCACCGTTTTGATCCCTATAGGTGTCCGACAATTCGTAATGACTCCCAAAAAGTAAAAAAAAATTCAACTGTTTCCGAAAATATTTCAGGGATTTAAAAGGAATTCAACCGTGTCCGAAAATACTATGCAGAATACTGAAACACTGGTGCTATATGGCCCGACAAAGGTGGCTGAACATGACCTCACAATTAGGAAAGTAATATTGAACGTTTTCAGTGAATAATGGATTGACATGTCTTATAGGTCGAGACTATGTTCATGCGCTTTTGCCAGCCCATATAGCATTTTCTACCGTATAGTATAGAATAGATGTACATCTTTTATTTATATTAAAGATTAATTTTGTTTTAGCCCCCAATTTGGGACCAACTTACTGTTTTAGCTTCCATAAATGTTCGACAGTTCGTTTTGGTCCCTCAATTATGTGAAATTGTAATTTATATCTAGTGTCTATAATCATCAACCATGCCATTTTCTATCTTTTTCATCAATACTCCTCATCCTCTCTCAAGAAGAACTAATGTTTTTGGGGTTTTCCCCTTTTTCATCTTCTTCCTCTTCTCCGCCCAGATTTTTTAATGGAGAAAAATTGAACCTTTCTTCTTCTATTTCTTTCTAGGTTTTGAAGATAATGATTTAAGCAACAGATTTCCAATGTTTTTTTTAAACTAGATCAAAGTTTTTGGTTTCCTTCCTCTTCATCTTGTCCATCTGTCTCTTTCTCTAGTTTTTGAAGATGATGATTTGAGCAAAACATATTTGTTTGTTAGTAGAAATCGGTTTGCAAATCTATGTTTATGTTCTTCTATCACAAATAACATATAAACAAAATCCAATATTCTAGCCATGAATAAGAATATCTTTCAGTGTTGTCTTCGTAAGATGTGTGACAATGCAAACCGAGTTTGTACGATCTGTAAATCTAGTTTGCACGATCTGCAACCAAATTTGCAAAAGAAATAATAAAAAAAATCATGAAAAAGAAAACGAGTTTGGTAAATTGTCTGGTGATATATTTTCATGCACCCCAATAATTTTGGCCAAAAGGGCATGCCCTATTATATTTTTGGCTTCAAGAGGTGGCGTCCTTGGGGCATCCAAAATATTATCAGGAGAATAAAGACTTTGGTCAATTATATACGGTCTAAGGACGACTTTGTTTTGAGTCCAAAGTTGACTTGTTTTTATTTTTACTCTCTAATCTTCATCTTTCACCTTGGACCACCACCCAACGTCTCCGACCACCCCCAACTCGACCACTACCCATCACCTCTGATCATCACCAACACCACCGTTTTCCTTATGTATTTCTCTATTTATCTCAATCTCTCACTGTTTCAGGAATGATTCGTTTCGCCAGAACCCCGTTCCCTAAAACGAAGGGGACATTGAGGATTTCAACTCCTCGATCCCTTCGCGGGAATAATGAGAGAGATAGATAGAAACAACATGAGTGAGAGTAAAGAGTGAAGAAAAGAAAAGGGAAAAAGGAAAATAAAGAAAAAGAGAATGAAAGAGAGAGAATGGTGGCGGTGGTGATCAGACTGGTTGGAGGTGGTGGATAGTAGTAGAAGGAAGGAGACAAAGATTGTAAGTTAATTTTTAGACTCAAAATAAATTATCTTCTAAATCAAATGTAAATGACCAAAATCTATATTCTCTTAGAAATATGGATGTCCCAACGCAGACCGTGCACTATACTCACTTTCTTTCTGTTTAAAGACTGTACTCACAATGGTATATATATTTTTTTTCGAGAAATCGACTACGATCTACGTTAGTCATTGATATATCATGAAGACGTGATGATCACGATAACCGCCTAATTTAAACCATAATGAAAGAGACTTGAAACCCGATAATATGAAAGAGACCTGAAACCCGACAAATTTATTTACAATATTTACTTTATATATTACTTAAGTTACATGAGACAAATCTTGATTGTTTCTACCGAGACTCATTCCAGGATCTCATGAATTTAAGAGAGGTCCAACCGTTAAGGGTGGTGGTGAACTAGTCACTTGTATAGTTGTATAAGTAAGAAGTCAAAAAAAATCTTGGGGTAAGGTAGGGAAGATGGAGTTGTAAACCTCATACCATTTAGGATTTGCCACGTCTGCTATTATAAACCACATCCACTTTCGTTAAATTCAGATTCTTCCTCTCCCTCTTCTCTTCCAATTATCAATCCACACTCTGAAACCCTCAAGATTTCAAGGTAACCTAACTTATGAAACCCTTTTTTTATATCTTGTTTTCTTCATTTATTCAAGCAATTTCTCAACAAAGTAGTAATAAGTAAAGTTTATGTTTTTCTTAATTTTGTAAAGAAGTAGGCTTATTTTTTTCTACCTTCTTCTGAAGGTGTAGATATAGTAGAATCACTTGAAACCCTAGAAAGATAACTTAGTTTCTTAATTAGGGTTTCGATTCAAGTGTCATTTGGTGTAACTTTGACCCAAATTTGTTAATCCTTAAAAATGATTAGAATTGCTATTGAAGTTGCTTTTGGTGAAGAATTATTGTCTGCCTTGTATTTGCTTATCAGATAAAAAAGGGGTTCTTCCAAGTCATGTATATTAAGATTGTGACTAAAGGATTTGATTTTGGAATTTGAAAAAGGGTTTTTTGTCCTCTGAAATTTACAATGATAGAACAGAAGTTAATAACATAGTCATCCACTTTGTTCTTGAATTTTCTAACATTTCGTTTATTAAACTAGTTGGTGTACTTGTTTGTGATTTAGAATTTTGTTTTGTGACACTTTTTCTTGTTCATTTGTTCCAGGGCTGCCTTTTTGGTTAATAATTAGGTGTTGTGTTATAACATAGAAAGATGGCAGCTTCATCGGCATGCCTTGTTGGAAGCGGTTTAGCCACTCACAGTAGCAAACAATGTCTGAGTAAAGAAATATTTGGAAGACACCTCTCTCCTTTCTCCGGACTTCCCTCATTAGGAAGAACATCAAAATCCGTCTTGGTAAAAGCATCTTTGGACCAGAGGCAGAATGAAGGGAGAAGAGGTTTTCTAAAGCTGATGATGGGTAATGTTGGACTTGGTTTGCCTGCTTTAGTGGGAACTGGAAATGCTTATGCTGATGAACAAGGAGTATCTTCTTCAAGGATGTCTTACTCGAGGTTTTTGGAGTATTTAGACAAGGATAGAGTGCAAAAGGTGGATCTCTATGAGAATGGAACAATAGCCATTGTTGAGGCAGTTTCGCCTGAGTTGGGTAATCGAGTTCAACGAGTAAGGGTTCAGCTCCCAGGTCTTAGCCAAGAGCTCCTTCAGAAGTTTAGAGAAAAGAACATTGATTTTGCGGCACACAATGCTCAGGAAGACTCGGGTTCTCTTTTGTTTAACTTGATAGGAAATTTGGCTTTCCCTCTAATCCTAATTGGAGGTTTATTTCTTCTATCAAGGCGTTCTCCCGGTGGAATGGGTGGTCCTGGTGGTCCTGGTAATCCACTTGCCTTTGGTCAATCAAAGGCTAAGTTCCAAATGGAACCAAACACTGGCGTGACATTTGATGATGTTGCTGGAGTTGATGAAGCGAAACAAGATTTCATGGAAGTGGTAGAGTTCTTGAAGAAACCAGAGAGATTTACAGCAGTTGGTGCCCGAATTCCTAAAGGTGTTCTTCTTATTGGTCCACCAGGAACTGGAAAGACATTACTTGCCAAGGCAATTGCTGGGGAAGCAGGTGTGCCATTTTTCTCTATCTCAGGTTCTGAGTTTGTTGAAATGTTTGTTGGTGTCGGTGCTTCTCGAGTTCGTGATCTTTTCAAGAAAGCAAAAGAAAATGCACCTTGCATCGTATTTGTGGATGAAATTGATGCTGTTGGACGACAAAGAGGAGCAGGAATTGGAGGTGGAAACGATGAAAGAGAACAAACTCTGAATCAGCTTCTGACTGAAATGGATGGCTTTGAGGGCAACACTGGTATCATTGTAGTTGCAGCTACTAACCGTGCTGATATTCTGGACTCCGCATTACTGAGACCTGGGCGTTTTGATAGACAGGTCAGCTTTTTCTTATTAGTATTAGATTTTAACTAGTCGGGATCGTCCAATCCTTCGAGTTACTCATGGATTGGGTCAGGGTCAAAGGTAGTCTGAGCTGATCCCACCATGCTTAACCTTGAACTTGGTTGTTTATTATGAAAATTTGAATGTTGGAGTCTAATTAGAATCATTAGAGTAGAGTTTGTCATGTACAAGCAAGAAGAATGTTTGTCTGAGTTACTCGGCTTTGATTGGTGGGCATTGGGGATTGGCACGTGTCTGATGCAGTCTCCAATTGCTTAGGTAGATCTTTTGCGATCTAACTATTGCTTTTGTTTGAAATACGCTATTATTGCAGGTATCTGTTGATGTTCCAGATGTACGTGGAAGAACAGAGATCTTAAAGGTGCATGGTAGCAACAAAAAGTTTGATGGGGATGTTTCTCTGGAAGTTGTAGCAATGAGAACACCTGGGTTTAGTGGAGCAGATCTTGCGAATCTCTTAAATGAGGCAGCTATCTTAGCTGGTCGTCGTGGAAAGACTGCAATTTCGTCGAAAGAGGTTGACGATTCAATTGACAGGATTGTCGCTGGAATGGAGGGAACCGTAATGACCGATGGGAAGAGCAAAAGCCTTGTGGCGTATCATGAAGTTGGGCACGCCATTTGTGGGTAAGAGAAAATTCCTATACTCTCGCTTTTCTGCGTGTTCTTGTTTTACGTTTAATGCGTTCATTAAGTAACATATACATGAAAGTTCTGCTACTTGAAACCTAAAAAATGATTTTGCAGTACTTTGACTCCTGGACACGACGCTGTACAAAAGGTGACGCTAGTTCCACGTGGGCAAGCACGAGGGTTGACTTGGTTCATTCCTTCAGATGATCCAACTCTTATCTCTAAGCAGCAACTGTTTGCTAGAATAGTTGGTGGACTTGGTGGCCGAGCTGCCGAGGAAGTGATCTTTGGTGAGCCTGAGGTCACTACCGGTGCAGCTGGTGACTTGCAGCAAATTACTGGTTTGGCGAAACAAGTACGTAAAAAAATATCAGTCCACCATTTCTTTTAATACCTTTTTTAAACTAACGAGACGAGCCTTAAAATTATGAGTTACCCATATAATTATAGAAATAGCCTAAATTTACGAGTTACGACCTCCTCAGGTGGTCTTTCCTTATTGTCTGGATTTGACTGGCCTAAGTCTAACTTGTTTGAATCCGAGTGGTCCGAGTTATATTTGATTTAGTCCGGAGCACAATAGTTATTTCAGACCTGAGCTCTTAATTCAGACTTATCATATGTCTGAGTCAAATGATCCTAAGTCAGCATGAGGATGAGTCAGACGAACAGATCAGATAAGAAACACACATTTTGAAATCTAACCCGAGTCAATTCAAATCTCGAGTCAGATTCCAGATTTGAATTTGAGAAACACACAGGCATCAAGAAAATCTGCATGTGGAGCGTAGATTTAAAGGATAGGACACTGTTGTTTTCTGAATTGTTAATGAGGTCGTTGACCAATTTCAACAGTTTATTATCTACTAAACTTTTTTTGCTTCGGTTTGATGTTTTCATTCAAATTCAAAGTATAATCTTTTGTTCTTGATTTACAGATGGTAACAACATTTGGAATGTCTGAGATCGGACCATGGTCTCTTATGGATACATCTGCTCAAAGTGGTGATGTTATTATGAGAATGATGGCTAGGAACTCAATGTCAGAGAAACTAGCCGAAGACATTGATGCTGCAACCAAAAGTCTCTCAGACACTGCTTACGAGATTGCTCTCACTCACATTAGAAATAACCGTGAAGCCATTGACAAGATCGTTGAAGTTCTCCTTGAGAAGGAAACCATGAGTGGAGATGAATTCAGAGCACTTTTATCTGAATTTGTGGAAATTCCGGTCGAAAACAGAGTTGCTCCTTCGGTCAAATCAGCCGTGCCAGTATAAATATTACGAAAAGTCTAGCACTTACCAGATCTTCGATTCGTCAGTAACTCTACTCATGTAAGAATTTTATGTATCATATTTCGAAAATTTGTATAATCGTACTGCCAGTGTTGGCCCAAAACAAGATTATAAATCCACACATATGCTAATTATGAATTTATAACTTTTGCTTTGTAATCACCCAGTGTAGTTGTTGGTTATTAATCAGTTCAGTTCAAACTGGACTACACATTTTGTGACCAAACATCCTCATTACCGAAAGGGCGATAGATTTACGGGTGGATACGCATTTTATGTACCATTTCTATCTATTTTCATGGATATGTACGATCTCAAATGAATTGGCTTATTTGAACAAAGCTTGGTCTTGGAGGATCTAACTCGTCCCTCGTAGGTCAATTGACTTCGACTATTGAATTTTCATTCACACTCACCACCATGTTTATTTCTCTCATCCTCTACTCTCTCACATCGAACTCTCCCTCTCTCAGGTTTACCTCATCGGAACCCTTCGTTTGAGGAGCTGATTAAATATGAATGTTTTTTTTGAGCACACATAGATAAATAAAGAGAAGAAATAAACGGTAGTGGGCGATAATGAATATGAAATTGAAGAGATATCGGAGAAAAAATAGTGGTAGTCTTGGTCGGAGACAGTGATGAAGATAAATAAATATACAATTTCCCTTGAGAAGTGAGAGTCCCCTTAAAATTTTTCCAAACTTGGCCCAAAAAATAGGTGTAAATATGGTGTAAGAAAAAGAGTGGACATAGAATCTTCCAAAAGAAAAAAAAGCTAATAAGACGGAGAAGGTCGTGGTTTTATTTCTACGTAGGTATCAGACAAAGGAAGAACATTCAGATCTCTAGGGTTTTGAAATCTTCCATATACGCCTGTAAGCGTCTCTTTCCCTCAAACCCTTTTCCGCTTCAATTTCTCAAGATCAATTTCTATTATTCTCGATTCTATATCTCTTTTCATTTTTTTTAGAGTTTTGAAGATCTAGCGATTCATTCAGGTTGACCTTTTTAGACCAATAATCCTTCATTTTTACCCTTTCATTTCTTCTTATTTGAACCAGATCTGGTTATTTTGATCTGGAAATTAGCTTACGGCGATATCTGTTAATGATTTACATGTTTTTCACCTTAAAAATGGTTCATTAGGGCGAAATATATTAGGTTATTGTAAAAAAAATCATCTTTCATGCTGAATTCTTATCTATTTTGGAAAATTTCTGATGTGATTGTTGCCTGAGAGGTTCAGATTTTCTAAATCTTTTCATGCATCTTTAGATTTGAACGATTTGTAAATGAATATATTCATGTTGTCATTTGCTGTGTCCGTTTTGATTCAGTTTGTCATGTTTATACTTCAATTTCATTGTCTTAGCTATTAAAGCATCTAGTCTTTCAATTTTCTTGTTAGAAAACATGGGTTTCAATGGGTTTGGATGTGTGGGTGTTGAAATATAGAGATTCAATTGAGATAGTTTATAGTTTGAAGGTGTAAGACGAAAATCAGCCATTAAATTGTTGTGCATGTTGATGTCTTTTAAAGGGTGAGAGTAATGAAGAGAAGGTGTGGATTATGGGGAGAGCTTCTCTGTTTAGAAATTATTTTCTTAATATTGGAATATAGAGCTCAAATGAGAATTGGGTTTGGAGAAAAAGTGTTTCACAAGCCTATAATCAGGAGAGTTTTTGTGCGCTTAGTAACCTCTTAGTGACCCATTAATGATTCATCTGGTGGTTTGGGTATGTGGGAGTGAAGGCATCATTGCTTAAACTTAGTAGTGTTTTGTCTATGGTTTCTCATTTATCAGCGAAATTCTGTAACTTGGTTTGATATGTACGTCAGTTATTGTATATATGTTCACAAATTACAAAATTATGTATACTAAGCAAGAACTTCTTATGAATGGCTGAAAGCAGGTGACAACGACTGAGTTTTAGTTACGATGGGAGGAGGCTTTAGAGTGCTGCATCTTGTCAGACCGTTCTTGGCATTTCTGCCAGAAGTTCAGAGTGCTGACCGGAAGGTTCCCTTCAGAGAGAAGGTCATCTACACCGTCATTTCTCTCTTCATTTTTCTGGTGTGCAGTCAGCTACCTCTCTATGGAATACACTCAACAACAGGAGCGGATCCATTCTATTGGATGCGTGTAATTCTTGCCTCAAATCGTGGTACTGTCATGGAGCTCGGAATCACCCCTATCGTGACATCTGGACTGGTGATGCAACTCTTGGCTGGGTCAAAGATCATTGAAGTGGACAACAGTGTCCGAGAAGACCGTGCTCTCCTGTAAGTTGGTTTTTTGCTTTTTAAATATCACTCTGTGAATGCTTATTTTACATCACCATTCTTTACAGTGTTTTTTGATACTTAAAGTAGGACAGAATGAGATGAAAAAGTGGATGTTCATGTTTTATCATCTCATTGTTCTATCTTTGTTTTGATCAAGACTGTTGAAAATGTCTATCGTATCGTACCTGACATTGTTATCTTTCTTTTCAGAAACGGAGCACAAAAGTTGTTGGGTATTTTGATAGCTGTCGGAGAGGCTGTAGCATATGTTCTATCTGGAATGTATGGTAGTGTCGGCCAACTTGGAGTTGGAAATGCCATCCTTATCATTATTCAGCTCTGCTTTGCTGGGATCATCGTTATCTGTTTAGATGAACTTCTTCAGAAAGGATATGGTTTAGGATCTGGTATTTCCTTATTCATTGCAACCAACATCTGGTATGTCTCTTCCTCTTTATTTATCTAGTCTTCACTAATATGGTTTTTTATTTGCATATTAGGCGTCTGAAACATTTGATGTTCATTGTAGTGAAAGTATCATCTGGAAAGCATTTAGCCCTACAACCATTAACAGTGGAAGAGGAGCAGAATTTGAAGGCGCTGTCATTGCTCTATTCCATCTGTTGATAACTCGGACAGACAAAGTTCGTGCTCTCCGTGAGGCCTTTTATAGGCAGAACCTCCCGAATGTCACGAACTTGCTTGCAACGGTCTTGATCTTCCTTATCGTCATCTACTTCCAAGGTTTCCGTGTTGTTTTGCCTGTTAGGTCAAAGAATGCCCGTGGTCAACAAGGGTCATACCCAATCAAGCTTTTCTACACCTCCAACATGCCTATCATCCTACAATCCGCACTTGTCTCCAACCTGTACTTCATTTCCCAGGTAATAGTTTTTCTTACTTGGACTTTCTGTTTGGAAATTCTTAATTTATTTTTGGCATTAAGGGAACTCTAATACCACTCTTGTTCTTTTCATACAGTTGTTGTACAGGAGGTATAGCGGCAATTTCCTTGTGAATTTACTAGGTGTGTGGAAGGAGTCTGAGTATTCAGGTGGTCAATTCATCCCTGTTGGTGGTATAGCATATTATATCACCGCTCCATCAAGGTTAGGCAGCAAATATTATTGTGGGCGTTATTCCTTCAAGGTAACATTTAGATATTTACATTTAAGGTTCGTGTCTTATTTTGCAGCTTGGCAGATATGGCCGCCAATCCTTTCCATGCTCTATTCTATCTTGTGTTTATGCTGTCGGCATGTGCACTATTCTCCAAAACATGGATTGAAGTTTCTGGATCCTCTGCTAGAGATGTTGCTAAGCAACTCAAGGTATTTTCTATGTTTCTGAAGGCTACTTCCCATTCCATTCAGTTTTCTGTGTTATTTATGAAGTGGTTTATGTAAACTGCTGCTGCTGTGACTCCGTTATATCATGCTTTTACTCTCTTTCTCTGAATGGGTATTTTTGTTATTGATTGAATCAAGAGACTTCTGATCAGATATTACGTCATGATTTTTGACTTCGCACTATGTTCTGTTTGGCTGGTAAATTAGGAGCAACAAATGGTGATGCCTGGACACAGGGAATCGAATCTGCAGAAAGAACTGAACCGTTACATACCCACAGCAGCAGCATTTGGAGGCATGTGTATTGGAGCATTAACAGTTTTGGCAGATTTCATGGGTGCAATAGGCTCCGGAACAGGAATTCTGCTCGCCGTCACAATTATATACCAGTACTTCGAGACATTTGAGAAGGAACGAGCTAGCGAGCTGGGTTTCTTCGGTCTTTAAGTTAGAGGTTACGTTTTCTTCTCACTCTTGAGTAATTATGGTTTCTTACGGATGATGAGCTCTTTAACACTTCCAATGAGATGAAAGATTTAAATAGATCTTCCTTCTCATTTAACATCACATAAATTGAGAGATCAAATGCTTGTGTGAGCTTGATTTACTTCACTCTCTCCCCTCTCTTTTCTCTCTTCTGGTTTTGTAATTTTCTTTTTATTAGGGAGTCGAACGGAGATAAGTTAGGGTTTTATATCATCTGTTCTTTCTTTACTATTCCGTTTTTCTGTAACAGTTGGTCCTTGTGTGTAGAACTTACAGGATAGTTAGACATCGAGGTTTCTAATTGCAAGTACTATATATCCAACTAGTTATTCAAGTTAAAATACCTGCGATATTACTATTTTATACTGGTTTTCATCTTCTCTTTGCTTAAAACTTGTATATGGTTGTAAGATTCAATTTTCAGTTTCGATAGGGTTAAAAATCACAGCTCTATGTCAGCTTATCGATTATATTCGTATGGATCTGTTTGTGCTAATTGTACCAGATTTTAGTGGGAAGCTTAGTGATCCATCCATTTGATGCAATAATTTGTAGATGAGTGCGCGACCCATTTTAGCAGCGGTAGGATTGCTGTATTTCTTTGTTCAAATAACTTATTATGTTAAATTAGTTGAGTCTGATTAACCTAGTAATGGATCTCATTAGGCTGGCTTAAGAAGTTGAATTTGTGAAGTTTTTACTAGATAGCCAAGGTCAATCTGCCCTATTAAACATTTAAACATATAAATTAACACGGGTTATATTCTTAATTTTGCTCTAAAAGTTACATGTTGAAGAGTACTACTTTTTCAACCCATACAATTGGTCGATTATACTACCATAATCCTTTTGACTTGTTCCCTCGAGTCGACTCTCCGATCAACCCATACAATTAGTCGCGAATCACTGAAGTGATCTGATGATCGTTGTTGGCTTTTAGCTAAGCATTACCAGTTGTAAGATCTGATTGATATTAACCGCGAATCGCCGAAGTGGTCCGACGACTATAATTGGGCTTTTAATTAAGCATTGCGATCCCTAATTCGACCGAGCTAGATGATCTTCTAGATAAAGCTACCATAATCTTATTTGGCAAATTGAGCGCGTTGTCATCTTGGTCGAAAGACAGTCCTTCAGAAGGAAATTTTCGTAAGACCGAAAGGACATACCCTTCACCGAGATAGTTCCTATCATGCTGGCTCTCGGAATAGGGAACTTATCATTGAGTGAGAGATGGAGAAGATGGCTTCAACGTCTTGCAAGAAACGTCTTCCTAAGATGACATTGTAGGCTGTTAATCTTTCGGCTATGATGAAGTCTACCATAATCAATCGATTAGCTAGCCATGCTTTCTTCGATCGCCACAGGCAGTGTTATACCATCCGTGGGTACTTTACTTTCTTCGAATCCCACAACGTATGCTTTATAAGGTTTGAGGTAATTTGGGCTAACGCCAAGCTGTTGGTAAAATACTCTACTCATGACGTCGGTTGAGCTGACATTGTCAACCATGATTCTGCTTACACTCCAGTTTGCTATTGTGACATTGATTACTAGGAGATCATTGTGTGGAGATATTATCCCATGTAAGTCGTCATTTGTGAAGATGATCGAGGGTGTTCCCCCTTTGGGCTTTCTGTACATGGGAAGCGGTCCCCTGGCTTCGCTTCGACAAGCATTTTCTTGCTTTCCTCTGACGCTGGTCTTCCAGCTAAAGTGGTGGTTGTACCCACTGTCATGGGTTCTAAGCCCTTCTCGGACTCCTTTTCTTTTCCAGACATTCTTGCTGAGGTGAAGTGATTTTTAGTGTTGGGCCCTGACCCGACCCCTTCCTTTCCGGAAGACTTCGTCGTCTTACGTTCGGGAGTTGAGGCCCAATGTTCTCTTTTGATGTACTTGTCGAGCTATCCCCCTTCTATCATACCCTCTATGAGATCTCTGAGGTGCCTACAATCCTCGGTTTTGTAGCCATAATCCTTAGGGAAAGCGCACCACACTTCATATCCCTGGGCCCATAATCCCTTTTATCAGAATTCGACTTCAGCAATTGAACTTTTTCCTCTTTCATTAGTATCAGCAGGATTTTACCTCTTTTTCTGGTTGGGGGGAGGGGGGGGGGGGGGTGTAGAGGTCATATTCTGACCTGACATTCTTGTATCTATCCTGCTCTTTGGGCTAGCGGTCTTCCTCTTGTTCCCTCCTTCTGGGCAGGTCCTTTTCGGGTCGAGTCGTGACAATTTCTTTTATCTTTATGTAGTTTTCTTCGGTTTTGACCACAAACTGGATCGTCTCGATGAATCCCCTCAAAGTAGGAAGTTCATCCTTAGCTATTTCCTTAGTACGTTGTCCTGTCGAAGTCCTCTTTTCAGAGCTAGGCGGATGACCTTAGAGTCTTGGTGAGGTATCTGAACCATCTCATTCCGAGACCTCCGCCAGTAGTTGGCCAACTACTCTTCCTTTGCCTGAACAATGTTGAATATACAACAATCGTCCCCCTTTTTAGTCATTATATTGGGAGCATAAGAAACAACAATTTCTCCAAAAAACAATATTTTTGTTATCTTGAACATTATGATCTTATATGTTTTGTCAACAAAAAAAGGAAAAGAAAAAAACTTACATGTTATAAAATAAAATATCATCTTAAAAGGTTGAGTTTTCAAACAGGAGACACAAATGTGGACGATGAGAATATTTATACAAGATTTCGTAAATTAATTTTGACTCCATCTCCAAACTCTTTTAGATTAAACTTGGAGGAGCACCTTTCAAGGTATTCTTGAGTTGTATCTAAATTATTTTTGGAAGCAAACTTGTAAAATTTCTTGTAAACAACATTAAAACATCTATTCTAGAAAAATTAAAAGTATAAGTATTTTTATTCATAATAGAAACCCATATTTAGCTTAAATTACAGGGTAATCTAAATATCTAATAATTAAATCTTAACCTTTCATACATGATCACATTAAGAAGAGAAGACTAGTAATCGTATATACAAGTGACAATTGATAATACAAGCGCTAATACATTAATAGGTGTCTGAGTGAGAGGGAGAAGTCTGTGCTGCACGAGAGTTGACAAGTAGAAGATGTAACCACATAGCCATTGTCATATTCATAATCTCCCTTGCTCTCCTACCAAAACCAGGGTTTAAACTTCACCGAATCCGCTGAGTTCTTCATCATCAACTTCAGAACCCATATTCTTCCTGTTTTTAAAAGTTCACACAAAAACAGTAAGGAAAAAATAGAGGTATCAAGATCATTTATATTACAAAAATCTGAATAATTTGAGCCCATAATTAATTAATAGGACAAGAAACAATTTGCAAAGAGTCGTGCTTAAATAATTCTAATTGGATGATAACATCAAAGTCAATAATGTCTCGATTGAGAGAAAAAAAACCCAATAATGTAAAGCTTAATAATCCCATGAAAATTCTTTTATAAATTAAAACAAGAACAAATCTTCAATTTACTAAAAGAAAGCAAAATAAGCGAAATTAAGTTACCGTTCAGCGATTCGGCATGCACTTCGAAGATCTGTTCACTCCCAAGCAAGATGAAAGCCAGAAAATTTGTGGGTCATGGGTTTTCGGTTAATGTCTTGATATTGGAATCGGATCTGTGACCTCATTACAAATAAACAACTAATCTAAGTATATTGATCAACAAATGACATAAACATGGAAGCCAAAGTTAAGAAACAAATTTGATATTTAGCTTATACTACTTAGAAGCTACCGATGGCGAAGGCATCAGTAGCTGAAACACAAGGATTAAAGTCTTAAAGAAGATGATCTTGTTTCGGTATAACTTTCTACTTATTTATAGTTAAAAGGATAATGGAAATTTTTGTAACCGATATACAAAAATATCTTCTTTGATGAGCCTTGCAGATTCTCATGGTAAGTTTGAATTTCTCATTATGACGACAACTCATTTTTGTTAGGTTATTAAACTAATATCCTCAATTGTTTATGTAATTAGTTCTTTTTGTTGCAAGAATTGTTTGTGTTAGTTGGTGTGTCTAAATTATTCTTTGCAGAAACGACAAACTCTTTAAATAATTTTTTGGCTTATAGCCCAAAAAACGGGCCCTAATAAGACATTTAGTCCTCTCTAATCCTATAAAGGTTTCAAAGCCAAAATATTAATATAAATGAATATCTAATCCATTTGTATCCATCTCGAGAGAAAACACACAGGGCCGGCCCTGGGCCCAAAGCAGACAAAGCGTCGCTTTGGGCCCCCAAATTTAGGGGCCACATTGAGGAAGAATTACTTATGGGGTGCTTTTATAATTTCACAAACTTTGTAGAATGAGGGCCACACTAGTGTTATTTAAGGGCCCAAAACAACTTGATTTGAACATTTATGGGCCCCACACACAAAGTCTTTTGTACCCTTGTCAGTTCTCAGCCTCTCCTCTGTCCTGCTCAGTCTCTACCCTTCTTCTAACTCTCCAGAGTAACTCATTCTTCCCTCCACTCCCCATGTCTTCCTCTCTTACATATTAAGAAATAATAAATGTACTTTATTACTTGTAGTATATTAACTTGTTTAATTTTCTTTGGCTTCTTATTTTGATTTATTAGGTATATCCTTGTGATTTTATTGTTGTTAAGATTTAATGTTATCACTTTCATCTTTATCAACATATCATTATCAATATCAATATTATTATAAATATATATTTTTATTTTGCAAATTTAATAACAGTCATAATATAACAATACACAACGCTATTTTCTTATGTAATCTGATTAACGACTCAAATTGAGAAGGTTACTGTTACAAATATAGAAAGTTGCTACAAGGTCATCGCCAATAACGATTGACCCCCGCCAACATCTCGCAGGCTCATAATCCTCCCTCTTTCTTTTATTTTTATCTTTGTTGAAAGCCCTCTTTCTTTTCTCTTGTTCATCTTTATGTTCGGCACACACACACACATACACATCTCCCTCGCCAAAAAAAAACTAGAAGAGGGAGATAAAGGGATAGAGAGAAATACTATATTTAGTTGATGCTCTGTTATCATGTTGGTGATGGTGAAAAAGACGAAAATAAGAGGGAAGTTGTTTTGCAAAAAAGCGCAAAGAAAATTTAGTGATCCTCAAATGAAAAGCCATTTTCTCAAGCCATCGCAACCATTTTGCAAACTTCTTCCAATCAGTTGCATACCTCTTGCAAACCTCATGCAAGCACTTCAAATATTCGAAAAATCTCTAAGAAGCAGAAGACTAGAAAATTTTAGGGCTCATTTTTCACAAAAAAAAATTTATACGGAGTGTTGACCAAATTTCCCTTGTCAAAAATTATTTGTGAAGGTATGACATCTAAAACTTAGGGGCCACATGAATGAGTTCCGCTTCGGGCCACCAAAATGTCAGGACCGGCCCTGAAAACACAAATCCTTAGAATACATAATAAATCTTAATACTTAAACTAACCTTCCTTATATATAAAAACAGATTTACCTACAAAATCCCTAAATATCTTTTGCCATTTTTATCTCACACCTTCTCTCTCCAATCACGTTTCTAATCAAAGTAACCCCTATCTTTTTTATCTTCTGTAACCGAAATCTGTTTATTTTCTCTCTCTCTAAATCCGAATCATCTGATAATCCTCCATTAAACTCAGAAAGCTTGTTTCATCTTCATTAGAGCAGCTGTAAACACCTTCATCGTTTATCAAGTTTTACACATTTCGGAAGTCTTTGTTCGTACCATTGAAACAGATTCTGAATCAGACTAATATTGCTTTTCAGGTAATGTTAAAGGTTTTGGTTTCTTCTTTTCTGTTTAATGTTTTTCATCTTCATCTACTGTGTTCATGAATTTCATTATAATCAAATTTTTCTCTGTATCATTTAATCAAATCTTCATCATTATTCAGTATTTTCTCTCTCTAAGATTCATAACCGATTTTATGATGTTAATGTTAAATCAGTCTTTACAATTCATTTTATTCGATTAAGAAGTGTTTGTCTCTATGTATTTTGTTACTTTTTAGTAGTTTTAGGTTACAGATTTTAATTTTTAGATCATTTTTTCAAATCTTCATCAAGGTTACCGTACAATTTTTTTATGCAGAGAAGATCTCGTACGATTTGTTATAACGGAATGCAAACGATATATAATTTAAAATAAATTACAGATCGTTTACAATAAATTACATATCATTTTTGATCCAGAGAAGATCTAGTACGATTTGGTTGTAACAGAATGTAAACGATATATAATTTATAGGACATTACATGATGTTTACTGAACATAACACATACATAACGCAAACATCTTCTGTACGATGTTTGTATAACAGAATGTAAAATATATGTATTTTGTTACAAATTATACATACTTTATAAATAATATCAAAAACATCTTATAAATTATATATAATTTATTCAGCATTACGCGTACTTTTTCCCCAAAACAGTTGCCGTTTATAGTCAAGTAAATGTTCCAAAAATTATATGTAATTTATTGCACATTATACATATTTTTTCACATAACAATGACCTTGTGATTCAAACTAAAGTTATGGTTGTCTCGTAACACATTATGAAATTTAACAAACAATATGCATAATTTATTCCATTATACATGTCGTTTCTAGTAAATTATATGTTTTGTTGACAAATATATATGTTTTCTTTTTGTAGTTTTGCTGTTACTTATGGAATTTCCTACAGAATCATCCAATTTAAGTAAGACCATAAAACTAAAATCTGATCGCTGGGATAAAATATTTACTGAAGTTGGTCATTTATTTCCTGGTGGTGCAAACGCATTTGGATATGCTCTTCGACAATATAGTGTAAATGTTGTTTGTCCTGATCAAGACTACATATGCTCTTCGACAATATAGTGTAAACGATTTTTTTGTAACATAATGTAAACAATGTGTAATGTAAAAGAAATTATGTGTAATTTATTGAACATGACACACATACAATTGATAAATTACGTTGTATACATGACAAATGATGGTTTCCTCGTCATAAATAACACATAATTTACGTATTTGTTTCATAATTTGTATTCGATGTGTATTTATGTATGAGTAAAAACGAAAAGAAATGTTGTTGTAATGTTCCCAGAAAAATATACTATTTTCAAATCTGAAAGTTAAGTGGGAGAAAGTGATATATACGTTTTGTATATTAACCCCCAAATCACGCTAAATTGATCCCAGAAAATATACTCTTTCCAAATCTGAAAGTTTAGTAAGAGAAAATTGATTTGAATTGAAAAAAATATTACTCGATCCATCCCAATTTAAGAGTCCACTATTCCTTTTTTGGACGTCCCAAATTAAGAGTCCCATTCCTAATATATCATATAAAATCCTTTACTTTTCCATGAATACCTTTTCTTTGATATTTTCAATATATGGTGCATTAGTTAAGCTAATTAAGATATTTGACATTTTCCAATACAAAAGTTGGTTTTTCTTTGTAATCTTTCAATTACTTCAAGAAAAGTTAATTGCTTTACGAAAAGTTAAATGTATTTCTAAGATGGAAATTATAATCCTTGAATCACTTCAAGAAAAGTTGGCAAATAAATAAGGGTAAACCTGGAAGAAGAAAAAAATATGAAAATAAGTTGGATTACCAATATGAGACTCTTAATTTGGGACGGAGGGAGTACATAGTAAGATAGAGAAAATTGATTTGTTCCAAATCTTTAAAGAAGAAAGAGAAAATTTGATTTCCAAATCTGTTTAGAGGAAAGAGAAATTATGATTTGTTTCTATCCGTTTGTTGCTAATAAATCTCTCAAACGCCCAAATTTGGTTTCCTTCTTTTCAGCGTTTGATTAGTTTCTAGCAATGGCGTTTCGAAGATTTAGGTTAGGATTTTTGGAAACGTTTCGTTTTGGGAAAGTTTCGATTTTGTTTCTAAACTGTTTAAGGATGGGAGAGAAAGTTGAGGGTCAGAAATATCCGATTTCCTATAATTTATCCAAATTCACGGTTATAAGCCGTTGGAATTTTCGGTCCGACCCCATAATTTAAAATCCTGCGAAAATGGTTTGGGACACAGATGGAATTGTTATATACATAGTAAGGGGTTTTAGACTCGAGAGCAAAAGGACTAAAAATCCATTTTTTGACAAGATTGGACCCTAAATCCATTTTGAATATTATTTTGGTCTATATACCCATAGACCCCTTTTTAAATACTGTTACAAAAATTTGATAACACACCCACTTACTTGGTGCAAATAGATTTTGATCCGCATTTGTCTTAAAATTAGAGAATTATCCTCAAATCTTTGTTAACTACAGGGAAATATCATAATTTCTTTGTTTACTTTGAACTTCTTCCGTACTAATTACAAAGAACCTCAATCAAAAAAGTTTTTGTTAGTATTGATATTTGTTACCCGCAATAAATCTTATTGGTAGTAGTCTCAAATCACTACAAATCACGAGGTCTTTGGCGACCGAATAAGGACACCATCAATAAACATAAGTCGTCACCAATTATATTATTAGCGAGGGTCACTTTGTTTTGGTGAAACACAATATGACGAGGCTGAAATATTTATAGTGACGTATAATTGCCGTCAAAAATACTACTATTAGTGATGGTTAATTTAGTTTCAAATCGTTTTATGTCCGTTACAAAAAATTGTAATGAAAAAGTTATATTATCACCAATGAGCACAATTATTTTTACTCTAAAAAGATATCTTCTTTGATGAGCTTTGCATATTCTCATGGTAAGTTTGAATTTCTCAGACAACAACTCATTTTTTTTTGTTGAACTAACTCATTACTAACAAATATCCTCAATTGTTTGTGTTAGTTTTTTTTTTGTTGCAAGAATTGTTTGTATCATTTGGTGTGTCAAAATTATTCTTTGAAGAATCGACAAACTTTTTAATTACTATCGTAAAAATTTGATAAAACAACCACTTGCTTGTGCAAATAGATTTTACTACGCATTGTTTAAAAATCAGAGAATTGTCCTCAAATCTTTGTAAACCACAAGAAATACTATAATTTCTTTGTTTATTTCGAACTCCTTATGTACTAATTACAAACAACCTCAATCAAATACTTAGTTTTTGTTAGTATTGATTTTTGTTACCCACAATCATCTCAAATCACTATAAACCACGGGGTCTTTGGCAAAGGAATAAGGCCGCCATCAATAAACTTAAATTGTCACCAATAATATATTAGCGATGGATAATTTGTTTTGTTGAATCACAATATCACGACGTTGAACTATTTGTAATGACGTACCATTTACGTCAACAATACTATTATTGGTGATGTTAATTTAGGTTTTCAAAATGTCACATGTCACCGTTAAACAAATTGTAGTGAAGAATTTATATTATCACCAATGACCATAATTGTTCTTACTATAAATAAACCGTCGCGGATGAAATGTTGGTGACGGTAATGAACCGTCAAAAAGGTAGCAGATGTCGATCAAGTTTTATAACAAAAAAATTGCGAAAACAATTTAGAGTTCCTCGTATAAGAAGCCAGAATTTTGGGGTGTCCTTTGTAAAAGGGGCCCAAATTTGGGGTGCCCCAAATCATCTCTAAATGAGGAAAGAGTTGGCGCAATTTTTTCTAGTTCATCTCCATATCCAAAACTGTTTACAAATCAATAGCTTGATTCTCCGCAGATTATGAGCAACTTCTATACCGAATGTACCTTAGTTGTGTTCAAGGGAACAAGTCTGTGACTGATTACACAGATGAGTTTATGCGACTTTTAGAACGTAATCATTTGACTGAAACAAAAAACCAAATAGTCGTCATGTATGTAAATGGGTTAAAATCTTCTATACAAGAGAAGATTGGATTGCAGAATTTGTGGAACTTACAAGAAGCTATTAATATGGCTTTGAAGGCGGAGATGGTAGATAAAGAAAAATGCCAAATTCCTTTTCAAAGGAATTTTACAGAGCAATCAGAAACTTATAGTCAGAATGCAAAAAGACGAAAGTTTATGCAACAAACCAGCAGAGACTCTAATGTTTCCAATTTTTCTTCTCGAGCACAAAAGGAAGGGCCTAGTAAGACTAGATACAAAGAACAGATCAGAACTCAAACATCAAAGGGAAATCCATATGCGAAGCCCACAATTGATATTTGTTACAGGTGTAACAACCTGGTCATCGATCGAACAACCGTCCTGAAGACGAAAATGATAATGATGACTATGAAAATGCAGAATTTGCAACGGAAGAAGGATTGGAACGTCTCACCTTATTCTTACAACGAGTTCTCTTAGCTCCAAAAGAGACCAACCAACGTCATAGTATCTTCCGCTCGAAGTGTTCCATTAATGGTAAGGTTTGTGAACTCATTGTAGACAATGGAAGTTGTGAGAATCTCATAGCCAAAAAGGTGGTGGAAAGACTACGATTACCTACAGAAGCCCATACTAACCAGTACTCTCTTGCTGACCTTCAGTTCGTGTTTCCGAGATTTGCCGGGTTCCTCTTTCAATTGGTAAGCATTACAAAGATGAAGTAATACGTGATATTATTGATATGGATGCTTGCCATATATTGCTAGCAAGACCTTGGCAGTTTCATGTGGATTCTACTTTCAAAGGGTGAGATAACGTGATCTTATTCAATTGGCATAATCGAAAAATTGCCATGGCTCCTGTTTCAATTTCTGTCCCCCCAAAAGTAAAGAAAACTAGCTTTCTTACTCTCACTAGTAATGAAGTGGAGATGCAACAGGGCATTGAAGAAGCAGATAAACATCGTAGGGAGAAAGTATTCAAGAAAGAGATTCAGTTATGGTGTTCGTAAGAAAAGAGTGTTTTCCCGCTGGCACATATAACAAGCTAAAAACTCGTAAGTATGGTCTTTTTAAATTAAGTTCGTAAGCGTATTAATAACAATACTTATGTTATTGATTTGTCGGATACAATGGAGATTTCAAATACCTTTAATGTGGCTGACCTATATGAGTTCAAAGAAGATGAGGCGATATATCCCGAAGATAACTCGAGGACGAGTTCTTTTGAAGTGGAAGGGACTGATGTAGGACAACAATAGAACTGATGTAGGGCAGTAATAGAAGTTGGAAAGTTTCTGTTTTAGTTGTCCAAATCCAAAGTCTGAATTTATGTTTTCATGTTTTCTGTTTTGTTTGTTAGTTCCCTAGGTTATTTATTGTTTTCTAGTAGTCCCTAAGTGTCTTTGATGCTATATAAGCAGTCCTAGTAAGTTGTTATGATGATTTTATCATTTTATCATTTGAGTTTCTACTCTATATTCTCTAGTGGACTCCAGAATTCTATCAATTCGAAACTTACGCTGGTAAGTTTCTTTATCTTCAAGCTTACGTTGCTAAGCTTGTTCTTCGTGCTGCGTCATCAACCAAGTAGTTCCATTCTGAAACCAAAATTTGACTTGTATGCCCTTTGAACCTTTAAGTCAAATTCAATCTTTTCTTCTCATCAGAATTAAGGAGTCTTCGTAAATACTACAAAAAGCAAAACAAAAGATTGTCAAATAATAAACTATACAGTAATATTTTTACTCTTCTTAGGTGGTGTTTGGCTTTTTCCTCATTGTGAATATCTAGTTTATGTAACTTGTAGGATTCAAATAGACCCGAAAAATCAACTCAAAATCATCCATTCTCACTAGTCACATGTCAAGTGCCTAACAAAAACAAACGTTTGTCAACAAAAAAAAAAAAAGAAAAAAAAAAGAAAACGTAATAGAATATGACTTGAGTCAATTCAGACTTAAGGAGATTTCTAATTTGACTTAAAAATACTAAAGATTGTGGGAGGTTCTTTTCAAAGAGACAAAGTGTAGATCTTTACATTTCAATTGTTTGATTTCTTAATTAGAAATATAACAATGATATTTCTCTTATCTGATATTTTTTCTTAATATATTTTGATCATTTTCCGATTGATCCTTGTTAATATTTACAATTTAGCTTGCTCTTCTATCATAACCAGAGTCTCAATTTTCACAAGACTGCCTAAATGTGTCGAAGTCTGTACAAAAAAAAAACCCAATATCAGTTATATTAAAAGAAACTGAAAAATTTGGACCCGTTGTTGATATAAACGACATGAGACAATCATCTAAGCCTCAAATTAAAATTAGGATAACACTGTTAATGTAGAAAAAAACAAGCAATTTCCATAACAGTACAGAAAGACAATCAGCTAAGCCTCAAATTAAAAAAAAAAAGTTACTCCACATGATGTGGTAGTAGATCGATAGAGATTAAATGTTGGTGCAATTCTAAATACTTGTTTATCAATCTAAAAAAAAAGTACTTGTTTATCAGAATTGCTATTTGTCCGAAAATGTGGTTCCACCACAGACAGAAAGCGTGTGATCGACTCTTATTGGTCACGATATCTCTCTCTGCACGGTCTTGACCAAAGAGAACCAGACACATTAGCAATCTGTCATTATTGATGATCCTTTTGTAAAAAGAAATCGATTTTCAGGTGTTATAAAGACTTGAAGAGCTTCTAAGACTTCTATGACCTCTTAAACTCAAAAATACAGTACATCAATAATCAAATTTGTGTAATAGCGTGCGGCATACTATAACATTCATAACTTTCTCGTACGAACTCCAAATTACTCAAATTGTACCATTTCGAAAATCTAACATCTTAAGCTACAACTTTCGTGTTCCGGAAAGTTCATCGGTACTCTACGAGACCCAGATTGTCCACTAACAGACTGCACTGTACAATCATTTGTTTTGCTCAATCGAATAGAATTTGCAACTTCCCTCAACCTTACCTTCTACTATGTCATTCTCTAGGCTTAGGAATTGAACATAATAAAATGCACTCACAAAAATCCTCAAATTTCCGACCCATAAACCCTACAATTTAGGAACAAGATAATTACATCATCAAAACTATAATTCTTACCTTCACTTAGATGTTCTTACTTTGTTTCTTCATATCTTCATCAATTCCTCCCAAACTTCCTACAAATTAGAAGGAGAAACCCCGTTAAAACTCCATTTACATAAATTGTTAAAATCCCGATTATGTGATAATCGGAGATAGATGAACATAAATAAAGAACACCATATTTAACGAGGTACAGTCGGATATTCAAGACTTACATCCTCAGAAAAACCACAACGGCTACATACTTTATTCCTCCCAATTGTGGTGATTCATTATAATAATTGAATAATAATCGAATGATTTAATCCCTAGAATACTCTCTTATTTATAGAGAAATTAGAGTTTATGGTTTCCTAGTTTCTCCTAAGTCCTAACTAAACTAAGAAACAATATAAACTCTATCTAATATTACCATTAGATAGTTACAAGAATATCTTAAATATAAGAAAATATATCATCAATATCTTCTAATATCTTGGACTCATCTTGATCATAGTACTTCATCTCGATCCGTCTCATATCTCAATAGAAATATTGGATTCTAGAGAGAAAAGCCATGAGTTTCTTACCGAAACTCCATAAAATCTAGTTCAATACACTTCTTGAAACTTGAATTCAACAAAAGCAAGGCTTTCCCTTTGAAATTCAATCCGAAAATCCCTTGTTCTTCGATTGTTTCATCTCCAAACAGGAACCCAAAAGTGAAAGTGACGAGCAGCTCATAGCCACCTGATTTCTTCCTTTAAACCACCATTTATAATTTAATCCCCGTATTTGTTATTAGTGCAAAAAGACCTCTGATTCTGAACGTTTGCCTACTTATTCCCTTATCTAACCTTGGCTGGTTGTAGAACAACCTCTAGAACAACTAAGTCATTCCCTTTTTTCGGCCGGTAACCCGAAATGTTACATATAGCATTAAGAAAAGATGTCGGAGGGAAAATAATAATGATTTTGGATATACAGCCGTAGGGAGTTCCCAACATTTTCGTCGGCAAATACGTATTGCCGAATGACATATTAGAAATAGCCGCCAACAATATGTGAAAAACTAAAATTCTGCTAGTCCAAACTAAAGTCTTCAAACCAAGTTAGTCTCCCTTGTTCCGTCATGTAAGAAACTCTCTCTTTCTCTATTTTATTTCAATGAAACTTTGATTTAGTTTTACATTTCTCTTTTATGAAGTAGAGAAGAAAACAGTTTAGTAACTAACAAAAACAGAAAACTATTTAACAGAAAAATAACAACTAAAAACTGTTTTCCTAACTGCCAATCTTGATTTCTTATGCAGGTGCCTTTAGAAGTCAAGTCAAGAGTTATTGACTTAATCAGATGTTGTTGATGTTGACCTGGTTGACTGGAAGCTTGGACCAGACCAGACTTGTTGACGGTCAAGCTTAGACCAGACCAAACTTTTGCTGACCATATAAAAACCTCTTTCTCATCACATTTGCCCTAATCTCTTCTTTACCTCTTTCAGTCGAAACCCTAGATTCCACAGCCCCCCTCAAACCGATGATGAAGAGGAACGAAACATCATCAGTTTGGCTCGAAATTTCTGAAATAGATCTTCTGGTAAACCCTTTGTGAAGATGTCTGCAAGTTGGTCTGTTGTGGAGATGTGATTTACCAAAACCGAACCATTTGAGACTAAATCTCGAACATAATGGAAGTCTACTTCGATGTGCTTTGTTCGCGCATGAAATATAGGGTTTGAGGCTAAGTATTTAGCACTGATGTTGTCACAGAAGAGATGAAAAGGGCGAGTGAGTGGTAGTCGCAGTTCATCCATGAGGTATGATAACCAAACTAACTCTGTTGCTGTGTTTGATAATGATTTATATTCCGCCTCTGTAGAAGATTTAGCCACTGTGGCTTGTTTCTTCGAGCTCCATGAGATGAGACTTGACCCTAAGAAAATACAGTAACCTCCTGTCGACTTTCTCGAGTCAGGGCTGATGGGCCTAAAAGGTTACCCTAAATAGGTCACCACCCGCAAGTATACGGGCGTCAAGTAATAATTCCGGTAAGACCGGTTCGTTCCTCAGAGACTAAGTGAAACCTATTCTAAGACTTGGAAGTAAGACGGTTTTGAAAATGGTTTTGGTTTTGGTGATAAAATAAAATCAAATGCTGAAACAATAATAAATAAAAATGAACTCAAATGGGGTAGACAACCTAGAATTCTAGAATCCATCTTAACATTTGTCAATGATAATCTAATCATGCATATCTTTTTATCACTCAAGTTTTGGTAACCGAATGTACCAAACCTCGGAAAATATTCTAGTTAAAGCCGAATAAAACTAAAGTCTAAACTCGAAGTTTTGAAATACCAAAGTCCAACTATTAACTATCAATCTTTAAGCATGACTCATTAAAGGACTTAACCTAAACATGAACCATCAAATCAAAAGCATAGCTAATGAAGAAATCTTCCTATACCAAGTCTACGAATTTAATATTATAACGATTAAAGCATTTAAGATATTAAGCCATAAAAAAAATTTATCAAAATCATATGTCAAAACTTCATCGAAATTCCTAGATTGGGAGATTAGTTACTCATGATGAACGAGATAAAACTAACAAGTATGAAGTAATAAGAGAGGAAAGAAAGAACTAAACTTTTCTCGCTGAATTTTCCTTGTTGCAACCAAACACTTCCCTGGAGAAAATGATTTTCCAGCAACGATGGAAAATTATTTTCCAGTGAGAAATTTGAGCCAAACAGGGTCTTCTTCTCCAACAGAGAAATTTCCTCTCTCTCTCCCTCTACTGTTTTGTTCTTCTTCTAATCTCTTTACTGTTTTGGTTAATTTCAATCCAAAAGACGAATAATAACAAGTTAACATTAACAACTCAAAGAAAAGATTATATTAGAAGAAGATTTAGAAAATAATTCTCTCTTAATCTACAAATCTCTCTCTCTCTGTTTCTACTCTCTCTCTCTATTCTGTTTTGTTTCTCTCTCTCACAAAAAGAAAATACAGAAGAAGAAGGAGATGAAGATGATGGGAACTCTCTGCTTTTCTTCTTTCTCTCACAAAAAGAAGAAGACAGAGAAGATGATTTGCTTTGTTTTAAGAAGTCTCTGTTTTCTTTCTTTTATTCCTATCCAAATTGAAATGTTCTCACTCTCTCTCTCATCTAAAAATCACACCATTAAAGCTCCAGAGAAGATGTAGAAAATTTTGATTAAGAGCCAACAATGGACAATGGTGATCCCCCCCAAAGATGAGATACCCCTGATTATAAGATGAACCTCTGTTTTATACTTCCATGGCCGGGTCTCTTTCTCTAGAAATATCTTTCAAAATAAACTTTCCTTTTCTGTTATTTCATGTAATCTCTCTTTCATTACCTCTCTCTCTCTCTAGAATCTGATTTCCTTCTTAGTGAAATAAAGAACATCTCCCACTCTCTTGAAAATATTCTTCCACCATGTATCTCTTTCTCCCTTTACTGTTAAAGATAGAGACTAGCAAGGAAAGGAAAGAGATGGTGATCCTATTTTGCTAATCTTCCCATATAAACCTATGCCTCATTCCATTTTATCTTTCTGCCCAGATTTCTTTCCCTCTTTAATTATGAATAAGATCAAAAAGAATTAAGTAAGAAATCTTACCCAAATATAGTCAATTGACTTGATATCTTTTTGAAAGATTAAGGAAAAGATGCCCATTAATGTGGCTATTCCCGTGAAACTGTTGGGTAGGGGTCCCGTTTTGCTATCACAGTGTACATCAAGAAGAATGGATAGGCTGCCCACTTGCTAGTTGATCCGTGCATGCATGTGACGTCCGTTAGATTCTCTCGGCTTACGGTAATACCACTGCTTGCATTGCAACACATCCGATTTCCACATAATTCCCGAGTGCCTCCCCTTGCAGCCGAACACTGTACCACAATTTTAAATTCCCAGTCTGGATGTGCGCCAAGTGTCACAAAGTCAACGGATTTGGAACAAAACTTTGATCCGCTCTATTTCGCACATCCGGACTCCGATTTGACTTCCGCTTTCGCCTACGGGTCCGTCTTGAACTCTATTTTCACATGAGCACTAATATTGACCAGAATACCCTTGTCATTAAAATGACCAAAATGCCCCTTAAGTATGTCTTTATCACGACGTTTTCGCATCGAACTCCGTAAATGAGACCTGAGAAAGAAAATCAAACAAATCATCAGAGTAACCGCTCGAGATGGACTAACTAACCCGAGTTAAGAGATTCAGATGGGACATTTTTATGTCTCATCAAGGGCAGCCAGCCCAATCTGAGTCTGAATAAGCTGTTAGAGTGGTTAGATCACCAGCAGACAGAGTGATTCCTGAACCCATTGAACTTTTAAGATATCTGAGTATCTTTTTAACCACTACTAAATGAACTGTTGTCGGTTTATGCATGAATTGGGCTGTATAATTGACGGCAAATGATACATCTGGACGAGTAAGAGTAAGATATTGAAGAGCCCCAACAAGACTCCTATACTCTGTTGGATTTGAGAGCTCATCCCCTTCTGTGAGTGAAACTCTTTTGCCACTGGAAACAAGTAACTTTGATGGCTTTGAATCTAATAGATTTGATCTCTGTAATAGTTGCAATGTATATTTATTCTGAGTAAGTAAGATCTTACCATGATGATAAGTGACCTCTATACCCAGAAAGTAAGATAATGGACCTAAGTCCTTCATCTTGAAATTGTTGCTTAAGTCTTTGATGAGGGTTGAAATATTTGAAACTGAGTTGCCTGTTAGAATGATATCATCCACATATAAAAGTAATATCATTGTGGAAGCTTGCTGATGATAAACAAACATAGAGTGGTCTGATTTACTCTTCTGAAACCCATATGATAAAAGAAAGGTAGCAAATTTGTTGAACCAGGCCCTTGGTGCCTGCTTGAGGCCATAAAGAGCCTTGTGAAGATGACAAACCAGTTTATCTGTGCCTGGTTTTATAAAACCAGGGGGTTGAACCATATATACATCTTCATCTAATACCCCATGTAAAAAGGCATTTGATACATCAAGCTGCTTAATATGCCAGGCTTTTGTGATTGCTATAGTCAGAACCATTCTTATAGTGTTTGCTTTAACAACTGGGCTAAAAGTTTCATCATAATCAACTCCTTCCTGTTGATGAAACCCTTTGGCTACAAGTCTAGCTTTATATCTCTCAATTGTGCCATCACTCTTTTGTTTCAATTTGAACACCCACTTGCATCCAAGAACATTCATGTTGCTGTTATAGGGAACTAAGGACCATGTTTCATTATCAATTAGAGCTTGATATTTTTCTTGCATTGCCTGAACCCAAGCAGTATGCTTAGCTGCTTCCTTGTATGTTGTTGGTTCAGAGGGTAGTTCTAATATAGTCAAATAAGCTACATCTAAAGTGTGAGGTGATGAATAATGTGCCACAAAATCTTTGGAAAGATTTTTACTTTTGATAATACCATTCCTACCCCTTGTTGTGATTTGTCTAGATGGTGGAGGATGAGATGTTCCTAGTGATGTTGCTGGTGTACTAGTGGAAACATTAGCAATGCCCTCATCACTAGCCAAAAGTCTTGATACTGAATTAGCTGGTGTACGAGTATTTATACTAGGTGTCCCTTATTCAGTTGGAATGTCTCGAAAATGATCAATAGAGGGTAAGGGTAGTGAAATATGTGGCTGTAAATTCTGATCACCACTAGACAGTCTAGAAGTGAGGTTGACAAAAGGAAAACTGTCTTCCTCAAAAATGACATGTCTAGACATATAAAGTCTTTTTGTAAGAGGATCATAGCATCTGTAACCCTTGTGTTCATTACTATAGCCTAAAAAGACACATTGAACACTTTTTGGACTAAGTTTGTCTTTTCTGAGTTCCCCAAGATGTGGATAACGAGCACATCCAAATTTTTTTAAAGAAGAGTAGTCAGGGGTGTGATGAAACAAAGTTTCAAATGGTGTTGTGCCTTGTAGAGTTTTTGTGGGCAGTCTGTTGATAATATAAACAGCAGTACTAAAGGCATCAAACCATAGAGACTTTGGTAAAGAGCAATGAAAAGATAGTGTGTTACCTAATTCTGTAATATGCCTATGCTTTCTTTCTGCTTTGCCATTTTGTTGGGGAGTATAAGGGCATGAGCATCTGAGCAGAATCCCACTTTTGTCTAAAAAGGCCCTGAATTCTCCTTTTTTAAGTTCTGGTGCACCATCTGACTGGAAATATACAATCTTCTCTTTTAGAAGATTCTCATTTCTTGCCTTGAAATGACTGAAGCATTTTATACTGTCAGACCTTAGTTTCATGGCATAAATCCAGCTGAACTTGCTGAAATCATCTAGAAAAAGTATGTAATATCTTGCATCATTAGGAGTAGAGACAGGGGCTGGTCCCCAAATGTCACAATGAACCAGATATAAGGGAGTATTGGTAGTAGTTGAAGAATTATCAAAAGGGAGACACTTGCTTTTACCCAATTCACAAGATTTACAAAAAATTTTCTCAATCTTTGTGGATAGTGCAATTTTACTTTCATCATGTAGTTATTTAAGCACAACACTATTTGTATGACCCAATCTTGCATGCCATATATCATAAGTAGATGCTGTCTGAGATAAGTAAGCAGAATTTAACCTATGTTGTAATATAGCATGGTGTACCTCAATAGGATATAAGTTGTTCTTGACAGGCCTTTCTGCTAGGATTTTGTTTGAGTGAATATCCTTTATATTGTAACCCCATGGTAGAAATTCCACTGAGCATGAATTATCCTTTGTGAATTTAGAAATAGATAGCAAATTCCTTTTAAGATGTGGTACACATAAGACTTTGCTTAACTCAAATTCATGAGTTGAGGTAGAAAGTTTAGACATACCAGTGCTTGAAATAGGCAGAAACTTTCCACTGCCCACCATAACTGCATCAGACCCAGTATAAGGCTGAATCAGAGTAAGATTTTCTTCACTGTGGGTCATATGGCTGCTGGCACCTGTATCAGCTAGCCAGGATTTATCTTTATTTGATGAAGTAAATGCATCTGTAGAGACAAAACATTGTTCCTGATCTGAGAGACAATCATAGTATATTTCATCACTTGCATCTGTTATAACAGTGGCAGTATGACATTCTTGAAACTCATCATAGTCATCATTACTTTCATAAGGAAATAGAACAGCATTATTGCATTCTAGCATTCCCTCTTCTTCATAAGGGTAAGATTCTGTATCTGCATTTCCATCTTGATGAACTTTAGCAATATCATCTTGTGGACAATTTGATTCAGTGTGATAAGTAGGATAATTCCTATTTGGTTTGTATCTGAAATAGCAAACATTAGGTGTGTGACCCCACCTCTTACATAGACCACATGGGACTGAAGAGAAGTCAAAATCTTCAGCCTTTTGACCTTTCAATTGATTGTTTGTGGAAGAATTTCCTTTTGGAGGAGACCCATCTCTCTTGTTGTAAGTCTGGTTTTTGTAATAGGTTGGAGAAGGTTTACTAGAATATCTTTGATGTTGTCTTGGCTGAAGTCTTTTAACATAGTAAGCCTTTTGATCTGTTTCTTTTTGAAGTAACCATTGTTCATGCTGAATTAACCTAGACTTTAAGTGAGCTAATGTCAACTGTTCATTGTTAGCCCTTATAGCAATTATAAACTGGTCATATTCTGAACTTAGGCCATGAATAGCTATTCTGACAAGTTCAGACTCACTGATTTTGTCATGTACAGAAATAAGAGAATCAGCTATAAGTTTCAATTCTCTTAGATATTCAGCAATTGTGGCACTTCCCTGCTTAATTGTTTGTAATTTCCTTCTAGTTGATCTTTTTTTGACTCTAGGCCTTCATTGTTAGTAATATCAAGGTAATCCCAAATTTCTTTTGCTGTTTTTAGACCATAAGTATCAAAATAGACAGATTTTGATAGAGTACTCTTGAGATAAGACCTAACAAAACTCTCTTTTGATCTCCATACTTGAAAGTCTGGGTTAACTTGTTCTACACCATGAAAGATTCTAAGTTGAGGTGGTTCTTCTATAGTACCATTGACAAACCCTAACAGATCATATGTACCAAGTAGAGTCTCTACTTGGTCCTTCCACATTAAGAAATTACTATCATCTAGCTTCTCTGTGATAAAACTAGTAACATAGGAGATTGGAGGAAGATTACCTTGAATAGAAGATGCCATGATTTGAAATGAAGAGATGAGTAAAGAACCATGAGAAAGCTGGAAAATATGTCTGAAAAAACAGTAAGTGATTCTAATCACTTACAACTTGTTGATTTTTTTCTTGATTTTGATCTTTGTTATCTGATTTTGATCTTTGTTGTCTGATTTTGATCTTTGTTGTCTGATTTTGATCTATTTTAACTGAATTTTGATCATGAGTTGCCTCATTTTTGCGAGATTTTGGACTGAATGTTCTTGAGATGGAGAGAAGAAAACCCTAGCTATGGATCGTTTTTCACCTATCTGATACCATGTAAGAAACTCTCTCTTTCTCTATTTTATTTCAATGAAACTTTGATTTAGTTTTACATTTCTCTTTTATAGAGTAGAGAAGAAAACATTTTTGTAACTAACAAAAACAGAAAACTATTTAACAGAAAAATAACAACTAAAAACTGTTTTCCTAACTGCCAATCTTGATTTCTTATGCAGGTGCCTTTAGAAGTCAAGTCAAGAGTTATTGACTTAGTCAGATGTTGTTGATGTTGACCTGGTTGACTGGAAGCTTGGACCAGACCAGACTTGTTGACGGTCAAGCTTAGACCAGACCAAACTTTTGCTGACCATATAAAAACCTCTTTCTCATCACATTTGCCCTAATCTCTTCTTTACCTCTTTCAGTCGAAACCCTAGATTCCACACGTCAATTACATATCAACTAGGTTTTTGTGCAATAGAATGAGAGAACTCTCGTATACTCTTCATAGTTAAGTGTTTCTTTTCCTCCGCTCAGTTTCCACCCTTCTAACAATCCCATTCATAAGGACAACAAAGTTTACTTCTAAAATAGGTGTTGAAGAAGAGGTGTTTCTTTATTGATGCAAAGCAAGAAATATTAAACCAAAACTCATGTTTAAATATTGGACGGTAAGATCAAAGTAAAGAGAAATGACAAGAATTTGCCAAGTAATGAAAACTAGTAGCTTAAACAATTCCACGAAAATTCCTTTTATATGTTAAAACAAAAATAAATTTTGAATTTGCAAAAGTAAGGCAAAATAAGCTAAACTAGTTTACCATTTCGCATTTGGAGCAAGCCCTTTCAAAATCATTTCACTCCCGAGCAAGATGAGCGTCAAAAACTTGTTATTCACGGACCTCTGGTGCTGTCTCCAAATCAGAATCGAATCTGTGACCTCATTATGATTTAACACTTAATGTAAGTGATTAGCAAGAAATGATCAAGACATCGAAAACCAAGCCAAGAAAATAATGTTTACCTTATACTACTTCAGATCTATTTATGTCTAAGGCATCAAGTAGCTCAAAGAGAAGGAATATTATGATTTTGTTTCTGTGCAATTTTCAATATATTAATGGCCGAAACATAATGAATATTTTGTAACTGACATAAAAAGTAGGTTTTTTTTTTATGACGCTTGTCTATCAGCGTCATAAGTTTGAACTTTTCTTCATTATGACAACCAACTCTTAATTTGTCATTTTATTAAACTAATATTCGCTAATTGTTTATTTTACTTTCTGTGTTTAAATCGCCCACAACACAAACGACAAGCCCCTTAAATAGAATTTGCTCTACTTTTGTTTCAAAATAGACTTTCCTCAATTAAGTAAAACCTTTAAATCTTCTTTCACGAGACGAATATAAAATTGTTTCTTATTTACTTTAAAATTTGAACTCCTCAAGTACTAATTGCAAACAACCACAATTGGATAATTGTTAGCTAGTATTTGTTACTCACAACAACGGAACTGCTAATAATTTCAAAACAATAATCCATCTTCCAACACGTACTTGCCTGTATGCAACTCACGATTCAAAACAATCATGTTACAATAGATTTTAATTTATATATAACCATTTCAGTATGACTCCCTAAAATGTCTTTATGTTATTATGAGGGCACATACTCCTTTTCTTCAACACGGCTCAGCCAAAACTTCTTGGCCACCGGAAAATATAAACGTAGGACATTTCTGCGCATTGAATGTAACGCCCCAAGCCTTACCAGTTATCGATATTGTCCCCGCTTTAACCACCTCACACAGGTACGGGGTTTTGTCCTTGGCGAAGGCACCACAAGCCCACCCAAAAGGCCTCGGTACTTACTAAGCTTGAGCTTACACATATAGCCCAGTCTCTGGACACTCTTGTGAGCAATGTGGGACTATTACAATCCCCCACCCTCAGCGAAGAGTCGTCCTCGGCTCTGATACCACTTTGTAACGCCCAAAGCCTTACCAGTTATCGATATTGTCCCCGCTTTAACCACCTCACACAGGTACGGGGTTTTGTCCTTGGCGAAGGCACCACAAGCCCACCCAAAAGGCCTCGGTACTTACTAAGCTTGAGCTTACACATATAGCCCAGTCTCTGGACACTCTTGTGAGCAATGTGGGACTATTACAATCCCCCACCCTCAGCGAAGAGTCGTCCTCGGCTCTGATACCACTTTGTAACGCCCAAAGCCTTAGCAGTTATCGATATTGTCCCCGCTTTAACCACCTCACACAGGTACGAGGTTTTGTCCTTGGCGAAGGCACCACAAGCCCACCCAAAAGGCCTCGGTACTTACTAAGCTTGAGCTTACACATATAGCCCAGTCTCTGGACACTCTTGTGAGCAATGTGGGACTATTACAATCCCCCACCCTCAGCGAAGAGCCGTCCTCGGCTCTGATACCACTTTGTAACGCCCCAAGCCTTAGCAGTTGTCGATATTGTCCCCGCTTTAACCACCCAGGCCCAAGCCCACATGGGTACGGGATTTTGTTCTTGGCGAAGGCACCACAAGCCTACCCAAAAGGCTTCGGTACTTACTAAGCTTGAGCTTACACATATAGCCCAGTCTCTGGACACTCTTGTGAGCAATGTGGGACTATTACATTGAATGTGTCCAAAATGCGCAACTTATTCTACATAGTAAAACAAAATTCGGTCTTCAACGCATATTGTAGAAACCGGATCTGTTTTTGGTCAATTTGGGCAACCAAACGTTGTCCGAATCAAGATCAGGATGGACCATTGGATTCGTCTCGTCGAGCTCTTGAATTTAGACATAAAGTTTGTCAAAATCCGATTTCATATGAATGAGTTATCATTGATTTACTTGGGGAAAAATATACGGATAACTAAACGTGTAGTTTTAGTATTAGTACCGTATTGGAAAAATAAGGAAAGTTTTACTTCCTTATATAGACTTTTCCTTATGTTACTAGAAAAAAATTGGTTGGGATGATGGGATGCTTGGCGTGGTTTGCACCACGCAAACCACGCATCACGCACGCGCGGCGTGGGCGTTTAGGGCGCTTTAGAGGCGCCCGCACGCACTTTGCACTCGTCGCTAGGAACGATTGGAGCCATTCGATTTTAAGACCAGAGATTTAATCCGACGGTTGAGATTTAATCAATAAATCTGATATATCCGTGGGGATCTAACGGTAGGCGTTTGTGGCGCTGGATCTAAATAGATCCGTTGAGATCTGACGGTCGAAATTAAATCTGTAACCCAACAGTCAAAGGAAACATCCATTCGTCTATAGGCACCCATACAAAGTGGTGCCAATACCCCTATAAATACCATGAGAATTCAGCAAACAAAACAATCAATTTTTTTAGCATTTCCTGGGCATTCATCTTCAAGCATTAGAGTTTAAGAGATCATTGTTCAGAAGTTCATATTACTTACAAAGTTCGTCAGACTATCATAACTAAGAGGTACCATCTTTACTTTGATAGGTAATCCGTTTTATCCTAGGAGACATACACCATTACTGTTGGTACTGATATACAGGGTGTAAATTGGCTTAAGGACAGAGGTATCCTCGACTCGGATATTTTTACATTTGATTTTTATTTTTTTTCATTTTATTATCACTGTTGTTATCTTAATTATTAGAAGATAACTCTCTCTCTGATTTATCAGATAGAAAGATAAACAAAAGTAAGTGTACTCTGTTTTGTGAAACAGAAAGATTAAGAACTATTCTCTTAAAAGAGAACCAGGGAAACAACAATCTTAAGACAATTTATTATAATTAGTTTTCTAGTTCTTAAAATATTAACTTACTTTGTTTCTTTGTTAAGAGAGAGAAAATGGCAACAAACATTGAAACAGTTCGTGTCAATGCTTCATCCTCGAACCATGCTGAGAAACCAGAAAAGTTCAAGGGGATTGATTTCAAACGTTGGCAGCAGAAGATGCTGTTTTATTTAACCACTCTCGGGTTGGTTAAATATCTTTCTGAAGAAAAACCTATATCCTAAATGAGGATGGTGACATTCAGAATGTGTCTGCCGTGGAGGCATGGAAGCATAGTGATTTTCTCTGTAAGAACTATATCTTGAATTCTCTTGATGATAGTCTTTATAATATTTATTATATTATAGAAACATCTAAAGAATTATGGAATACCCTCATCAACAAATATAAGGCAGAGACAGCGAGTATGAAAAAATTCATTGTTGGAAGATTCTTGGACTATAAAATGACTGATTCCAAACCAGTTATGTTACAAGTACAAGAACTCCAAATGTTGTTACAGGAGTTAAAGGCCGAAAACATGATTACTAATGAGGCCTTTCAAGTTCGTGCTATGATAGAAAAACTCCCTCTAGGTTGGAAGGATTTCAAAAACTATCTTAGACACAAAAACAAAGATATGGGTCTTGAAGACCTAATCCTCAAATTAAGGATTGAGGAAGATAGTCGAAGTGCCGAAAGGAGAAATGAAAAAGTCTCCAATGTTAATGTGGTTGAAACAAAACCAAACAAGGCTAATAAAAGAAAAAGGTCAACTAAATCAAATGGTAAGGCCAAAAGGAAGAAAAATGCTAATGGTTGTTTTACTTGTGGAAAACCAGGGCACTTTGCAAAGGACTGCTGGTCTTCTAAACCAGGCAGTAAACCAAATAAAGTGAAGAATCAAACTTCACTTATTGAAGATTCAGAACTTCAGAATTTATGTGCTCTTGTTACTGACAATGAAGATATGGTCGTTGATGTGGTTCAGAAATTTGAAAATATGAACCTATGTGCTGTTGTCTCTGAAGTTAATCTCATTGGTAACATGAGAGAATGGTGGGTAGATACAGGGTCTACTCGTCATATTTGTTCTGATCGAAGCATGTTCTCTACTTATAAAGAAGCAGATAATGAAGAGAACCTGTTTATGGGTAATGACTCAACCGCCAAAGTCCAAGGCAAAGGAAAGGTGGTGTTAAAGTTTACTTCTGGAAAAGAAGTAACCTTGAATGATGTGTACCATGCTCCAGATGTAAGGAAGAATCTAGTATCCGGATCTCTCCTTAGTAAAAATGGGTTTAAACTTGTATTTGTGGCAGATAACTTTGTACTGTCCAAAAATAATATGTATGTGGGAAAGGGATACTTGTCAGGGGGTCTATTCAAACTAAATGTAACCACTGTAATGCCTAAGGCATCAAATATTAATAATAATAAAGCTATGAGTTCTGCTTATATTGTTGAATCTTCTTCTGAAATTTGGCATAAGAGATTAGGACATGTGAACTTAAATTCCATAAAGAAATTAATGAATATGGATTTATTACCCAAATTTGAAATTGAATCCAGAAAGAAGTGCCCCACATGTGTAGAGTCAAAAATGACTAAGCCTTCTTTCAAAACAGTTGAAAGAAACACAGAACCTTTAGATTTAATTCACACTGATATTTGTGATTTAAAAATGGTTCAAACAAGAGGAGGAAAGAAATATTTCATCACTTTCATAGATGATTCCACAAGATTCTGTTATCTGTACTTATTAAGAAGTAAAGTTGAAGCAATTGAAAAATTTGAGCTTTATAAAGCAGAAGTGGAAAATCAACTTAATAAAAAGATTAAGGCAATTAGAAGTGATAGAGGAGGAGAATATGAATCTCCTTTTGCTGAAATATGTGCAAAGAATGGAATCATTCATCAAACAACCGCTCCTTACACCCCTCAACAAAATGGGATTGCAGAGCGTAAAAATAGAACTTTGAAAGAAATGATGAATGCAATGTTGTTGAGTTCTGGTTTACCTCAGAACTTGTGGGGGGAGGCTATCTTAACAACCAACCACTTATTAAACAAGTTACCCCATAGGAAAACAGGAAACATTCCTTACGAGTTGTGGAAAGGAAGAAAACCATCTTTTAAGTACACAAAAGTGTGGGGGTGCCTTGCTAAGGTACTAGTTCCCCCTCCTAAGAAGGTTAAGATTGGACCTAAAACTGTAGATTGTATTTACTTAGGACCAGCAATTAACAGTAGTGCCTATCGTTTCCTAGTTTACAAATCAGATATAACAGATATCCATGTAAACACTATTATGGAATCTAGAGATGCAGAGTTTTTTGAGCATATCTTTCCATATAAACAAAACCAGGAAATACAATCTGAAACTAAGAAAAGAGACCGAGATCAAAGTGATCAAATTTCAGAACCATCTAAAGAAGATGACATAGAAATCAAGGATCACGAAATTGAACCTCGAAAGAGTAAAAGGGTAAAGGTACAAAAGACCTTTGGTCCTGATTTTGTCACTTTCATGATTGAAGGAGAACCTCAAACATTTATGGAAGCTATGACTACTCCGGAAGCTCCATTTTGGAAAGAAGCTGTAAACAGTGAGATAGAATCCATCATGCAAAACCATACTTGGGAGGTAGTGGATCTTCCAGCTAGTTGTAAGCCTTTAGGATGTAAATGGATTTTTAAGAAGAAATTAAAACCAGATGGATCTATCGAAAAGTATAAGGCACGACTCGTCGCACAAGGATGCAGACAAAAGGAAGGATTAGATTATTTTGATACTTATTCTCCTGTTAGTCGAATCACCTCCATAAGAGTGTTAGTAGCTATAGCATCCTTATATAATTTGGAAATTCACCAAATGGATGTAAAAACAGCTTTCTTAAACGGAAATCTCGATGAAGAGATCTATATGAAACAACCTGAAGGGTTTGTTGTTCCTGGACAAGAAAAGAAGGTGTGTAGACTAGTAAAATCATTGTATGGTCTTAAACAAGCTCCTAAACAATGGCACTTGAAATTTGATAATACTTTACTATCAAATGGTTTCAAAATTAATGAATGTGACAAATGTGTCTACACTAAGAGCGCTACAAAAGGATGTGTCATATTATGTTTGTATGTAGATGATATGTTAATTATTGGAAATAATTTAGATGTCATTAATACAACTAAAAAAATGCTTTCCAAGAACTTTGATATGAAAGATTTGGGAAAAGCTGAAGTCATTCTTGGCATAAAACTTACCAAAACAGCTGAAGGGATTGGTTTGTCCCAATCTCACTACGTTGAGAAGATTTTGGAAAAGTTTAGTAAAAATGACGACAAGATAGCAAGGACTCCATTAGATCCAAGTATTCATCTTAAAAAGAATGTTACAAAAACCGGAGTCAGACAATTAGAGTACTCAAGGATTATAGGCAGCCTTATGTATCTCATGAATTGTACTCGACCAGACTTAGCTCTCTCAGTTAGCAAATTGAGCAGATTCACAAGTAATCCAGATGAGACACATTGGATTGCTATAACCAGACTATTACGGTATCTACGATATACAAAGGAGTATGGACTCCATTACACTAAGTATCCAGAAGTACTTGAAGGATATTGTGATGCAAACTGGATATCAGATACCGATGATACAAAGTCAACCAGTACGTATTCACACTTGGAGGGGCTGCCATCTCTTGGAAATCTTCTAAGCAAACTTGCATTGCTAGATCAACAATGGATTCAGAGTTTATTGCATTGGATAAAGCCGCAGAAGAAGCTGAATGGCTAAGACAATTTTTAGAAGATATACCGGTATGGCCTAAGCCAGTGCCTGCAATCAATATACATTGTGATAACCAAGCTGCGATTGCACAAGCACATAGTAAGATGTATAACGGTAAGTCACGACACATTCGTCGACGACATAACACCGTAAAGCAATTACTCACTGAGGGAGTCATAATAATTGACCATGTGAAATCCAAAGATAACTTAGCCGATCCTTTTACCAAGGGGTTATCTAGAGATCTTGTAATTGCTTCATCAAGAGGAATGGGATTGCTGCCTAAAGAAAAATGAGTAAAGGCATGATGAAACCCTACCTAGAAGACTGGAGATCCCACGATCTAGGTTCAAAGGGCAACTGAAGTTATATCCTGACTCGAAAGTGACACTGAAAGAGAGCATATCTCTTTCCCATTCCAAGGATGATATTAGTGTCGCCTGCATTAAAGAGGCTAAGCTTGAAAGCTTTTAATATTTCCGAAAAGACTTAGAATAAATTAAATTCTAAAGTAAAGGTATAGCAGGATACCTAAGTAGGAAAACCTATATGTGTGAGAACTGTGGCCGGTTCTATGAGAATGTCATTTTAGGCTGAATTTTCTAATAACACACAAGAATCCGGGATCGTTCATGGCCGAAAAGAACAAAACCGAGAACTTACGTAAGTAAGAAACTAGCTGTGTGATAGCTATGTTGGTTTACAATAACCAGCACTCAGTTCAAGACTTAAAGTTCACTATTGTCCTTGTAAGACATGTAGTTATTCACTAGGAAAGGTTCAAAGCCAAAAGCCACCTCTTCTGATGCAGCAAAATTTCGGATATGAACTTCTGTCTGTCTGCATTAGTATTTAAGTAGTGTCAGTCAGTTTGCATTGAATTTTTGGTAAAATCATGATAATCATTCATGTGGGGGATTGTAGAAACCGGATCTGTTTTTGGTCAATTTGGGCAACCAAACGTTGTCCGAATCAAGATCAGGATGGACCATTGGATTCGTCTCGTCGAGCTCTTGAATTTAGACATAAAGTTTGTCAAAATCCGATTTCATATGAATGAGTTATCATTTATTTACTTGGGGAAAAATATACGGATAACTAAACGTGTAGTTTTAGTATTAGTACCGTATTGGAAAAATAAGGAAAGTTTTACTTCCTTATATAGACTTTTCCTTATGTTACTAACAATAGATTGGTTGGGATGATGGGATGCTTGGCGTGGTTTGCACCACGCAAACCACGCATCACGCACGCGCGGCGTGGGCGTTTAGGGCGCTTTAGAGGCGCCCGCACGCACTTTGCACTCGTCGCTAGGAGCGATTGGAGCCATTCGATTTTAAGACCAGAGATTTAATCCGACGGTTGAGATTTAATCAATAAATCTGATATATCCGTGGGGATCTAACGGTAGGCGTTTGTGGCGCTGGATCTAAATAGATCCGTTGAGATCTGACGGTCGAAATTAAATCTGTAACCCAACAGTCAAAGGAAACATCCATTCGTCTATAGGCACCCATACGAAGTGGTGCCAATACCCCTATAAATAAATACCATGAGAGTTCAGCAAACAAAACAATCAATTTTTTTAGCATTTCCTGGGCATTCATCTTCAAGCATTAGAGTTTAAGAGATCATTGTTCAGAAGTTCATATTACTTACAAAGTTCGTCAGACTATCATAACTAAGAGGTACCATCTTTACTTTGATAGGTAATCCGTTTTATCCTGGGAGACATACACCATTACTGTTGGTACTGATATACAGGGTGTAAATTGTCTTAAGGACAGAGGTATCCTCGACTCGGATATTTTACATTTGATTTTTATTTTTTTTCATTTTATTATCACTGTTGTTATCTTAATTATTAGAAGATAACTCTCTCTCTGATTTATCAGATAGAAAGATAAACAAAAGTAAGTGTACTCTGTTTTGTGAAACAGAAAGATTAAGAACTATTCTCTTAAAAGAGAACCAGGGAAACAACACATATTTGGCTTAAGTTACAAAGTTATCTACTAATTAATCCTAACCTAGCTATCTTCTGTACAGGACGAAAGAGAGATTAGTATCACATATTTATAAATCACAATTGATAATACAAGCGCTAATATTTAAACTTGCCAGTACAAATTGCATAAAAAAGTAAATACATCTATGAATGCCTCAACAAAATGGAGTTGTTAATAATCACCAAGTTACTCAATCCGGTTGCCTTAAATACAAATTAATTAGGTTTTTGTCGCAATGAGACGAACTCCTGTGTACTCTTCATGGTTAAGTGTTTCTTTTCGCAGGCCTTTCTTGAGTAGATGTTGAAGTTGAGGTCCCTTCGACAACAAGAAGAAGATGTAACCACTAAAATGATGGTTAACATTGCAGAGCCATGTTATATTCATCATCTCTGCTTGCTCTTCTGCCAAAACTAGGGTTTAAACTTGACCCAATCGATTGGCTGACTTCGCTTTCTCTAACCATATACTTCTTGTTATTATTAAACGTTTCCATGAAAACAAGGAAAAAATTACCAAGATGAGTTATGTTACAAGAATCTGAATAATTTGAATCCCTAATTAACGGAAAGAGAAGCAATTCCCAAAGACTCATTGTTAAATAATTCTAATTGAATGGTAAAATTGAAGTTGAAAATAACTCAATAGTGTTCCAATTGAGAGAAAAAAAAATGATCTAAATAATTGCAGCTTTAATAATCTCATGAAAAGAAAATGCTTTTCATAAATTAAAACAAAAATAAATCTTAACTTCGCTAAAAGAAATCAAAGGGAAATTAAGTTACCATCTCAAAGATTCGGCAAACACTAATTCGTAGATCTATTCACTCTCAAACAAGATGTGGATGCTTTGGGAATATCATAAAATTGGAATCGAATCTGTGACCTTATTATAAATTAACACATAATGTAAGTATATCTATCAAGACATGGCAAAAGCATAAAAAATCGAATTAGTAAAACAAATATCATATTTAGCATATACTACATGGAAGCGATCAAAGAGGAGGATTAATGAGGATGATCTAGTTTCGGTATAACTTTGTACATATTTATAGTTTGAAGGATCATGGAATTTTTGTAACCGATATAAAAATAATATTTTCTTTAAAGAAGCATATCTATTCTGATGGCAGGTTCTACTTTCTCATTAGGATGACAACTCATATTTTGCACAAGTGACAAACTCTTAAAGTGTTCTTACGTATGTTATTCATTAAGGTCTTTTTATTAGAACTTCACACTCCGGATCTTCAAAGATCTCAAAAAATTTAAGAGTTTCCGGAAACCTTTATTAAAATTTTGAAGTCCAGGATCTTTTAGGTGGTGAAACTTTATATGTTTCAGGACATTAAAAATCATAGATCATTAAGTTCTGGATCATTCTTATTAAAATCAAGGCTGTTTCCCATAGTATTATGTTGTCGGGAAAACCAAAAAACCATTAGCGATAACATTAAAAGAAGACGTGAAAGGAAAAATAATAATGGTATATGATATACAGACGTAGGGAGTTCCAAACATTTTTGTCGGCAAATACGTATTGCTAATGACATATTAGAAATAGCGGTCAACAATATGTGGAAAGGGAGATGCTAGAGAGCCCAAATTTTTTGGGCATTTTAATGCCCAGCTGATGTGGAATCACTAAAAGACAAGGTTTTTTCAAAGTTTGACTACGGTGGGGACCGCTTTTATTTCTAAATGAGGAAATATGTCACCCTCTAAGTACCAATTTCTAAGTCACTCTATCATTTCCCATGTGGAAAGGGAGATGCTAGAGAGCCCAAATTTTTTGGGCATTTTAATGCCCAGCTGATGTGGAATCACTAAAAGACAAGGTTTTTTCAAAGTTTGACTACGGTGGGGACCGCTTTTATTTCTAAAATTCTGCTTAATTGCTAGTCCAAACTAAAGTCTTCAAACCATAGTCTTTCTTGTTCACCCAATTACAGATCAACTAGGTTTTTGTCCAACAGAATGAGAGAACTTCCCGTATACTCTTCATATATGTAGTTTAAGTGTTTCTTTTCATCGGCTTAGTTCTAAAATAGGTGTTGACGAAAAGGTGTTTCGTTATTGATACAAATCTATTGATACAAATCAAGAAGTATTAAACCAAACTCACATTTAAATATCAAGAAATTGAGCCGAAGACCCAATTTTAAACTTTGAAGTTAAAACGACAAGTTATATTTATTTATTTTTAAAACCCAAATTTTAATTTTTCTTTTTTGTCAAAACAACAAATATTTGTATTTTGTTTGGTCGTCTTTGCTTAACTGTGTTTGCTACCAACTTTTAGTTTGTCATTTTATTAAACTAATTTTCGTTATCTGCCAATTGTTTATTTTACTTAACTGTGTTTGCCCTACTTTTGTTTCAAAATAAAGACTTCCCTCAATTCATCAGAACCATTAAATCTTCTTTAGCAGACGAAAAAACGAGAATGCTAGAGTGGCCAGCCACCATGACTAGTAATCAGCCCACTTGACGTAGAATTCACTAAAAGACAAAGTTTTTTCAAAGTTTGACCAGTAAAACTTTGTCTTTTAGTAAATTCCACGTCAGATGACCTGGTTACTAGTCACGGAGCTGGTCACTCTAGCATTTCCCTGAAAAAAGTTTGTTTCTTATTTACTTTAAAAATTAAGGGAGATGCTAGAGAGCCCAAATTTTTTGGGCATTTTAATGCCCAGCTGATGTGGAATCACTAAAAGACAAGGTTTTTTCAAAGTTTGACTACGGTGGGGACCGCTTTTATTTGTAAATGAGGAAATATGTCACCTGTAAGTACCAATTTCTAAGTCACTCTATCATTTCCCAAAAATTAAACTCCTCAACTACTAATTACCTCACTTGGATGATTGTTTAATTGTTAGCTAGTATTTGTTACTTACAACCGATCTTATTGCTAATAATCTTAAAATAGTAATCTATCTTTCAACACGTACTTGCCTGCATGCAACTCGCGATTCACAACAATCGTGTTACAAGATTTTTTTAACTCATATTCAGACATTTCAGTATGACTCCCTAAAATGTTTGTGTTATTACGTTGGCACATACTCTTTTTCTTCCTTAGAAAAAACTTCTTGTGCATGAAAAAATATAAACAAAGGACATTCCTGCGCGTTGAAGTGTGTCCAATATGCGCAACTTATGATACAGAACAAAACAAAATTGGTGCTTAGTTGGTCCTCAAGAGCTCAACCCATATTTGGCTTCAGTTACAGAGTAATCTACTATTAGATCTTAATCTATTTTCCGTACACGACCAAAGGGAAATTAATATCATATATTATACATACATATCACAATTGATAATACAAGCGCGCCCTAATATTTAAACTTGTCAGTAGAAATTGCATAAAAAAGTAAATACATCTATGAATGCCTCAACAAAAGTTGAGTTGTTAATAATCACCAAGTTACTCTATCCGGTTGCCTCAAATACAAATTAATTGGGGTTTTGTCGCAATGAGAGGAACTCCCATGTACTCTTCATGGTTAAGTGTTTCTTTTCGTGAGCCTTTCTTGAGTAGATGTTGAAGTTGAGGTCTCTTCGACAACAAGAAGAAGATGTAACCACTAAAATATGGTTAACATTGCAGAGCCATGTTATATTCATCATCTCTGCCTGCTCTTCCGTCAAAACTAGGGTTTAAACTTGACGGAATCGATTGGCTGATTTCGTTTTCGCTGTCCATATCCTTCTTGTTGTTATTAAACGTTTCCATGAAAACAAGGAAAAAAAGTACCAAGATGAGTTATATTACAAGAATCTGAATAATTTGAATCCCTAATTAATGGAAAGAGAAGCAATTTGCAAAGACTCATTGTTAAATAATTCTAATTGGATGGTAATATTGAAATCGAAAATAACCCAATAATGTTCTAACTGAGAATAAAAAAAATGGTCTAAATAATTGCAGCTTTAATAATCTCATGAAAAGAAAAAATGCTTTTCACAAATTAAAACAAAAATAAATTTAAAGTAAGGGAAATTAAGTTACCATCTCAAAGATTCGGCAGACAGTCCGCAGATCTGTTCCCTCTCAAACAAGATTTAGAATGGACAAGTTCAATTAGAAAAAACCAACAAGTTCGAGTTCGAGGATCATAAAAATGTTTGGAGGATGTCATAAAATTGGAATCGGCTCTGTGACCTCATTATAAATCAACACATAGTGTGTCAATATATTTATCAAGCGGTGGGAGAAGCATCAAAAATCGAATTGGTAAACCAAATCTCATATTTCGCAAATACTACATCAAAGCCATCAAAGAGAAGGATTAAGGAAGATGATTTGTTTCGGTATAACTCTGTACATATATTTATAGTTTAAAGGATCATGGAATATTTTGTAACCGATATAAAAAGAATATTTTCTTTAAAGAGGCATATCTATTCGGTTGGTAAGATCTAATTTCTTCATTACCATGACAACTCATATTTGGCACAAATGATAATGCTCTTAAGGAAATTTGAATTAGCTCCTCATTTACTTAGTGCAAAAGATTTTGCTCCCATATATTTTATAATTAAAGGTTTTTCCTCAACTAAAGGTTTGGGCATATAGAGCAATCAAATCTTTGTTGACTAGACAAAAATCCCATAGTTTCTTCTTTTTTCTTAATATTTGGTACTAATTACAAACAACCTCAATCAAATAATTTTCCCCTGGAATTGATGTTTTATCTTATTGGTAGTAATATTAAAAAATCACCCATCTTTTCAGACGCATGCTTGCTCACAACTTGTAGTTCGCATCAATAGTGTTAAAAATTATTTTTATTTATAAATTAAACGTTTTTGTATAACTCGGTAAAATGTCGTTATATACTATGTTATTTGGGTGTTGAATTAGGACGTCTCTTATTTAAACATTAATTTACTTCAATTATTGTATACAGATTTCAGAGTACGTTACGTAGAAAATGCAAATGCATTGGATAATATTTTTCTCTAGTTACTGCCAAATTGATGATCTATATTTACTCAAGGAGTTTGCATGATATTCAAACAAAACGGTGCAATACTTACTACTGTTAAATATTAATTCAAGATCGAAGAGCTTATGTCAAACTAACACAAAATAATAAAATATAATTTCTTAGCATTTATTTTTGTTGAATCTCCATATTTCCTTATTAATTAATGGTCATTCTACTATTATCTAGGGTATTATATATATATGGCTGACCAATGAAATTGTGCCATGTAAATAGGTGGTATATTTACTAGCCTAATGTCTATACACAATATCAATTAAAAGGATAAAGCTTCAAATTGCTTGTGTACTAAGTATGAGTTTCGGTTAGGATCAAACGTGTCAATGCATGGTGATTGACATCCATGCAATGATGCCTATATATATCAATCTCTCTTCACTGTAAATTCAGGGACGGATCTACATGCAGGTCAAAGGGGGCCATGGCCCCCCTTGACTTGCCGTAAATTATTTTAGAAATGCTGATTGCTCTCTGGTTTTTCGCATAAATAAAGTTCGAGTCATACTCATAATATATATGTAGTGTGGGTGAGATGGTAGATGTTCGAGTTTCAGACGTGAGATACCTGGGTTTGAGCACTGGTAGACTTACATTTTTCACTTTTTTTTTTGTTCGGCCCCTCTTGACTACTACTCCTAGTTCCGTCCCTGACTGTAATGCGTATGAGAAAACTATTAATCAAAGTTAGTTTCCATTTCCAGCAGAGTTGTTAGTTCACAAGAGAGTTACTATTTGGTTTTTCATCTTTTCTTTTCATATTTCTTTTAGCATATGAAACGTTATCAGCACGAGACTCTAGTCGTAGAAAAGATTTCAGTCAGTCCAAAGGGACTATCAAAACTTTACAGGTAATTTATAAATTTTCAAGTTCAATATGTCGACTTTAACAAGTGTCGATTTTATAGCCCTCGACTTATCTGGGAAAAACTATATTACTTGGAAGCTTGAAATCGAAGCCCATAGGCCAAACAACTAGAGAAGACAATTCTGTCTTAGTTAAAATAACTACAAGATTGGCTCATTGTGGTTATCCAGTTTCTAAGGAACAAATGCTAGAAAAAACGTATCCACGTTTCATATATCCAATAGGAATCTGCAAGAGCAGTATAGAAATATGAATTTTAAATGTCATTCGGAGTTAATTTCATGTTTTCTTATAGCAGAACAAAATAGGGAAGTAATTCTGAAAAATCAAGAAACCCGTCCGACAGGATATAATAACTTTTCAAAAACTTATTCTACATCCGTCTCTACTGAAAGACGGGAACATAACTATACGAGTCGTGACCGTGACAACTACCACAATAAAAATTTGGAGGAACATGGTCGCGGTGACTATAAAAAATTTGGAGGAACATGGTCATCCAAGGGGGAGTATTATATATATGGCTAACCGATGAAATTGTGCCATGTAAATAGGTAGTATATTTACTAGCCTAATGTCTATACACAATATCAATTAAAAGGATAAAGCTTCAAATTGCTTGTGTATCAAGTATGAGTTTTAGGCTAGGATCAAACGTGTCAATGCATGGTGATTGACATCCACGCAGTGATGCCTATATATACCAATCTCTCTTCACTCTAATGTGTATGAGAAAACTATTAATCGAAGTTAGTTTTCATTTCCACCAAAGTTGTTAGTTCACAAGAGAGTTACTATTTGATTTTCATCTTTTCTTTTCATATTTCTTTTAGCTTATAAAATAGGGTACTTTTTTTTTATTTGATGAGATATATCATTTAGGGTACTTAATTTTTTTACTTATTAAGTTAAATTTGGCGCTCCAAATGTCCCGAGGACATGTAATAATTGACAAAACATAAATGATTTTTTTTTAATTGGAAATTTTAGAATCAATACGGTTATTTTGGCAAGGTAGGATCCTAAACTCTTTTAGGATGTTATTTTGGATTATTCTCCTACAACCCCAATAAAAAAATACTATATTAAACTTTGACTAATAAAAATTAGATGCAATTTGTGGCGTATCATATATCATAGAGTATATGATATAAACCCTTGTTAACCGAGAAGTAATGAATATTTTATTATTGTTTTTTTTTTTGGCAACTTAGAATGTATCTATCCCTGCCTGCCATATGGGGTTAAAACATTTCTTTTTAATGAAAGGAAGCAAATGCCTCAGTTTATTAGCTACTTGAGCTTAAAATATTGTTGACTCTATATATTTCTAACTGACTTACAATACAACTAGGAGTTTGTAGAATCTCCATAGTTTGATCTAATTTCAAATGGAAAGCATCAAAGCATGTTGTGCTAATTTATGTGCTCTATGATTTGTCTTCCTAGGACTAAAGTAAAACGAATAAATTTTAGAGTTTCAAGGCTTCACTTTTAATCTCCACAATGACAGGTCTGATTTTCCAGGGTGCTTCGATTGGGTCCCTCTAGCATGCATTAATAATTGTTAACGCCTCATTTTCAATAACGCAATCATATTCAGGAATACTCAACGCTATAGAAAGTGCCAACTTTACTGCCTTTGTTTCTGCTTTCAACGCCGAGTATGTCAATGCATCTAGTGGTTGCCATTACGAATTCACTAACACAATTCCTACACCGAGTATGGGGGTCAAATTAAGGCTTATTTTCACAGTGATGCTTGTATCCGAAAAATTTCGTTTCGACACTGTGCCCTCAAATTCTGCCCTTTAGAGAAGCCTGTAAGATAGGAAGCCTACATGTTGCGAAACCCGTAGGTGCCTTTTGAACACCAAGAATTTACATAATACCAAGTCTGCACCGTTCAAGCCCGTAATTCACAAAGCACAAGGGCAAGAAGACCGATGAAGCTAGAACTCTACCAGACACATATATTTGGAAGCACTCTACCAGGCCCATAGATTTTGAAGTCTCAAAGCTATATGGGCTGTCTAGCAACCAAAAAATGTGGACCCCACAAATGAAGTTACAATCAATTTAATTTAATTTTTTTTTTGAGAATTCGACAACGATCTACGTTAGTCGTTACAAGACATTGATACATCAGGAAGATGTGATAAGCCTGATAACCGCCGAATTTAAACCACGAATGAAATAGGCCTAGAACCCAACAACATGAAAGAGGCTTGAAGCCCGAAAAGTTCATTACATTATTTACTTTATTTATAGCCTAAATTACATAGGATAAATCTTGATGGCAAACTGCTTCCACCTCGACTCGATCCCACGACCACATGGGCTTAAGAGGAGTGTCCAGCAGATGCACCAAAAGTTGGTGGGCACGATCGATTTAATTAATACTCAACACTTCATTCATCTACTTTTTTTTTCTCTCATATCTAAGAGGTAGGTTAAACCTTCTTCATATTTTTCAGGATGTTGGTTTCCTTTCTTTGGTGTGTTGTTGTTGAACCATATTGCAATTTTTTGAATCAAATTGCATATATTGAGATTGCAGGTGAGAGATTGCATATTTTCGTATTGTTGGCATAAGATTGCATATTTTTCTTAACAGTATGTATCGATGTCGGGTACGGATTGCAATTTAGCTATATATTCAGATATCAGATGTTTCCCAGATACATATTATAATTTCTAGATATGAATAATGCATTATTCACTTTGATAAACAATTGTTTATATGCCTTTCTTGAGTAGATGTTGAAGTTGAGGTCCCTTCGACAACAACAAGAAGATGTAACCACTAAAATAATGGTTAACATTGCAGAGCCATGTTATATTACAAATCTCTTTATATAGATGTAAGAGACAAGTTAGTTTAAGTGAGAAGGAAGAAAAAGCAGAAAACTGTTACAATAACAGAAAAATAAAATAACATAACAGAAAACACTAAAGTTAGTTATTAACTAATATTTATTGTTTTCTTTCCGGTGGCTGCCTTTAGCAGAAGGAGAAATGGGAGACTGACTTGGGTTGGGCTTCTGAGCTATTGCACCTTGACTGGTTCTTTACGGTTGGACTAGACCTTTGAATGTTTGACCATATAAAACCCTAGATCTCACAGATATACAATGGCTATTTTATTTTTATTTTGCAAAGATAACCATCCTTGAGCGTTTAACTATCAAGACTCCCAGCAGAACTAGAGTTGAGTACGAAGGAGGAAGTCCTTAAACATGAGAAAGATTGATAGTGTGTTTGAATGAAGGAATCATGAGTCCAAGTTTTTTTTTTGTATGAAAATCGAAACAATTGAACATGCACTTTTACACTGTGCACTGGCAAAAAATGTCTGGTTTAACTTTAATCCCCAGCATTGTTACACCCGTAATGATATCCACTTGGCAAGTATTCTATAGATATTATGGAAATTAAGATGTGATCACTGTTTCCAGCACGAGATAAACGATATTAATTCGATCGTCAGAATGATCAAAACATTCCCAAAAACCAACAAAAAACCTGAGAAAATCAATCATAAACCCACTGATAAGTGGCAACCTCCTACCGAACATTTCATTAAGATTAACGTTGATGCATCTTTTGTGAATGTAACATCCAATACGGGAATCAGTTTAATAGCTCGCAATGCAGACTCGAAATTTATCGAAGCTCAAGTGAAAACCTCGAGGGCAAGAAACAGTGAGGAATGTGAAGCAATGGCCATTTTATATGGCATGGAATGGGCTAAAGAACAGAATCACAAATCAATAATAATAGAAAGCGACAACATGAATCTCATCAAGCACATCCGGAATAGAAAGCATACAGTTCACTGGCAATCCTTGATTCACATCAGGAAAATCCGAGAAATCAGAAGAAATTTTGATGGAGTTCAATTCAATTACACTAGAAGAGAGCTCAACTCGAATGCAGACAAGCTAGCTAAATGGGCGAGAACGAAAAATAGAAGTAAAAAGTGGTGTAATATTCCCTATATTTTAGTTAATAAATATTGTAGTGACGTTTACATTAATTAATGTAAGGATAGTTCAACAAAAAAAAAAACTAGTAAAAATCCTAAGATTTTCAATTATACAATTTATTTATTTTTAAATGCATCTTTAAATCTTTTTTAAACCCGTTTTCTCCTGACAACACTTCGTTTTTTTTTCCGAATTTTTTTTTTCCTGCAACGATTTTAAAAGGAAAAACTATTCTTGAAACTAAAATAATAATGGAAGTACTTTTATTCATATTGCCTCAACTACAAACCAATAGAATGACAAATCAACTAGGTTCTTGTCCAATAGAAGGAGCAGAACTCTCGTATACTCTTCCTAGTAAAGTGTTTCTTGTCATCCTGTGAGTTTGGTCGTTCTAACAATCCCATTAATAGCGACGACAAGGTTTAGTTCTTAGGGCATAACTTTGAAGATGATGAAATTAAGCACCGAAGTGATAGTTAACATCACAAGTCCATTCCCATATTCATCATATGGGAGATTTTATAGGGCCCCCTCATTTTTGTTAAAAGGCCTCCCCTCAGTGATAATTTAGCAAGTAAAATAGTTCATGGGGAGGCCTTTTAACAAAATTGGGGAGGCCTTATAAAACTTCCCTTCATCATATTTGCTTGTTCCTCTACGAGCTCTACCAAAACTTGGGTGGAAACATTAGTAAGATGACTGACTTCGTCATGTCCATCCACATCTTGTAGCTGGTTTTACAAGTTTCAATTGAAATAATAGGGAAAAAAATTACCAAGATTAGTTATATTAAAAAAAAATTGAATAATTTTGACTCTTTATGATTAATGTACTAATTAACGTACTAATTAAACTCTGAGGTATTATCATACATTATGAACAGCAGAAGAGAATCATATATACAAGTTACATTTGATTATATAATACTTAATCTTGATACTAAAAATTGCACACCCAAGTGATTAAATTCGACTCATTGTGTCCACTAATGGCTCGAGAGTGAGTCGCCTACATACTAACCGAATCTCTAGGTTGTCTCGGCTACAACTCAATTAGGTTCAAGCGAATTGTCAACCCGAAGAAGAAGCAAACACTGAGATGATTCTTAAAATTGCAGCTCCGTGAGACTAGTTCTCAAATTCGCACAAGCCATATTTGATTTCATGTTTTCAGCTCCAAGCTTTTCATTTTCTTGTGTAAGCATTGTGCGAGACGGGATGATTGGAGTTGTATCTCTTTTTTCACAATCCAACTTCTCAGCAACCAAGTAGTTGGATTCTGAAACCAAAATTTGCCTCGTATGCCCTTTTGAGCCTTTGACACAAATCCAATCTTTTCTTCTCATCAGAATTGAGTAGTCTTTGTAAATACTACAAAAAGTAAAACAAAAGATTATCAAATAATAAACTATAAAGTAATATTTTACTCTTCTATTCTCGCGAGTCACACATATAACTTGAGTCAATCTTTTTCCTCAATGACAATATTTAGTTTATTTAACTTGTAGGATTCAAAGAGACCCGAAAAATCAACTCAAATCATCTATTCTCGCGAGTCACACATATAACTTGAGTCAATTCAAACTTAAGCAGATTTCTAATAACAGAAAATTGGGCAGGAGGCCCAATTTCTTGTATTTTTTTGTTAAAAAGACAACACATCTTTTTAACTAGCTAGGCCCCAAGTAAGTTATAAAAATAGACTTGAAGGACATTTTTAAAGGCACCAACTTTTTAAGAGTCAAAAATACCCTTCATTCAATTAGAAATACCTAGTAATAATCTAACTAATAAATCAGGAACTTGAGTTTTTCTCATGAACAAACCGAGTTGAATTGTCGACGCCGATTAAAATTTCTGGGGTTTGAATCGATTTTGGCTATAAGATAGGTTAATGTTTTTAGGTTTTGGTGATTTAATCTATTTGTTTGTTGTTTGAAGAGGCTTTTAAGGGGTTTGATTTTGTTTTTGGTTCTAAATTCTAGAGAGAGAAAGTTTTATATACTTTCAATGGAAGGAGAATTTGATAGTGTTTCAAGGTATAATCCAACTTCTTCATTGCTTTATTTTCATTGGGTTATGAATGATGGATAACAATTTGTTAGTTTTGATGTTTATGTTCAAACTTATTTATTGGATTTATATGGAAGTTGTGAAGTATAGTTGATGCAAGCAATGTGTTTGATAAAATGCTTGAAAGAGATGTTGTTGCTTGGAATGCAACGTTAGTTGGTTATACAAGACGTAGGTTGGTTGAAATAGCTATAAAGTTGTTAGATGGAATGCTTGTGAGAAATATTTTTTTCTTGGACAATCATGATTGGTATTTATGTTCAAATTGAGAATTTCATGAAAGCTTTGGAAGTTTTTCGAAGAAAAGTAAAATGATGGTGCTAGAGCTTATAAAATGACTATTATGAATTTGTAGGGGTTTTAGCTAGTTTTTCGATACAACATTCTATTAGACAAAATATAATAATTTGTAACAAATTTCATGTTAAATCAATTCAAAACTAATTTGCAAACCATTTGCATGGCATTGCAAGGTGTTTGCAAGGCTTTGCAAGGCTCTGCAAGGTATTTGCAAGGCTCTGCAAGGTATTTGCAAAGCTTTGCAAGGTGTTCGCAAGGTTGTGCAAGGTATTTGCAAAAGTCATGCAAGGTGTTCGCAACTCTGCAAGGTGTTCGCAAGGCTCTGCAATTTGTTTGCAAGGCTATCCAAGGTGTTTGCAAAAACCATGCAAGGTGTTTGCAAGGCTCTGCAAGGTGTTTGCAAGGCTTTGCAAGGCAGTGCAAAGTGTTTGCAAGGTATTTTCTTAGACTAGGGTTAGGTTGGTCTTTTTACTGAAATTGAAAATTACATAATTGCCATCAGGGAGGTGAAGCCTAAAAAACTTTGATGAATCCTTTTTAACCAAAATCATAATTTCTTAGGGAGTTTTGGCGAAATTCCCCTTTGTATAAAAAAAAACCAATATCACTTATATAACACTATTAATGTAGAAAAGAAACAAGCAATTTATTTAACAACAATACTTGAACATGAAAGAGAAATGGTTTGAGGGCAATATGGTCATTTTTCATCACATTTTCTTCTTGTGTTATTATTATTATTTTGTGTTATTATTAAACGAACAATCAAAAGGTGAAGTGGGCGGACAAATTATCTTCATTGGGTTGAAAAAGAACATAATTTTTTAACTTTTAAAGTTAAAATTAACAGCTTACAATGATAAAAAGATTTGGCCAAATTCCCCAAAACAGAAAATTGTAGTAAGATGTTTGTAGTGATAAAAAGTTAACCATAGAGATAGGAATGACTCATTTTCATTGTTACAACACAAGTATAATCTATTTTTTTCATTTTCATGAAAATCCCTTTGAATTTTTACAAAAATATTAATCTTGAATTTGATAAAAGAACAAAAAATCAAGTAAAATCATTTACCTCTCAACCATCTGATAAGCACTCCAAATAATGCATCAAAACCAGTTGCGGTTCATGTTATGGCTTCGCAGTATCTCTAATATGGAATCGGATCTGTAACCTCATTCTAAATTAAACATGAAGTATATCTCGTGAGAAATGACGGAGACACTGAAAACCAAGTCAACAAACAAATCTAATACTCCATGTAAACCCCCATGTCTAAGGCATCAGTAGCTCAAAGAAAAGGAAGATGATTTTGTGGAGTTGTGGTCTTTCTTACCTAGTATATATACACACATAGGGCAAAGGAGAAAGGAAAATATTTTAATGTTTATAAAAAGAATATTTTTCTCTATGATGCTTATCTATTAGCATGGTAAGTTTGAATTTCTTCATTATCATGACCAACTCATATTTTTTATTTTACGAAAGAAATAATCGTTGATAGCTAGTTTCCAAATTTATTTCTTTTTTTGTTGAAAAATTTCCAATTTTACTTTCTTTTTTGTTGAAATATTTTTATGTTTTTTTTGTTGAAAAATTTCCAATTGTATTTGGTGTGTTTGAATTGTCTTCCATGCAAAGGATAAGTAGCTTTCAACAAAAAAAAATGCGAAGGATAAGTAGGATGTTGATATAGCTCCCCTTTTTCCCAGAGCATATAGATTTGCTCCTCTTTTTATTTAAAATTGGAGAATTGTTTTCAACGGGAGGATAACCATCAAATCTTCGTTAAGTAGAGGAAATTTTCCATAGCTTCCTGTTTACTTCGAATTGTCCTCCCGGTACAAATTACAAACAACTTCTGAATAAGTTTGCCAGCGTTGAGTTTAATTCAAAATAGATCTTCTATGGAGTATTATCTCCAATGAAGAAATAGTCATTAATTTTTTTGGACATATGCTTTGATGATGCACAAACTGTTCAGGCGTTGACTAACGTCAATAAGCCAAGAATAGACCAGAAGTCTAACGGATCAACCCGGCTTAAGACAACATGACTGTTGGAACCGCAACGATCCACCACCTACGCCCGGAACTGGGAGGTCGGCAAAGATCAGCTAAGGACTCCAGCCCTGCTTCGCCTAAAACACAATCAGGTCAGTCCTGAGGTTCTATAAAGAAGTAAGGGGGTCCGCGTAAGCAAGGCTGATGCCTTACGCCCTAAACTGAGAAGGCAGAAGCGCGTCGTACGGTTACCGACTTAATCTCAAATCTTCCTAAAGATCTTAGTCGGTAAAAGATCCTAAGTGTTTAAGCAACTTGGGGTTCAAGAGTCTCAAAGAAGGAAACATCTCCTAGAAGATTTATCAACTCCGCGGGATATCTACTTGGGGTTCGAGACATTTGAGAAGAAACGAGCTAGCGAGCTGGGTTTCTTCGGTCTTTAAGTTAGAGGTTACGTTTTCTTCTCACTCTTGAGCAATTATGGTTTCTTACGGATGATGAGCTCTTTAACACTTCCAATGAGATGAAAGATTCAAATAGATCTTCCTTCTCATTTAACATCACATAAACTGAGAGATCAAATGCTTGTGTGAGCTTGATTTACTTCACTCTCTCCCCTCTCTTTTCTCTCTTCTGGTTTTGTAATTTTCTTTTTATTAGGGAGTCGAACGGAGATAAGTTAGGGTTTTCTATCATCTGTTCTTTCTTTACTATTCCGTTTTTCTGTAACAGTTGGTCCTTGTGTGTAGAACTTACAGGATAGTTAGACATCGAGGTTTCTAATTGCAAGTACTATATATCCAACTAGTTATTCAAGTTAAAATACCTGCGATATTACTATTTTATACTGGTTTTCATCTTCTCTCTTTGCTTAAAACTTGTATCTGGTTGTAAGATTCAATTTTCAGTTTCGATAGGGTTAAAAATCACATCTCTATGTCAGCTTATCGATTATATTTGTATGGATCTGTTTGTGCTAATTGTACCAGATTTTAGTGGGAAGCTTAGTGATCCATCCATTTTATGCAATAATTTGTAGACGAGTGCGCGACCCATTTTAGCAGCGGCAGGATCGCTGTATTTCTTTGTTCAAACAACTTATTATGTTAATTAGTTGAGTCTGATTAACCTAGTAATAGATCTCATTAGGCTGGCTTATGAAGTTGAATTTGTGAAGTTTTTACTAGATAGCCAAGGTCAATCTGCCCTATTAAACATTTAAACGTATAAATTAACACGGGTTATATTCTTAATTTTGCTCTAAAACTTCCATGTTGAAGAGTACTACTTTTTCAACCCATACAATTGGTCGATTATACTACCATAATCCTTTTGACTTGTTCCCTCGAGTCGACTCTCCGATCAAGTCATCACTCTTTAGTGTAACCCGTTGTAGGATCTGGTCAATATTAGTCGCGAATCACTGAAGTGATCTGATGATCGTAATTGGCTTTTAGCTAAGCATTACCCGTTGTAGGATCTGATTGATATTAACCGCGAATCACCAAAGTGGTCCGACGACTATAATTGGGCTTTTAATTAAGCATTGCGATCTCTAATTCGACCGAGCTAGATGATCTTCTAGATAAAGCTACCATAATCTTATTTGGCAAATTGAGCGCGTTGTCATCTTGGTCGAAAGACAGTTCTTCAGAAGGAAATTTTCGTAAGACCGAAAGGACATACCCTTCACCGAGATAGTTCCTATCATGCTGGCTCTCGGAATAGGGAACTTATCATTGAGTGAGAGATGGAGAAGATGGCTTCAACGTCTTGCAAGAAACGTCTTCCTAGGATAACATTGTAGGTTGTTAATCTTTCGGCTATGATGAAGTCTACCATAATCAATCGATTAGCTAGGCATGCTTTCTTCGATCGCCTCAGGCAGTGTTATACCATCCGTGGGTACTTTACTTTCTTCGAATCCCACAAGGTATGCTTGATAAGGTTTGAGGTAATTTGGGCTAACGCCGAGCTGTTGGTAACATACTCTACTCATGACGTCGGTTGAGCTGACATTGTCAACCATGATTTTGCTTACACTCTAGATCGCTATTGTGACATTGATTACTAGGAGATCATTGTGTGGAGATATTATCCCATGTAAGTCGTCATTTGTGAAGATGATTGAGGGTGTTCCCCCTTTGGGCTTTCTGTATATGGGAAGCGGTCCCCTGGCTTCGCTTCGACAAGCATTTTCGTGCTTTCCTCTGACGCTGGTCCTCCAGCTAAAGTGGTGGTTGTTCCCACTGTCATGGGTTCTAAGCCCTCCTCGGACTCCTTTTCTTTTCCAGACATTCTTGCTGAGGTGAAGTGATTTTTAGTGTCGGGCCCTGACCCGACCCCTTCCTTTCCGGAAGACTTCGTCGTCTTACGTTCAGGAGTTGAGGCCCAATGTTCTCTTTTGGTGTACTTGTCGAGCTATCCCCCTTCTATCATACCCTCTATGAGATCTCTAAGGTGCCTACAATCCTCGGTTTTGTAGCCATAATCCTTAGGGAAAGCGCATCACACTTCATATCCCTGGGCCCATAATCCCTTTTATCAGGATTCGACTTCAACAATTGAACCTTTTCCTCTTTCATTAGTATCTGCAGGATTTACCTCTTTTTCTGGTTGGGGGGGGGGGGGTGTAGAGGTCATATTCTGACCTGACATTCTTGTATCTGTCATGCTCTTTGGGCTAGCGGTCTTCCTCTTGTTCCCTCCTTCTGGGAAGGTCCCTTTCGGGTCGAGTCTTGACAATTTCTTTTATCTTTATGTAGTTTTCTTCGGTGTTGACCACAAACTGGATCGTCTCGATGAATCCCTTCAAAGTAGGAAGTTCATCCTTAGCTATTTCCTTAGTACGTTGTCTTGTCGAAGTCCTCTTTTCAGAGCTATGCGGATGACCTTAGAGTCTTGGTGGGGTATCTGAACCATCTCATTCTGAGACCTCCGCCAGTAGTTGGCCAACTACTCTTCCTTTGCCTGAACAAGGTTGAATATACAACAATCGTCCCCCTTTTTAGTCATTACTAGGTATAACCCGTGCCTCCGGCACGGCTGAACTTGTTCATTTGTTCATGATTATGTAGTTTGCAAGTACAAATAAAAGTCTAACACACTCATATGTTGCATTTGTTCATCTCTATACTCTTCCACATCTTATTAATAAAATAATTAATCATATAATGTAAAGAACAAAAAAGACAGTTTGAATACTTCCATTAAAAAAATCTAATACAAACACCTTAATAATTAACAATAGAGAGAATGAAAATGTTAAAAGATACAAATAGACCAATAAATTCCTCCAACTCCTTTAGACTGGCTTTGGATCTGGCTATGAGGTTGTCCAGTATAACAAATAATAACTCTTGAGATAAATCATGGATCTATGGAAAATGAGAGCAAAGAAGAATATAAGTTACTAAAGGGAAAGAACAAAAAAACATGGCAGCAAATAACTCTATTTCAATAAACTGGTCAAGTCAAGTTCTAACTCCTGTTAATTTCAACTATTCAGTACCGTACCACTGTGCAATTGAGACCATTAGCCACACGAGAAAATATTGATAATTGAAAATAAATTAGTATCACAAGTTACTCGAATTGAAAGCATACAATATTACCTTTAGAATTGTAAGCTCTTCATGGATTAATCTGTTTATTTAAAAAAAACGGATTCTCCTTTCTTAGCTTATTTCAGACACAAATGTCGTAATTGGATATAAAGAATTAACCATCTTTATGAACAATGGACAACTCCCCGTTGACAATCATAATTGTAATTTAGAAAATGAACTTTATTAACTATATTCTCGTCACTGCTATCATTGTAATTTAAGCCTACACAAAAGTTATAAAAGTTTTCAGTTATTTGTAGCTACATTTGAACTGGGCAAAGTTATATGCAGTTTAAATGCTTTAACTAAATAAGAGAACTTTGCATTTGACTCTTCCTGTAAAAACATGCAATCAAATCTTTCCGTAAATGTGTGTGTGTATATATATATATATAGGTATATAATAGAGTGTGTGAGACAGGGATAAGAAATTCTTGCTTTTATTTGATGATCAACAAAAGTTGAAAATATGTTAGGTTATCTATAGAAATCATAGAATTACATCTTCATCGAACAACATATACTTCTTAGTAAACAAACAATTCAACACAATCAAAGAACGGTTAAATTGTTCCATAAAATTTAATTACTATTCATTATTACCTTAGACATCATTTATGCATTTGACTCTTCCTGCGAAAACATGGCATCTCTCTTAAACATTGTATTGAACACATGATAGACAATATTGAGAAGTAAATAGAGAGAACACTGTCAAGAAAGTAAAAAAGATTCAGAAGTTTACCTCAAAAATATCTGTTTACTTGGGCAAACAGCTACATTAAAAGTAGTTCATTCCAAGAATAATGAGTTAAGTTAACAGTAAACATCAAATGAACCTGAATTAAAAGTACTGTATTAGACAAAAAGAAAAACCAAGAAACACCCACAATGCAAACTATTGTATTTAAATAGACATAGTTAGGAGATGATGAAGACAATATTCGTCATGGTTAGAGAGGTAAAGAGAAAAAAATGAAGCGCAATAATCCTTCAAAAAAAGTAAAGAGCTGGATGAGGAAGAAGATTGTAACACCCCTATTTTCTATATATATCAAATTAGGTGGGAATAGCAAAACTCTAGGTCAATTTGCGGTTGAGCCTAATATGAAGAGTAAGTTAGTGTGGGCTTGAACATCACAAAATAGAAGTGGGTTAGAAGGAAAACTAGGGTTGCTTGAGTTAATTATATAAAAAGGGGTCTAGAGCTCTTTGTGTAGATCTAGAACAAAACTTAGAGAGAGAAAGAGAAATGGTATTCTTTGGAGAAGATTTTGATAAATAAGTTGAAGAAATCTATGTATTGTTTATGTTATGGTTAGTATATCTTCAACAAAACCACTCTTAGTGAATGAAGAATGGATAAAGAAGAAAAGAGGTAGAGATGGAGTTCCCTAGAGAGAGAAAGAGGCATGATTGTGGTCTTGATGTCATCTAAGGCAAAAGAGGTAGATTTCTTATCTCCTAATTCTTTTGTAGGCTTTTTCAATTGATTCCATGATAGGTTTAGTATTGTTAATCACATAAAGTTCTATAAAGAATGATTGAATGATTTAGATATTAGTTCTATCTTGAATTCCATAAAATATCTATATAGGACAATGTTTTGATCTATCTTCAAAATTAGATCTGGATTTATTGATAACGAATCTAGGTGTCTATCTTATATGGTTGGAAAGGTCTGTTTGTCTACTTTCTAGTGGTTCAAACGATGAGTTAATTGGAGTTCCGAGCGAGGAGTTATAATAGTTTTCGTACGAGGTGTCACAGCAGTCCTTACTGTATTTCGATGTAGATTAAAGATCTCGTATTGATTGGTAATGAATCTCGGTATGTATCTTAAATGGTTGGAAAGGTCTGTTTGTCTACTTTCTAGTGCTTCAAACGGCGAGTTAATTGGAGTTCCGAGTGAGGAGTTATAATAGTTTTTCTACTAGGTGTCGATACAATCTCCAATGAGCGAATTGATTGAGATAATTCACATGGTTTCTATTCTTTAAGCAATGTATTTCCTAGGTATATGATACCTTATATTGGTGAGTCTATATTTGTTAACTATTATTGTTATTTGTTTGTTTGAGGTTGTGATCCACGTGGGGATCTATTATGAGCATCATCCATTTTGACTTGCCATGTGTGGTTGGCTTGAATGGTTTGGTGAACTTGTTTGTAATTCTTTAGTAGAGCCAATATTTGTGGTGTGATGATATTATGATTGTATGATGCTATTATGTGTGTGATGCGATGGATGTGATGGAGGGTTGAATGAGTTTATGTGGTTGGTTCGACCCTCTCTACCGAAGGTGATGTAGGTATGTAGCGTATGTAGTCGGCGCTAACACAATGGATGACCTTGTGGACCACACTCTCATTCGACTTATGTTTGTTGTATGATGCTCTTATGTGTGTGATGTGATGGAGGGTTGTATGAGTTTATGTGGTTGGTTCGACCCTCTCTACCGGAGGCGATGTAGGTATGGAGCGTATGGGGTCGGCGCTAACACAATGGATGACCTTGTGGACCACACTCTCATTCGACTTATGTTTGTTGTATGATGCTATTATGTGTGTGATGTGATGGAGGGTTGTATGAGTTTATGTGGTTGGTTCGACCTTCTCTACCGGAGGCAATGTAGGTATGGAGCGTATGGGGTCGGCGTTAACACAATGGATGACCTTGTGGACCACACTCTCATTCAACTTATGTATGTTGTATGATGCTATTATGTGTGTGATGATGGAGTTGATGGAGGGTTGTATGAGTTTATGTGGTTGGTTCGGCCCTCTCTACCGGATGTGATCGAGGTATGGAGCATATGGGGTCGGCGCTAACACAATGGATGACCTTGTGGACCACACTCTCATACAACGTGGACACCAACTTGTCATATCATTCGACGAGAGTTGGATGATTGTGTGTTTTGGCATAATGTTTTGTCGACTTAATTGTTAAGTTAGGGTTCTATAATGGTCTATCTTGTGGACCACACTCTCACGACAGTTAATATTCGATTAGAATACGAGGACGTTGAAAGCCTAATAACCAAGAACATAAATTACTAATTTCTGCATGCGTTGGTAAATCTCGTTGTATTATGTTAGTTGTCACGTTAAATTTAAGATAACGCCAATAATGAATATGAATGAAATACTTCCTTGATTGGGGATTGAGCTTTCCTACCCGAGACTTAGGTTTGAGGAAATCTACTGCAGTTGGGTTTTAACCCAGCTATTTCATTTTTCAGGTATTGATTGTGCACTCATGGTAGGCGTCGCTCGTGGATCCAGTTTGAAGGTCTCAAATCTTTGATTTCAAGGCGGCTTGAGATTTGGGATTTGGGGCGCTACAAAGATACCCATGTTTCCCCCATTTAAAGAGAGAACCCTCAATTTGTGTTCCTGTGTGACTTACACCCATTATAAGAGATGGACGAGGAAGAAGACACCCATGTTTCCCAATTGAAATTAGGTATGGGAGATTTGGAAACTTAAAAGAGAGGGAAATTTAAAGGGACCACTATAAGAGGAGTCAGAGTGACTTCTGTTTCTCAAAGATTAATTTGAGAAGTTGAAGCATTTCCATTGACGATGTTGGAAGGTTGTAACTTAAGCCCTAATTAGTAAAGAATGTTGACTGATGGTAGGAACCACTCTTTCTCTTTACACTATTTTTACAAGTAATGGTTTACTAACGGTTGTGAGAATGAGGCGTTTTTATTTTTTTGTTGAACATGAGGCGTTTTTATTTGGTCCTAACTTTGACAATTAAGATGAGTTTTGTTTCAATCCATTATATTACGAACTTAAGGGTTCAATAATGACTATAAGAATGAGAGGAAAGAAACCTTTTTATTTGGCCCTAACTTTGACAACTAATTTGTTTCAAATGGTCATATTAAGATGCTTTCGACAAAAAAAAAATGGTCATATTAAGTTTTTTGTTTTAAGATGGACTTGGAGGGTCTAGATTTAGGAGGGTCAACAATAATTTTCTTTACTAAGGTATGTAATAGATTAAAGAGTGACGATGCTAGAGAAAATTAAATAAACGGTTGGATTGACTATCTATTATATAAAATCTATTACATTTTATATAATAGATTTGATCTTGGTCATTGAATCATGAAATAAATAGCTAATAAAGAGAAAAATGAAGATGTAACTCCTCTCGCCATTATTGTGTAAATAGTGTTAATGAGCTTTAAATTTGTACCATTCCTTGTAAAACTTAACAATAAATCGGGTGGTCAAGATTTATCAAGGATTTTTATCCCTATATTTTATCATGGTGATTTGTGCTCATCTGAGATGGACGTCTAGATTTATCTTTGGTTTGTCTTTGTTTTGTCTTTGAGTTTGTCCTAGTCATCACTCTTCATTCTGTTTTATATAATAGATATTGAGAGCATAAGAAACAACAATTTCTCCAAAAAAAACAATATCTTTGTTATCTTGAACATTATGATCTTATATGTTTTGTCAACAAAAAAAGGAAAGTAGTTCAACAAAAAAAAAAAAAAAAAAAAAAGGAAAAGAAAAAAACTTACATGTTATAAAATAAAATATCATCTTATAAGGTTGAGTTTTCAAACAGGAGACACAAATGTGGACGATGAGAATATTTATACGAGATTTCGTAAATTAATTTTGACTCCATCTCCAAAACTTGGAGGAGCACCTTTCAAGGTATTCTTGAGTTGTATCTAAATTATTTTTGGAAGCAAACGTGTGAAAATTCTTGTAAACAACATTAAAACATCTATTCTTGAAAAATTAAAAGTATAAGTATTTTTATTCATAATAGAAACCCACATTTAGCTTAAATTACAGGGTAATCTAAATATCTAATAATTAAATCTTAACCTTTCATACATGATCACATTATGAAGAGAAGACTAGTAATCGTATATACAAGTGACAATTGATAATACAAGCGCTAATACATAAACTTATTGGTAGAAATCGCGTAACATTGCGATGACATCTATTAATGCCTCTATAGAAGTTGAGTTGTGTTTATTTTCCTTGACCGTTCTGGAATTAATAGGTGTCTGAGTGAGAGGGAGAAGTCTGTGCTGCACGAGACTTGACAAGTAGAAGATGTAACCACATAGCCATTGTCATATTCATAATCTCCCTTGCTCTCCTACCAAAACCAGGGTTTAAACTTCACCGAATCCGCTGAGTTCTTCATCATCAACTTCAGAACCCATATTCTTCCTGTTTTTAAAAGTTCACACGAAAACAGTAAGGAAAAGATAGAGGTACCAAGATCAGTTATATTACAAAAATCTGAATAATTTGAGCCCATAATTAATTAATACGACAAGAAACAATTTGCAAAGGGTCGTGCTTAAATAATTCTAATTGGATGATAACATCGAAGTCAATAATGTCTCGATTGAGAGAAAAAAAACCCAATAATGTAAAGCTTAATAATCCCATGAAAATTCTTTTATAAATTAAAACAAGAACAAATCTTCAATTTACTAAAAGAAAGCAAAATAAGCGAAATTAAGTTACCGTTCAGCGATTCGGCATGCACTTCGAAGATCTGTTCACTCCCAAGCAAGATGAAAGCCAGAAAATTTGTGGGTTATGGGTTTTCTGTTAATGTCTTGATATTGGAATCGGATCTGTGACCTCATTACAAATAAACAACTAATCTAAGTATATTGATCAACAAATGACATAAACATCGAAGCCAAAGTTAAGAAACAAATTTGATATTTAGCTTATACTACTTAGAAGCTACCGATGGCGAAGGCATCAGTAGCTGAAACACAAGGATTAAAGTCTTAAAGAAGATGATATTGTTTCTGTATAACTTTCTACTTATTTATAGTTAAAAGGATAATGGAAATTTTTGTAACCGATATAAAAAAAATATCTTCTTTGATGAATCTTGCAGATTCTCATGGTAAGTTTGAATTTCTCATTATGAGGACAACTCATTTTTGTTAGGTTATTAAACTAATATATCCTCAATTGTTTATGTAATTAGTTCTTTTTGTTGCAAGAATTGTTTGTGTTAGTTGGTGTGTCTAAATTATTCTTTGCAGAAACGACAAACTCTTTAAATAATTTTTTGGCTTATAGCCCAAAAAACGGATCCTAATAAGACATTTAGTCATCTCTAATCCTATAAAGGGTTTCAAAACCAAAATATTAATGCAAATGAATATCTAATCCATTTGTATCCATCTCGAGAGAAAACACAAATCCTTAGAATACATAATAAATCTTAATACCTAAACTAATTTACCTTCAAAATCTCGAGAGAAAACACAAAATCTTATATATAAAAACTGATTTACCTTCAAAATCCCTAGATACCTTTTTCCATTTTTATCTCCCACATTCTCTCTCCAATCACGTTTCTAATCAAAGTAACCCCTATCTTTATTATCTTTAGTAACCGGAACCTGTTTATTTTCTCTCTCTAAATCCGAATCATCTGATAATCCTCCATTAAATTAGAAAGCTTGTTTCATCTTCACTAGAGCAGCTGTAAACACCTTCATCGTTTATCAGGTTTTACACATTTCCGAAGTCTTTGTTCATACAATTGAAACAGATTCTGAATCAGATTTAATATTGCTTTTCAGGTAATGTTAAAGGTTTTGGTTTCTTCTTTTCTGTTTAATGTTTTTCATCTTTAACTTTGTTCATGAATTTCATTATAATCAAAATTTTTTCTTTATCATTTAACCAAATCTTCATCATTATTCAGTATTTTCTCTCTCTAAGATTCATAACCGATTTTATGATGTTAATGTTTAATCCGTCTTTATAATTCATTTTATTCGATTAAAAAGTGTTTGTCTCTATGTATTTTGTTACTTTTTAGTAGTTTTAGGTTACAGATTTTAATTTTTAGATCATTTTTTCAAATCTTCATCAAGGTTACCGTACAATTTTTTATGCAGAGAAGATCTCGTACGATTTGTTATAACTGAATGTAAACGATATATAATTTAAAATAAATTACAGATCGTTTACAATAAATTACATATCATTTTTGATCCAGAGAAGATCTAGTACGATTTGGTTATAACAGAATGTAAACGATATATAATTTACAGGACATTACATGATGTCTACTGAACATAACACATACATAACGCAAACATCTTCTGTACGATGTTTTAATAACAGAATGTAAAATATATGTATTTTGTTACAAATTATACATACTTTATGAATAATATCAAAAACATCTTATAAATCTATATAAATTATATATAATTTATTCAGCATTACGCGTACTTTTTCCCCAAAACAGGTTCCGTTTATAGTATAATAAATGTTCCAAAAATTATATGTAATTATTGAACATTATACATATTTTTTCACATAACAATGACCTTGTGATTCAAACTAAAGTTATGTTTGTCTCCTAACACATTATGAAGTTTAACAAACAATATGCATAATTTTTTCTATTATACATGTCGTTTCTAGTAAACTATATATTTTGTTGACAAATATATATGTTTTCTTTTTGTAGTTTTGCTGTTACTTATGGAATTTCCTACAGAATCATCCAATCTAAGTAAGACCACAAAACTAAAATCTGATGGCTGGGATAAAATATTTACTGAAGTTGGTCATTTATTTCCTGCTGGTGCAAACGCATTTGGATATGTTCTTCGACAATATAGTGTAAATGTTGTTTGTCTTGCTCAAGACTACATATGCTCTTCGACAATATAGTGTAAACGATTTCTTTGTAACAGAATGTAAACGATGTGTAATGTAAAAGAAATTATGTGTAATTTATTGAACATGACACGCATACAGTTGATAAATTACGTTGTATACATGACAAATGATGGTTTCCTCGTCATAAATAACACATAATTTACGTATTTGTTTCATAATTTGTATTCGATATATATTTATGTATGAGTAAAAATGAAAACAAATGTTTTTGTAATGTTCCCAGAAAAATATACTATTTCCAAATCTAAAAATTAAGTGAGAGGTTTTGTATATTAACCCCCAAATCATGCTAAATTGATCCCAGGAAATATACTCTTTCCAAATCTGAAAGTTTAGTGAGAGAAAATTGATTTGAATTGAAAAAATATTATCCATCCGTCCCAATTTAAGAGTCCACTATTCCTTTTTTGGACGTCCGAAATTAAGAGACCCATTCCTAATATATCATATAAAATCCTTTACTTTTCTATGAATACCTTTTCTTTGATATTTTCAATATATGGTGCATTAGTTAAGCTAATTAAGATATTTGACATTTTCTAATACAAAAGAGGGTTTTTCTTTGTAATCTTTCAATTACTTCAAGAAAAGTTACATGTATTTCTAAGATGGAAATTATAATCCTTGAATCACTTCAAGAAAAGTTGGCAAATAAATAAGGGTAAACCTGGAAGAAGAAAAAATATGAAAATAAGTTGGATTACCAATATGAGACTCTTAATTTGGGACGGAGAGAGAATAGTAGGATAGAGAAAATTGATTTGTTCCAAATCTGTAAAGAAGAGAGAGAAAATTTAATTTCCAAATCTGTTTAGAGGAGAGAGAAATTATGATTTGTTTCTATCCGTTTGTTGCTAATAAATCTCCCAAATCACACCCAAATTTGGTTTCCTTCTTTTCAGCGTTTGATTAGTTTCTGGTAATGGCGTTTCGAAGGTTTAGGTTAGGATTTTTGGAAACGTTCGTTTTGGGAAAGTTTCGATTTTGTTTCTAAACTGCTTAAGGATGGGAGAGAAAGTTGAGGGTCAAAAATATCCGGTTTCCTATAATTTATCCCAAATTCACGGTTATAAGCCGTTGGAATTTTCGTTCCGGCCCATAATTTAAAATCCTGCGAAAATGGTTTGGGACACAGATGGAATTGTTATATAGATAGTAAGGGGTTTTAGACTCAAGAGCAAAAGAACTAAAAATCGATTTTTTGACAAGATTGGACCCTAAACCTTTTTTAATATTATTTTGATCTATATACCCATAGACCCCTATTTAAATATTGTTACGAAAATTTGATAACACACCCACTTACTTGGTGCAAATAGATTTTGATCCGCATTTGTCTTAAAATTAGAGAATTATCCTCAAATCTTTGTTAACTACAGGGAAATATCACAATTTCTTTGTTTACTTTGAACTCCTTCCGTACTAATTACAAACAACCTCAATCAAATAAGTTTCTGTTAGTATTGATATTTGTTACCCGCAATAAATCTTATTGGTAGTAGTCTCAAATCACTACAAATGACGAGGTCTTTGACGACGGAATAACGACGCCATCAATAAACATAAGTCGTCACTAATTATATTATTAGCGAGGGTCACTTTGTTTTGGTGAAACACAATATGACGAGGCTGAAATAGTTATAGTGACGTATTCTTGCCGTCAACAATACTACTATTAGTGATGGTTAATTTAGTTTTTCAAATCGTTTTATGTCCGTTAAAAAAAATTGTAGTGAAAAAGTTATATTATCACCAATGAGCACAATTATTTTTACTCTAAAAAGATATCTTCTTTGATGAGCTTTGCATATTCTCATGGTAAGTTTGAATTTCTCAGACAACAACTCATTTTTGTTAGTTTATTAAACTAATATCCTCAATTGTTTGTGTTAGTTTTTTTTGTTGCAAGAATTGTTTGTATCATTTGGTGTGTCAAAATTATTCTTTGAAGAATTGACAAGCTTTCTAAATACTACCGTAAAAATTTGATAAAACAACCACTTGCTTGCAAATAGATTTTACTACGCATTGTTTAAAAATCAGAGAATTGTCCTCAAATCTTTGTAAACCACACGAAATACTATGATTTCTTTGTTTATTTCGAACTCCTTATGTACTAATTACAAACAACCTCAATCAAATACTAAGTTTTTGTTACTATTGATTTTTGTTACCTGCAATCATCTCAAATCACTATAAACCACGGGGTCTTTGGCGGAGGAATAAGGCCACCATCAATAAACTTAAATTGTCACCAATAATATATTAGCGATGGTTAATTTGTTTTGTTGAATCACAATATCACGACGTTGAAATATTTGTAATGACGTACCATTTACGTCAACAATATTATTATTGGTGATGTTAATTTAGGTTTTCGAAATGTCACATGTCACCGTTAAACAAATTGTAGTGAAGAATTTATATTATCACCAATGACCATAATTATTCTTACTATAAATAAACCGTCGCGGATGAAATGTTGGTGACGGTAATGAACCGTCAAAAAGGTAGCAGATGTCGATCAAGTTTTACAACAAAAAAATTGCGAAAACAATTTAGAGTTCCTCGTATAAGAAGCCAGAATTTTGGGGTGTCCTCTGTAAAAGGGGCCCAAATCATCTCTAAATGAGGAAAGAGTTGGCGCAATTTTTTCTAGTTCATTTCCATATCCAAAACTGTTTACAAATCAATAGCTTGATTTTCATGTCCGGTTTTTCCAATTCTCTCTCTAAAATTGATCTCATTTTTTTTTTATTCGTTTTCGTTCATTTGTTCTGTTCAAAGATCTTGGTCTTTGTTCAGGGTGGGCAATACGTGAATAACCAATTATCTTAAATGGACAACTATTTTAGGACCCAGTGCAAGTCAGCTCTGCTTGACATCGTATGGAGCAATAGAAGTTGAAGATGTCACTTGTGAGAATTCCTAATGTTGTTGGACTCATTAGTGGTTTTGTTGAAAGATTGGTTCATTAATGGATGGTCCATTTCCTATTCAAAAACGGCAATAGAAGTTGAAACATGTGAGAATTCCTAATGTTGTTAGACAGGTCCATGATTTTGTTGTTGCTTCATTAATGCATATGGACAATCTCCTTTTCAAAAACAACGGAGTGAAGGAACAATTTTAGGGCTTCAAAATGATGTGGAAGGAAGAGTTGCAGGAAAGGAAAAGAGACTGCTTATTGAAAAACCTATGGATAGAGTTGCTCAAAATTAAGATACATCAGTGATGAAGAAGTAGAAGAAGAAGAATAAGATCTAGGGTTTCAAAGAAAAGAGGGAGGATTGAAAATAAAAACTCTAATTCTTAGAGAACATGACTGAAAAATCATTGAGTGATGTCCCCTGAAAAATTGTTGCCATATAAAATTTTAAAATTTTGAAGTTGTCTACATAAAATAGTTGTCCATATAAAAAAAATTGGTTGTCCACGTACTGGTCACCTTGTTCAGTGTGATGGATGGCAACTTTTTCCCTTGCCATTTCTTGAGTTCCGTAGGTCAATCTCTACCTCAATCTATTATGTTGTTCAATATATAAATAGCACAAGAGGTTAAAATTGTCTAAATTTTCACCAATTATACGACGAAATCCATCACATACAAATTATAAACTACCCTTCCTTCAATAAGAATTTCTAGTTTATGATATAGAATTACGAGTTGAAGAGCACGATTTACTGGTCAACCCATAGCATTTGTTGAAAATTTTTCAGTCATACCAGTATTTAGGGGTGGGAATCGATCCGGACTGGTCGGTACCGGACTCTAACTTCATCGAACCGGTCGACTCGGACATAAACTATTGGTGACCACCTATTTATTCGGGCGGGATCGGACGGTCACTCTCAAGAATTCTTTGTCCATTGACCGTTCAAGACCGTTTATTTTTCCGATCCAGTCGGACACCGGACGGTCTCGGTCCGGACTTTCCAATAAATTTACTTAATTCAGAACTTTATTTTTATTACCACAAACAAAATTACTTACCAATGAAGATGTTTAGCCAAGAAATCAAGTATAAAAAAGAAAAAACACAGTTGATCATCATTTGACAAGATATAATTAAGCCATGCACTAATGTTTGGTCTTCCAGAGGACTATATGACTATAGCCTACGATCATCAAATATTCATATGCCTATAAAATTCAACGGTCAACTTCTAAAATGAGGACAGTTTAGTCGGTCAACTTATTCGGTCACTCGTACCGGTCGGTCAACCTATTCGGTCACTCGTACCGGTCGGTTAGCGGTCGGTCCTTCGACATAGAATTTTGACCGTGACCGTCCGCCAATTCTTTCGGGTCGGTCGGACACTGACTGTTATGACCATTGGGTGTCCATGGACACTTTTTTTCTCGGTCGAACGGGTCGGATAGCGGTCTTCCGGATTTTTTTCCCACCCCTACCAGTATTAGTCATTATTTGGGGAAACACAAGATTTTTATTATCTTGCACGTTTTGAACTTGTACGTTTAATTTGATTTAGTATTTTTGGGAGATTTTTCATAAGTTAGTTTCTGCAATTTTTTTTGAGATTCATCTTGAAGAAACACCTTTCCAGAGCATATATTCTCTGATTCTCAAAATCTTGTCAAAAATAAAACTCAATTTTTACCTTAAACAATTTTTAAATGAAAACTATTCTTGAAACTAAAATAATAATAGAAGTACTCTTATTCATGTTGCCTCAACTACAAATCAATAGAACAACAAATCAACTAGGTTCTTGTCCAATAGGATAAGCAGAACTCTTGTATACTCGTCCTCTCAGTTTCCATCGTTCTAACAATCCCATTAATACCGACGACAAGGTTTAATTCTAAAATCGGTGTTGAAGAAAAGGCGTTTCTTAGGGGACAACTTTGAAGAGGATGAAAACACCAAAGTGATAGTTAACATTGCAAGCCCATTCCCATATTCACTATATACCTGCTTCTTCCTCTACCAAAACTCTTGGGTAAAAATATGAGCAGGATGACTGACTTCGTCTTGTTCATCCGTATCTTGTAGCTGGTTTTATAAGTTGCATTGAAATAATAAGGAAAAAAATACCACGATCAATTGTATTACAAAAATCTGAATAATTTGAACCCTTTATTGATACAAAAAACACGAAATAATAAACCAAAACTCATGTTTAAATAGCGGATGGTAAGATGGAAGTAAAGAGAAATGACTAGAATTTGCAAAGTAATGAAAACTCGTAGCCTAAACAATTTTATAAAATTCCTTTTAAGAATTTCCATAGAATTTCTATGAATGACTAGAATTATTATTTATTATGAAGCCCTGTGTAATTAATATAATTTCTTCATTAGCCAAGCAATGAAAATTCGTAGCTCAAACAATTTCATTAAAAAATCTTTTTATAAATTAAAACAAAAATAAATCTTGAATTTGCTAAAAAAAAAGGAAAAAGCTATAGTAATTTACCATCATGAATGGCCACCAAGAAGTTAAGGGGGGGGTAGTGGATCGAGACTTTCACAGACTTTCATAGACAAATTGTCCCGTAGACATTTCAAGACATTTCGGATGACTTATTATAGACAACATGTGTCCATAGACATTTTCAAGACATTGAGAGTTTGTAGACAAAATGTCTTTATAGACATTTCAAGACATTTGATCCATAAACAAAATGTCCTGGGGGACATTTTAAGATCTTGAGTCCATTGACAAAATGTGTAATGCATATTATATTTGTGCTAATCAAAAATATATTTTTCGACTTTTGTAGACATCTGTGAATATTTGTGGACATTGATGGACATTTGATAGACATTTATTATTTTAATATTGTTATTATTGTTTAATCACATGAAATAATATATTTATACTAACATTTCAAAAATATATTTTTCAACTTTCGTAGACATCTGTGAATATTTGTGGACATTGATGGACATTTGATAGATATTTATTATTTTAATATTATTATTATTTTTTAATTACATGAAATAATATATTTATATTAACATTTCAAAAATTTATTTTTCGACTTTCGTAGACATCTGTGAATATTTGTGGACATTGATGGACATTTCGTAGACATTTATTATTTTAATATTATTATTATTGTTTAATCACATGAAATAATATATTTATACTAACATTTCAAACATATATTTTTCGACTTTCGTAGACATCTGTGAATTTTGTGGACATTGATGGACATTTGATAGATATTTATTATTTTAATATTATTATTGTTTTTTAATTACATGAAATAATATATTTATACTAACATTTCAAAAATATATTTTTCGACTTTCGTAGACATCTGTGAATTTTGTGGACATTGATGGACATTTGATAGATATTTATTATTTTAATATTATTATTGTTTTTTAATTACATGAAATAATATATTTATACTAACATTTCAAAAATATATTTTTCGACTTTCGTAGACATCTGTGAATATTTGTGGACATTGATGGACATTTGGTAGACATTTATTATTTTAATATTATTATTGTTATTTGATCACATGATGGACTTCAAATGTCTCTTGTTTTTTGAAAGACATTTTGGCTTCCAAATTTGTCCCAAATCCTTCACAAATCCATCAAACTATGGAGTCCACCAAAGTCTGAGACATTTTGGAAGACAAATCGAATGCCTCGGACTTTCATAGACTCTCAAATGTCTGGATTTGAATGCCTCAGACTTTCGTGGACTCTCAAATGTCTGGATTTGAATGCCTCAGACTTTCGTGGACTCTTAAATGTCTGGATTTGAATGCCTCGGACTTTCGCGGACTCTCAAATGTCCGCGAAAGTCCCAATCCAATACCCCCCCTAAGTTACAACGCAAGCCAAGATCACGTGAATAGTATTTTAGCCATTAGATGCTTTGTGGTACACGGTGACATATTGCGCCAGGTTACATGGAATAACGGACTCCAAAAATCCCAATGTGCACCCTCCTTGTGACAGAAAATAGCCCACACACGATTAGCTATGTACACGTGTCCGTCTTGGTCTTTGATTGGTTGACTTTGACCAGAACTTGGACCTGTTATAACTCACTCATCTGGACTTCAATTTGACTCCCGTTTTCGTCTGCGGATTCGTCTTTGACTATACTTTTCATCCGAGTATCAACATTAGCCTAATCACAAGACTACCATAATCTCCAAATTACTAAAATGCCCCTAGGCGTGTTTTTCTCCCGTTTTTATCCGTTTTTCACACTGAACTCCGTAAAAGACACCTGGAAAGAGAAACACACAATTTATCAGAGTAACTGCCGGAATAGACTAACTAACCCGAGTTAAGAGATTCAGATGAGACATTTTCATGATTCATCAGAGAGTATTCGGTACGTTGGGGTATACTTTTAATACGCTCTTAGGATACGCAATTTGTTACAATATGTCGATACGCTCAATAATCTTTATATATATATATATATATATACATGTATAAGTGAATATAGCTTCACCAATTTGATTAACTTGTAAATATTTAAAAGTAAAATATGTTAAGAAATTAGTAATTAGTAATTTAATTCAAGTTCGAAGATAAAATATAAAATTAAATGAAACATAAAAATAAAGTATAAAAAACTAAAACAATTATTACTAAATTGTCTTTCCTTTGCGTTTGAAACTACTTCCCCTTACAAAGCTTGATATCAAACTTAAACAACTCTTAGCATTGGATGATATCTCTCATGTTCATTATCATCATCAACAAGAACATCTTCAATAGACTTCAAACGCATCTCTTATAGCCTCACAATGGAATCATCTATATGTGTATGTTCTAGGGGTGAACATCGGTTGGATAACCGATTTTTTGGCCCTATCCAAAGGCCGAACCGCCGGGTTTGCTTATCCAAAATTTCACGCCGAGCCAAACTGGCCATGGTCAACCGAACTTTCTATGAGTGGTTTGGTTCAGTTAGATAACCGAACCACCTGCTACATTCTCCCATTATGCAAAGAATCAAATTTTTGGCTTATAAGTTATACCTGAACCACCTGTTACATTCTCCTGTTATGCAAAAAATCGAATTTTTGGCTAATAAGTTATAACTGCTGCAATTATATACTCATAACAAGATGAAAATATGTCTTTATCAGAAACCATTAAGTCTTAAATCTAAAATAAGTTCTCAACATTCGAGTACAACAAAAAGTATGATAAACATAGAGTAAAATTAACAAAGAAAAAGTTCAAAACGTAGATTTTCTTATGCCTCTAAGTCCTTTCTTTCCTCGTACTAAATCAAGATCAATTCATAGCTCATCATCAAAATCAAGATCATCCATATTACCCAAGACACCCTGGAACCCAAATAATATCAACGACTTAGAATAATATAGCTAAAAGAAAGAAAATTATAAACACAAAAGAATATTATAATATCAAATATCTGATGCACCCGAAAAGGTTGGACACCTAAGCGGAGGTATCAAGTAGTAACCGGTAAAACCTGAGTCGGTCCAAGGATAGGAAGGTAGTTTTGATATCGAAGGGTTTTATCCGTCGATTTAGGTATTAGGGTTTACTTAGACAGAAATATAAAGAAACAAGATAAACGAGAATTTTTGATTAATAAGCAATAAACGAAGAAAACAAGAAAACTAACTAATTATCAAAGTAAACGGGCGAGAGAGATTCGAGAGAAGTCGGGGGAGCAAGAGTCGGGGAACAACAAGTAAGAGAGGTGTCGAAGTCCGAGAATCCGATCTGGTAGACTTACAACTATGTACAGACCAATCGAATGGGTTGATGTAAATCTAGTCTCGATTCCTAAGGTGGATGTTCATAAGCACTACGTATGTCCGGAGATAATACTTAGTCAAACAAACTTCCTAAACGATTAAAACCGAATCATCGAAAATGTCGTCTAGTCGCCTAATCGATTAACTATGCGAAATACTTGATAAGACACATGAAAAATGATTGAAACAAGTAATCGAAATAAGAGAACATCGATTTATTATCAAACTATTAAATCATCACATAAATAATCACAACTTTATCACATTTGATCACATAATCAACACACAAGAGTTAGCTAAAATGTTGAATGAACAATAAAGGAAAAGAAGATGAAGAGAGAATCCCCCTTTTCCGATGTGGTGCGAGGCTAAGATCGTCGGGAAAAATGAGCGTTTAGGTGCAGCCGATCTCCGCTTAGCAAAAATCAGGGTTCCCCATAGTAATTAGCATCATCTTCTTCTCCATTTATCACAAACCACCATTAAAGCTTCACCAAGCTTTCTCTCTCTAGGCAATTTCAACCAAAAATCAAATCGAACACAAGGGGTAGCAAGACCATGACATGTGGAGTAAAAGCCTTAAGGTTTCCGGCCAAGAAAGTGGCCGGAACACCTATAAAAATCCGGCCAAAGACAAAGAAATTCCGGTCAAGCCAAGATCCGGCCAAATCCTAGCAAACCCGAGCATCCTCCAGCTAGTAGCCGCATCCCGTGCAAGGTCTGTGCTGTCCCGAGCTATGGAGCAGCCATCCCGTGCTCGTCCATGCTTAGTGCTCCTACCCGAGCTGCTCCAATGGAGCTCGGGCTGCTGTTCTCTAACAGCCGCGACTTTGCTCTTCCGGCCAAGACTAGGCCGGCCTCATGTGTTAGCCGACCTCTCCTTCTCTTCCTCTCTCTTCAAATCCAAACCCTAGAAAGCCCTCAAGAACAAACAAAACCTAGCCTCCTTCTCTTTCCCTCTCTTGTTGTTAGCTTTGTGAAGAAGATGAATAGTAGAATAGGATCCCTTTAGACTACTTCAAACCCTTGACTTTGTCCATCATTAAAGACTCTTGACTTGGACCAAAAAAGGTGCCCTTAGAATCTCTATTATTCTCTTCTTATTGGGTTCTTGGGGTTGGGCTTCTTTCTAAAACTAGGGAGTGCCTTCATCTTGTCTCTACATTAAGAACCAAGGGGGTGCCTTCATAGAATCCTTGTTTCAAAACCGAACCTCGACTTCTTTCATTCACAACTTCTCCGTTCGAACTCCGAATCGACTTCCGTTTTCACCGTCGGACTCGTCATTGACTCCACTTGTTGTTTGACTTCTTATTTTGACCAAAATACCTCTGGTGCTCTTTCTTCCCTTTTGCCGCATAAGATGAAAATGTGATAATTCGCTCTCTTTATTCTGACTTTAACACCAAACTCCAAATAAACTACCTAGCAATAAAAACACATAAATAATTAGAAATAAAACCCGAAAAGAACTAACTCATCAAAGTTAAGTGACCTAAATGTGGCATTTTCACGCCACATCAATATCACATTACCAGACTCAAGCTCCTCAATCTCATCCGTGAAAGCACGAAGATCAATCCCTGAACCAACTCATATCCAGTTCTGTGTGCACATCAATGCTTCTACTATTCTTGGTGACAAACAACTTCGAAATGGATCAAGGATTCGTCCACCTGTGCTAAACGTTGATTCAGAAGCCACGGTAGAGACCGGAACAGCTAAAACAACTCTTGCAATACATTATAAAACTCTGAATTTTGTAGAATTAATCTTCCATTAACCTAAGATATCGAACCGAGACTCTGATCGACTCTCACATCCTTCAATTACTTATCAATTTTAGTTTTGTATTCTACACTATCACTTTCCTTAACACGCTTCTCAAATCCAGCTGCAAGTAGTGTTTCAATGTCAATCTCTTTACCATCATTGCTATTTTCAACTTGGTGTATGGTTTCATTTACACCTTCTTTGGTACTAGGGTAAAGTAACTTATATTCATCATATGATTCTTCTAAAGTTTTCTTTACCTTTGATGTTAAGCACTAGCTTGCTCATCACCATAAAGCACTTTCAAACGATATCGTAGGACTGTTTCCTTTTGTCGTGGATCAAGTAATGTAGCAAGAAAAAGAACCGGGTTAATTTTACCATAGTCACCCCAGTATTTGTTACAGTTTTCTCTCATATTCTTTGCTATTGACCTCAAAAATTGATCCTTATTTCTGAGAGCAATCTTATTTGAGTATGAATCATGCATAATTGTCAAACAAATGAATCAGATGTAACATATAGAGATCTAGAAAATTTTAAAGTTGCATCATAAAAAACTTTCAAGAATTTAACAAAAGCACGAGATACTTCCCAATCCTCTTCTGTAGGAATCCCTTTCTTCTCACATTCACCACACTCACGGACAAACATGTTATCTTGAATCTTTAATCGCTTAAAAGCTCTCTGAAATGGGTCTACACTCTTTAAAATTAGATAAGTAGAGTTCCATCTAGGAGTAACATCTAGACACAAGTTTTTCTTTGCAGTTATTTTCTCTCTTTCAACACATTTTTTGAACTTGTGCAATCTCGCAGGAGAAGCCCTAACATATCTCACATATTTCAAATTTTGTCAATTGATGACCCATACTCCTTGAGCCCAGCAGTAACAACAAGGTTTAATATATGGACACAACATCTCATGTGCATAAAGAGACCCCCCATTATCGACCCCTTCCAAGTGTTTACTATTTTTGACAAATGTGCCACAACCAGATCATTAGAGCTAGCATTAGCAACTGTAACTGTGAATAATTTGTCAATTACCCATCTAAGTAGACAAGATTCTACTGCTCTACCAATCATTTCTCCTTTGTGGCTTAAAACTTGGCAAAAGTTAAAGATTTTCTTATGATATTTCCATTCACTATCAATGAAATGAGCAGTAAGACACATATAATTAAGATTTTGCACAGAAGTTCATGTATCTGTAGTAAGACACACTCTTTGACCAAATGATATTAGGAATGTCTTCAAAACATTCATCTCCTCGAGATACATGAATAAGACATCACAGACAACTGTCACACGAGATGAGACATTAAACCTACACTCAAGAGTGTGACTATACTCCCTAAATTCTTCACCTTCAACGTGACTAAATGGAAATTCGTCTTTCACAATTATTCTGGCTAATGCTCTACGACAAACCGCTACACTAAAAGTAATGATACTTAGTTTCCCTCCTTCACCTTTAACTTTTCGGGAGACAGTTCTCTCTACCGGGATACTTCTTACACTTGAATGATATGTGTCTTCTCAAATTAGATGTTCCATTTTTTTTCGAGTCACATGCATATTCTATGCCACAATATTTGCACTTAGCTCTATTTCCTCATTTCGGTAAAGTGATTCCAAGCATCAGAAGGAGGTCTAACAGGTTTTTTCTTACCAGAAGGGGTAGTTACTTGACTTTGAGTCATAGTTATTGCAGATGGGGTTGTCCTTCCAATTTCATCGTTTTGCTCCATAGGTGTTGGAGAATCAAGAGTGAGATCTGTAGGCTCCGATGATGATGGAGGTGCATATCCCATAGAAGTCATCTGAAATGAAGAAGAAACCAAGTCTTAGAGAGATGAATAACTCAATTTAATCAAAGATAAATATTGAATGGGAAAGATGAATAGCCGAAACTGACACAGACGAGGAAGCACTGGCCATTTTAACAACTTTGAGTGACAAATGTTTGACACCACATTAAATCTAAAAGAAATACAAAAGGAAAGTATTAAATAAAACTAAAAGGGTCTTAGTCTCTATCTATCTAGGCTACCTTTGCATTAGTTAGTCCTGTAGTTACATGGGATAAATCTGGATATAAATTCACTTTAAGTACTCCACTCACATACGACCCCAATACCTCAATTATTTAGAAGATGAATGAAAACCACATAACAATTATTCATTTGCGTGTTATTATTAGTTGAGACTCATAAGGCTAATAAACATTCACATGCAATCCATTAACAACTTCAGGGGGTAAAAGAAATTAAATAACATTTGATAATTGAAAACTTCATGATTAAGTAAAAAAAGAATTCAATTTTAGATTTCATAAACAAACAATTATTGATTAGATTCCCCTATTTTAACTACCCATTTCATCTAAAGACACTATAAGATAATCATGATTCATAAACAAACCCAATTTCAAGTCAAAATTGATTCAATTTATTAAAAGTTAGTATTAGTGAATAATTTAGATTCTAGAATTGAAAGAAAAATCTAAATCAAATCAAATTATTTATAATCATCATCCCAAATTTGGCATTATAAAGAAAAAACATTAAATGAACCCTAGATTTAGTAATCATCATCTCAAGTTCTCAACAACAAATTTATAACATAAGGAATAATCAAACCCTATAAAGTAAAAAACTAAAGAACACCAAAACCTAAACCAAGAAATAAACAAAAGAAAGGGGTACATATTGAGAGAGTTGTCTTACCTCCTGATTTTGTAGAGAGTGAGAGGTTTAATCACCTGAAATTGAAGAAAAACAAACCCTAATAAACACTTAAATGAAACTAAACAACTTCTAAAAAGAAAAACAAACCCTAATAATCACCATGGAGTTCATTACCTTAGCTTGAGAGAGTACTAGAGTATGGCTATTTCGAATGAAAGAGAGATGGTGGTAGCTTGAATTCGGTGGTAGCTTGAGAGGAAGAGAGATGATCGAGAGGGCGAGAGGATTTCGAGTGTTAGAGTTTGGTGGTGGTTGTTTCGAGTGTTTTTTTGCTCAAGTGTTTGGGAAATTTGGGAGGTAGCTTAGGGTTTGTTTGTTTGTTTATTTGTTTGATGGGTTAAAACCGGTTCGGTTCGGTTATCTCAGTTATCCGGAGCCCTCATCCATACACCGATCCGAAGCCCTTGGTTTTGGGATTTAAATAGCCAAGCCAATTCGGAATTCGTTTGGATCGGTATCCGAACCGACCAAAACCGTTTGGATTGTCAGTTCGGATACTGAATGTTCACCTTTAGTATGTTCAAGATTTATGCCTCATTTCTTATACGGACCATTTTTAACCTTTAGAGAATCGAGATTGGAGATGAATGTTGGAGTGAATGTATACCAACTTATCCACTCCTTCAGAATTCAACTTGTTTCTCTTCACACTATGAATGAGCAAAATATGTGCTCCAATTTCTTTCAACCGATGAGCTAGTAATTGGTTGAACCAATACCTGTACAATAAACGAAGATATAATTTAATTACTAAAAATAATAATATTAAAAATATAAATAACAATTTTACCTTTGTTGTCACTTCTACAAACTCTAGGGTTTTTGAGCCATATGTTGACCACCAACAACGTTCATGGTCACAACATCAGTTTGGGCAACTCTCTTAGTGCACATACATTTTCTTAGGTGGAATATTGCATATTGTTGAAGGAACAATCTTGACTCTTTTTTCATCTTCTGCTATTTTTGTAAATGCTTCCATAACTCCCGTCACAACTTTCTTGTCTTGATTTGGACTCTTCCAGGTAGTACCCCTGGTGCAGGTGTAGCAAAATACCGAGGATCGTATTATCGTGGTGGTAAAGAAAATCCATGGTGATCGTATTATCGTGGTGGTAAAGCAAATCCAAGGCAATGCATTGAAATGATCATTTTTTCTCATCTTTCAAGCACAATTTTTTCAATCTGGGATACTTGTCTGCATGTTTTCCATCTCTCATGATATTCATTATTTTACCAAGCATATTATCCATCTTTTCGTAAATTTTTCCATTTTTTACCTTCTCTGTCACAAAATTTAATTAGAAAACATATCGGCTTAGTGATGCGTATTATGTTGTCCACATCATCCCAAAATTCATCCTTATTAATAGTTTCTATAACTAATGCTCCTAACTTTTTTGTGTGATCATCTCCATCTTTTACTAAATCTTTCCATGTGTTTAATAACAACAGTGGTTGCAAGAATCTCTTTATAATCAACAAGTCGCTTTAACAATATATAGTGCTACGTAAATTTAGTCTTTGCTACTTTTAGAAGTTCTAGTTTCAAATGAGCTCTGAATATAGCTAAAGCATGTATGGGATTTATAAAGTATTTAACAATATTTTTTTCTCTTCTATATATACTTGTAAACCAGTCAAATGTTTTTGTCATATAATTGAAAATAAGATTTAAAGTATGAACCACACAAGGAGACCAAAAAATATGTTTGTATACCTTTTCAACTTCCTTACCGGCAGGTTTGCAATTCATTTCATTGTCTACCAATACTTGTAACACGTTTGATGATCCTACCTCTTCAATCGCTTTGAGTATAAAATTTGAAATTGTTAAACCTTTTTTTTCTACCCTTCGAAATCTTCAACATACAATAACATGACACATCAACTGTTTACTGCAATGATATTGATCAAAGGTTGATGTTTCATATTAATCTAACCATCGCGAATGGAACATGGAACACACTATGATGCAAAATGAATGGGCAATCTAAAAGAGAGTAAGAAAGAATGATACATTGAATTCACCAAGTGAAATACATCCACTCGAAAATCTGAAACAATGGAAACTCCATGAGAATATCTTGTATCTTTTACATATGTCGTATCTTTCTCAATATTCATTTTGCACTCATCTAATAAAGTAGTTCTTTCTTTTTCATACGACAGAGCTTTGTAACCTTTAGGTGCTCTATTAATTGTTGTTACCATCTCATGAATTTGAGGATTTCTCAAAACATAAAAAGAAATTTCGTTTGCACAAAACTCCTTCATCACTTTCAAATCAACTATATCCCTATCTATAATTCTGAATGCATCTTCAAGAGGACCACCTAATAATGATTGTTTTAGTTTTGTGAGTGTAGAGTTTTTAATTGAGGAAGAAATTCATATTTTTGCTGCTTCATACATTCTTTTACGAACTTTCTCGTATAAATCTCTATTCTTCGTTCACAATGCTTAATTCTAACTTTCTTTCTAACTGGAGCACCAAGAAAATGGGAATGGACATATGTATATGAACTACTGAAATTACCTTTATAATGTTTGATCTCTATTCTTCATTCACAATGCTTAATTCCAGCTTTCTTTCCAACTGGAGCACCAACAAAGTGGGATGGACATATGTATATGAACTAATGAAATTACCTCTGTAATACTTGCAAGACTAACTCTTTGACTCTCCAGGATTTTTTGATGGATTAGTATCAGCGAGAAACTTCGTCAAACAATGGTTTGGATATCAAATCTTCTTTTGTCACACATAAATGTTTACTAATATTAGTTTTCAAGCATAAACTAATATTATTATCATGAGCAGGAATTTTGTCTTCACCGTGTTATTTGTCTAAATTATGAATATTGTCAACACCTTCTCGATCATTAGTACGCATCTGTCATGATGCAATTTCACATAATTTCATGTTCTTCCTCTTGAGAATTTATGAATATGTGAATCAACTAGTCTTGTTTCACTTGAATCAGAGCACATTCTTTCAATGATGTCCTATAAACCCTCTTTAATCTCCTTGTCTAGATTAAAATCATCACTATAATGGAATTTGTGATTTAGGAAATAAGCTACACTATGTAGTGGTCTATGGAGTTGGAGATTCCAACTCTCATCAATTATGTTCCACACATTCAAGTATCTAGGTTTTAGTTCGCCAAAATTTTTGCTCTATTTTCTCTTTACAACTTCATAAATATAACCAATTGATGGCATATCATCGGAATTGACAAGACGTAAAATTTTCATCAATGAAGATGTACATTTAATTGAGAATTTCACTGCATGTTAAAAACTCGTATCTGCCAATGCAAGATCTCTTACTTCAATTCTTTCACTAGTTTTTGAAAACGGAGTTTTCTTCCACTCTGATGAAGCAAACATAGTCTTAATTTTTGCTCATGTATGCCTTTTATTATAAGAAAACATGTGGCAAATCATGTCTCAACTGGTCTAAAAATCTATCTTACCTTCATATACCCACACATTAGATTCAACATCCAAGTATGTTTATTAATATAGACTAGTATTTTCTTGACTTTTGCAATTACAAATGCTTGCATTGGTAACTGCATAATGTCACCAAGCATTAGATCCACAAAATGCGCCGCACAAGGTGACCAAAACAAATGTTTCCTCCGCTCCATTAATAACTCCACCGCTTTAACATATGTCGCAAAATTATCAATCACTACTTGAACAACGTTTTCCTGATTCACCTCTTCAACAACTCCATCGAACAACTTGAATAGATTTTTGGTATTCTTAGATACATCAGATATGTCAATTGATCTCAAGAAAACAGAGCCAAACGGGTTATTCACTAAGAAGGTAGTGATGAACATTTTCTTCCCATCTATCCACCCATCTGGCATTATAGTGCATCAAACCTTCTTTCTTTCTTATACATCCCAATTCTTTCACTTACCTTATTTATTTATTTCTTTAATAAGATTAATATTTTGTATTTCGTGATACAAATATGGCTTAAGTCAATGACCAAAGCAACTGATCTCTGCTATCATATCTTTCAAATACACATCTTTTACAAGGTTGAATGGGATAACATTAACACAAAAGAACCTAAATATTTTAGCACAACATTTTCTCTATCACCGTTCTTTCAAATTGCGTTGATAGTTTTTTTATTTTTTAACAACTCTGTGATTATCCATTTTGCTTTCTTTTTACATTAGAATCAAAAATATCTATATTTGGCTCATATGATCTTCTTTAATCCATTTTATTGTTTTTTCGTTATTTTTTCATTCAACATCTTCTTAAAGTTTTCATACACCTCTTCCGGATTTTTACTACATGCAGAGTAATAGAATACAAGATATGAGACGAATCGTAAATAAGAGATCCGGCGGTCAAGATGAGTTGCAGAAATAATATACGTGTGTAACACGTGTATGTCGTGACGGATCGAGAAGACGGGATCCGACGATCAAGAAGAGTTCAGAATATATTTGAAGATATGTGAAGATATTTGAAGATATGTAATATTAGTATAATATATTCAGAATATCTCTTGTAACTATCTAATGGTAATATTAGATAGATTTTGTATTATTTCCTAGTTTAGTAATCAGAAACTAGGAAACCCTAAACCCTAAGTCATCTATAAATAGGAGAGGGTTTTAGGCTTCAAACTCATCGAGTTATGTCTGACCAATGTAACCGATCAACCCACATACAATTGTATGTGGTGATTATTAATAAAGAGTTATTTCTCCGTGGATGTAGGTCTTGAGTATTCGACCGAACCACGTTAAATTATCGTGCCTTTATTTCATGTCTATATCTCTGATTATTATATAATCGTGAATTTAACATGGTATCATGAGCAGGTTAATGTTCCTGATTTAAGCTTCCGCAAAATTTCCAACGTTTTTTTTATTCGTTGTGACATAATAGTCGATCAATTATTTTGACGATTTTTTTCCAAGTTATTCTTGTGATTATCAAATTCTAACGATTTTTTTAATTTGTTGTGATTAATCATCCGTTCATCAAGTATCTAAGATTCTCGAATTGTTAGGTTCGGATTTCTCCTTTTCTGCATTCAAGGTCAGTACACATTCTTCAATATTATCAATTGTTTTTCTTTCTTTTTAACAGAAAAAAAAGGTTAGGTTTGGATTTCACTAAAGCTAAACTTTTGAATCAGACTTTTCTTAGTCAGATTCCAATCACCCATTGGCTCACAAACAGACCAAGTACCTTTAATAAGGGACCCTATTACTCGGTACCTACTATTCCTATCGACACTCTTTCTTCTCCATGTGAGAATTTTTTTTCTTTTCTTCATCATGAGAAGCCCTAGGGTTCCTGGTGTGCAACACAAACTTGCCAATTTTAATCACAGGAACCTACACATATGAGTTTACTTTTGCCCAGAGCACGGACGCCAATAGCCTTAATTCTCCCTTTGCCGGCAACACTTTCTCTCTCTAGATTCTTCGCAGTGATCGACCAATCTGGTCTGTTTTGTTGAAATTAATAGGCTACCTGTCCCTCACTTGATATTTACGCGATGATCTATCATTAATTCATTGGCGACTCCAATCCAAATTGAGTTTTAGTTTGATCTGATTTTGTCTCTCTAGCTCACAAACAATTGGATTTGAAAAATCTCTTATTTAACCAGAAGTTGATTACTCTGTGTTTTGCTTGGGCCGAACATCTCTCGCCGCCGTGCTCCCCTCGTGGAACACCAATAATTTTCCGAACTTTTCTTTGACTGGTTTCAACTTCAACGAGATTCGTGACGTTTTCTATGTGGTCCTCTGCAACACTTAGTCGTTGTTGCAAATATCCTAACTGTTTTTTACAGTTGTGACGTACTGTCTCTTATAAATTTAATTTGTGACAGTTTCTCATCCCACTGTTTTGTGACAGCTTTTTTTACCACAATTATCTGTCGAAATTTATTTTGTCACAGACTTCTGATGTCACCTATAACCAACTTTTTCTAGTTGTGACACAATTTTTCTGTCACTTTCTCTTCTATTTGTGACACTAAAAATAGATTAATTTCATCTAATTTTCTTTCCGGATATACCCGTGATATTTCCAAAGTCATACTTTCTTTATGACGACTTCATTTCTCTACCAAAATTTTGGACTCTCTTCAACGGAGAAAGAATTCCTATTTTGGATTTTAATTCCGGAATTCAATCCGCGAAATTTTCATAATCATATATTTCTCATGATTATTTTCTTTCTTCCAATTATATTTTAGACTTTTTCTTACCAGAATATATCTATTTTGGCCTATATTTCAGGATTCTCCCGTGACATTTTCCAACTCATACTTTCTCTATGATGACTTGTCTTTCATACCAAATTACATTTTGGACACTTCCTTTCACCTAATAGAATATCTCTTCCACGGATAGAATATCTCAATCTTTAATTCCGGAATTATATTCGCGATCTTGCCTTTTTTGACAATGAATTTCATGTCGACCATCATTTTGGTTGTTACTTTGCATATTTTTTGGTATTTCGACAATGATTTATTGTCGATTTTAAACAAAACCAACATTATTTTGTTGTCATTCCTAAAGTTCATACTTGACGTTTTTATACGACAAGATATTGATCATCACAACCTTTTAGTTGTTGACATTTTTTTCATACAATGACCAACTTTACATACATGAGAAAAATACATGTAATTTCGTTGTCATTGATTTTCGCTCAATTCTTTGACCGCAATTCCAACTTTTTAGTTGTGACTAAATCCTTCAATCATCTTCCAACGCATCCACAATCTAAGAGTTGACAGAAGACGAATACGAAGAATCGACAAGTACTTTTTTCTCTCTCCAAGTCGGACACTTCAAAAAATTACGTGCTCCAACTTGCGGAGGGGTAATAGAATACAAGATATGAGACGGATCGTAAATAAGAGATCCGGCGGTCAAGATGAGTTGCAGAAATAATATACGTGTGTAACACGTGTATGTCGTGACGGATCGAGAAGACGGGATCCGACGATCAAGAAGAGTTCAGAATATATTTGAAGATATGTGAAGATATTTGAAGATATGTAATATTAGTATAATATATTCAGAATATCTCTTGTAACTATCTAATGGTAATATTAGATAGATTTTGTATTATTTCCTAGTTTAGTAATCAGAAACTAGGAAACCCTAAACCCTAAGTCATCTATAAATAGGAGAGGGTTTTAGGCTTCAAACTCATCGAGTTATGTCTGACCAATGTAACCGATCAACCCACATACAATTGTATGTGGTGATTATTAATAAAGAGTTATTTCTCCGTGGATGTAGGTCTTGAGTATTCGACCGAACCACGTTAAATTATCGTGTCTTTATTTCATGTCTATATCTCCGATTATTATATAATCGTGAATTTAACATGCAGCGACATTCTTCTTAGTTCTTTCCAAATGATGTTTCATCCTATAAACTCTCTCGAATAAACATTAACACAATAATTGCATTTGACATGCATGATCCTTATTTCCATCTATAGGGGTACAATGTTTCTATGTAAAACCATCATTCCCCTCTTTTGTTTTCATGTTAAACTACTAAACCTACATTGAAAATTAAACATATCATTATTCATTATATATATATATCTACATATATTATATTATAATAATATAAGAAAGAAAAATACAAAAGTATGTTATAGTTTTAAAATAAAAACAGTAATCTTAATAACTTATTATTATAATATAATAATAAAAGACAGTTTAAAACATTAGAGCAATAAAATTAATACAATAATAAAAATAGTAAAAATAGTAAAAATAAATATTAAACAGTAAATTTGTAATAATAAAAAATAATATCATTATTATTATAATGGTATAATTTACATCATTATTATAGTAGTAACGATTAAACCCGTGAGGCTATAGTCGACTAATCGTCTATAGAAAATGTAGACATTTTATTTTTATTTTTGTGATCAAAGTTATATGTACAAGTAAGTTCTCTACAATGACAAATGAATATGAATGAAAAGTTTACAGTTATTTTATCTACACTTTTTTCACATCGTTCTAGGTTCTCCATCGACATGATGAGTACAGACGAACAACAACCAAAATTGAAGGTATCTTACCGATTAAGTTTATATAAAGTTGGTAGTTGTCTTATTGACAAACAATTGATGACAACTACTTATTACTCTCAGTTTTCTACCTGTATGATGAATACCGACGTCAAAATAATAAAATCAGATGCTGATTTAGAACAAATAGCCTCAGTAATCACCTTACTGACAGAAAAAAAAGTTTACAGTTATTTTATCTACACTTTTTTCACATTGTTCTAGGTTCTCCATCGACATGATGAGTACAGACGAACAACAACCAAAATTGAAGGTATCTTACCGATTAAATTTATATAAACTTGGTAGTTGTCTTATTGACAAACAATTGATGACAACTACTTATTACTCTCAGTTTTCTACCTGTATGATGAATACCGACGTCAAAATAATAAAATCAGATGCTGATTTAGAACAAATAGCCTCAGTAATCACCTTACTGACAGAAAAAAAAAGTTGTCGTTATAAACTATTGCTCTAAGTTTTCGTTGGTAGAATGACTACTGACGACCAAACATCTAAATTAGTTACATCTTCTTTTAAAAGGAATCAAATTTTACGTCCAAGATCCAATGTCAAAATCGATTTAGATGATTTCTTTCACTTTGCATGTGTCAACAAACAAATACCTACATTTTTCACAACAAGTCGGAGTTATCTAGAAATAGAGACTTACTCGGATAATTTTGCTGTTGTGAGAGAGAATTCGTACTGAGTCTTAATTGGTAACTGAGTTACCCCCCCCCCCCCCCCCTTGGACTTACTACGTTGTTAAGAACCTTGAGACAATGTTTGACGTGGAGAAAAAGAATATGACTACCAAGAATAACGATCTAATAATGCGACATAATGTGACTTTAGTCATTTTAATACCCTACTTTAGTGATGTGTTAAGTCAAGAATATGATTCTTAGAGACTTAATTTGTCCCTAGATTATTTACTTGATGACCAAACATGATTCTAGTATTTTACCAAAAATAGTAAGTCCAAGAAGGTAAACTCAATTACCAATTAGTGTTGAGGGGGTAAGCGCAAAAAATCCTAATCTTTATTCCCTTTTAGAAGTGTTAGGAGCAAACCAAGGTTTACTATAGGCATACTATACTTTATTTGAGTTGGTACAAAGACTTAGACCAAATCTTTATTAAGCCCACAACTCCACACACAAAAATATGTACAATTGCCGGATAAGAGGTTTTTCGCGATTGTTCATCGAGATTGAGTTGAAGAGAGAGTTTAAACAAGGTTGGATAGTTAGTGGAGGACGAGTTGGAGATAGAGATGGATCAAGTGTTTTGAGTGAGAAAGAGATGGAGTTTGAGAGATGTTTGAAAGTTAAAGAGATATATTTAGGGTTAGATAGAGTTACAAAAATATATCCAGCATTTTACATGGTCGCCAAGTGTAAAATATGGTAAATTAGATCGAGTTACGAAGATGGGTTTAGGGTTCACACCTAGATTTTGTTGTTCATTCGAGAGAGATAAATGAAGCTCTTTTTCCACGGATTCCTTTGATTTGGGAGGTTTAGTTGTTCATTGTACGAGTTTAGGGAAATAAAGGTTTCTAAGTTATTTGGTGACAGTGTTGTATGCAAGGCGGTGCCAGGATTTTAAGCTCGCATGGACAAGCCTAAAATTACTTAAAGAGCAAAATTTTTATTTTTAGCCTACATACGCTCAAAAGTAATATTTCAAAAAAAAAAGTATTTTAAAAGCAATTTTTTTCCGAATATGATATTTTCTCTATCATTATTCTTATATATATATCTTGACTTTTCAATCCAATTTAAAGAAGTGATTTTGAAACTTTACATTAGAAGAAATAAAATTTTCGTTATTAGTTCAAATATCAAGAACTTAAGGAAAACTTCACATTAGAAGAAATAATGTATATGATCAATGGTAATTTGATGATAAAGATCTAGAACATAAAATGGAACCTAACAAAAGAAGTAAGAATTTGACTTGGCAAAAAGAAGGGGACAATAGAGAATTTGGTCAAAAAGTAGGGGGCATAAGGTGAGACTAAAACTGAAAGAGCATACTAGATGTAAGGGGTCAATGGGAAACAAATAAAAATAAAAATAAAAAAACCACTCAGATTGGAGGGAGAAGGAAGTCGGTGTCATGATGTGGTGTGCATTGGACTATACAGCCAAGTAGCCAACCACCCTAGCTGGTACTCTAATATTTTATATGTGTCACACATATTACAATTACAGAATTACTCAAGTTTGACCCTTGATTGCAGCCTTGGCTCCCCCTTGGGTTGTATACTTGTATGAGACAAGAATAGTTTGTAATTTGTTCTTTAGGGGGTTAGAGAGAAAAGAGAAGAGATTTATTTGCCGAAGAAAATGTCAAACCAGTGATAGTGGTCAGCCAATAACGAGGGGTCCTGCGAGATTGTTTGGTCTGCGTGATATGGGGAAGAAAGGGAAGTGTGTATAAAAGTAACGTGTTTTTGTGAAAAATCACGTCTTATTTGTTGCGCCTGATCTAACAGTTTGTGTCAATTGTAAAATTTATTTTGCCCCTATAAACTTTTTCCTTTTTCTTTTAGGGGGGGTAGTGGAGCGGGACTTTCACAGACTTTCATAGACAAAATGTCCCGTAGACATTTCAAGACATTTCGGATGAGTTATTATAGACAACATGTGTTCATAGACATTTTTAAGACATTGAGAGTTTGTAGACAAAATGTCTTTATAGACATTCAAGACATTTGATCCATAGACAAAATGTCCTGGGGACATTTTAAGATCTTGAGTCCATTGACAAAATGTGTAATGCATATTATATTTGTGCTAATCAAAAATATATTTTTCGACTTTTGTAGACATCTGTGAATATTTGTGGACATTGATGGACATTTATTATTTTAATATTATTATTTTAATATTATTATTATTATTTAATCACATGAAATAATATATTAATACTAACATTTCAAAAATATATTTTTCGACTTTCGTAAACATCTGTGAATATTTGTGGACATTGATGGACATTTGGTAGATATTTATTATTTTAATATTATTATTATTTTTTAATTACATGAAATAATATATTTATACTAACATTTCAAAAATATATTTTTCGACTTTCGTAGACATCTGTAAATATTGTGGACATTGATGGACATTTGGTAGACATTTACTATTTTAATATTATTATTATTGTTTAATCACATGAAATAATATGTTTATACTAACATTTCAAAAATATATTTTTCGACTTTCGTAGACATCTGTGAATATTTGTGGACATTGATGGACATTTGGTAGACATTTATTATTTTAATATTATTATTATTGTTTAATCACATGAAATAATATATTTATACTAACATTTCAAAAATATATTTTTCGACTTTCGTAAACATCTGTGAATATTTGTGGACATTGATGGACATTTGGTAGACATTTATTATTTTAATATTATTATTGTTGTTTGATCACATGATGGACTTCAAATGTCTCTTGTTTTTTGAAAGACATTTTGGCTTCCAAATTTGTCCCAAATCCTTCACAAATTCATCAAACTATGAAGTCCACCAAAGTCTGGGACATATTTTGTCTACAATCGAATGCCTCGGACTTTCATAGACTCTCAAATGTCTGGATTTGAATGCCTCAGACTTTCGTAGACTCTCAAATGTCTGGATTTGAATGCCTCAGACTTTCGTGGACTCTCAAATGTCTGGATTTGAATGCCTCAGACTTTCGCGGACTCTCAAGAGTCCGCGAAAGTCTTGCTCCACTACCCCCCCCTAAGAAATCATTTCACTCCCAAGCAAGAGGAAGGGAAGAAAACTTGTTATTCCTGTCTCTGGGGTGGTATTTTAAATTTGGAATCGAATCTGTGACCTCATTAGAATTTCACACTCAATGTAAATGTGTTTAGCAAGAAATGATATAGTTCATTGAAAATCCAGTCAAGAAATAATGTTTACCCTATAAAACTTCAGATTTGCCGATGACTAAGGCATCAGTATCCTCAAAGAAGGAAAATGATATTGCTTTTGTTTAATTTTTCATATTTTTATAGCCAAAGGATAATCAATGGTTTGTAACGGATGTGAAACGTAAATTTCCTTTAATGACGTTAGTCTCTTCGCAAATTTGAATTTTTTTCATCATGACGACCAAGTCATATTTTTGTTCTTTTATTAAACTTATGTTCATTATCCGCCAACTGTTTATATTAGGTAGAGTGGTTGAATCCCCCACAACACAAACGACAAACTCTTTAAATAGATTTTGGGTGGATTGGTTGTGGGTTCAAAATTATAGAGTCAATGTGTCAAAACCCCCAAAGATGATTTAGAATGAGATTTAAGTCCTCTAGTTTCAACAAAAAAAAAAAAAAAGAAGAGATTTAAGTCCTCTAGGAGTAATTTACTGCCAAAACCCCTCTTATATCTTAATTCCTAACTTTCCCTGTGATTAAAAACCTTCCCAAACCTTCATTCTCTCATTACCTTTGTTTCTCCAAAACACTCAAACCATTTTTCCTCTTTCTTTCGTCAAGCCAAGGAGTATGGTCTATTCGAGATTCTGTAACGCCCCAAGTCTTAGCAGTTGCCGATATTTGATAGGCCTAAAAATAGGTCTATTCCCGCAAGTATACGGGGTCAAGTTATAGTATTTCTAATAAGTCGAGTTTCGTCCCAAGGGATAAGTAGGCAATTTCGGATATTGACGGCAAGTTTAGCCCAATAATCAAAATGTCAATAGCTAACGTAGACTAACACACACACCCCACTTTATAAGTTTGATTTGATTTGGAAACTACTATGAAAAAAAAGAAAGCAATACTAATAGACTAATGAGAATGAAATCAAGATGAGAAGAAGAATCTAAGGTTTTCGATTTCACCACATAAATGGACTACTTAAAACATGCATTAATTAACAAATCCTTTTTCTCATGTATAACTAAAAATCTAACATAATAAACTATTTAGATTTCGGAATATATTCTTTAATAACACAATTCAAAATCAAGAATGTATGATTGACTACCAAATAAAACTAATTTCCTACACTATCATTCAAGATCTAAAAGGCATATCTCATCTAATAAATCAATAAAAGCATGAAATATCTAATTATAATACATGAATGATAATAAGGTTATAGAATCAACATGAAATGACAATCAATAGGCATTGAAGCTCAAAATAAGGATTCATTGATTTATAACATATCTCAAAATAAGCCCAAATATGGGTTTCCTCTACACCCTAGATACAAAATTTAGCTACTCATGGAATCTAAAATAATATTCATTGAATTCATAAAATAAATGGAATTACAAAAGATTAATGGAAAGAAATCACCAAGAATGTTCACAATCCATATTCCCATGTATCTCCATTTTGATGTCCAATTTAAGCTCCAAGTATCTCAAGAATATTGCTCAAAACTCCAAATAATAGCTTATTAGAAGATAAAAGAAGAGAAATTTAGAAGAGAGATAGAAGAAGAAGAGATTTTAGAGAAGAAGGAAAAGGAAGAAATTAGATGTAGAAAGAAGTTAGAAAGAAGAGATGAAATGGGATAAAGATGATAGAAGAATGTGGAAGGAAGAAGGAGAAGATTATTAATGGAAGAAAGAATAGTGGTAGAGAAGAAGATGGAAAAAGAATGGAAAAGATGGATTTAATAGTAGAGAAGAGGGATCTAGTAAGAAGAGGTATATTAGAGAAGAAGGATTTGGTAAGAATAGGTATATATGAGAGGGTTTGCAAGTCTAGGTTTTAATGGAGGAGAAAGGTGCTATTTATAGATGGGTTAGGGATTTGGTTGGTTAAATTGGTAAAAAGTGGAAAGCTGAGGGTCAAAATTGGAATTCTAGGGGTTAAAAGCACAATCTGGTCGGCGGCTAGGGTTTATAATGGGTTTCGGATGCTAAGGTACTCCCGGGTGTATGGAATTAATCTGCGGCGCGCACAGGAGCCGTCGGATTAGAAGACGCGCGGATCTTGGGCGGCCGGGAAGTTGACACGCGTCCGGGACTAACTTAATATGAAGCTTCGGGCAACACGGGATTACAACAAAAAGAACAGATCATCCGAAGCCGTCAGATCTTGAAAACGCGGAAGCGTGTGGACAGGATTAGAAAGTGGGCACGGGATGCACGGAGTTAAGTTGCAACGGGCTACACAGAAGCATAAACCGTCGATCTGGGACACGCGGAGAAGAACGGTCAAGATTAAAACGTTGAAGTGGGGCTACCGGGTTAAGTTGAGGCGCGCTCCACCGGATCAGGCTTATAAGGGCCATTTCGCTGCTTAGCGTGAATACGGGAATTGGATATACCGGTCCCTAGAGCGCGCCACGTGTCTTCTTGTATCCCGCGTGCCCGAATTTCTACCGAGAGTATCCCACCAAGTCAACAGCATTAGACCCAACTTTGACTTTGCCTAGTTCACTCATCCGGACTCCGATTTGACTTCCGTTTTCTCCTACGGGCTCGTCTCAACCTCTACTTTTCAACCACGCACTAACCTTGGCCAAATTACCAGAATGTCCTTAACTCCAAATGACCAAAATACCCTTCATGCATCTTTTCCTCGTTTTTAACCGTTTTTCACACCTAACTCTGCAAAAGACACCTAATCAAGAAAACCAACCATTTTATTATAATAAAGACTCGAAACCGACTAATTTGTCTAACTTAAGCGACTTAGATGGGACATTTTCATGACCCATCAATATTGTCCCCGCTTTAACCACCTCACACAGGTACGGGGTTTTGTCTTTGGCGAAGGCACCACAAGCCTACCCAAAAGGCCTCGGTACTTACTAAGCTAGAGCTTACACATATAGCCCAGTCTCTGGACACTCTTGTGAGCAATGTGGGACTATTACAATCCCCCACCCTCAGCGAAGAGCCGTCCTCGGCTCTGATACCACTTTGTAACGCCCCAAGCCTTAGCAGTTGCCGATATTGTCCCCGCTTTAACCACTTCACACAGGTACGGGGTTTTGTCTTTGGCGAAGGCACCACAAAAAAAATGATAGGGACACTACAGATTCTGAAGAAAATCATTGACAATGTTTATGCGGAGGATATTCCTAAAGACATGGGGATTTCAAATACCTTTAGTGTCGTTGATATTTATATTTTCTATACAAAAACGCCACTTTATCCTAATCATAACTCGAGGTCGAGTTCTTTTCAAGTGGAGGACACTGATGTAGAGGAATTGGCAAAAACTACAAAGAAGAAACCGGTACGGATATAAAGGGTTACAAACTAAAACGACCAAAACCGGAACTATGGGTGTCAAAATTAAACGACATTTCAAAGGATAGTGCGAAATGACCTTCCGTCACATTCTTTCTTGCTTCGCCGCAATCGACCCACTTTGAGGGTCAAATTCTATCATTTAGGTCCTGAAAAAAAAAGGTGGCCAATACGTGGACAACCGTTTATCTTATATGGACAACTATCTTATGTAGACAACCAAAATAATTAGTTTTTTTATATGGACACCAGTTTCTAAGGGGACAACTCTATTATTTTCACTCAAGTCCTCTTAGAATTAGATGTATTATTTTAACACCTCCCCCTTTTCTCATAAACCCTAAGTAAGTTTGATCTTCTTCTACTACTTCATCTTCATCATCAACCCAAAATTCTAGAGTGAGAATTTTTTTGGAAAATATTATGACATCAAACAAAGGGAAGGGAATTGTTGAAGGATATTCCTAACCAGAAAGATCAGATCTAAAAATCCTAAAACCCGTTAAACTTTTAAAACCTAGAAATCAAAAATTTCAAAACCCTAGATTTTGTACACACACGTAGAGTTGCTCGTGCTTCGTGAAAAATCGACAAAACACGAGAGCTTAATTTCTGAGTTTTTGTAAAAAAAAAAAAAAAAATCTGACTTGCCAATTTCGTAGATTTCCTACGAAAATTTGGCAAGACAGAAGAAAACTTGCCACGAAAATCTACCATATTTTCGTAGATTTCTCACGAAATTCTGGGAATTTCTTCTTCACTTCGATTTTTTGCCTTGAAATCGTTTTATATTCTTTCAAACTACCAAAACTAAAATACAAAATAAAATTAAAAAAGTTAGAGTTTACCTCATCAATGTAGGGTTTGATTAAAACCTATCTAGAGTTTGATAAAAAACAAAGGGAAGTAGTAGAAACTATATAGTTCACTAAAAAACAAAGATAAGTGGTAGAAACTATCGTTTACTAAAAAATAAGGGAAGTGGAGATTGATGAGTTTTATCTTCTTCATTCATCTAGGGTATGATAAAAAACAAAAGGAAGTGGTAGAAACTATAGTTTACTTTTAGTAGCAGTACAAGAATAAGAATGAGACGAAAAAGAAGGAAGAAGAAGAAGATGATGAAGAAGAAGACAACTTAGGTTTTCAATTTTGAACTATTATTTTGTTAATGGTCCACAAGTTAGTAACTGTTAGTATTTAAGACTTTATGGAGTTGTCCCCTTATTAAATCAAAGTCAACTAACTCAAACATAATTGACTCGCACCGGGCCCAAAAATAGTTGTCCATATAACAAAAACAGTTGTCCACGTATTGGCCACAAAAAAAACACTTCTAAAAGCGTCCTGTCAAAATGTTTATTTTTTCGGGAGTGCTACATGTACAAGATCCTTCACAAAATTTGTGACTTAATGACTCTTTTTCACTAAAAGACAAAAATTGATCAAAGCTTTTCAAAGTTTGACTTTGATTGGGACCGTTCAAATGACATTTTGTTAAGAATCTTTTACATTTAGCATTTCCCCCTTTATTTTTATAGTGAAAAATTCTAAATTACAAATTATCTTGAAAATAAAGTAGGATATAAAGTACTTTTATTCATTAACAACTCAATTTTTGGCTTAAAGCACTGATTAACGTACTAATTAAACTCTAATACAAGTCATACATACAAGTCACTTTATCATACATTAACGTATTGATTATCATATACGTACTCTAATAGAATATATATAACGTATTATCATACATTATGAACAGCAGAAGAGAATCATATATACAAGTCACATTTGATTATATAATACTTAATCTTGATACTAGAAATTGCACACTCAAGTGATTAAATTCGACTCATCGTGTCTACTAATGGCTCGAGAGTGAGTCCCTACACACTAAGCGAATCCCTAGGTTGTCTCGGCTACAACTCAATTAGGTTCAAGCGAATTGTCAACCCGAAGAAGAAGCAAACACTGAGATGCTTAAAATTGCAGCTCCGTGAGACTAGTTCTCAAATTCGCACAAGCCATATTTGATTTCATGTTTTCAAATCCAAGCTTTTCAACTTCTCCGCAACCAAGTAGTACCATTCTGAAATCAAAATTTGACTTGTATCCCCTCTGAGCTATTAGCTCAACTACAATCTTTTCTTCTCATCAGAATTGAGGAGTCTTCGTAAATACTACAGAAAGTAAAATAAAAGATTATCAAATACAGTAATATTTTTCTCTTCTTAGGTGGTGTTTGGATTTTTCCTCATTGTCAATATCAAGTGTCACATATCAAGTGCCTAACAAAAAGTAAAATAAAAGATTCAAATAGACCCAAAAAATCAACTTAAATCATCCATTCTCACGAGTCACATATCAAGTGCCTAACAAAAACAAACGTTTGTCAAAAAAAAAAAATAGAATATGACTTGAGTCAATTCAGATTTAAGCAGATTTCGAATACAAAAATTGATATGGTTACATGTATTTCTAGAATGAAAATTAAGAGTCTCATTCCTTATATCACATAAAATCCCTTACTTTTCTATAAATGCGCTTCTTATGTGTTTCTAGTATATGGTGCATTAATTATGCTAATTTAAGACACTTGATTATTTCCAATACAAAAATTGATATGGTTACATGTATTTCTAGAATGAAAGTTATTTCCAAAATAAGAGTCTCATTCTTTATATCACATAAAATCCCTTACTTTTCTATAAATTCGGATAACACTTTAAATGTAGAAAAAAAACAAGCAATTTTCATAACAACAATACTTGAACATGAAAGCGAAATGGTTTGAGGGCAATATGGTCATTTTTCATCTCTTTTTCTTCCTGTGTTATTATTATACTCCCTCCGTCCCAAGTTAAGAATCTACTATTCTTTTTTTAGATGTCTCAAATTAAGAATCTCATTCCTTATATCACATAAAATCTCTTAATTTCTGTAAATACGCTTCTTATATGTTTTTCTAATGAACAAATCAATTCTTTTGGATTAATCAAGTAAGAAATTGATATGGTTACATGTATTTCTAGAATGAAAATTGTAATCTTTGAATTACTTCAAGAAAAGTTAGCAAATAAATAAGGACAAACATGGAAGTAGAGAAAAATACGAAAATAAGTTGGACTTCCAATATGAGACTCTTAATTTAGGCAAGGCCACGGCTTTGGGGAATAAAAGAAAATCTCGGAGGAATAAACATATTTTCGTTTTAGACCAAAATTTGACATTGTTGTTATTAACCCCATAATCTTCATCTCCTCACATCTTCATATCAAGTCACAAGAAAAACAAAGTAAATCAACCCACCAAATAATATATTCACACTATTGAAGAAAGAATTTTTTTTCACAAATCTCTTTTAAAAGATTCAACCAATCCACCTGCTCCTCTAAAATCTAAAATTCCTCTAAACTTTCATATGACTATCACCATCTTTACTTCATCCAAAAAATTTCAGGATTTTGAATTGTTAGCCTTCTACCCTTCATTGAGAGTTAATCACCATCTCCATGTTTTCTTTTACAGAATAAACATCAGAGAAATTTTCTTTTTGTGCCTAAATCTCAATAAGAAACTCCAAGTTATTGTTTCTATAGAAACCCTAAATCAGGGAGATAGATATAGATAATTTAGAAACCCTAGATTAGGGAGAGGAGGGAAATAGAGAGAAAGAAAACGATAGAGAGAAGGGGGAGAGAGAGAGAGAGAACGGCAGAGAGAGAAAGGGGAGAGAGAGGGGAGAGAGAGGGGGAGAACGACAGAAAGTGAATGGGGGAGAGAGAGAGAACAACAGGGAGAGGGGGAAGAGAGAGAGAAAGGGGAAGAGAGAGAGAGAGTTTGTTAGAGATAGGGTTTGTGAGATTTAGGGGATTAACAAGAATCATGTCAATTTTTGGTCTAAACAGAAAATATGTTTTATTCCTCGGAGATTTTTTTTTATTCCCCAAAGCCGTGGCCTTAATTTAAGACGGAATACAAACAATCAAAAGGTCAAGTGGGCGGACAAATTATCTTATTTGGGTTGAAAAAGAATATTAACAAAGTTCCAAAAATAAAAGACAAAAAAAAAAGAAATTGAACAGAAAACCTAATTTTTAAAGTTAAAATAGACAAGTTACAATCACAAAAAGATTTGACCAAATTCTCAAAAACAGAAAATTGTAGTAAGATGTTCATAATGATAAAAAATTAACCATAGAGATAGGAACGACTAACTTTCATTGTTATAATACCAGTATAATCTATTTTTCTTCATTTAATTTGTTAAGTATCAAAAAATTGGGCAAGTTAAACAATTTCATGAAAATCCCTTTGAATTTAAAAAAAAATTTAAATTTGATAAAAGAACACAAATCGTGTAAAATAATTTACCTCTCAACCATCTGATAAGCACTCCAAATAATGCATCAAAACCAGTTGCGGTTCATGTTATGGCTTCGAAGTATCTTTAATACGGAATCGGATCTGTAGCCTCATTCTGAATTAAACATGAAGTATATTTCGTGAGAAATGACGGAAACACTGAAAACCAAGTCAAGAAACAAATCTACTAGTTAGCTTATACTACTCCGGATCAACCCATGTCTAAGGCATCAGTAGCTCAAAGAAAATGAAGATGATTTTGTGCTCTCTCTTACCTTTTTTTTTTTGTTAAGATTGGTCTCTCTTACCTAGTATATATATACACACATAGGGCAAAGGAGAAAGGGAAATATTGTAATGTTTACAAAAAAAGAATATTTTTCTCTATGATGCTTATCTATTAGTATGGTAAGTTTGAATTTCTTCATTATCATGTCCAACTCATATTTTTCATTTTACGAAAGAAATAATCGTTAATGGCCCATTTCCAATTTTATTTTATTTTTTATTGAAAAAATTCCAGTTTTACTTGGTGTGTTTGAATTGTCTTCCATGCAAATGATAAGTGGGAAGTTGATATAGCTCCCCATTTTCTTAGCGCAAATAGATTTGCTCTTCATTTTATTTGAAATTGAAGAATTGTCCATAGCTTTGTTAACTGGACGAAATTTTCCATAGCTTCTTTTTTACTTTGAATTGTCCTCCTCGTAGAAATTATAAACAACTCCGATTGAATAGGTTTGCCAGTGTTGAGTTTAATTCAATATAGATCCTTATATTGAGTGTTATCTCAAATGAAGAAATAGTCACTGATCTTTTTGGACACAGGCTTATCAAGCGTAAAAGAAAAATTCCTTTTTTGGTGTTGAAGGTCGATAACAGAAAAATTTTCCGGTCAGCGACCTTCTGTTGGAGAAGAGAGTTGACATGTAGGGAGATGTGTGGTTGAGAGATATGTGGGATTGAGGTGGAGAGACATGTGAGATGGAGGTGAGGTGGGTGAGATGAGGTGGCTTCAAGTTTTTTAGTTAATTTTATGATGAAAACATATTTATAAGAAAGGTAGTTATGACATCTTGATTAAAGTTAACTGGCAAAATTTAGAAGAAAAACACTAAATTTAAATTTACGACAAAATAGGGGGCCAAATAGGAAGTTGGACACAAAAAAAGGGTAAAAAAAATAACTCAACAAAAAAATTTATAGGAAATTTTGAACAAATTTATTATTTTTTTATGGAGTTATTTATTGTCACATTTTTTTTTAGTGACAAAAAACAGCTACCAAAATCGATGCTCAAGAAAACCAAGTCAAATGACAAAATGAAACTTATAAAATGTTGTACTAGAGGTAGACCTGTATTCCGTTTGATTGTTTTATTTGCATAGTTTTTTTTTTATATTATTAATTTAGGTCGCGGCGTTGGGGCATAAAGAACAATCTTCGGGGAATAAATTCTCTAGGGAATCCATGTTTTTCTGTACATTCTTGGGGGAATATTATTTTTTAACATAAAAATTTACTTGATCAAACATTACCCCCTAATCTTCATCTTCTTTATCACCATCACAACCACAACTTTCCACTACCACCATTTTGACTACCATTTCCTCCTCTTCTCTCCTCTCTCACTTACTCTTACCCTCTCTCTCACTATCTCTCTCTATTGCTTTCTCCATCTATGTCTCTCGATCTCTCGATGTTTCTTTCTCAATATTTCATTGTTTCTTGCTTGATCTCTCATTGTTTTTCTCTCCCTCTCACACACAGACACTGTTCTGACGAAAGAAGTGTTCTTTTCGCCAGAACCAGACCTCGAGGAGGGTTTTTGACGAAACCCTTCGAGTATTTCGTGGCCACGAAACATTTTTTGGATACAAAACGTTTTGTGACCCTGACCATTTCGTGGCTACAAAACGTTTCGTGGCTGCAAATTGAGAGAGAGTGAAAGAGATGGTGAGAGAGAGGGAAGATGAAGATTAGGGGGCGATGTTTGATCAAGTCAATTTTTGGATTAAAAGAAGAATATGCCCTCTAAATCAATTTTTATTAACTAATTCTTTATTCCCCGGAGAATTTTTTATTTCCCAAAGCCGCGGCCTTAATTTAACCCTTTTTTTTCTGAACCCCATTGTCTAAACTGGATTATTTGAAAAATAGTATTGTTAGAGTAATGGATATGGATCAGGGCACCCGATCCATATGCCACACACGACCAACCCGGACGGATCAAGGAAACCGGCCCCACCGGTTCCACCATGTAAAAGGTTCTAGAAGATCGACTGTATTTTACATTAATATCTTAGATAGACATCACTTGTATGTAATCTTTATCCAAAGATTTACCCAAATTGTATTATAGTAGGCTATAAATACTTGTAATCGTTGTTGATAATAAACACAAGAGAACGATTAATCTCTATTCCTTCTTTACTAATTCAGCATCTCTCTCTTTGTTTCTCACGTTCGATCTCTATCGAACTATCAAAGTGATAGTTCTCACATGGTATAAGAGCCAGAAATTTTTTTTTTTAACAATAACTTACCTTTTTTCTCTTATTTAACCATGACTACTAATGATGGTTCTGCCTACACTCTTGGTACTCCACCAAACTCTTCTGCTATGTTTGGTATTCACCATTCTGATTCACCTACCACCTTTCTGATTACCCCTCTGTTAAGCGGAGATAACTATGTTTCCAGGTCTCGAGGGATGAAAATGGCTTTACGAGCAAAAGATAAGCTCGGCTTTGTTGACGGTTCTATTCAAAAACCAACAACTCCCATTGACTTACATGCATGGGAGAGATGTAATGACCTTGTGTCAAGCTGGCTCGTCAACTCAGTCAATCCCAACATCCGTCAGTCTATTCTTTACGATGAATCTGCTGCAGAAATATGGCCAAATCTTTATGAAAGATTTCATCAGACAAACGCGCCAAAGATTTTTCAACTTAAGCGCGCTATTTCCACCTTGAAACAGGAAGGTTCGGATGTCTCAACTTACTTTACTCTTCTCAAATCACATCAGGATGAGCTTCAATCTCTCCTTGCCATTGAACCGTGTTTATGAGGTCACGGAAAAGCTCTTATTGATCGATCCAATCAAGATCGAGCTATGGAGTTCCTTCAAGGACTCCATGATCGATTTGCCGCTATTCGGAGTCAAATACTCCTGATGGATCCTTTTCCATCGGTCCTCAAAATTCATAGCATGGGAAAGCAGGAGGAGTTTCAACAAAACTTAACGCACTCGGATCTCGCAAGCTCGGAAGCCGCCACTCTTGCTGTCGGACAGCAGTCCTCGGGCGGACGGTTTGATCGATCTGGTCGTCCAGACCGAATCCGACCAAAGCGAACCCGACCTTACTGTGACAACTGTCTTCAGCATGGTCACCTCCAAGCCAAGTGTTATAAACTACATGGCTACCCGCCACGTCAGCGTCCAACTCAGCTAGCCGGTTCAGTAGTTAGCGGTTCGGTTTCTGAACCATCACAACAGGGGGCGCCTTCAGCGACTTCCATGACCCAAGAGAAACACCATCACCTTGTTCGTTTATATGAACAAGGCAATGCTGCTGGAGGCACCTCGGTTATGGGCACCACTGATCCGTTAGTCAACCTCGCAGGTATTTCTTCTTATTCATTACCATGGGTCATCGACTCGGGCGCTGCTAAGAATATTTGTGCGACCGTATCATCTTTTTCTTCATATACTAAAGCACCTCCACATTACTATGTTCGATTACCGACGGATCCCGTTCTCATGTCCTTCACATTGGATCCGTCCCGTTTAGTAAAGATTTCCTTCTACTTAATGTATTACATATACCATCGCTTAAGTTCAATCTTATTTCCGTTTCTGAAGTTACCAAATCTCTTGATTATAGTGTTACAATTGACTCTAAATCTTGTATCTTTCAGGACCCGTTGACAACAAGGACGATTGGACTTGGTGATCCTCATGACGGACTCTACTTCTATCGCACGGAACCTAGGATATTTTCTTTCTAATGCTTTTAGTAATTTCAATTTATGGCACTGGCGTCTTGGCCATCCATCTTTAGATCGTTTTAATTTTATTGTTTCTAAAAATCCATGTATTAAGAGTGGATTCGTGAATAAAATTCCGTGTGATGTTTGTCCGATCTCTAAACAACCGTGTCTCTCTTTTTCTTCTAGTACTTCGATTTCATCTCAACCCTTTGAATTAGTTCATGTAGATTTATGGGGACCATTTAATATTACTTCAAATTCTGGTTACCGATATTTCATCACCATAGTTGATGATTACTCAAGATGTACTTGGGTTTATTTATTACATTCTAAATCGGAAACCTTTACTATTCTTTCCAATTTTATTAACTACACAATCACTCAATTTCGTTTTAATATTTCAAACGTTTATTCCGGTAATGGTGAGTCTCTTTTTCCCCAATTACAAACAATACGCTTCGACAATGGTCCGGAATTTCTTTCTCGTGAACTCCAACTATTATTTCACAACAAAGGAATCGTTCACCAACGAAGTTGCGTCTACACACCTCAACAAAATGGTGTGGTAGAACGCAAACACCGCCATATACTTGATGTGGCTAGGGCACTACGTTTTCAAACCCACTTACCTCTCAAATTTTGGGGGGAATGCGTTCTTACGGCCGTATACTTAATCAACAAAATTCCGACACCCATTCTTAAAGGGAAATCCCCTCATGAAGTCCTTCTCGGTTTTCCGCAGTCCCTTGACCATTTCAGGGTGTTCGGTTGTTTATGTTATGCGCATAACACAAATCTTCGACACAAATTCGATCCTTGCGCTTCACGTGGAATGTTTATTGGTTATCCTAACTGACAAAAGGGATATCGTATCTATGACTTAACTAGACATAAGATTTTTACCTCTCGTAACGTCACTTTCCAAGAAGATCGGTTCCTGATGCAACAATTTGATCGACCGATCTCATCACCGTCAGCCCCTTTCCTGTCCATTCAGGGTGATGGTTCTTCGACTACTCTACTGACCACGAGATCAGTCCTCTGTCGGCATCGCGATCTCCTGGCCTACTGGGCTCTGATCAGCCCACTGCACCGATGTCACTTCCTCACGGCAACCCCTCGGTTACTTCACAGGGGGAGCCCCTAACAACTCCACGTCCATCTTTGGACCGTTCTACCTTTCTGGAAAATATTACAGGCACCTCCATTTCTACTACCTCTAGAGGCACTCTTCCCTCTACAAACACTCCGGCTTCTGCTGACACACCCACTAGCCTTGATCTTAAAGGAACCCCTAGGCTTCCAAGTACTCCTGTCACTGTAGACCCTCCAACGTTCTGAGACTCCTACGGGTCCTCCTCCTACAGACACTTCTGGTAACATCACCTCCGATAAATTGGATGTAACTATGACAAGTCGACCAGTTCGCCATCGCCGACCTCCAGCTCATCTCGCAGATTACGACTGTAACAACATTTCCCTGCCTTTTTTGAATTCAAAATCAGATACCCCTTATCCTCTCACTGATTTTTTGTCCGTCGACTCTTTTTCCCCTTCTTACAAAATCTTCTTAACATCGGTTCTCTCTCATTCCGAACCAACCTCTTTCACTCAGACCATGACCTCACCGCATTGGAGAGAAGCAATGGCTACTGAGATTAAAGCTCTCGAATCCAATAAAACTTGGACTCTTACTCATCTTCCAAGTGGTAAGAAACCCATTGGCTGTAAATGGGTCTATAAAGTCAAATTCCGAGCCGATGGGTCTATTGAACGCTACAAAGCTCGTTTGGTCGCAAAGTGGTACACTCAAATCGAAGGTCTTGACTACAATGACACTTTTGCTCCTGTCGCAAAATTAGTCACCGTCCGAGTACTTCTTTCCATCGCAGCTGTCAAAGGTTGGTCCCTTCATCAACTCGACGTCAATAATGCTTTCCTCTAGGGAGACCTGGATGAAGAAGTGTTCATGAAACTGCCACCTGGATTTTCTCCTAAGGGAGAGACAAGGGTATGTCGACTTAACAAGTCCCTTTACGGACTCAAACAAGCATCCCGTCAATGGTTTTCCAAACTTTCATCTGTTCTCCTCAAACGTGGTTTTGTTCAGTCACTCTCTGACTACTAACTTTTCACTTATCGCAAATCCTCCACCTCCTTATATGTTCTGATTTACGTTGACGATATCATCATTACTGGAAATAACGATGCTGTCATTTCCTCTCTCAAGAAATTTCTACGCTCGGCATTCTCCCTCAAAGATCTTGGCCGCCTTCAATACTTTTTGGGTATTGAGGTCTCTCGGTCCTCCAAAGGAATATTTCTCTGTCAACGGAAATATATTATCGACATCCTCAAAGACTCTGGCCTCACGGCCTCCAAGATTTCTCCATTTCCCATGGATCAGAAATCGAAGCTTGGTCCCACTGACGGTCATCCACTCCAGGATCCTTCGGTGTATCGTCGCCTTATTGGTCGTCTTATTTACCTAACAGTTACTCGTCCTGATATCACATATGCTGTAAATAGTCTTAGTCAGTTCATGCAGGACCCACGCTCCGCTCACTTAGATGCCACTTACCGCGTCCTTCTCTACCTTAAAGGCTCTATAGGGAAAGGAATTCTTTTGTCTTCCTCCAGCAAGTTACTTATTTCAGGGTTTTGTGACTCTGATTGGGTTGGATGCCCGACATCCGGTCGTTCTACTACGGGCTATTTGACCATACTTGGTTCAAGTCCGCTTTCTTGGAAATCTAAAAAGCAGCACACGATTGCCCGATCTTCTGCAGAAGCCGAATATCGGGCTCTTGCCACTCTCACTTGTGAGCTTCAATGGCTCAAATCACTTCCCTTTGATCTTGGCATTAATCATTCATCTCCTATGCCAGTACATTGTGACAATGAAGCTGCAACACACATTGCAGAAAATCCAGTTTTCCATGAACGAACCAAGCATATAGAAATTGACTGCCACTTGGTTCGTGAGAAAATTAAAGGCAAATTGATTTCTCCGCAATTCACTCCCTCATCGGAACAACTCGCAGACATCTTTACGAAGCCACTTGGTGCGAACGCCTTCCGAAATACTATTGGCAAGTTGGGCCTCATTAGCATTTCGGCTCCAACATGAGGGGGAGTGTTAGAGTAATGGATATGGATCGGCCACCCGATCCATATGCCACACACTACCGACCCGGTCGGATCAAGGAAACCGGCCCCACCGGTTCCACCATGTAGAAGGTTCCAGAAGATCAACTGTATTTTAGATTAATATCTTAGATAGACATCACTTGTATGTAATCTTTATACAAAGATTTACCCTGATTGTATTATAGTAGGCTATAAATACTTGTAATCGTTGTTGATAATAAACACAAGAGAACAATTAATCTCTATTCCTTCTTTACTAATTCAGCATCTCTCTTTGTTTCTCACGTTCCATCTCTATCGAACTATCAAAGTGATAGTTCTCACAAGTATTGTATATATTAGCTTACCTACAGACTCAGTTATAACCTCTTCTTTGGTTAAACTTGCCTTATCTAGCTTTGGATACTTATTATCTAATAATTCCTTTTTGGGGTTCCATGTTCTTATTTTGTCCTATACAAGGTTATATTGTCCTTGTAAAATGATTTTTTATTGTTTGAGATTTACCTTATATTAAAAAACATAAAAATGGAGGAAATTAAGGATCACTTTAGTCTTTAGTTGTGATTTTAGGGCTTTTTGAAAAGATGAAAACAAAAAGAGAGTTAGTTGGTGGACTAAAATAGTAGTGTATAGATTAATTGTTAGTAAAGGAAAGAGGAGATTAATGGATCCCACATCTATCATTCACTATAATGCCCTACCAAAAACTTGTATTTTATAACAATAGTTGATTATTCACATCCTATACTCCTTGTTGTTGGGTAGTGATGCAAGGTGAGCGGGGCTACCTGAGCCGTGGTCGATCTAGCCCAGCCAGCCTTCAACTGGATTTACGTCATTTATTGTTGGTTTTCTGTTTTGAAGAAAGAAAGTGGTCATAACTAACTCTAACGATTCTGTTAGTTTTGAAGAGAGAAAGTGGTCGTAACCACAATGATATCTCTACTATTGGAGGACACCTCCTTTTTCTTCTTCATCTTAGACTTACACCGTGTTGACAATGATATCTAACAGAATCGTTAGAGTTAGTTACGACCACTTTCTCTCTTCAAAACAGAAATTCATTGGCAGTCGTTGATACATGTCGATAAGATAAGGCAGTTGATAACCAAGATAGAAAAAAAGTGACATTCAAGCACACTAGAAGAAAGATGAATTCGAATGCGGACAAGTCAGCCAAATAGGCTTGGAAGTATAATAGAAATAAGAGTTGGACGTATGTCCCTTGTATTTTGCTTGAGTCGGTATTGTAATGGAACTCTTTGTTAGTAATGTATTGCTTTTCATCAAAAAAAAAAAAAAAGAGATACTGTCAGTAGTTTAGTACTATATAAGCCACATGAATAATGTATTACAGGACCGGAAAAGGTAATTTGGCAGGAGGATGACTTTATATATACATTATTTTTATATCAAAACAAATTTGTTATTATTATTACTATTATTATTTACCTAATATTTTGCCAGGGTTGGAAAGGAGATGTTTTCTAGGGATGCTTCATAGATTTTTTTTTTTTTTCTTTTTGATGAAATAGTATTTTCTATGTTATTCGTTCAATAGAATTTAGCATCAGATAATTATCTTTTTTGGATAACATCCTTAATACAATCTAGAGATGCTTCATAGATTGTTTTCACTCGCAAGGGTGTAAGAGAATGACAACTTTAGTAGTTCTGTCAATTCATATTTGAAAATCTAAAATTCAGTTTCAATTTGTATTCAATTAGTATAAAATATAATAAAATTATCTACAGATTTGGTTGGATTCAATATATGGTATGATAATTATCAAAAATATGTTACTTTCTTCTATTTCATATAAATATACTATATATTTTTAATAATTTATGACAAAATAATATGTTCCACTAGTCACATCTAAGAGAATTCCATGTTTATATATACAAAAAATTATTTTGATTACTTTTTCAATTGAATACCAAATATCACATATTGCCTTCAATGGACAATTTAGCTAATTCCAAATCAAATAAGAGAAAGCAATATCCATCACATATATATACACGAGGATATAACCCGTGTCCGGTGAGCACGGATAGTTCTATCAAATGTGTCACGTGAGGTGATCTATACGTGTTCCACATTGTAATTATAGGCGCGCCTCAAAGGCTAAAGTTTTAAGAAAACCAAGCGCCTACAAACAATAATATGGGTGCCTTTAAGTCTTCTCAAAGAAAATTGGATCTTTAAAAAGATGTTTTTTTCTTATAATCTCAAATGATTTTAATGGCCAGCGCTTTGGGGAAAGCAAAATAGTTTCTGGGGTGTGAAGACTTGATCAAAAATTAGTCAATTTTGTTTAACAATTTTATTTTGTAAGTTGTTAGAGGGAAATAAAAATAAAAAATCCTCCACCTCACCTCACTCTCTCTCCACCTCACCTCTCTCTCTCCACCTCATCTTCTCTCTCCACCTCATCTTCTCTCTCCACCTCATCTTCTCTCTCCCCACCGTTCTCTCTTCTCCCACAAGGTCGCCGGCCGGCGACCTGGTCGGAGAAGAGAGAGAGTGAGGTGAGGTGGAGGGTTTTTTATTTTTATTTTTATTTTGAAACATACTCCCCATAAAATATGTTTCTCCGGAAAAATTTTAAAATATTGTATATTATCTTTAAAATTTCACACCCCGAAAACTATTTAGATTTTCCCAAAGCGCTGGCCTTTTTAATTAAGTGGGCCATCTATTTTTGAATAGTTAAATCCCAACCATGAAAGACAAATTTGTGGGGATAAATCATAGCCCTTGAGAGGAGGGGGAAAGATACCCTCCTCCCTTATTATATAGATATATATTTATGTGAATAATTACATCAAATAACTTATTAAATTTTAATGTTGATGGTATGCCCAGCCACTCTCCCGGTTGAATCCCAACCAGGTGACGTGATCGGACCAGATTTAGAGAGAAAGTGAAAAACCCTCTCTCTCTAATCTGGACCGGCCACGTAATCCATCCGAGATTCAGCTGGGAGAGGGGTCGTACATACCATTACTCTTCATTAAATTTACTTACTAACGTAATCATATTCCATGTCATAGTCTACATTTTACCCCACACCTTCTCTCTTCTGTCCAAAATCTTGTTCAATCTTATGTGGTCCCTTGTCAATCATATGACATAAACAAATCAAAACTTATAGGCGAAAACTACCCCGTTCCAACATGTTTCATACATTTTATGTGAGATAATATTATTCGGATTAAAAAAGAGTAAGGTTGACCAGACGTTAAAAGCTGATGTGGCATGTTCTAACTAATCGAACCTTCAAGTACTAAAAGTAATCCGATTAATTGGAGCCAGTAACATCACCATTCACCCTGTGACCCCAATTTCTTGACATTTTTGTTTATATAGTACTAGTTTTTTTTTTTTTTTTTGATAAAGGGTATAGTACTAGTTGTTAATATTCAATAATAAAATGGAATTTTTTGTGACACCCCATAAACACAAAATCAGATCAAGAAAATACAAAAGAATGTCTCCATAATTCCTCATCAAATACTCAATTATAACACCCTCTCTCTCTCTCTCTTGTGATGTCAAGTTGTTTTCTCTCTTTCTCTCTCTAAAGTCTTGAGTTCTTGATCTCTCACATATGGATCAGGGTAAGCTAGAACCCTCTTCAAATATTAGAGGATTAGTTAGAACATTCACAAAAGCTCTCAAATTCAGGGTACCTGGAATAACCCATGAAGATTCAATTACTAAAATCAGAATTAAGACTACCATTGAAGATGATGATGAAGAAGAAAAGGTAAGAATCAGAGCTTCCATGGAAGCTCTTCTTTCTAAGCTTTTTGCAAGTATTTCTTCAGTTAAAGCTTCTTATGCTCAATTACAAATTTTTCAATCTCCTTATGATTATGAAGGAATTCAAACTTCTGATGAAATTTTAGTCAATGAATTGAAAAAATTATCAGAATTGAAACAGATTTTCTTGAAGAAACAGATTGATCCATCTCCTCCTGTTACAAAATTATTAGCTCAAATTCAAGAACACCAGAGTTTATTAAAGATTTATGAGATTATGAGAAGGAAATTTGAATCAGAAATTAAAGTCCAAGGTTCTGAAATTGAAATTCTGAATCAAGAACTTGAAGAAACAGAGGAAAAAAACAGAGTAACAGAGAAAAGATTGAAATCTAAAGATCATCTTTTTGTTCTTAATGATTTTCATTTTTCTGGGTTAAATCCAAATCATTTTGCCCTAGTTCTGAAACAAACAGTTAAATCAATCAGGGGTTTTGTCAAGTTGATGATTAGTGAGATGAAATCTTCAGGATGGGATTTGAATTCTGCTTCAAATTCAATCTACCCAGGATTCAATTACACAAGAAAAAATCATCTCTGTTTTTCATTTGAATCATTCTATTGTTTAAAGATGTTTGATGGATTCCAATTCAGTAATTTCAATCACCAAAATCAACAAAAGAAGAAACCCCACCAATTTTTCGACGAATTCTTACAATTTAAATCAATGAATCAGAAAGAATTGATAAATAAAAACCCTAACTTTAGGAAATTCTGCCATGAAAAGTACGTTCAATTAGTTCATCCAAAGTTGGAACAATCTTTTTTTGGTGATTTGAAACAGAGAAATTTTATAAATTCAGGTGGGTACCCAGAAACCCATTTCTATAATGGATTTTTGGAGATGGCAAAATGGGTATGGGTTTTGAATTGTTTAGGGTTTTCATTTGAACCAGAAGCAAAAATCTTTGAGATGAGAAAAGGGTGTAGATTTTCTGATGTTTATATGAAGAGTATAGTTGAAGATGCTTTTGTTTTAGAAGATGGGTCAATGATTTTGGATGCTCGGGTCGGGTTTACTGTGATTCCGGGTTTTAAGATTGGGAAGACAATATTGCAATGTGAGGTTTACCCAAGTCCAGGATGAGAGAAAGTGAAAGAAAGAGGGAGAGAGAAAGTGATGGTTTATTTTTAGAGAGAGAAAGTGAAAGAAGAGGGAGAGAGAGAGTGGAGGATGAACTGGAAGTTGGGTTGTGGGTGGGGGTGAGGTAGGGTAGGGTTATTAGTTGAGACTTGAGAGAGTAGAATACATGTAGACAAAGGTTGGAATATAGATTGAAATCCATAAACATTAATATATACATATATTGTTTTGTTTATTTTCTTTATACAGATTAATTTTTGTCTTGATTAGCATTTTATCATAGTTTATCGGATATATCTTCTCCACTGTCTGTATTTTATAATTTTATGATCTCTACCCCAATTGCTGAGAGATTATTAACAATGTAAAGTGCGATATACAAAATATGACCTGGTCTTAGGTCTTGAAAATTTATTTTTGTTTTCTTCAAAAAAATTTAAATACTGGAAAATTAAATCTTTGTCGCCGACAAATTGTCAAGCCCTAAAAATAGGAAAAGAGAGATTTATCATGCTCAATAAACTAGATGTGTTTGAAGCATTTGAAATTACTTGATGAACATTCTTCCTTAAAGTGCTTTATAGCTAGCCTAGGTTGGTAAGTGGTTTGAGATGATCAACAAATACATCATTTGAATTTTCTTCCCTAGTAACTATTAGCTAAGATTCTCTCATCAAAAAAAAACTATTAGCTAAGAGACAAATAAAAGGGTTATTTCAACAAAAAAAGACTAATAAAAGGGTTGGATAAATGTAAGAGAACAAATATGTTCATATTGAAGCTTCATTGGGAACTTTCCATTTACCTAGGTCCGAATGGGGGCAACAATGCTAAGTAGCAAAATTTTGCCCCTTCATGGTCGTAAAACTGACGTAGTAAGCTCATCTCAAAACCTGACATGTCATGTTTTTTTTCAGACAATTTTCGAGCAGAAATATCGGGCGAAAGAACAATTTTCAAATGAATAAAGCAAAATCAACACTAAATAATGATGGATATTAAATTGAGTTAATTCCTATATGGCCCCCTACTTTGTGACCAGCTTCCTTTATGGCCCCCAAATTTCTGTAAATTCAAATATGATCCCCTATTTTCATGGAAATGTCATAACTACCCTTCTCATTAATATATTTTCAAAATAAAATTAAAAACAAAAACCTAAATTCCACCTCATTTCCCTCTCCACCACTCATCTCTCTCCACGTTACCTCTCTCTCCAACTCACTTATCTCTCTCTCTCTCCAAGTCAGCACTCTCTTCTCCGATGAAGGTTGCCAGCCGAAATTTTTTCCGGTCGGCGACCTTCAACGGAGAAGAGAGTGCTGACTTGGAGAGAGAGAGAGAGAGGTGAGTTGGAGAGAGAGGTGACGTGAAGAGAGATGAGTGGTGGAGAGGGAAGTGAGGTGGAATTTAGGTTTTTGTTTTTAATTTTATTTTGAAAATATGTTAATGGGAAGGGTAGTTATGACATTTCCATGAAAATAGGGAGTCATATTTGAATTTACAGAAATTTAGGGGCCATAAAGGAAGCTGGTCACAAAGTAGGGGGCCATATAGGAATTAACTCTATTACATTTCCCAAATATGTAAAAGGATGACATAGTGTGTCCAAAATTTGCAACAAAAAGAAAATAGTCTGACCAAATTGGATCTAAGTGGGACACTCATTATATCCTCATCCTTGTCATAAGATTATCCCATTTTGATAGAAGCTAGAAATGATGGTTGAATATCACCGACCAGGATGACACACACAAATGTGGTATGTTTCTATGAAAGGTCTCTCTTATCTTAGTATTCAATTAATATAGGCTATAAATCTTCCATCAAGATTAGGGTTTTATCCCTAGCCTGTTTCACAGCCTATATTAGAAAAGTCCCCACTAAAATTGGTGCTTCTTTGGTGATGACAAGCATGAAGCATGTCAAGAAAAATGAGGAAACATTGTGGGCCGAGGTCCCCTAAACTTCTCACATGGGACTTGGAGATTGAGGTAAATTGAGTCATGCATGTGCTCAAATAGTAATATAGACTATTCTCATATATTCCTAGCTAGTTGGTTCATTAGGTTTCTTTCCATATAACTTTCTCTTTCTAAGAATTCCCACAAAACTTTCTTTCTCTATGTTGGAAGTGCTACTAGTACAAAATAAGAATGCATACGAGTAACTTTTTGTCGGTGAACCATTTAACATTTGTCCAGAACGAGAATTAGTATCTTAAGAAACAAGTGTCGTTCTGAACCATTTAACATTTGTCCAGAACGAGAATTAGTATCTTGAGAAACAAGTGTCCTATGCGCCACTAAGCCAAAACAAAGTATTTTACCGGACATGAACAGAGTTGTTAGTCGCATTCTAATGATTGTATTTTAGCACCTTTGGAGAAGTTTAGGAATTGCGAAGTACACTAACGTCTTTTTGATTGTTTCAGAAAAGGCCACTCCGGCTACTCTTTAATTCTAATCTATAATATAACTCAATGTCAAGATTTACTTGAACCAGATTTCAAAATATTTGTTTTTGTTCGACTCATGATGTTTGACTTGTCTAACTGGTAAAATCTGGTCGATTTCAGATTCAGAAGATAGCGAGAAAAAAACACCTTAATATCTTCTGCAACTAAAAGATTTTTGAAATTCCGAAAGAAGTGAGAAAAGAATATGCATTTGATCTTTTTACATATGAAGTAAGATTCATAATATGATCAACCAGAGAAATACAAAAGAGAACCAATGTCAACTTCATGTTATTAGTTAATTAAAGAGAAGAAGATCATACATTGATTGATCTTAGAGAGAATTTCTTCATTCTGTTCTAGTTTCATCGACTCACCTTTTTGTCGCCATGGCAATAATTCCTTCCACTTTTTGAGCAAATGCAGAAAGTTCTGCTGCCAATTATTCAGAAAACAAACGCTTCAATCTCACTTTCAGCAAAAAAAACTTCCTATAAGAATGTTTATGAAGAAGAGGCTGCAAAAGTAGACCTTCCCCAGACTTACATAGGAATCAACTGTCCGTCGAGAGTGAAAAAGTATACCTCCAACCTGAGTTCGAATCCACTTTCAATGGTGTTATGGATTTTTTTATTACCCATGTCATGAATAACTCGGGTTTTGCTTGAACAGAACTACATTTTAGATTTCAATGGGAGCTCCTGATTTCTTACTTAGGGTGATGAAACTGATGGATCAGAGGCTTCGGCAAGAGCTTCAAGCATGAGTATCACCTCGGTTGTGTCATCTAAATAGTACTTAGCTTTACTTGGCTTCTGCCCAACTGTACATGCATATACTGCTGTCTTGGAAGAGATTACGCCCCTTGCCATGGCATTGCCAATGATTTCAAACATATCCTCATCCGATCTGTCATCTCCGACACACAGTACAAAATCAGCGTGTTGTTCATTCTCAGCCATTTTCGTGAAAATCTTTTCTGCAACAAGTCCTTTGGTTACTCCCTAAACACCCCACATGAGGAAAAATTATTAGACGATTGCTAGAACATGAGAAGCAAGCTAATAATTGAATTTGCAAGGAAAGCTCCATTCACATTATGTAAAAGAATTAACACAAACAAACCTCATCATTAGTGAAATATGGGATACAATAATACAAATATTAAATATATAAAAGAAACAGTTCTCCGTTGAAGAAAGGGATGATATGTATAAATGCAAATGTGAGTGTGAAATATTAGCCCGAAAAAAATAAAGCAAGGTATAGAGAAGGCATGTACCGATTCAGGTAAGATTCGGACGTAAATCATTCGAGTGTCAAGGTCGGTGAAGTCAAGTTTGTTAGGTCGAATAGGAAGGAGTCTTTGAAAAAGGTTACGCCACTTAATATTTTATTATACAACAACCGCCTCTTAAACGACCCTTTTTTTCTTTTTCATACATTCTCTTAGGCCTCCCCTAACCTACTCACTCACAAGACCTTCCCCACGAAACCTTGGGATATATTAATGAAGGAAATAAACAACCGAAACGGTAGTAATGCCATATGACACTGCCGCAATCGGAACTTAAAAACTTATTTTAGTGATTTACTGAGGACTAGGTCTTGGATGTTATTCGCCACATCTAGGCTTCATGAAAACATTAAGGTGGTGCTTTGTATTTTTTCAAATTCAGAATTAAGATTTGAAAATATTAAGGTGGTGCTTTGTATTTTTTCAAATGTTATTCGCCACACCTACGAATATAAACATAAGTAATTGTAATTCTAAAGAGTGCATCGGGAGACTAGAATAAAGATGGGTATAAATGAGTATACAATATAAGACATACCTGGGGCTTCACTTCTACTATAAATTGACCGCGCTTAACCACGACAGGTTCATTTGTTAGTACACTTTCAAGATGATCTAACATCTCCTTTGCTTGGGTTGATCCAAATACGGGGTCTGCATCTTGATGGTGCCACACCAAGGCACTCTCTTTAGTTTCAATTGAAGAACCATCAGTGGTTTCTGTATACAACTTCATAACAGGCTCTGCCATCTCTATCCACCCAAAATCTGTACTCTGACCACATGTTTCCCATTCTTCGTCAGCTGACCACCTGAGAAGTAATCACACCACAACTCATTGAGAAAGTGTAAAATTACACTTCTAAGAGAAATAAAACCAAATTAACTACCCATACCTTAAAAAGTAACCATGTTCCGCTGCAATCCCAACCTTCTCGCACGGAGAAAACCATTTACCTAAGCTCTCTCTCCCTCTACCACTAACAATAAAGACAGTATTTTTCGGGTCATCACAGAGTGTATTTACAATTGAGATGACTTCCCCGCTCGGAGTCTTGTTAATGGAGGTTTGTGGCATCACAGTACCGTCATAATCCAATAATATAGCTCTATTTTTGGCCCTCGCATAAGATGAAACAATAGTGTCAATCGAAAGCTTCCTGAAATTAGGATCAAGTGCAACAACTCTGAAACCGAAACCCAAACCAATTCCCCAACATCTTCTCTTGAAATGGTCTCTGCAACTTCTCTCTAAATCTTGCAAGAAGCTTCTTGACCAATACGCAACATCATGGGTACTGACGTATCTGTAATGCTTTTCGTGTCTCATTTGCTTCTCCGGCTCAGCTAACGAGATCGCTTCATTCATTGCCTCACCAGTTGTTTCAATATTCCATGGGTTAACACGGATTGCACCACTAAGTGAAGGAGAACATCCAATGAACTCTGACACAACTAGCATACTCTTTTTCGGGCCACTTGATTCCGAAGTGGATTCTACATTCTTTCCACCCTGTCTACAAACAATATATTCATATGGGATTAAGTTCATGCCATCCCTTACAGCGGTGACCACAACACATTCTGCGATAGTATAATAAGCCATTCTTTCACTGATTGAAATTGGTTTATTAATGAACACAATTGGTTCATAACCAGGCTCTCCAAATTCTTCATTTATCCTTCTGCAACTAGCATTTATTTCGGCCTGTATTACTTCAAGATCTCTCCCTTTACCCCTTGCTGGATTTGCAATCTGAACTAGTACGGCTTTTCCTTGCCACTTAGGATGCTGCCTGAGCATTTGTTCCATCGCCAATATCTTCAAATTAATCCCTTTAAATATATCCATATCATCAACTCCGAGCAATATAGTCTTCCCCTCAAATTGCTGTTTTAGTTCATTAACTCTCCATTCCTTATCGGCGAGATTCAATACATTCTCGATTTGATGCATGTGTACCCCAACCGGCATTATCTTAATACCCACCATTCTTCCGTAGTACTCTAAACCAATATAACCCCTCTTTGATTGATACTCCAAACCTAACATTCGACTACAACAAGAGAGAAAATGTCGAGCATAATCAAAAGTGTGAAATCCAATCAAGTCAGAATTCAGAAGCGCCTTTAAGATCTCTTCTCTAACCGGCAGAGTTCTATAGATCTCGGACGAAGGAAATGGACTGTGTAAGAAGAACCCCATCCTCAAACGATTAAAACGCCTTCTCAAGAATGTGGGTAGAACCATGAGATGATAGTCATGTACCCACACAAAGTCATCTTCTGGATTGATAACCTCAATCACCTTCTGTGAGAAAATTTTATTTGCAGCTACATAAGCTTCCCATTGAGATCTATCAAACCTACCACCATGATCGGACGAGAGAGGAAGCATGTAATGAAAAAGCGGCCAAAGATGCGATTTACAGAAACCATGGTAGAATTTCGACAAAATATCAGGCGGAATAAATGCGGGTACACATTTAAATCTCTCTAAAAGAATCTGTGATACATCATCTTGTTCATTCACATCAATGTCAACTTTCAATGATCCGATATAGATAATTTCCATATCATCTGGTAAACCGTCTTTAAGCTGTAAGAGTAAAGAATCTTCATCCCAACTGAAACTCCATCCTTTATTATCAGGCCTTTTCTTGGCCTTAAGAGGAAGTTCATTAGCAACTATTATCATTCTATCTTGAATGACAGATGAAGGAACGTCAGACGAGACACTATTTGCTTGATCATCATCGAGCTCGGAAATTATCCCCGGAACAGTCATTACTCGAGGGAGACGCTTCCTTTCCCTTTCTCGCCCCATCGCCGGGAAATTCCCCGATGCTAGATCTAACAGATTTGTATATGATCTTGACAACATTTTCTCTCACCTCTATCACAGATCCAAACACCCCAGACCCTAAAACAAGTTCCTCAAATAGGTATCAAATCTAACATTAACAAAGCCTAAATCTGAACTCATAATGGGGAAGTTATTAACTAAGCATTTCCATAAAAAGGGTACCCCTTAAAACTACAATTCAATAAACCCAAACACATGAAATGAAATTATGCCCTAAAATACTAATCAAAACAAATGTTATAATGAGGTGATCAAATACATAAACAATACAAGCTTAAGAACAAAAAGAAAACAATGAAACGAAACAACCCTTTCAGAAGAAAGTTGTAGCTAACCTCTTTGACTATCTGATTCTGTCTTCACAGATCTAGATAAAAAAAAAAAATCCGATTTTTCTGGAGTTACTATGTTTCGTTTGAAGAAGTAAAATTCTTCTAGGGTTTGTTTCCTTTCCTCCTTATAATTCAAATATAAAATTCACTTCTCTCTCTCTCTCTCTCTCTATATATATATATATATATATATATATATATATCCCCACCAGTACAATTACAGCCAAGCAAGAATTGAATAATTAGGGCAAAATCAAACTTCTTTCATTTTAACCCATAGAAATAAACAACTTGTGCTTTTTCATGGAAGAGAATCATAAAAGGAAAACATCTTGTTAAAAGTAGAAACATATGGGATAAGGTCGGCTAGTGGCAGCCGACCACATGACAAATGGTGGCACTTGCATAATATGCTTTTACAAATTTGGCTCGATAAAAAGTTGTCCGAATGACCCAACAAAATAAGTTTTATACTCAACGTAATATGTCAGTCAGTAATTTATCTTTAATTGTCTGAATGGCCCGATAAAATAAATTTTATATTCGACGTAGTATGTCTTCAATAGTTTGTCTTGTTCGGATTCTTTAGGCCACTTCTTTTTCGAGGTAAATGGTGTTTTTCTTTCACTATAAGATGTTTTCTTCTCTTTTATTGAGATACTAATTTATCTTTGGTTTGTCTTTTTGTTTGTCTTTGGTTTGTCAGTCAGCACTCAACATCATATTTTATATAATAGATCTTTCACCACAACGTCAAACACTACCAATTTCCAATTTGGACACATGGTCTACATGCTTGAATCAGACCGAGCTAGTCGGTCGGAATGGGCATCAATGGGTACATCTACCCTCTGGCTGCTTGAGGCTCTTGTACTTGTCCTGGCCTCCTGGGGAATACTTCCCTATGAGCGGGATCCGTTTGAGTCCATTTCGAGCAATTTCTACACCTATAGCTCAAGGGTCTGGGAGGTACTAAAGACATGAGGAAATGGGGCTAAAATAGGATCTAATTTATGAAAAAACCACTAGTGGAATAAGATCTATGTTGGAAATTTTTGTTTGCATGAACTGGTTAGCTTCTGGTTAGAGTGGCTCATAAAGAATTGTGAGAATCCTATACATAATTGGTTCTTCTTTCTTGAAGTTTTAAAATTGATGTCAGAACCGACCTTGCTTTTGAGATGTTTTATACAAAACAAATCTGATACTTAGCCAGGAAACTCAGAAACTCAACCGAGGTATTAGACTGGGCAAGATTTAGAGAGAGACGGGATTTAGAGAAACACAGGATTTAGGAGAAAGTAAAAAATGTCTCGATTCAGCCGCAATAGCTGCCTAGCGACGAACATTTTCTACACAAATAAGAATCATCATATAATCAATCAATCAAGTAGAAGAGAGGAGCAAAAGACTGGGGACTGCATTATCAGAAGAGTTAATATTAAACAGATAGCTAATCCAAGATCCAGCCATTGTCTGTTTTATGTTATTAGGTCGCCTGATATTCAGATTTCCAGGCTGCCACTGAAGCTACTTAGAGAGAAGAAGATCATCCTTTGATTGATCTAACCAGAAAGTACGAAATTGGCGTTTCTATTGCTTCGTTCCAACCATTTTTACCTTCTTGCAGATAATTCCTTCTACTGTATCAGCAAACACAGAAAGTTGTCCAACCAAACCAAAGTAAAATCCATTTATTTCCACAGATAGCTTAGCTATCTGAATGTTTCTGTTCTTATCTATAATCAACTTGCCCTTCAATCCATAGCTCTCACAGTTTCAGCCTGATTGGAACCTCCAACTTGAGTTCGAAGCCACTTTTGATCTTATTACTTGTTTTATGACTACCCAAGTAGCGGAATAATAACTCAAGTTGCTTGAAGGAAACTGGACAGAAGGTTTTGATTGGAGCTCCCGGTTTCTTGTTTAAGGTGATGAAACTGACGGATCAGAGGCTTCAGCAAGAGCTTCGAGCATGAGTACGACCTCGGTCGTGTCATCCAAATAATACTTCGCTTTACTTGGCTTCTGCCCAACTGTACATGCATATACTGCTGTCTTGGAAGAGATTATGCCCCTTGCCATCGCATTGCCAATGATTTCAAACATATCCTCATCCGATCTGTCATCCCCGACGCACAGCACAAAATCAGCCTGCCGTTCATTTTCAGCCATTTTTGTGAAAATCTTCTCTGCAACTAGACCTTTGGTTACTCCCTAAACACACAAAATAAACTATTAGACATTTACTAGTACCAGAAAAGAAAGCTGCAACTGAAATTACGAGGGCAACTTCATTCACATTATGCAAAACAGTTTTTTGTTTACGATGCAGAAGAAAGTTATGGACATATATAAGGGGGTTTTTTAGGTTACCCCCTGGATTCAATTAATGTTCTAGGATATCCTCCTAAAATATTGTAATTCACCTTACATACTGAGATAAGAAATCCAACATCCCAGGGTCATAGTGGCGCATGTGTGTTACTCGAGGTGGCAAGGTGAATTACCATTCATTGAGAGAGGTAACCTAAGACGCTAATTGTATCCATGGGTAACACAAGAAACTCCTATATATAACATGCAAATGTCAATAAAAATCTTAGCCTCGAAACGGCGAAGCAGGGTTAAGAGCACTAGAGAAGACAGATCTGACATGGATACACCAAGAGGAATACAAAAACTTGATTTAGTGACATATCAACAACTAGTTCTAGGATGTTTCTTTGACAAATTTCTATGGGCAAGCTGAAAAAGTCGGGGCGTGAACGCGAAACATATATATTAAATATATATAAGATGTACCTGGGGCTTCACTTCTACTATAAACTGACCACGCTTCACGGCGACAGGTTCATTTGCTAGTACACTCTCAAGATGGTCTAACATCTCCTTTGCCTGGGTAGATCCGAAGACTGGGTCCGCATCTTGATGGTGCCACACCAAGGCACTCTCTTTAGTTTCAATTGAAGAACCATCAGTGGTTTCTGTGTACAACTTCATAACAGGCTCTGCCATCTCTATCCACCCAAAATCTGTACTCTGACCACATGTTTCCCATTCTTCTTCTGCAGACCACCTGAGAAATGATCACTGTAACTCATCAACTAAATAGAAAATAAGTAAGTATCGAATGAAAAAGAAAAAAGAAATTAATAGCCCATACCTCAAAAAGTAACCATGTTCTGCTGCAATTCCAAGCTTTTCGCATGGAGAAAACCATTTGCCTAAGCTCTCTCTCCCTCTACCGCTAACAATAAAGACAGTATTTTTCGGGTCATCACAGAGTGTATTTATAATTGAGATGACTTCTTGACTTGGAGTTTTGTTAATGGAGGTTTGAGGCATCACAGTACCATCATAGTCCATTAATATAGCTCTGTTTCTAGCCCTAGCATAAGATGATACTATGGTATCTATGGAAAGCTTCCTAAAATTAGGATCAAGTGCCACAACCCGAAAACCAAAACTCAAACCAATTCCCCAACATCGTCTCTTGAAATGGTCTCTGCAACTTCTCTCTAGATCTTGCAAGAAACTTCTTGACCAATACGCCACGTCATGGGTGCTGACATATCTGTAATGCTTTTCGTGTCTCATTTGCTTCTCGAACTCAGCCAACGAGATCGCTTCATTCATTGCCTCACCAGTATTTTCAATATTCCATGGATTAACACGGATTGCACCACTTAGTGAGGGAGAACAACCGATGAATTCTGACACAACTAGCATACTCTTTTTCGCACCACTTGATTCTGAACTCGATTGTGGCTTATTTCCACCCTGTCTACAAACAATATACTCATATGGGATTAAGTTCATGCCGTCCCTTACAGCTGTTACCACAACACATTCTGCGATAGTATAATAAGCCATTTTTTCACTGATCGAAATTGGTCTATCAACGAACACAATTGGTTCATAACCAGGTTTTCCAAATTCTTCGTTTATCCTTTTACAACTAGCATTTATTTCTGCATGTATTACTTCAAGATCTCTCCCTTTACCCCTAGCAGGATTAGCAATCTGAACAAGTACAGCTTTTCCTTGCCACTTCGGATGCTGCCTGAGCATCTGCTCCATTGCCAATATTTTCAAATTAATCCCTTTGAATATATCCATGTCATCGACTCCAAGCAATACAGTTTTCCCCTCGAATTGCTGTTTGAGTTCATTAACTCTCCATTCCTTATCGGCGAGATTCAATACATTCTCGATTTGCCGCATGTGTACCCCAACCGGCATTATCTTAATACCCACCATTCTTCCATAGTACTCTAAACCAATATAACCCCTCTTTGATTGATACTCCAAACCCAACATTCGACTACAACAAGAGAGAAAATGTCTAGCATAATCAAAAGTGTGGAATCCAATCAAGTCAGAATTCAGAAGCGCCTTTAAGATCTCTTCTCTAACCGGCAGAGTTCTATAGATCTCGGACGAAGGAAATGGACTGTGTAAGAAGAATCCCATCCTCAAACGATTAAAACGCCTTCTCAAGAATGTGGGCAGAACCATGAGATGATAGTCATGGACCCAAACGAAGTCATCTTCTGGATTGATAACCTCAATCACCTTCTGTGAGAAAATTTTATTTGCAGCTACATAAGCTTCCCATTGAGATCTATCAAACCTACCACCATGATCGGACGAGAGAGGAAGCATGTAATGGAAAAGCGGCCAAAGATGCGATTTACAGAAACCATGGTAGAATTTCGACAAAATATCAGGCGGAAGAAATGCGGGTACACATTTAAATCTCTCTAAAAGAATCTGTGATACATCATCTTGTTCACTCACATCAATGTCAACTTTCAATGATCCGATATAGAGAATTTCCATATCATCAGGTAAACCATCCTTAAGCTGTAATAGCAAAGAATCTTCATCCCAACTAAAACTCCATCCCTTATTATCAGGCCTCTTCTTGGCCTTAAGAGGAAGTTCATTTGCAACTATTATCATTCTATCTTGAATGACAGATGAAGGAACGTCAGATGAGACACTATTCGCTTGATCATCATCGAGCTCTGAGATAATCCCTGGAACAGTCATTACTCGAGGAAGACGCTTCCTTTCCCTTTCTCGACCCATTGCCGGGAAATTTCCCGACGCTAGATCTAACAAATTTGTATATGATCTTGACAACATATTCTCTCACTAGAATGAAATCTCTATTACAGATCCAAACACCACAAACCCTACAACAAGGTTCCTTCTTTATTTCCTCAAATGTGTATCAAATCTAACAAACCCTAAATCTAGATTCCATAATCAAAATAGGTTTCATATCAAACAAACATTTCAATGAAATCTAACAATACTCAAAAATCATGAAAGAAAGAGAATCAAGTAACCCTAGAAATTACAATTCAATTAACCCAAACACATGAAATTAAATTATGCCCTAAAATACTGATCAAGTCAAAATGTTATAATGAGATGATCAAATTCATAACTACACAGGCTTAAGAAAAAAAAACAGAAACCTTTTTAGGGGAAATTTGTAGCTAACCTCTTTGAATATATCCGATTCTTTCTTTAATAGTAGTAGATCTGGATCAGAAAATTCCGATTTTTCTGGAGTTTACTAGTTTTTGTTTGAAGAAGCAAAATTCTTCTAGGGTTTGTTTGGGTACCTCTCTCTCTCTAGCAGTAAGTAGTAAGTACAATTACAGCAAAGCAAGAAATGAATAAATTTAGACATCAAAATTGAAAAGAGAATCAAAAAGGAAAAAATATTAGTATTAAAAGTAAGGGATAAGGTCTGACGGAGCTAGCTCATAGTATTTTCCTCTTTGCTGTTTAATTCCTTATCGACAGCCCGAAACAATTCCTATTCGAACAAGGAGAAGTTTAAAGGCCATCTTACAGCAAGTCCAATGGGGAGCGGTCCCAGGGCCCTTAATTCACCTTTTCATTCAAATTTAAGGGCCCGGGCTCAGACCCTCAAAATCAGCTCCAATGGGGAGCGGTCCCGGGCCCTTAAATTTGAAGTTTCTTTAAGTTTTTTTATTCAAGTGTTTTAAGTTTAAGTTTTTTTATTCAAGTTTTTTTAAGTTTAAGTTTTTTTGTTTAAGTTTTTTTATTTAAGTTTTTAAATTAATGAGTTTTTTTATTTTATTTTTATTTTATTTTTACAAAAAAAAGAAAAAGAAAAAAAAATAATCCCACCGTTGGATCACCATTGGATGTGATCCAACGGTGGGATTTGCTCCCCAATGTGACCGTTGGGGAGCCCCAACGGTCCCTTGGGGAGCAAAGGGCCGGCCCCTAATAAGGGGCCGCCCCTTATTTGGCTCCGCCCTCCACCCGGGACCGGCGGAAGTCCAATGGGGAGGATGGGGTGTCCCGGGCCCTTAATTTGAATTAAGGGCCCGGGACTCCTCCCCATTGGATTTGCTCTAAGTATTATTGGTCTCTTCCCCGTTTGACTTAGGTAAATTTAGTTTGACTGTATTTGATTTTAGGCGTCCTCAAATCAGTGGTCTCAAGCTAAATTTTGTTATAGAATTCGGGTCAAGGTCCACTGAATTCAACTCCAATGTTTTGAGTTGAAATAGGTGGTCTCAGATCAGATTTTGTTACAAAATTCGGTTTAAGATCTACTGAATTCAACACTAATGTTCAAGAGTTGAAATTGATTTCTTTTTTTAAATATTATTATGTCTTAATCTAGCGATTTAAGTTACTAGTTCTCGCCTCCTTTCGAATCCAAGGATTTGAGCCGATTTTGTAATCAAATCAGTCGAGTCCACCGTTTAAGTTGAAAAACAGTGCGGTAGTGTCTATTTTGAGATGGAACGTTTTAAACCGTTTTATAGAATGTGGGGGACACCAATAACCGGAGGCCCCAGTAACACTATAAGGAGGCGCCTTTCAAACTCCCCTTTAGACATTCCGATCGTTGTTAACGGTCCTCTAAGAAAAGCGATGCATCGAAAAACAATAAAAAATTACGGAATACAAATTATTTTAGTGGTATTTATCGAAAATTTTGATCATTTTCTCTTCTTATAACAAAATTTAAAGAAAAAAACAGTACACATTTAAGTTCTCAGGAAGGCATTTTGATAGTTTCTTTTCCTATAACATAATTAAAGAAAAGAAAATTAAAGCTTTAAAGATTTTTTTTTAATTTACTAACAGATACAACTTAGAGTCCTGGCTCGACCGACAATCAGACGCGACCCTACTCGGCTTGGAGTTTAGCAAGCTTGATCCCGGATTAGGATTTGTGCTTTAACATGTCGGCCCGACTTTATTTCAACCTGGGCGCCGTAGGTCCGGGTTGAAGCCCGAACCAATCCGATAAGCAACTTTAACCAATTTAATGGGAATGGTAGATTTTGTCAAAAAATTTAGAGCAATAAAACATCTTCTTGTTCCTCATCTCATCCAATTTCCGACCACCATCTTCGGTCAACACACCTCTGACAACCACCACCTCTCATCTTTCTTTAAAATTGTCTACCTCCCCCTTTTTTTTTCCTCCTCTCCTTTCTTTTCTTGTTTTTCTTCTCCTCACACCACCGCCATCTTCATTTATCTTTGCTCTCTTCTTTGTCCCTTTCTCTTTCCTACTCCCACCATCTTTCCTACGTCAATATGGGTTTGAGGAAATCTCTAAAATTCGATGTAGACCTTCTCCTTTGCTGGAACAGATGGACGAAACACATGGAGGGGGAGAGAGAGAGAGAGAGAGATAGAGAGGAATGATGACGGAGATATGATAGTGGTGGTCGGAGGAGAAGAGATAGATGAAAAAAATTGACTGTCGTCGACAAAGACAGTTTGTTGGCAACCATTATCGATGTACAGAGTGAATGGTGGTGAGGGTTGGAGGAAACAAAAGGAAAATAAGAAAAACACAACAAGAATTCCAGTCAAATTTATGTATCTATTAAAATTCTTTTGTTTTTCGAAAGCGGTGCCCGGTGACCTCTAGGGAATAATGTAGATAGGAGGTTTAAGACATTACAAGACAATCCTAGACTCACTCACAATTTTAGTGGAGCTGTGGAGATTAAAGATTTTCAAAGGTCAAAGAAAAATTAAGGTACTACTATTAAAACTGTCAATTACATTTAGAGATAGATAATCCATAATATTTTTTCCATTGACAATTTATGACATTATTAGAATCACACTTGAAGATATTTTACTCTAATTGTGGATTTCTTTTGTCGTATATTCTAATTCATAATCAAATAGCTGTACAAAACACTTTTTCTTATTTGTTATTTGTGACCACCATGGCACCAAACAAATTTGACGCACGACATTTATAACTTTTGCTCTAAATTCTCGGATAGCTATGTGGAGGTGACAAATTTCTTGTATGTTTATACCTTGCTGAAGCCTAAAGGTCAAGTTTGAAAAACTTAGAACTCAAAGAGGCCCAAATATGAGATTTGACCGTCATACACCATCGATGTTATTAGAAGTTAACGGGCAAAGATTCAGAGGAAAGAAGGCAAGTTCATAACTAGGCTCAAGACCTCGACGGGACATCAATCACAATATATCAACAATGTCGAAGTGGGATTTAGTGAGAGCAAAAACATTGTGAAATGGAGGGCCTAGACAATATCTAATTGATGATGGTGTCCCAGTTGAGAGCTTCAAAGTAGTTGAAGATTATTTGGTCGGTTTATGGGACTTTCAAGGATAGTTGTAATTAAATGTCCTTCTTTTCCCTTTTTGTGTGTGAGTGGAGTTCATTTCTCATTTGGCGGTTTGTAGGGCCATTGTGCTAGACTAAAAGGAAACATATGCATGGTGCATATATTTTGATGTTTAACCCTGGTAGTGGTAGCCCACTAATAATTTTAGGATATGTTTGAAAAACATATTTTCTATAGAAACTAACTTCGCACAACATATTTACTAAACTGGGGCGTCCACTTGATAGTCCCGAATTATGCGCGTGAGTGTCTGAAGTTCGGGTTATAGGTGAACGCGTAAACTTAGTAAGTGTCGAGGTCTTTTGAGTGAGTCGTGGAGCTTTCGTTAAGAACAAAATTTCGTAGATGTAGGTTTGGATTTAGGTGTCTAAAACGGGAATGATATCGATAACTGATAAGGTCAAAGTCGAGAACGACTCGTCATTGAAGGTGGAAGATTCTGATAGTCTCTCGCGATAGTGTCCGGACGCTAGGCTATAGGTGGACCCGAGCTTAGTAAGGGCGAGGCCTTTTGGATTGGCACAAGTAGCATTTACCAAGAACAAAAACCTCGTTCATGTACGCTCAGACCTAGGTGTTTATAACAGTGACAATATCAATAACTGTTAAGACTTGAGTTAGTCGTTCTGTTTAGAGGTTTGACTTCGGTCAATCCTTCTTCCCCGCAATATGGATTGTATGGAGCCCGATTGGGTGATAATGAGTGTGATGAAGAGATTAAGAGTCAAGGGTGCCTCGTCTAATTGGACATCTAAATCAAATCAACCAAAATCTTGGGGCACCAATCGAATCCGACGGCTCCTCTAACAAAAATCCAAAGCACTTTTAGACTCGGTTAATTGTTTGACGTAATTAATTTACTTATTTAGGAAAATCTTGCTTCTTTAGAATTATAATCGAAGTAGTCTACATTAAGAATTAAGTGATTATCCAACATTCACATAGGCATGCACTTACCATTACAAATATGTTTTTATGCCATTATACGTGTCGATTGGTTTCCAAGTTTATTATACTTGTGCGTCTTTTTCATTCCTTTCTAAGTGTTTTTCTAAAAGTATGAAGTAAGTGCACTTGCTTTTTATGGTATTGAAGTATATTTTGTCAACGTGAAATTAGTCTCAAATGTCCACTCACATGTGTGATGGAAAGTTAACAAGTGACCAGGGGCGGCCCATGCCCAAAGCAGCCAAAGCGGCTGCTTTGGGCCTCACATTTCGAATGGCCCCAAAATAACAACTAGTTACAGGCACCTCCAATGAAAACTTAAGGAAAACTGAAGCCCAACCACCTACCGTAACCTACCCTTCTTTTATTTCGTTGCGGCCTACCGTTCTTTGTTGGGAATGGTGACATAAAATAAGAAAATGGGATCCACAAAATAATCTAAAAACCAATTTAAACCTAGACCCCTATTTCCTTCCACCCAATAAACTTATATACCACATTTTAAAATCAGTGGAACATCGATTTTGACGATATAATTTATTCTATCTTTTTCTAATTTGTTTTTTAATTACGTTTCTTCTTATTAATTCAAGGGTCACGTGTTTATTAAGTGGAGACATAATTACGTTTCTTCTTATTAATTCAAGGGTCACGTGTTTATTAAGTGGAGACAAAACAAATTTAGAGTCTCTATTTTGACACTTAAGAGAATATTATTAATTCACACTCGATAATTAGGACTTTAATTTCATCAAAAAAAAAAATCATGACTTTTAAAAAAAAATTTAGAGTGTTCTGTTGGAGCGTTCTAAGTTTTAAAATTAAGTTTGAACAAACAATAGTTACGGTTTCCAATTCTCTCATCTTTTGATCTCTTCTACTACTTAAAAGGTATGTATTAAAATGGTATTATTCAATGAGAATATAGTTTTTTTTTTGTTGAATGAATTAGAATTTAGTTGTTTGATTCAAATGTAATTTCTCTGTTTTAGACTTAAATTTTTATATTATACTTCATTTATCCAACTGAAAATAGTACGAAAATGAAGCTTACACATCAATCATGACATCCTAAAAGAGAAAAGAACAAGAGGTTATGAAATTAACGAAGTCTCAAGAAGGTTCAATAAAGAAATACTTTGTGAAAGCTATAACACCATAAAATTTTACAATGGCAGTTCTAGTGTAGATTGGATCTTCTTATATAGGAATAGGACATAGTTCAAGTTTGTGATTTTTATGCTTTTTCATCCTAATTTATCTGTTACCGCAAAAATGAACTTTTTTATAACGAGTAATAACGAGTATAAAGAGGGCCCCAAAATTTTTCTCCGCTTTAGGCCTCCGAATTACTTGGGCCGCCCCTGCAAGTGACCATAGGGTGGCTATATATCATATTAAGTTTATCGACATCCAACTCAATATCAACTTACTACGTGTTCGTTAATCTAATTATATTATTGGTTAAAAGAGTACTTTTGCTTATTATACAAATATTCTACACCATAAGATTATTCGATTTCAATGACTAGTCCCACAAGTATGCATGCGGAGATAAAAAAAAATCAAGCAATCCCACAATTAAAGAAAAAATTAAATCCAGGGTTTGGGATCGAAATACTTTTTCCAATGTTCAAATCAGAAAGTTATATCAAATATTCATTTGAATAGGGTACAAAGAAATTAAACCATTAAAAATCACGTTCTCATATGTATATGTTTCCTCTAGAGAGTTCGAAAGGGAATCCAGAAGAGCGCCAGAATTTGAATTCTGTTTCCATTAGAGTCACATATCAAATAATCTACTGAGAAAAAATGTGTATAAATCAAATTGTTGACCAAAATCAAACCATAACGTAAGGTATTTCGATTACTATGAATTACATTACTTGAAAAAATCTCTAAATGATTCCCAATATATGATCAGTCTGAATTGGGTCGATCTTGACTTCATTTGAGTCAGACAAATCAAATTCATACTATGTCAAGAATCAAAACAACATCTCAATCTCATATAACATGGTCGAGCTGGAACCTACATAGGTTACTAAAATCGAAATTGCTTTTACCCTAGATAGATTTATCATATTAAAAAGGATAAGATAAGTTGAGAAGTTGACAGATAACAAATATGTGTCTTACTTTTGGTGGGTCATATGGCCTTGCTCGGAATTTTCGGTCTCAAATTTATTGTGGGTACGGAGTGTTTGGTAAGAAATTAACTATTAATGCACTCTGCTTGGTATATCTGAAGAACCAGAAAGGAATTCGGTGGTCATAAACAAACGCGTTTACAGCCCTTCCACTTATCTCTGCAAGATAATTAAGTAAATTATTAGATCATGCAATATGAGAAAAAAATAGTGTTTCTTATATTTATGTAGTGGTGCTTATCTGGTTGGTTCGGGGCTTCGGGCCCATCTGAGAATAAAGGTCTTCGCTTTACCATTGGTTTAAAGTAGTTTCGGGCGAGCCCGGGACTACATATATTTTGGCCCGAACTGTGATCCAATAGCCCAACGGGCTATGTCTCAACTTTGGTCTTTTGTCGGTCTGGGTTAGACTAGCAGAGAGGGCTCTAACGGTCTAACCATGCCCAACACAAGATCAGAGGATAACCTGGGTTGGGTTCACCCGTCTTCAGACTGAGCCAGTTCGGTTCAGATCGCCCTTAAATGGTTGGGCCAGAGTCGAACCAACCCAATAAGCACTACTAGTATTATGAATGACAGAAAATATGTTATTTGTTCAAGATTGTATTGGTTGAAATGTTGGGTTTACACTATTGAGCAATTATATTTTTCTTATGACAAGATAGAATGATTTCATTGTTTATGGAAATCTATAGTTGGCTAGCCCTTAAGTAGCTAATAACCAAAGTAGCAAAAAGATAGAGTATAAGAATGGTTCTAAAGCACCACTTCACTAGGTACAAAAAGTTGAATTGGCTTTAAAGATGGAATGCTTGTATGCTTAGACTTTAGAGCCTCATATAAGAAATTGAATGTGTAATAATTGAAGTTTATATCTTCCCGGTTTGGCAATTGAAGTTTATATCTACCCCGGTTTCGCGAAAACTAGGTCCCTACTCTATATATGGTGGCTACATGTGTATTACCAGAAATGTCACGGTAGTATTTCTCGAAATATAATTGAAAATTTTCAATGACAATTTAATTGATTATTGTGTATCTATCAGACAAAATTATATATATACACAATGTAGCATTATGACAAAAAAAAGTACTAATAAAATCGTAGTAAAGTTGAGAATCTAATCTTGGTCCAAGCCAGTAGGTGAAAACAAGCCGTAGATATTTGCATCATTAACATATAAACAAATCTCATATCAAGTTGCTTTTCAAATTTTAATCTTAATTTTACAGACATCCAATTGTAACTTATTTTACAGATGTACGACTGATTTAAAATGAAAGTATTAACAATGATAAAGTAACCTACCACCTATCCTCCTCCATTTTTTTTTTTACGTGAACAATATGACAAGAGGGACCAACAACCCTTGGTTGGAGTGGTAAGAGGTATAGTCTTCCATCTTAGAGGTTAAGGGTTCGAACCAAGCAGAACAATTCAAAAAAAATGTGACAAGGGGGATTTGAGGGTAAGAATGGAGAAATCAACTCACTTAAAAATGTCATGTCATTAAATAATATTTGTAGTAAGTAATACAATTTTTTGATATTTCTCCAAGTTTGTTTCTCTTGGAAAATCCAAAGCAAAATCAATCAATCTAAGAAATTAACAACCTAGAAAAGGAAAGAGTCTAGCTACTCTCTTATGTACTACTATATTCCAATCTATACACATAAACTTAATAAATGGTATAAAAAATATTTCTAGTTGACTAGTTCTAAACTAAGGTATGATGAAACTAAGATCAAATTTAATGACCCATCCCCGGGCTGGGTACGGATCGTAAAAGACGATCGTTGACACGAGCTAGATGTTGTCGACGACTAGTAGTAGTGAAGAGCTTCCCATTGATATTGATCATGGCATGACCTTTTTTGCTTGGTGTAGAAGAAGGTATTCTGCCCTTAGGTAGGGCATTTAGTAACAAACTATCCTCCAAAGATGAAGGAACTTTCATCTTCATCATCCCTTCATGAGAATTATCCTCCAATTTTAAGAGCTTTCTAGCTTCCAATGAAGAAACCAAGATTGATAAGAAAAGAACCAATAATAGTATATTATTGGTTATATTATGACTACCCATATGTATAAAATGATGGAATAATGAAATTGAAGAATCACCTAGAACCCAGAATTCGAATCTTACTGTATCGAAAAATATATAAACTAAGCTCACAATTAATGATTTTGATGAGGGGTTTATATGAGTTTTTTGATCTTGTGAGAATAATGAAATTGTGAAAGAAATGAGTGGAGAATTGGGACTTTGTTTTTGAAGTGTCTGAAATGGGAATTGGTTAGGTTTGATTATATAGGCAAAATATGTAGATGAATAGAGAAGGGGAGAGAGAGAAACGTTGAGATACTAGGTCGCGTGTGAATAGGCTAGAGAGAGAAAGTAGAGAGAGAGAGAGAGAGACGTGGAGGTGAAGTTATAAGCTGGTTTAAGAGGAAGAGTAGTAGTTAGTTGTAGTAGTATTATTATTATTATTTGGGACGTACCAAGTCATCGTCGTCGGAGAGAAGCCGCGTGGTGATTGGTGATGAGGAGTAGGAGGGAGGGCCGAGGGGGGATTTTTAGAGAGAGAGAGAGAGAGAGAGGAAGAGGAAAAGGACGCGGGCTGATTGCCACCGTCAAATTCAATACAATTTTGCTGCCTATATTTTATGATTATGGACACGTGACGTATCTCAGACCAATGGATTGCATCATCTATGACCAATCCCCGACATTTGGACTTCAATGATCCTAGGCATATTATATGGGTTTCTAATTAGGTCCAAATTTGTGACCGGTTGGAACATTTGGCTCCCATACTTGTAAAGGTCGCGACTTTGGGACATGAAGAAAAACTTTAGATCAGACGTTAGACTTGTTCATTACATAGCACTATTCACATTCATAATCCTTTATCTCTATCTATAAAATGAATTGATTGTTAGATCTTTTCATTAGTTTCTTTCCATTACAATGACTAGGGCTTCGTCCCAAACAAATCAAGGCTTCCGTCCATTTGATGTAAATTTTCCCATCACAGGTCGCTTGTATGTGTATGCCAATGATATTGATGGTCACCAATCATGCAGATTTGTCCGATATTTGAACTCAAAAAATAATGTGAGAGAGAGCAGAAGAGAGAATACATGAGGAGATAAAGATTAGGGTGTAAAATACATAAGAAAAAAATCCAATTGTGGGATCCAAAGTGAAGATGCCCCTAGGTCAAGTCTTTATGCCCCAGTGACTTTTCTTTATGTCCAGACGTAAAAATTGCTCGAATTTGTCCTCACTTTTGAATTTCAATGCTGATAGGCAAAAAGTATCGGTTAATTTCATTTTGGTCTTCTATCGTGATATGTTTCTCTTTCTTTAGACTCAAGATCGAGAAAATACCAGGGTTTCAGTTGGGTCGCGATGAAACCCTAGAATCTTAATTACAGTCAGCGACTGAAATCTCAATTTGGAGTTTCTAGAGAGGGATAGTTGCGATGTAAGACTACATCCCATATTGGTATTCCTATAATTTGGGATGTCTAGAGAGACGTAAAACCCCAAGGTTTAAGTAGGAATCTAGGACTAACACCCTAGATTGGGATTTCTTGAAATTTGGGATTTTTTTTATGAGAGATACCAAGTGAGAAGATGGTAATGGTGGATGAAATGGTGAATGATATGATGGTGGGGGTTTTGATACGAAGGGCTATTGGAGAACTTTGAAATTCAAGGCAAAAAGTTTCTAGTGTTTTTCAAGAAGTTAATAACAATTTTTAAGGAGGAAAATGAAATGGGGCTTCCGTTGGGCATACTCCCAAGTGCACTCCCACTCACAAGAGAAGACCATTTTGAACTTTTCAGTCTGACAAACCTGTGAAAAGACCAAAATGGCCTTGTCACTGTGAGGGGGAGTACACCTGCGAGTATGTCTAGGAAGTCCCCTATCACCATTATTTTAAGAAGTTCAAAATTTGTGTTCTTCATATTATTTTATGAGATTTCCAAAAAAATTAACCAAATTCTAAACTTAGGATTTTTCCAGAATAACACAAGCAATTCCTCGTTAATTCGTTCAAGATCCAAGAGGTTGTGGATGCATACTTGACTTGAAGTTGTGTGGACCAACCCTAAAAAATGATCAATGTTAAATATGGAGGTGTTAAAAAACAAAGAATAGAAAACAAACGAACATATTTAAATACAAGCCATGAATGAACCAATTCCGACCTGTCTTCTTGCAAATCTCGTGTTCATGCTTCATATCTCATTTCTAGTATGCATGCAGTTGGTTTCATCTTTGATAGATAATCAACTGCTTTACTAACTTCGGTCCTTGAACACATTATGTATTCGGCAAGCATCAAAATATCTTCGTTTAGTTACATCATATTGATATTCAAAGAATGGTGCTTCAGAACAACCTTGGCTAGATGATTTAGGAGCAACTAGTCATATGTCCCCACATGATACTAACTCTTTAAAATTCTCATGTGTATATTCCGAATAACTCCGTTGTATGTCAAAAACCATTGGTTTTATTTTATTTTAATTGGATTGGCCATTGGTTCAAAAAGGGGCCCAAAATAAAAATCCCACCCAAGGTTGCCTAAAAATGAAAGGGAGGTCCAATGTGTCAATTTGGGATTCAAAATTACGTAAAGGGCCCTTAGAAAATAAAGTATTTACCGTTCATGCCATCGAAAATTACAAAATTGCCATTGAAAATTACAAAATTGCCATGGAAATTTCTCGGGAAACGATTTTTTTTTCTGAAAAAGAATCTGACAACCCGTCCATCAGAATCTGTATTGTTCAGAAATTTACGGAACTGCCACCAAAAAATTCCCGGAAAACGAAATTTTTTTCGGGAAATTATTTTATTTACTGGAAATTTTTTTCTGTACTAGACACTTTTGCTGGGCGGGAATTTAAAATTTGGGCGGGTATTTGAAATTTCGTTTGAAAATTTCAAAATTTCGAAAAAAAGATTTTGTGACCGGGAAATTATTTTATTTAATGGAAATTTGGGAGGGAATTTGAAATTGCGTCCAAAAAAATTTGAAATTTTTAGACGGAAATTTGAAATTTCAAAAAAATTTGAAAATTGGAATTTTTTGTGTACGGGAAATTATTTTATTTACCGGGAAGAGATGGTTTGCTGGGCGGGAATTTGAAATTTCGTTTGAAAATTTCAAATTTTCAAAAAAATTTTAAAATTTTAATTTTTCGTGTACTGGTAAATTATTTTATTTACCAACCAGTTTTTTTTCCAGGAAAACGTCAGCATGTCCCGTCCAAGGACAAGAGCGGGATAAAAATAAAAAAACTGACATTTGGACCTGCAACTAATTTTTGGGTAAGAGTGAATTTTTTTTGGATTTACCCCCCAGATTTTGGACCTTCCACTCAAAAATCCTTTATTTTTGTTGAAAAGTCAAAAACGGTCGGTTGATTACCAAGTTATTTTTTTTTTGTCATAAGCTCCGTCGAATGAGCTGACTGATGACTCCTAACATAATTTTGAACATAAAAGGTCAAACTTCCTCAACTTGTTGTCCTACAAAAAATCTTTACAAAATCCTAAACGCCTTTTGACATGACCCACTTTTGTCTCTAAATACAAATACATTTTACAAGTCAAAATATTGAATTAAATATACTAATTAACTTGTCTTTTTTGTTTAAATTTTATGAACCAAAGTCAAAGAAAATAAATGGTTTTAAAGCAAATAAATGGTTTTGTCTGGTTAATTGTGTACATATTTGAAACAACTTAGTTATAGACACTCAATCTTTTATGCAGTAATAAAAGTATAAATAATTGATGAATAGGTTTTAGATTGACATTAACTTATAAAACCAATCCTTATCATTTGCTTTTCCTGAAATCTTAATGCTTGACTTTCCACTAGGCCATTACTAAACATTTACTTATAAAACCAACATATTCTAATTGTCAAGATATAGAGGAAGTCTTCCAACAAAAAAATATACAAAGAAAGTTCAATTTGGTTGATGGTCACATGCATATCAGGAAAAGCCCGAGCTCGATTCTTATCCATACCAAGAAAAATTATCAAAACATATGTATAGCCCTTTTCTTCTTGCGTATTTAGGACCCTTTCGTTACGTCACTGTAAATGTCTAAGCTTGGTCTTAGTCAAACCTAGAGTTGTCAATATTTGGTTGCTCAAATGACCGATAGTGTTGACATAAACTCTATAATCCGAGAAGTCTCAAGTTCGATTCCCATAAGAAGTGGAATCCATGATTTATTGTTATTAAAGATATCAATAAAGTAGTTTAGTTGGATTATAAATTCGGTTCTGGAACAATTTAAATTTGGTGGTTATTGTGCTTATCACATCCTATTGATGTACAATGCCATAAGAGTTACATAAGTAAGTTCATAGAACTTTTGAATGTAAAGTGCCTCATGAAGGGAAAGAAATTGACCAGACACAGACTCAAAAAAACCTTAAAGGTTGACAAAAAAGATCCTAAAGATCGAGAATGAAAAGATCCTAAAGTTCGACAACATAGAATAATATTATACAAATAAAAGTGACAAAACCACTCGACAATGGAATTGTAGTTAATGAAGTCCTCATCTCCCTCGTTTCTTCCTCTCTGACTACTACACAATTTCTTATTATAGATCTAAAAGTAACAACAAACTAAAAAAAAAAAAATCCGGACAAGACCTTGGAACTGCCTAAATAACTGACTCGCTACCAATTATGGAGGCAATGTTGAAATTAAAATTTGATCTCTGCCCGACTCTTTCTCTCTCTAGAAACAGTTATTGCAAGCGCCCATTTTTTTAAGAGTTAATTCCTATATGGCCCCCTACTTTGTGACCAGCTTCCTTTATGGCCCCCTTTTTTTCGTAAATTCAAATATGGCCCCCTATTTTCAGATAAATGTCATTACTACCCTTCTTAATTCTAAATTTAAAACAATAAAAAAATTATTTCCACCTCACCCCTCTCTCTCTCTCCACCTCATCGCTCCCTACACCTCACCCCTCTCTCTCTCTCTCCAATTCACCTCTCTCTCTCTCTCTCTCCAACTCTCCTCTCTCTCTCTCCTACTCACCCCTTTCTTATTTCCGGCCGGCCACCTTCAAACTTAAAAAAAAAAAAAAAAATTTCTCTATCCTCTCTCTCTCTAAATTTTTTTTGTTTTAAATCTCTCTCTTTAGCATTTTTCTAATTCTTATTTTCAGTTTGAGTTTAGTATTAGTGATGGATTTCAGGAAGTTTGATTTGATAGGGTTTTGATAATCAGAGGAAACGATTTCAGGGTTTGAGAGAAGTAATTTATTATCTGGTAGGTAAAGAAAGCAATTAAAGAGTGAGACTAGTAGCTGACATAGTTAAGTTACACACTGAAAGTTGGTTTTCCCTAATACAAATTCTTTCTCTCTCTAAGTTCCAGTGTTGTTGCAATTTGAAAACCCTAGAAGTTGAAATGGTTCTTGAGTTAGAAAATTCATCATCCACTATGAATGTTTCTACAGCTTCTGGAGAAGCTAGTGTTTCTTCAACACGTACACAAACAACATTACCGCCATTGAATACGACGACTAAGAAGAAGAGGAATCTTCCAGGAATGCCAGGTTTTAATCTTACTTTTTTTAAACCCTAAAAATAGACTCTATTAAGTTATTGGATTTTGATATTGATTTTGTGTTTGAATTGTTTTAGATCCAGATTCTGAAGTAATTGCTTTATCCCCTAAAACCCTAATGGCAACGAACCGATTTGTTTGTGAGATATGTAAAAAAGGGTTTCAACGTGATCAAAACTTACAACTTCATCGCCGTGGTCATAATCTTCCATGGAAACTCAGACAAAGAACGGGTAAAGGGATTTGTAAAAGGGTTTATGTTTGCCCTGAACCTTCTTGTGTTCATCATAATCCATCTAGGGATTTAGGTGATCTTACTGGAACTTTTTGATTCACTTTCTGATTAATTTGGGTTTTACAGAATTGCAGGAAAATTCCACCATAGGAATCTTGAATCAAAACTTGCCGCCACCACCTCATATGAAGGAAATCAATGGAAGCTCCAGCAGCAACAATGTTAGTACCATTAGTAATATGTTGACAAGCACATTTTGTTCATCTTCATCATCAATGGTGGGTGGAAATTTACAGAATCAGGATTCAGCATTTTCTGATCTAATTTGTTCAATGGCAAGATCAGAAACACCAACAACAATAGTTCCATCAGTTTTACAGAATCAGGATTCAACATTTTCTGATCTAATCTGTTCGTGAACAGATCCTCCGGCGAAGGGAAACCCCCTTCGCCGGAGTTTTAGAGAGAGAGAGTGGAGAGTTTTTTAAAAAAAAAAATTTAGAGAGAGACAGGAGAGAGAATTTTTTTTTTTTTAAGTTTGAAGGTGGCCGGCCGGAAAATTTTCCGGCCGGCCACCTTGCCGGAGAAGAAAGGGGTGAGTAGGAGAGAGAGAGGAGAGTTGGAGAGAGAGAGGTGAAATTGGAGAGAGAGGGGTGAGGTGTAGGGAGAGATGAGGTGGAGAGAGAGAGAGGGGTGAGGTGGAAATAATTTTTTTATTGTTTTAAATTTAGAATTAAGAAGGGTAGTAATGACATTTATCTGAAAATAGGGGGCCATATTTGAATTTACGAGAAAAAAAGGGGGCCATAAAGGAAGCTGGTCACAAAATAGGGGGCCATATAGGAATTAACTCTTTTTTTAACGAATACCGTAGTAATTACTTTCCAAAAGACCTGGAGTCATATGTGGAAAAACCAACGGACTGAGGCTAAGGTTTATGGTGAGCTTTGTTGGGAAATCTATAAAATCTGTTTAAAAGCACCTTTCGCTAGGTTTCAGTCAGTGAATACCCACTAATTGGAGGACGAGAAAAAGAGTGCTTTTATAGAACAATTAAGTCAACACCATGGGAAGTTTGAAAAAACCCCCATAGGAGTAATAGGCGCCTCCCTCGAGGAAAATTTGAAAGACAGTTTGTAAAGGAAGTAAACGCCTGTAAAACTTCCCAAACACCATGACACGTACCATTAGGGATGGAGAAGTTTCAAAGACGGTTTTTGAAGTGTTATTGGTGCTTCTTCTACACAAACTTCGGAGGGGAGCGTGAGTTAAATGGGTGCCAATAACACTTTAGAGAGACGACTTTAAAGTTCCCCTGAGAGATATCAATAAAAAGGTGCCATCAAATGTACCCATTAAATATATTTCAGTTTGTAGCTGTTTCAATTTTATAAAGGGCATATTTAGTGGGAGTCTTCAATATAAAATCAATATCCACTTGCCAGCAATTGGTAGCCACAGTTGGTCAGTCTACCAACTCCGTAATGGGGAGGTCCGAGGTCGATTCCATGGAAGTACAGATCCAGAAGTATTGAACTTGAGTGTAAATAAAGTAATTTTTGTAGACTTTAGGCTATTTAATTTCGTCGACTTTAGGGCATTTAATTTCGTCAGGCTTTAGGCCAGTTGTAATTCGGCAGTTATCGTGTTTATCACATCGTATCGATGTATCAATGCATTTGTAATGATCATGTAGTCAATATTCCAAAAAAATAAAGCAGTATCCAATTTAGAAGTGTCTAATGTAAAGAAGTGTCATAAAAGACATTTGAATGATTTCAAGAAACACAAGAAGTCAATCGACCAAGCTATACGAAAAGGTAATAAGTTATTTGTCAAATCTGGATAACTTTTCTTATAAGATCCGGGAGCTAGTTTTGTTATATTATATATGGCTACAAGCCTCTCACATTTTTTTTTGGAAGTCGACTACGATCTACGTCAGTCGTTACAATTGGCATTGATACATCATAGATGTGATAAGCTCGATAACCGCCTACTCAAACTCAAACAAGACCGACGTCAGTCGTTACAATTGGCATTGATACATCATAAATGTGATAAGCTCGATAACCGCCTACTCAAACTCAAACAAGACCGGGCCTATAACCGAACCAGACAATGGCCCAACTATATTATTTAGGGTTATTTCCCTAATGGCCCCCAACTTTGTGACCAGCTTCCCGCCTGGCCCCCTACTTTACAAGAAATACCCATATGGCCCCCTTCAGCTATAACACCGCTACTCTCTCTCTTCCATTTATTTTCTCTCTCCTCCAGCATGTTTTCTCTCTCTGCCACCTCGTTAAAACCAGCCACATCATCGTCTTCACCGGCAAGGTTGCCGGCCGGCGACCTTTAAACTTTTTTTTTTGTCTCACCTCTCTCTCTCTAAACTCCGGCGAAGGTTTCCCTTCGCCGGAGCTAGGTCTATTCATCACGAACAGACCAGATCAGGGTCTGTTCATCACGGACAGACCCAGATCTGGGTCTGTTCATCACGAACAGACCTTGATCTGGTCTGTTCGTGATGAACAGACCTAACTCCGGCGAAGTTTTCCTTCGCCGGAGTTTAGAGAGAGAGAGGTGAGAGATTTTTAAAAAAAAAAAATTTTTTTTTTAGAGAGAGAGAGAAAAAAAAAGTTTGAAGGTCGCCGGTCGGAAATTTGGCCGGCCGGCGACCCTGCCGGTGAAGACGATGATGTGGCTGGTTTTTACGAGGTGGCAGAGAGAGAAAACATGCTGGAGGAGAGAAAAAAGAAATGGAAGAGAGAGAGTAACGGTGTTATAACGGAAGGGGGCCATATGAGTATTTCTTGTAAAGTAGGGGGCCAGGCGGGAAGCTGGTCACAAAATTGGGGGCCATTAGGGAAATAACCCTATTATTTATACTCTAGTAATCCCATTTCAAATACACCTTCTCTGGGGTTCGAACCTGGGACCTCCAGGGCTTTCTAGAGTTTATGTCAACACCTTGGAACCACTCGGGCTACCAACTGTTGACTCAAGCCTCTCATATTAGACAATGGTGTTATGTACTCAAGCCTCCCCACGTAAGGCTCACTTCGATTAATAGTATAATGCTAAAATGAGACATTAGCCCCATGAATGACACCTTTCATGTGGGTAAAATAAACATCAGAAAAAAACCATGTAGTCTAAGATTAAAGTAGTAGAGAACAAGAAAAACTAGACAGACTTACTTATTTGACTTGTTGTGATTCGTGATTCGTACTTCTAATGATTTTGATCCACTCAATCGCGAATCACGGCAAGGCACATAGTAAGTTTGCCTGAATCTTTTTATTTTTTTTTATTCCCTACTGGTACTAGTATTAAAGTAAATTATCTTTCAACAAAAAAAAAGAGTAAATTATCATTTTGTGTATTACAATCATTGCAAAGAAGAATCATAACAAAACCGTCAAATTTACTAGGATCTACGGTGGATCCTCTCTGTCAGACAAACTCCAACCCTAACCCGTCTTACGCCTAAAAAATCATTTTTTTCACCTAAAATTTTCAACCTCGGCTCAACATCAAAAATTCAGCTCCAACCTCAACCTCTCTTGAGGCTTAAAATTTGTGCATATGGGAAACGTGTGTGTGGGTTTTTTGTGGGTGTGCAAAAAACGTATGTAATTTTGTTTATGCGCGAAACACGTGTTTGAACTATTTTGAAGATAACATTTTTTTTCAAAGTTGGGGAACTATTTTCGAAATAATATTTTTTTTTACAATTTTAATTTTTTTTAAAACTAATTAAAGTTTAAAAATAAAAAATAAAAATAATTATATTTTCTCGGGAATTTTGGCCAATACTCCCTCAAAAATTTGGACTTTGGTTAAAAAAGATCAGTCAATTTTTTTTAGTCTTCAGCTCCTAAGTACTTTCTTAATTTGCAACACCTTGCGACAACTTTGCAACGCCTTGTGATAGCTTTGCAATGCCTTGCGACAACTTTGCAGCACCATGCGACAACTTTGCAACGCCTTGCGACAACTTTACAACTGTTTTGCAATAGCTTTGCAACACCTTATAAAACTTTGCAACACCTTGCCACAATTTTGTAAAAAAATATTGAGTTTTTAACCAAACAAAATACAAATATTTGGGGGTGTAAAAAGCAGTTACAATATTTGGGGTTTTAACAAAAAAAATTTCAACTTGTCTTTTTAACTAAAAAAAAGTTTAAAATTGGATCTTCGACCCAATTTCTTATTTTTTTAACTCTAAAATAATCATCTTTAAGAAATAGTAACTATTAAAAAATATCAAAAGATAATTTATATTTTAAGAATAAGAAAAAAAAATTGGACCATTGGATGTGATCCAACGTCTAAATCACATCCAACAGATAAGATAAAATGGTCACATGACCATTGGGAGTCCCAAAGGTCATGTGACCACCCTTCAGCCAACCTCCCAACGGTCATGTGGCCACCCCTTCAACCGACCCAATATGTTGGGTCGGTTGAACGAGACTCGCAACGGCCAGTGACCATCATTCAACAGACCTCCGAACGGTCATGTGACCACCTCTTCAGCCGACCTAAAAACATCTCCAGTCCAAGTCCGGCTGAGGCTAAAATTTTGAAATGCCCCCTTACATTATGGGCAACTAAAGTGTCCTCAATATGACCGTTGAGGACTCCCAGCGGTCATGTTGGGATCATCTTTGCCGTTGGATTATCCAACGACTAGATCTTCCTCTTTTTTTTTTTTAATGTAAATTATTTTAACTTAAAAAAATACATTAATAAACAAAATACATTAAAACAAACCAACTTTTGCATTAATAATCCAACGATCAAAAAACATTACTAATAATCCAAAATACATTACTAACAATCTAACGATCAAAGTCTATTCGTTGTCATCGTTAGATCTCGTTCTACGTCTTTTCGAGCTTGCAGTACACCAAAGGCTCGTTCAACGTCTTTTTGAACCGACTCTTGTCTTTTGGCAAAGTATGCTTCTTTTAGGCCATATGGATTAGAAATAGTTTTACCTAAAGTACCCCATTGAGGGTATATCCCATCAGCAAGATAATAACTCATATCATATTGTGTGTCATTAACTACATAATTAACTAGGGGCTCTCACCCATTAACAGTTTATCAAAAACCGGTGAACGTTTAAGAACATTAATGCCATTGCAAGATCCAGGCACCCCAAAAAATGCATGCCTTATATGGAGGTTTGATGATGCAACTGCTTCTAGGATGATAGTTGGGGCTTTGACATGGCCAGTGTAGGTTCCGAGCCATGCGACAGGACATTTACTTCATTCCCAATGCATACGATCAATACTCCCTAGCATTCCAGGAAATTATTGTGATTCATCGAGTGCTAAGAGTCTAGATATGTCTAACTCATTCGGATCCCTCAAGTATTTAGGGTCGAAGACATGGATGACTCCTATTATAAATTCTCGTAAAGATTCAATTACAGTAGACTTACCAATCCGACAATATTCGCCTTGTGAATCGGTCGGACTTCCATATGCAAGCATCCTCATTATAGATGTAATTTTTTGATGAGGTGACAATCGCTTTTGGCCCATTGTATCAATTCTTTTGGTAAATTTGGAGTTGTATTCCCCAACAACATTGAGAATACACAAAAATAAATCACGATTCATCCTGTAGTGTGAGCGAAACTTTGTATCATTATATGTTCGAGTTTCATTGAAATAGTCTCTCATAATGGTTTCATGACCAAGTTATGTACTATAATCCATCGTTTGGCGACCCGAAACAGAACCAACATAACGAGAACGTTTTCATGTAACGTTCTTTTCCATTTCTTCTCACATTCTAAGATCATCATCATCCCTTTCTCGAACCCATTTATCTTCTTCAAGCATCAAGTTTAATAAAGTAAAACTGGGATTCATTGTATAGTAAAAAAATGAAGTTTGATGAGTTTGTAGAGAAAGAAGAAGATAAAGTTTGATGAGTTTGTAGAGAAAGAGATATGTATTTATCGAGAAATATGAGAAATTTAATATGGTCGTAGAGAAAGAGATGTGTATTTATCGAGAAATATGAGAAATTTAATATGGTTGTCGGATGGGTAGAAAGAGAAAAATTCAAATTTTCGCCCTCAAGAGAGGCTGAGGTTGGAGTTGAATTTTTTAGGCTGAGCTGATGCTGAAAATTTTGGGTGAAAAAGTGGGTTTTTCGGCGTAAGACAGGTTGAGACTGGAGATGCTCTAATATTGAGTCGGCTGAACCGGAGAGTTGGGTTGAGCCTAGGGGTGGGACTTTGGCCTGGAAACTTGGGACCCGACCACGACCGTCTGAGTCCGAAGGGTTCGTGACCGTCCGATGCCCGAATCGGTTCGTACCAGCCCGATTGAAATAGCTTAAGCGGACGAACGGGGACATAAGTCCTTACCCGGTGATCCGACCGAGTCCGCCCGACCGAACCCGTCCGTTTATCCTACCCGTTATACCCGCCCGCCTATATGATTGATCTTAAGCCTTATATATGTAAGGTTAGTTACAACCGTTAGCTTTCAAGAATAAAAATATATAACATTAGAAATTACTTTTCTTAATCTTGTATTCGTCTCTCTACTTCTCTAGTCTCTCTGCTCCAAAATCTCAATATCTCATCAGTAACTCTTAAATCCACAATTCACAGATCGTAATCCATGAGAAGCAGAATAATCCTAGTTCATGAGAAATCTCAATGATTGACTTTAATTTTGTATTCATTCACTTTTAGGAATTGTAAATTGGGAGTGTAGAAAGTTGTATCTAGCTACTAAACAGTTTTAGTTTTGAATGAATTTTTTTATTTGTTCATTAGTGACTGACGCCGGTTTGTCCGACTATCAAAACGGTCACGAACGGTCACTTTGTTGGAGAAAAATCTGAAATATCCGTCTGTTTTGTCCGGATGTCCGAGTGGACGCTTGCGAATTGTCCCCGTTCCGCCCGAACTGGCCCAGTTAATGTCCCTTTCCCGCCCGTCCGGACCGATTCCCACCCCTAGTTGAGCGTCAGTCGACTGGGGTTGTCTTAAACCCAAACAACCCTACTCTCTATTTTCAAATGAGCTTCTTCCATGGCTTACTTCTCGACTTTCATCAGAACCTTTCGATCTCACAACTTCCATTCATTTCTCAAACACCAAAACACATCACACTTTCTCTCACTACAAACCCCACTCCATGAATCTCTCTCTAGAATTACTTCATCATTTCCATCTTCAATTTTTCAGAGAAGTTTCTCAGTCACTGAAGAAAGAATCGGAATCGAATCGACCGATTCTAAGAACAGTGAATCAGTTGAACCGATAAGAAAATCAGAGAAGAAGAAGAAGAAGAAGCCTTTAGATGTTTTGTTTAAAGAAGCGGTTGGATTAAGTGAAGAAATTGAAACTTCTTCATCATCTTCAGACGATGAAGATGAATCAAAGAAAGAAATTCATGAACTGAAGAAGAAATTGAAGGATTTAGAAAGAGAAATCAGAAATTTAAAGAGGGGAAATTTCAGAGTTAATAGAAAGAACAATAGAAAGGAGAAAGAACAAGAAGAAGGTGAAATTTCGGTATTAGAATCTAAACCTAATAGTTTGTATTCAGCTTTTACTAATAAATCAAACAGATTAGATTCTGTAGTAGATAGAAATTCTAAGAAGATATCTGATAAACCAGTGGAGATGGTTCAAGTTCCTAATAGATCATTAGGTTTAAAGCCATTTAAGGAGCTTTCACCTGAGATTGTTTTACTAGCTAATTGTTTATATGATGAAGGATACTTAAAGAAAGCTAATTTCTTGCCACCAAATAAGTTGGAATTGAGTCGTTTTTCGACGTTTTATTCCCGGGATTTCTTAAGATCTGCTGCTGAGAAGTTTGGGCAGGATCATCAGGATATCGTAAAGTAAGAACCCTAACCCTCCTAAATTATTTATGATTGCTTGTCTTATGTACTAGTGATAGAAAACGCAAATGCTGTACTTATCAAGTTTTAGGAAACATGTTGAAAGCGCCTTGAATATGGTTCGATGTCTAACCTGATTTACGACTTGAAAAACCGTTCTATTTAATTATGTTTGCCTAATCTTACAAGGGGTTGTTATTAATGTAAAGTGGTATCCTAAAGTCCGCTTTGACGCGGCTCAGTGTGAGCTAGCTACAAATACTAAAACACTCGAGAAACTTTGGAATCCTGTTCTTTTATCCGTTCACGTAAAATTATTGCACCATTGTTTGCCCTGGAGCAGGTCTCACTAACTGAACCACGTAAATCTCTTGTGTTTTTGTGATTGCTTACTCCCTTTATTGCTTTTCTTGGTTTGAGTGTCTTAGTCATAACAAAACGTTTGAAGTTGGAATCTTTAGTGAACGATACATCTCCAAAACAGAATAGATATAGTTTATTTACCAATTGGGTGAATTCCGTTTTGGCTCACAATTTGTGACCAACTCACAGTTATGGCCCCCCAAGGGTAAAAGAAAATTCAATTTTTTTCCAGAAGTACCTTGGGGGCCAAAATGGAATCAAATCTCAAAAGCTTCAAAACCATTAAAGCCACACCTCATCTCTCTTTTCCCTGTATAAAGTTGGTAGCTTGATGTTAGCGAGTTAATTATAGCACTCAGTAATTTTAGTGTTTAAGGTGTGTTATAGCATTATGCGTTTATGTGTTAGCCAAACATTTTCTTAGAGTTGTCTTTTGAAACTTTACTAAGTGAAGAAGAGCCGTAAGTATGAGTCCAATCTCAACATGGATGAGTAGGTGTCTAGATCACCTCGAAGATAGGTTCATGTTTAATTAGGGTTGGGTATCTTAGTATCCATCCTTTACCTAAAATAATGTAGGGTTTACTTGTTTAGTGTCCAGGTTGGAATAAGAATAGGGTTTTGTTAATATGTTACAAGGAAGCAAAGGCTTCTGAAGAGAAAAAATATAAAATTATGGTAGTCAAAACCAAGGAATGAAATGTCGAAAAGTTTCGGTCGAAATGACCGAAATTTTTCGGTTTTTCAATATAGGTATACAGAAATACATATACATAAGTTTCGTGTAAGATTTCGCTCGAAATCATCGAAATTTCGCTCGAAATCAATTTAGGATACTTACTTTCAGTTGTTCTTCATTTTTCTAGTTTAATCTTCATTTTTCTTCACTGTTTCTTCTCAGATCTTCAAGAAATCCTTTCATTTCTTCTTAACAAGTAGTTTATCTCATATTACAGGTGAAGATTCATCAAGAAATTGGGGTTTTTAGGGTTGATTTTGATAGAAATCTAGAGAGAGAGAGAGAGAGAGCATGTCGGCTGGAAAAGAATACGATTTGGGTTTTAGGGTTTTTTAGGTTTAAATGATAATTTATAAAGGCGCCCCTCTTTACAGTAAAAGGTGCCTGCTTCACTCACAAGGGATGCGCTTTTAATACTTATAGAGGGCGCCCTTAACACTCCTTTGGGATGTCTCACATCATTTCTAAATTTTCTAATATTTACCCCCTACTATAACGGCTTCAAGTTATCTTTTTCGAAGTCAGCCCCTGGTATTATAGTTTTATTATAGATTAACCCTAAACTTAACGAATTTTGTCACAAACCCGTCAATTATTTTTCAAGTTTATCCCGTATTTCATGTTAGAGTCAAGACTACATATTTTTCATACTTAGTTATGGTTGAAAGTCTTGTTATGCACAACTAAATCACATTTATATCATTTCCGTAGATTTGTTAAATTTCCACACTGACCGAAACGTTTCCACGAAACGTTTCCAGTTTTGGGCCGACCGAAATTTCCACCGAAACCGAAGTTTCATTCCTTGGTCAAAACACCATCATGAAGTTAGGTCCTCTGAAGTACAAAATCGGATTCAATAGAACCTTTTTTAGGCTCGAAGGCTTCAATATGTTTAGACAAAATAATATATTTTTTAGGGCATTATAGAGGCATCCTAAGAGTTCATATACATAGGAATTGGTCGTAACATTCTAGGTTTTAATTACTATTATAGATTCATAGACTTAGGAGAATATGCTATTCAAACTGCTTCTTTTTGTATTTTTTTTTCGGACACTGCTGTTGGATATTCAGTCACTATAGGGGTACAAGGTAATACTTTTACTTATAGCTTTTTGTACTGCCAGATATATTGTTAGGACCACAAATACTAGTCTAAATGTTTTGTATATAATGTAACAATTAATGATCAAAATTCGAAAAGTAAAAAAATTTAAGTATACATTGGAATCCATTTGTGTTCACGCGAACTTTTGAAGGGAGAGACTGGGAGATGATAAGTGACATAGATATTACAAATGGTAGTATTGTAGCAGATTCAGAAGCATTACGAACTAACAACGTAAGTCATACTAATAACCGTGATTATTTTTCAAAAAAAAAATACTAATAACCGTGATCAAGCAATTATGAGGGAGACCTCGATAAATACCAACTAAGCTTTACGAACTAAACGTAAGTTCATAACATGAATGAATAAAGAACTACATTATCTGCCCATGTATAGGGCTTGGCTACTATGTTTCCACCTTTTAGGCTCTTCTCTTTAAACCCTGAAAATAGATAACATCCTCCTTTAAACTATAATTGTTATGTCCCTTTTGCTGCTATGGTGGCTGATTCTGCTGTTGCTGTTCTAGGAGTTGTTCTTGCTGGTGAGCTAGCTGCTGTTGGTGCCATTGTTTCTTACCAAACAATGAACCTCTATGTCCCGCATTGACATGCTCAGGCAAGAGATGAAGAAAATCTCCATAAGATGTCAAACAACTTCGAAGTTTTGGTAAAACGAGCCTCCTAATTCACAAGCCACTAGAACAGTTTTTTATCTCTCTAGTTTTTCTTCTTTGATTGGAAACTTCGAGAATTGTGGTGCGCTTCTTGGTCTTAAAATGGTTGGATATTCTTCACATTTTCCGTAGCAGTACCTATAGTTTAACAAACTCTAATCCGTATAAACCATAAGTAATAAGTAAATTAACCTGATGCTGATAACTGTATAATGATAATACTTAAGCAACTACTTGACTGCATATGTTGGCTTGGTCACATTAGATAGGATATAAGTGGGTGTTATTTCAAGGGTTACTATGTGATCAATACTATGCGCTATGCATGATAATTACTACTAGACTTTACCATGTTCCAGTGATCTCTCCAAGTAGTTATCGTACTAGAATTTGGTACTTGGTTTAAATTTCAAACTCGTGTTATAAATTAATCATCACGAGAAGGTTATTAGATTTTTCATGGTATTGTCTCGATGTGAAATGTCATTCTATGGGATTTTGAATTTTCACACGCTTGTTCTTTATGCACCTTTTTGTTCCATTTTCTGTTGTTAGGCAATCAAACTGAAATGATATCCGTCTTTTTGTTGCCTTTAGTTCCTTTAACATTTGAATCCTGATATTGCAGAAGCTTGTCGAAAGATGATTTGAAAAGGGTTGCACTTTTTGGTTGCCCTTCTGTTGATAAGAGCACTGCGTTTGCGGCAAAAAGACTACGCAGTTTTTTCTACATCGCAGAAGATCTGGTAAGCCAACTCCCTAAACAAATCACTTTTCTCCTTGCGCTTTGTCGGCCGGGTCTAATATTCTGTTTTCCTTATTGTCTTGTCATTAGGTATGTCGACCTTGCAAATTGAATAGTTCTTGCAAAGTTGTGAACCAAAGATTATGGAGGAAAATGGACGAGTTAAGTTTAGTTGATGTGATGAGAGTGCTAACTTTATACGGGTTGGAGTTAGTTCCAACACCACTGGAAATACCCGACGAAATAAAAAATTCCGTCAATAAATTACTTCGAGAGGTGGTTAATTCTATTCAACTTGGGGATACTACTCACGACGAACAAGATTTAGGTGCTTGAGGTATACCAAGATTCAATATACTTGCATTGTTTTGCTGACAAGTATTCGACTTCTCTTTTCATTTAGGAATGCTTCCATCTTACATATGCTTCTGCTAATTGGCGATTACGGTCATTTATTTATACTGCGAGAATTTGGCTAAAATGTTGTTTATTTTCTCATATAGTTCCTTGAAAAAGAAATCGTAGAGGAAGAATAGTAGTAATTGATTCTTTTATGGGACAAAAATAGTAAAATTGTGCAATGTTTGTATGATTTCGTAATGGTTATTGAAGGAAGGCTCCATTTTTGGCTTCTGTCCTCTACTGTTCTTTTCAGTTTACTTTTTAAGGTTTTGTATTTCTCTTGTTGGTGTGAAATTGGTATAAGATTGGATTTTCGTTCCTTGACATCCAAATGCACCATTGTATGTGGTGTCAATGTTGGTAGGGCCAAATTGGGTAAACCCGTCTTGAGCTTTAGGTGTCCATGGGCCGCCTCAGGGTTGGGCCGAATGGGAGTGGAAAAATGTCTAAGAATCCGAAATCCGTCATTGACACTAGAGTCCGTAGGAGCCCATGGACACTTGAAATCTGATGGCGGGTCTAACTAGGTCGACCCAATCAAATAAACGGGTCGGACTTAAGTTTTGCAGTATTACCTAACATCCCGACCGAATTCAACCTGTTAATATTTGATGACATCACCCGTTTACTAAATATTAACCATTTAAGAATTTAAGAGTACGAAGGGAACAAAAGTGGTCACATAGTAAAAGAACATCACATATTCGGATGATTTTCATTTATAATGTTTGAATTTTTCTTCCTTAAGCTCAAGTAATCTACTAGGTTTTGGTATTGATGCATTCATATCGAAAACGTCTGAAAGTCTTTTTGGATAGTATAATCTTGAGTCTGGCCTCTCCATATCTATAAACTTGAAATATGTAAATGGATTTTGGAAAGGATTTTTGAGTGAGAGGCCCAAAAAATGGAGGGTAAATAAGCATTACCCCCAGCCCAAAAAAAAAAATTAGAACCCAGTCCAAATTGTCAGGACAGCTCACAGTTTTCTGGTTTTTATTTTATTTATCCCTCTTTTACCCCTCCACGGGAAAGTTCTGTGTTTTCTGACAATCTGACGGACGACAGCGAAGCAATTAATTCCCCGTACATGACGTCATGTCAGAGAAACATTCAGATTTTCTGAAAATTCAAAAATGGCGCCATTTTTTGACGAAATTTCAGCCAAATTTTTTGGATCCCTCCCATTATATTTTGTTTCAACTCCTTCTTTCTTCTTATTTATACATCCAAAAATCTTCTTCATCATTCTTATTTTGTTGTTCACATTTTATCTTCTTCATCTCTTTCAATCTCTAAAAACATAAATTTTCTTTTCTTTCTCTCTCTAAAAGTTTTATTTTCTTATTTTTGGATGTTCATCATTCTTTTTTGTTTCACATTTTATTTTCTTCATCTCTTTCAATCTCTAAAAACATCAATTTTCTGTTCTTACTCTCTCTAAAAGTTTTATGTTCTCATTTTTGGGTGTTCATCATTCTTATTTTGTTTCACATTTTATCTTCTTCATCTCTTTCAATCTCTAAAAACATTAAAGTTTTCTGTCTTTCTCTCTCTAAAAGTTTTATGTTCTTATTTTTCTTCTTCATCACTCTTATTTGTTTCACATTTTATCTTCTTCATCTCTAAAAACATCAAAGTACATAACCAAATGTCCAGTGCACAGAACCATTTCCGGTACAGGAGAAAATTCCCAGTTCAAAAGTGTCCAGTACTAAACCAAATGGCCAGTACATAGAACAATTCCCGGTGCACAAGAAAATTCCCCAGTACAAAAATGTCTAGTACATAACCAAATGACGTGTACACAGAACAATTCCCGGTACACAAGAAAATTTCCAATACAAAAATTTCTAGTACATAACCAAATGGCTTGTACACAGAACAATTCCCGGTACACAAGAAAATTTCCAGTACAAAAATGTGTAGTACATATCTAAAAAATGACCAGTACACTAAATAGTTCCCGGTACACAAGAAAATTTCTTTATACAAATCAATGAAATACTACAAAAAATGAAGAAATTTGTTGAGATTGGAAAGAGATCAGAAATAAATCTGGAAAAAAAAAAAAACGAAATTTGTTGAGATTGGAGAGAGAAATATGTGTGGGAGAAAATAAAAAAGAAATAAGAAATAAATCTGGAAAAAAGAACGAAAATGGCAAGTTGGTAAATTTTGTAATGGCAATTCTGTAAATTCGTGGAAAGTACAAGGGTTAATGTCAGGTGCGTCAGACTAGTTTTCAAAAAAATTCGCATTTCTCGGGAATTTTTCGGTGGCAATTTTGTGAATTTATGGAAAGTACACAGTCTGATGGGAGGCGTGTCAGATTATTTGTCAGAAATTTTCGAGTTTCCCGGGAATTTTTCGATGGTCGTTTCGTAAATTTCAAAAAGAAGAAGGGTGTTTCGGAAATTCCACCCCTAGCCTGACTTTTTTGGACCTGCCCCTCATTCTTTATCTGCAGTTGGCCTGATACATATTGTTGGGCTGATTTTGGGCCTTTTGCCCAAGCCAACTAGAAATTGTATAACAATCTGTCCGAACTATGACTAAACGAAAATAATCGAACCGATCCGAAGAGGGAGTAAGTTCGTTGGTCACCCACCAGTCAAACTGATTCCCGCCCCTACCTAAACAATGGGTTACTACATCAGTCAAACTTGAGCTCTGCCTTCTTCAGCAAAGTTCACGTGAAACACTAATCCCTTAACTGAAAACGCAACCCATAGTGGCAATACCGTAATTCCATCAAAACAAATACACTTTTTTAGTCATTTCAAAAATTCAACTATTTAAGCTCATCCTTCTTCTTCAATCCACTCATTTTAAAAAACCCTCAATTTTACCTTTTCCGAGCTCTGGTTCGCCGGAATTCCAAATTCCGACCGATTTCCGACTTAGAAAAGCTTCGGATCTACACAATTTATGAATTCTCCGATCAAATTTTGACAATTTGCAAATTGATCAGCCAATTTTGATTTAAAAAGAGAAGAAATGACTTCAGGAACGAGACTTCCGACATGGAAAGAGAGAGAAAATAACAGAAGAAGAGAGAGAAGGAGAAGAGCAATAGCAGCTAAAATCTTTTCTGGTTTAAGAATGTACGGAAATTATAAACTTCGAAAGCATTGTGATAATAATGAAGTCTTGAAAGCTCTTTGTGATGAAGCTGGTTGGATTGTTGAAGAAGATGGAACTACTTACAGAAAGGTACTATTACTAAACACTTCAATTTCTCATATTTTAATCACTAATTTAGTTCATTTGTTCTTTCAAATTCCCCAATTATTAGGTTTTTCTATACTGATTTCTATAATTTTAGTGTGGATTGTTAGAAATTGCATATCTGATCTTCAAATCAACTTGTTTAAATCAATAAAATCGATTTATTTTCATGATTTTGCTAACATGAATGGAAGTTCAAGTGAATTTTTAGGGTAGAATTGTTTGATTCAGTTTCTTTACTTCAATTTCTTGTTTAGGGTTTTTTTTTAGTTCTTGGTGTGAGTTAGTTTAGATCTATTTGACTGAACTTTTTACTTTTGATTTTTTGTTTTTTTTTATTAGATGCCTCTGAATTTTTTAGATTCTCTGTTTTTTTTTCTGGTAAAGATAACTGATTTCTATCATCTCCTTGATTCTTGATTTTGGAGTCACCTCTAGTTTCAGCATCTTCCGTATATGAAAATTACCTTTTTTGTCAAGGGTATTTTGGGAATTAATGGAAGATGTTGGTTAAAATATCCCTTGTTTTATTTTATGTATGTATACTTTTAAGGGTATTTTGGTAAGGGAAAAAGCTGGGTGGGTGGGGGTGCTTATAAGCTTTATTATTGTTCTTTTTGATAAAGTAAGGGAAAAGATTTCAAAGGACAGTTTGATTCCATATGAATGGAAAATCGGTCGGGAAAAAGCTCTGTAGTGAGGAGTTACTTTTCTATAGTTCATTGGGTTTTGGGAAGTTTTAGAGCATCACCTCGTAGTGTTATTGGCGCTTTCGCAATATTGGCGTTCCCCGTATTCTAGAAAATGGTTAAAAGTGCCCCTCTCAAGATAGACGCTCTTTCACTTAAAATCAGTGTACTCAGAGCGGTTTGCTTACAAAATTAGCTCGACTCCACCGATTCCAAATTCGGTTGGTTCACACTCATTTTGTAGTTGAGTCTACCGTTGCTACTGATTACAACTCAAATTGGTGGATAGAGGCCAAATTTTATTACAAATTTGTGCTAAGTCCACTTATTTCAACACCAGAACATTTGAGTTGAATTCGGCGGACCTTGAGCGAAATTTTGCAAAATTTGGCCCGAGTCCACCGATTTTGAGGCCATGTAACCTAATGTTGTTAAACATCATTTTGTAGTCTGAAATTTCTGGCAAAGAATTAGATTTAAACACATTGGTGTTAGTATTAACGGAGATAGATAACTTAAACTGCGGCCTTCTAAAAACTTCGATAGCACCATCTACACAAATAAATAAACGAACTAATCCCAAGGTAATGAAGGTATGTAACATATCTTCTAATATGGTGAATGCCCTTAAAGAATTTCAATTCATATCTGCTAAAGGTAGGTTTTCTTTAGAATAATCTACTCGGTACAATCTTTGGCGATATTTATACAAATTAGGCAATTAGCCTTGCTCAACCCATACATAAAATAGGCTACATAATCAAGCCCCCTCACACTAGAAATCCTTGGTGCTCCTGCATTTGAGTGCTCGGTAGTAGTAGACATGTCGAGTTCCATGTTACTTAATAGTGTCTTTGGAGTGCTTTTCTTTTGTTCTTCTTATATGCCTCGTAACATTTCGTTATTAAAACTCAATATTTAAGTAATTGTGTCTTTAATTTCCAGGGATGCAAGCCAGTTGAGCGAATGGATATGGTAGGCGGATCTGCTTCTTCGTCATACAACCCGAGTCCATGTATTTCCTACAACCCAAGCCCATGTGCTTCGTACAACCCAAGCCCCTGTGCTTCGTACAACCCAAGTCCAGCTTCCTCCTCGTTCCAGAGCCCAGCATCATCTTCTTATGCTGCCAATGCCAACACAAACATCGATGGAAATTCACTCATCCCATGGCTAAAAAACCTCTCATATTCAGCCTCATCCTCTAAACTACCCCATCTCTACATACCAAGTGGTTCTATTAGTGCTCCAGTAACCCCTCCACCGAGTTCTCCAACTGGTCGTTCTACTCGAATGAAGTCCGACTGGGAGGACCTGAAAATTAATGGGCCAGCTTGGGGTGGACATCGTTACTCCTTTTTACCCGCTTCCACTCCACCAAGCCCAGGACGCCAAGTTGTTCCTGACTCAGGATGGCTTGCAGGAATCAAGCTCCCAACAGGCGGTTCTTCCTCACCCACATTTAGTCTTGTGTCATCTAGTCCATTCGGATTCAAAGAAGAGGCAATAGCCGGAGGCGGATCACGTACGTGGACACCAGGTCAGAGCGGAACATCTTCACCTGTCATGGCTGGATCACGTATGTGGACACCAGGTCAGAGCGGAACATCTTCACCTGTCATGGTTGGAGCTTCTCATCTTGCAGTTGATGTTCCAATGACTGATATGGCTTCAGATGAGTTTGCATTTGGTAGTAACTCAGCAGGATTAGTAAAAGCTTGGGAAGGAGAGAGAATCCATGAAGATAGTGGATCAGATGATTTAGAGCTTACTCTTGGGACCTCAAGAACTAGGTAAAATGGTGACCAATCTATCTACGACCAGTCGTAAAACGAAATATTCGTTTCTATCTCTCCGTTTTGGCTGTGAGTGGATATGGTTGTGTTGTTTGTTGTTGGTAAAAGTAAGAGAAAGTTTGTTGTTGCTTTTAGAATGTAGGGTGTTCAAATGTAGTTGAAATCTGGGGGGGGGGGGGGGGGAAGGATAAATGGGTGGATCTGAAGTATCTAAGCGAAGATTAATGTGGAAGATGAGGGAGAGAGAATTGAAATATGAGTTTTTCTTCCTACTTTGTTATCTGTATTTTGCCTTCGAATTTATAAAAAAGTTGATGGTGTTTATCCATTTCTTCATCTTTTTGTTCTTCGGGTATTATGAAAATCAAATAACGAGATCTTCCTGTCTACAGGGGTACACTTTTTAGTGTCTTTCTGAAATAAATACAGAGATCGCCTTATAGATTTTTATGTTTAAAAATCTCACTATTTTGGAGAACGATTAAAAGGAAAAATAATACAATTTAAAACAGAGATTGATTAGAAGGTTAGAGAGAGAAAGTCGAGTCGAGTTGTCTCTTTCCTTAAGACAGTGAACAACCCGGTAAGCACTTCAGTTTTTTTAAAGCGTGCGAACTTCGAACAAGCAGTAAGAACGACAGATGAAAGTGACTTCTTAAAACTCTAAATGCTAAAAAATTTCGTGTTTTGTTTGCTGGATTCTGTTTGGTATTTATAGAAACATTGGTGACACTTCACACAGGTGCCTATAGACGAATGGATGATTTCCAATAGTCATATTTGACTGTTGGCTTTCGGGTGCCATCTTGACCGTCAGATCTCAACGAATCTATCTTAAGGACGCCAAACATTTTGACAGTCGGATCAAATCTATGATCGTAAAATGAAAGGTTCCAATCGCTTCTGGCGAAAGTGCGTGCGGGTGCCCAAAACGCCCACACCGCGCGTGCGCAGTTTGCGTGGTGACCACGTAAGTCACTTTTTCATTTCAATGGAAATACCATACATATCTTACATATTTAACCACTAACTTCACAAATTTATTCAATGTTATATTATATGTGGCTGCCCATAAAGATATTAGAGATCAAGTGGCTATGGGACTTTGGTAGCGGCCCACATAATCCCCTATAAGCTTCTCAAGGATAAGATGGGAGAAAACTTGAGGTGTTGTTGTTGGGCGAGTCACTAGGATGACAAGCATGAGGTGCCTACATCAATTAGGCCTTACCATCTTTATGCTCCATGTTGCCCATGCAGGCCTTTTTGATATAAACATTCTAATTTAAGTTCTTCACATAAATGATGGCGGATCACAATCAGGGCCACTGAGCGTCTGTAAAGAGGTTCATTATTTCCTTCGCAAAGTCTTCTCTAATTGTTTGGCCTCTAGATGGGCTTCGATTTCAAGCTTCCAAGTAATATAGTTTTTTCCCGATAAGTCAAGGGCTGTAAAATCAACACTTGTTATAGTCGACATATTGAACTTGAAAATTTACTAATTACCTGTAAATTTTAACAGTCTATTTGAATTGAATGAATTCTCCTCGGTTGGTTAGAGCGTCGTGCTGATAACGTATTGTGATTATACCCAAAGAAGAGAGATAATTTAAATAATAAAACACTTAAATAAACAAACTCTATTTTCTTATAAATGTATAAATATATTATTCTCAACTCAACTTACATTCACAACTTATGAGAGAAATGGTGTATTTATAGCAAGACCTGCATGAACAACGTGGAGCATAAAGATGGTAAGGCCTAATTGATGTAGGCACCTCATGCTTGTCATCCTAGTGACTCACCCAACAACACCACCTCAAGTATATCATATTGTAGACCGTTGAAGTTTTACATCACTAGTACTAGATATCTACACTCTGTACTCTTTTTCCTTCGTCCAGATTTTATCCCAACGAGTTTTTCTGGCAAGGTTTTAACGAGGCAGCATTTTGCGTATCCCGCGCCACTCAAGATCTCTATTGTTCAGATTTTATCCCACAAGATTTTATTGAGACAGTCATGCGCGTAATGGTCATTCAAGGGGGAGTGTTATATTATATGTGGCTGCCCATAAAGATATTAGAGATCAAGTTGCTATAGGACTTTGGTAGTGGCCCACATAATCCCCTATAAGCTTCTCAAGGATAAGATGGGAGAAAACTTGAGATGGTGTTGTTGGGTGAGTCACTAGGATGACAAGCATGAGGTGCCTACATCAATTAGGCCTTACCATCTTTATGCTCCACGTTGCCCATGCTGGTCTTGCTATAAATACACCATTTCTCTCATAAGTTTTGAATGTAAGTTGAGTTGAGAATAATATACTCATACATTTATAAGAAAACAGAGTTTGTTTATTTAAGTGTTTTATTATTTAAATTATCTCTCTTCTTTGGGTATAATTCTTTATCGCTTGAATTAAATGTAACTTTATTATTGGGCTAAGTAAGGGAACAAGTCTTTTTTTTGTTGAAAAAGTGAGGGTACAAGTCAAGTGCTATCAACTAAGAGGGTGTTTGATTTTATAGCACTGAATGCTAAAATAGTATTCTGATGTAGATTGTTGTGGAAGCGTTAAAGTAATGGAATACACCATTAAAAGTATGATAAAATAACTAAATAAACTGATAAAATAACGAATAAAACGATAAACTTGATTAATAATAAACTCGGTTGATAATATTCTCAGATCTAAAATAAAGATAGACTCAACTTCATTTTATAGGGCTTAAATATTTCTTTATACTTGAACTAGGAAATAAATAACTTCTAAACTCTTCTTGGTAACTATTAACCTAAATAGACTTCTAAAAATAAGGAAACTTCCTAAAACTTGAACTCTGTAGAAACTTGTCAAATAACCTCACTTGACCTTGGTCGTGTGTGGACGACTGACCCATTATGTAGATGGTCGCCATCATACTCGTCTTCTTTCCAGAAGGTTCGCCCCGAACCTTTCGTTAAGGTTGATGTTACCACATACGACGATATCAACAAGGCGACCCTTAACTCCCATTTGGTACGAACGAAGTCGAAAATTTGAAGAAGACAAATATGGCCTAAATTACCAAGTAAAATCTGAAACCAATGATGCCAAGAGTCTCCCAAAAATAATAATACTGAATAAAAGGCTCATAAGTTACGACATCTCCCATCATCTTGTAACCGGAAGAAGAAGACAAAAAATACCATATTTCTTTGAATAGAAAAATCATTCATGAATATCTTCAAACTCATTATGATTAAAACCACTTTTCTTTCAAGAACAAATATAAATATCTTATCGAGTCGTCAGTTGTCGAACAATAAGTGAAAAATGAGATCCATTAAAAAATGGTAGCAGATGAAAAGACGAGTCACTTGGTTCCCAAATAAAAGTGTGATGGTTCTAAAAAATTTGAGATCCAAACCAGTGATACGTGATTGGAATAATTGGGTTGCAAATACTCTCCAATTCTTTCATTGTATCATTAAATTCATCCACGATCAGATTTTGACCACCACCTAGATCCCAATCAAAAGCTTTTATTGATTGATCTTTGATTATTGAGTTTACATTTATTGTGAGAATAGAGGAATTTATCTTCTTTTTCTTCATTGTTTGAAGAGAATTTTTGCAGATGAATATTTAATATAGAAAGAAGCGGCAAAGTGGAAAATAATTGATGCGGAAGAATTTTGTGATTCGAAACGAGGATATCTTCTCCCGTAATTGCATATGAATCAAATAATTGGTCCGGAATTAATTTTGGGTGTTTCATATCACGTCTAGGGTTTAGGTCTGATGAAGGAACATTACTTTCTTCTTCTTCCTTCGTCATTGAAATATTTTTGTTCCTTTTCTCAAGAACTTTTCTTTCATTATTATCGACAACAGGGATCGAGATAACTTTCGAGAACTGTTTTCTCGAGTCAACTTTTGTTTCAACATATGACAAATATTCATCCAAAGGAAGAAAAACATACCTGGAGATACTTTTCAATGTAATCTAATCATCTATGAATTTTTTTCCCTTGATCAATGAGTCTCCATTGAATCTCGTTGAATTTTTCATACTCTTCTAGACAAGTGTTGCTCGATGACAAAAACCTTAGGAACGTCATTAATTTTAGGAACGCCATTAATTTTGCTTTGATCTTTTCGATCAACATAGAGTTGTCGTGAAACTCGAAAGGGATCCCAACCTAAACGTGAATTTTTTTTTCCTTTTATAGAGTTTAGATATTTCTTGATATACTTGAAATAGGAAATAAATAACTTCTAAACTCTTCTTGATAACTATTAACCTAAACAGACTTCCAGAGATAAGGAAACTTCCTAAAACTTGAACTTTGTAGAAACTTGTCAAATAACTTCACTTGGGCTTGGTCGTCTATGGACGACTGACCCATTATGTAGATGGTCTCCATCGTATTCTTGGGATATAATAAAACGGTAGGTAGTAAACCATAGTAGTTCTAATGAAGAAGTGGTGGACCATCACATAAAACTCATAAGTTCAAAATATGGTTGAACCATAGAGCATCAATTCGTCAATGAAGTTGATTTACGAGAAATGTTATTTGATCTGAAAATGAGAACCGATCATAGGCCAGAAGTTGATGTGTCCGACTCCCACTAGTCCGGTTGTTTTACTCTCTACATGCCCAGACCATCGGAGTCGGCCACATCAATTTTCCACCCAGCCTCAATTTTCGGACCAAATAGCATTTATGTTGATTTAAACTCAAATTGGACAGTCAAATGGGTGTTATGTGAGTGAGGGGAAATTGGCCTCTTGACGTATATCACTGCAACCACTTCCTATACCTACTAGGCTAACCACAACTTCGGTTGAGATACAGTATTTCTCCCAACAAAGCATGAGTAGACCAGCTCGCGCTAACGCCCGATCTGATCTGCACATAGGTTGCACATGTACGGAGCAAAATATAGGACCAAAAAGACAAGATGGTCACACAATTAACCTATCAATTAAACCAAATCAAAACATCAAATCCCTTACATATATCATGACGAAAGGATGATGAAGTGGTGAAGTCTCCTCCTATACCTATGACTAGAAAGGAATGGGCCCTTCAACTTTTCCTATCATTTTATGTAATTGTCTAGAAAAGGGAAGAGAAGGTTCAGTTGGAAGACAAAATATTAGTTAAGTCTTTAATGCATGAAAGTTGAAACAACTATGTTCTTTTTGAAATTGACCTTATGGTGTTCTTTCTTACCTCCTACTGTGGGTTGGTCCTATTAGTGGTGAAACAATTGTCTTTGTGATGAAAGTTGTAAGCTAGCAAGTAATGAAAGTCTAAAGCAATGACAAGAGAGATAAATCATATAAAAAGGGCATCTGAATGAGTCTATTTGACTGGACCAAACAGACTATATATGTTGTAAAGTTCGATACTGTCCGTCTTTCATACTCATATCAAGACAGATGGGTATGGGTTTTTTTTTCTTCATAAAGACGCAGTATCAACCAAAAAGTTATCGACACTTACTAAACTTGTGCTCTGTGAAGAGGGATCACCCTCTTAATATTAATGGTGAAACCGAAAATATGAAAGAGAGATGGAGGAGAAGCCGAGAGTCAGAGAGAGAGATAGATGTGAAAATATTTCTATTCACTTGATCTTATTAGTATATGATAAGTACAATATATATAGATTACAGGTGAATCAAATTCAAATTAGAAAATCTAAACTAAAAGCTATTAATCAGACTATTTACATTTGACCAATTCAAACTAAAATCTTCTCATAACCGAATGAGGCCTAGTGAGGCCGAGTAGGGTCGGGTGGATCCTCCTGTGGATCCTAATACTCCCCCTCAAGTGGGAGCGGCAATGGAGATGACGCCCAACTTGCCTATGAGCTTTTGAAATTGTTCCGCACCTAACGGTTTAGTAAAAATATCTGCAAGTTGCTCAGTCGTTGGTGCGAACTTAGTCTCAATTGTGTGATTTTGTATCTTCTCCCGAACAAAATGACAGTCGATCTCTATATGCTTCGTTCTTTCATGAAATACCGGATTGTCAGCAATGTGAAGGGCTGCCTTGTTGTCACAATAAACGGTCATTGGAGAAGAATGATCAAAACCCAAATCCTTGAGTAAGTATTTTAACCACTGAAGTTCACAAGTAACAGTGGCAAGTGCCCGATACTCGGCTTCAGCTGAAGATTTCGCAACAGTAGGTTGCTTCTTTGATTTCCAAGATAGAGGACTGGAACCTAGAAGAGTGAAATAACCGGTGGTGGATCTCCGAGTGGTCGGACAACCGGCCCAATCGGAATCACAAAAACCAGAAAGGTGTAATGAGCTTGAAGCAGATAAAAAAATTCCCTTGTCAAGGGAACCTTTTAGATATCGAAGGATACGATGAGCAGTGTCTAGATGAATTTGACCTGGAGCATGCATAAATTGACTTAGATTGTTGACTGAATAAGCTATATCGGGGCGAGTTACTGTTAAATACAATAACCGACCAATAAGTCTACGATACGGAGTAAGGTCGGAAAGCTTATCAGTGTCAGAGGGATGGAGATGTAACCTTTGTTCCATCGGAAAAAGAGAAGGTTTAGAGGCAGTTAATCCTGAATCCTTGATAATGTCAAGAGCATACTTTCTCTGACATAAGAAAATGCCCTTAGAAGAGCGAGAAACTTCAATACCCAGAAAGTACTGAAGACGACCTAAATCCTTTAGAGAAAAGGTCTGATCGAGAAATTTCTTGAATTTAGAAATTTCTAAATTATCATTTCCTGTAATTATGATGTCATCCACATAAACAAGGACGTAGATGGAAGTGGATCCAGAAAAGAAGGTAAATAAAGAGTAATCAGACTTGGATTGTAAAAATCCTTTAGAAATGAGAGCGGAAGAGAATTTTGAAAACCATTGGCGAGAAGCCTGTTTTAAACCATAAAGAGATTTGTTCAGACGACAGACACGAGGCTCCCCCTTACTAGAAAATCCTGGTGGAAGTTTCATGAATACTTCTTCATCCAGATCGCCTTGAAGAAAGGCGTTATTAACATCAAGTTGATGTAATGACCATCCTTTGACGGCCGCAATAGATAAGAGAACTCGAACTGTAACTAATTTAGCGACAGGAGCAAATGTATCGTGATAGTCCAAACGCTCAATCTGGGTATATCCTTTAGCTACTAAGCGAGCCTTGTAGCGTTCAATAGACCCATCAGGCTTAAATTTGACTTTGTAAACCCATTTACATCCAATGGGTTTTTTATTTGATGGAAGAGGAACAACAAACCAAGTGTTGTTGGATTCTAAAGCTCGAATTTCATCAGCCATGGCCTCACGCCAGCGGGGAAATTTCATAGCCTGAGAGAAACAAGTTGGTTCAGAAGTAGATAGAACCGAAGATAGGAACACTTGATGAGGTGGAGAGAATGCATTAATTGAGAAGTATTGTTCAAGTGGATAGGTGACGGTGGAACCAGCAGCACAGACGTAATCTTGTAAATGAGAAGGAGGTCGTCGGGTCCTGTTCGATCGAGACACTGGAACGGTTGACAAACCAGAAGTGCCTAAAGAAGAGAGTGACGTGTTGGTGGACTGGAGGCCCAAGTCAGGAGCGTTAGGAGTGGACGAAGGGGATGGAGGCGCCTCCAGAAACTCGGGAATGGTTGTTGGGTCAGTACCCGAACCAGAGGCCCGATTAGCGGGAGAAGGTGCTGGAGGCACCACATGACGTATGGGAGAGCTGGGCAGGAAAGAATGCCCGGTTTGGACAGTAGGTGTGTTGAGGGGTTTGAAATGAAAAGAACCATTGTCTTCAATGGAGACAAAAGGTCTAAAATTATCGGAACTAGGTGACGGAGAGGAAGATGTCATTGGAAAGGTATCTTCGTGGAAAGTAACATCACGAGATGTGTATATGCGACGAGATTGAAGGTCAAAAATTTTATAACCTTTTTGACCATGGGGATATCCAATAAATAAACCCAGAGAAGATCGGGCGTCCAACTTTGTCTTGACTAAAGGATTACGAGCGTAACAAAGACAACCAAACACTCGCAAACGATTCAAATTAGGAGGAGATCCAAGTAGTTTTTCATGTGGAGATAAACCACGAAGAATTGGAGTGGGAAGCTTGTTTATGATATAAACGGCCGTGAGTACACATTCCCCCCAAAAGGAGAGAGGGAGATGAGCTTGAATACGTAAAGAACGTGCCACCTCAAGAATATGACGGTGTTTACGTTCTACAACCCCATTTTGTTGTGGGGTATACACACAACTTCTTTGATGTATAACACCGTGAAATTGAAGAAATTCACGTAATTCTTTGTTTAAGAATTCGGAACCGTTATCCGAACGTAATGTTTTAATTTGAGAAAAGATAGGATCTCCATTCCCGGATGTGAATTTAGAGATATTAGAATTAAATTGAGTGAATACATAATGAAAAAAACGAATGATGTATTTAGTAGTCTCGGATTTGTTAGATAAAAGGAATATCCAAGTACATCTTGTGAAGTCGTCAACAATTGTCAAGAAATAACGACATCCCGGCATTGAAGGGATTGAAAAGGGACCCCATAGGTCCATGTGAATTAGTTCAAAAGGGCGAGAAGAGGAAGAGGTGCTCGTAGGGAAAGGGAAACGAGTTTGCTTAGATTGTGGACAAACATAACATGGAGTTTTATTCATACTAATTGAGCGCATACATGAAAACTTAGAAGAAAGATACTTGAAACGAGACAAAGAAGGGTGGCCTAATCGCCAGTGCCATACATCAAAAGATAAATTATTCGCGCAATTATTAATAGAAACAAAAGAAATTCTAGGCTCCGTGCGGAAGAAATATAAACCATCATAGGGATCACCAAGTCCAATCGTCTCCTTCGTTGCTCGGTCCTGAAAGATACATGAATCAGTGTCAAAACTAACACGACAAGAAAGAGAGCGAGAAACTTCAGAGACGGAAATTAAGTTGAACTGAAACGATGGAATATGTAAAACGTTAGATAAATGAAAACGTTTAGAAAAATAAATCGAACCAATGTTCATAACTTGAACCCTTGAACCATCGGGTAAACGCACGTAGTAGTTTGGTGGTGCCGGAATGTAATCACGGAAACAAGCAAGATGAGAACATATATTCTTAGCTGCCCCGGAATCTATTACCCAAGGGTGAATGTAAATCGAGTTACCTGTGAGATTGATATGTGGGTCAGAAGGAGTGCCTACAGAATTGTTGATGTCAGGGAGGCTGCCCGAAGTGGAGGCGCCTGCAGCAGATTTCTGTTGGGCCAGCAGGGACAGTAGTGCCTTGTACTCGTCGGGTGATAGAGAGGTAGCTAGGGGCACCTTTGAGGAGTTGTCTGAGTTGCCAACAGAAGCAGTAACCGGTCCATTGCGATTTGGATTGCGAGGACGATAGCCGGTCTTCGGAGGATAACCATTCAACTGATAACAAGTAGTGACGGTGTGGCCATGGACTTGGCAATGATCACAGAAGGGTCTCAAACGTTTGGATCTCGGTTTGTCAAACCGAGAGTTGTTGTTGTTTGATTGCCCAACTGCGAGGGCAGCAGCTTCAACTTCGATGGAAGGAGAGGAGACAATATGTTGCTGGACCTCCTCTTGTTTCACGAGAGAATGTATCCGAAGTATAGAAGGGAACAGATCCATAATAAGAATTTGACTCCTAATGGCCGAGAATCGATCATTGAGGCCTTGGAGAAATTCCATGGCTCGTTCTTGATTCGAACGATCCATGATTGATTTTCCGTGTCCACAAATGCACGGTTCGATAGCCAAAAGAGAGTTAAGCTCATCCTGCAAAGATTTCAAATGAGTGAAGTAAGAGGACACATCCGAATCATTTTGTTTGAGAGTTGAAATCGCACGCTTGAGTTGATAGATTTTGGGTGCATTTGTTTGATAAAACCGATCATGGAGATTTCTCCAAATGTCAGAAGCACTTTCATCATACAAAATTGATGATCGAATATCAGTAGCAACTGAGTTCATGATCCAACTTGCTACGAGATCATTGCACCTTTCCCATGAATGAATCTCATTGGGAGATGTTGGTTTTGGGATGGAGCCATCCACAAATCCCAACTTATCTTTTGCTCGAAGTGCCATTGTCATGGCTCGAGCCCATGATGAATAGTTATCTCCAGTGAGTGGAGGGGTTATGAGGACAGTGGTTGGGGAGTCGGAATGATGAACATCAAAACCCTTAGTGTTTTGAGTAGGAACATTAGTGGTTTCAGAAGATTCGCCGGGAGTAGTCATAGTGAAAAAAAAAATCGGATAGGCTCTTATACCATGTGAAGAAGGATCACCCTCTTAATATTAATGGTGAAACCGAAAATATGAAAGAGAGATGGAGGAGAAGCCGAGAGTCAGAGAGAGAGATAGATGTGAAAATATTTCTATTCACTTGATCTTATTAGTATATGATAAGTACAATATATATAGATTACAGGTGAATCAAATTCAAATTAGAAAATCTAAACTAAAAGCTATTAATCAGACTATTTACATTTGACCAATTCAAACTAAAATCTTCTCATAACCGAATGAGGCCTAGTGAGGCCGAGTAGGGTCGGGTGGATCCTCATGTGGATCCTAATATGCTCGTACTTATATATAGACTAGCCTCTAGATGTGCTGCCAAACGATGTGAGACTATCACAATGTGTTTGAGCATGTGGTAGCATCCTTATCGTTTGACAAACTATGTGTTAAATTCACGATTATACAATAATCGGAGATATGAACATAAAGTAAAGACACGATAATTTAACGTGGTTCGGTCGAATACTCAAGACCTGCATCCACGGAGAAATAACTCTTTATTTATAATCACCACATACAAATGTGGGTTGATCGGTTACATTGGTCATACATAACTCGATAATTTGAACTTTATAACCCAACTCATATTTATAGAGTGATTCGGGTTATCTACTTTCCTAAGTTTCCTAACTAAACTTAGGAAAGAATACAATATTTATCTAAATATAATTATAAGAGATATCTTGAATATATCTTCTGTATCTTCAGATATTTTGGACTCTTCTTTATCATCGGATTTATACAGCTCGATCCGTCTCATTTATTTTATATCTTCCAATATCTTCCATATATTGTATATTAGTAGTCACCATATCTAATATATCTTTCATATCTCAATACTATGTCTTTGCAATGTGCATTCATAATTTACAAGTCAAGGGGTGCTCCATGTACAATTTTGTACTTCACAACAAATTTACAACAAATTATTTATTTATAAATTCAGAAGATTATTGGGTTTCGGGTTGATGAGTTGATCCACTTACAAAATTATTCAAACATCGATTAAAATTGAGAAAGTAGGGAAAGTACATCATGAAGATGATCTAGACATTGATCTTCATTTTTGGGAACTCATTTTTCTCATGGACAATCAAACCGACCACACACTAAGTTTAGTGAATGGTGTTTTATTGACTTCTTTTTACCTCTTAATTAGTAGTAATAACTAGTGGAGTTGGGATCTCATTTTCTAGATGGGAGTGAAATTTTATAGTTGATAAATGTGGGGCGTGGGAGATTAAATGATGTCTTTGACTTGTTTATCCCAATAGTGAGATCATTTTATCTTCTTGAGAAACTGGACATCACTTGCTTAAATTTTTGCTTTTAGCCCCTATATTTGACTAAATAATTTGTGTTTTTAGTCTCAACATTTGACTAGTAGACTGTTTGGTCCCCTAACTAACATTTTCATCAATAAACTCTTAAGTTACTTTTGTCTTTTCGATTTTGTCATGCGTAATGTATTGTATTTTTTTTTTTTTGCATTAATCAGAGGACTAGAAACCATTGCGACAAAAGATCACACGAGAAAATGAACTAAATATCATGGACTTTAAACCTATTTATGCCGAACAATCATCCACAATACCCAAAAGTTTCGATCTTAATCTAAGTTTAACGAGGAGGAGATCTGCAGCTTAATTAACCTTTGGATGCATATATTCGTATAGAGCACATTTTTAAAATTGTATTATTATATATATATACATATAATATTTACAAAATCTAACATTGAATTCAACGGGGGTGGTTGCTAAGAATCGTGTGACTTTTATCTTTTTATGTTTCCCATGGAATTTATATATAGAAGTAATTACGATAGAATCTAGAGCAGAATCTTGGTCGATGACTCCCTCGCTAAAAGGTTAAAAAAGATAACAACTTTGATCAATTTTTAAATTAAGAATAGTAGCAGTGTTTTCTGAATGATTGTTACTTTCTATATTTTATTAGCTACTCATAATAAAAAATTAAATTGTGTTGTTGAAATTTGATAAAAGAAACAAAATTTAAATGAATAAATTAGTATTTGTAACTAGCTGATCATATTTATAGTGGAATGAGATTGGTTGTGATTGATAAATCTCCCGCTAATTTTTGTTTGTCGGAGTCTAGAAGTAAAAATGAGAACTGATTTTCAGTCCGAAAAAGAAGCCGGCCACAGGCCGAGGACTGGTCAACACCCACTGAGCAGACCGTTTCTCTATCTACAATACTCAATCAATGAGAGCCAACCACATTAACTTTTCTTACGATCAATCCCGTTTTTCGAACCAAACGACATTAAGTAGGACATAAAAGAAAATATGAATTTATTGGGGTTTCAATGTTTCTCTTTTCCAAATAGAAAGAATTACTGTGGGATCCACGATAAAAGTAGAAACTAGTACTAAACAAAAACCGTAGGGGTGGGAAAAAGATCCGGAAGACCGCTATCCGACCCGTTCGACCGAGATAAAAAGTGTCCATGGACACCCGATGGTCATAACGGTCAGTGTCCGACCGGCCCGAAAGAATTGGCGGACGGTCACGGTCAAAATTCTATGTCGAAGGACCGACCACTAACCGACCGACCAATATAGACCGTCTAAATAACCGACCGGTACGAATGACTGAATAGATTGACCGACTAAACTGTCCTCATTTTTAGAAGTTGACCATTGAATTTTTATAGACATATGAATATATGATGGTCGTTGGCTATAGTCATATAGTCCTCTGGAAGACCAAACATTAGTACATGGCTTAATTATATCTTGTCAAATGATGATCAACTGTGTTTTTTTTCTTTTTTTATATTTACTTTTGATTTCTTGGTTAAAAATCTTCATTTGTAAGTAATTTTGTTTGTGGTAATAAAAATAAAGTTCTGAATTTAAGTAAATTTTATTGGAAAGTCCGGACCGAGACCGTCCGGTGTCCGACTGGCCCGGTAAAATAAACGGTCTTGGACGGTCAATGGACAAAGAATTGTTGAGAGTGACCGTCCGAGTCCGCCCGAATAAATAGGTGGTCACCAATAGTTTTTGTCCGAGTCGACCGGTTCGATGAAGTTAGAGTCCGGTACCGACCGGTCCGGACCGTTTCCCACCCCTAAAAAACCGTATTAAACTTAAGTATTGAATTTCTTGGAGTGCACCAGTACGGGTATTATGCTTCATTCTCCTTCTCATCATCAGAGTTCACCATGGACACTTCATGTTTCAAAGGTCATGCAACAATGTACTCTAGTAACTAGGGGTGGTACCGGTCTAGTCGCGTTGTCCATGGGACTAAATTTTTCGGGCTTTGGATCGGGAACCAAAATTTGTGTCAAATTTAATTACATGATCCGGTCTGGTCTAATTGACAAATTCCTTGGATCATTACACTCACCGGACGAGACTCTTCAGTATTGGGTCGGGCAAATTCCGCAATGAGCACGAACCTAATAGTAAAATAATGAATAAAAATTTAATTCTAAAATATTATATAGTTAAACTTCATTAAAGCCGTTAAGGTAGTCATTGATTACAAGATACTAGTTTGATACAAAATTACAAGTCAACATCATAAAAATCCAGAGTTCAACAAAAATACATATTTTTCGCCAGATGGTTCATATGTAGTAGAAGAACCCAGCAAGTTGATGATTAAAAGACGAAGAAACATCGCCAACGACCTTCATGTTATCATTACTTTCTTCTTCGCCCGAAGAAAAGACGAAGTTACAACCTTAATTACTTGTTGACATTGATATTTAAAATTTGTTACAGATGAAATAAGCCTCTAGAAGACAAAAGAGAAACCCTATAGTTTTATGTTCTAACGGGTGGGGTCTATCGAGTAGCGGTATTGATCGAGCCAGTCTGTCCACCAGGTTGTGTCTATCGAGTTAACCTAGACTTTTATCCGATGAAGACCCTCTGAACACGCCCCGCCTGATAATTACTCGTCTAATGGATCGGGTATGCCCATAGTTGGTATCGGATACCCGCAGTAGTCCACCTTGGACTCTGGCACACCCAAGCGGGTACCCGGTTTTCAAACCGTTTTCCTACCCCCCCAACAAACAAATCTGTTAAGTCTTTTACATTTGAAACAATTTTTTTTGGGATACAAATATTTGTTACAAGTTTGAAGTTTAACTTTTTTTTTTGTTGAGAGAAGTTTAAAGTTTAACTTGGGACACAATAGCAAGATTTATAAATTGTAGTCATAATATATATCCATTCCAGTTGGTTGTTGAGCTTTAAATGCCCACTCTTTTAGACCCTCATTCACACTTCTCAACCATCTCCTTTCTCTCTTTAATATAATCAATCCACTTCTTCATCTCTCTCTCTCTCTCTCTCTCTCTCTCTCTCTCTCTCTCTCTCTCTCTCTCTTAATTTTTCTCTCTTTCTCTCTTAGTGACCTAGTCCTTATTTTCATCCTTGTGTTTGAATCTTGGGGTATATTGTCTCCTTACCTCAAAACTTTTTGACCTCCAACTACATCCTTCTTTATGGGTTATAAATACCAACTAATTCTTCTCTCTTATTTGCATGTCATCACTAATCTCCTATCTTTCACTAATACTACTATAACAGACTAATATTTACTTACCTTCCCCTAATTTCTTTTTTCTAAAACATTCTAATAGAAATGGGTGATCAACAAAACTCTGGTAGTAATGGAATTCACCATAATCATGGAAACCCAATTGATGGAGTTGTTCTTAATGTTAAAGAATCTGAAATTCAGAATTCTCCTATTTGTTCTTCTCCCCAAGATGACAAACAAACAGATTGTTGTATCTCTGTCCCATTCTTGCAAAAGGTTTTTCATCTCTCTCTCTCTCTCTCTCATATATATATATACACAAAAATCATGAAAAACCCACATTAGTTTTGATCCAAATTAGTGATTTTTTTTTTGTTAAATTCATGAAATGATTGATTGATTATTGAAATTGTGTGATGAACAGTTGATAGCAGAGATGTTTGGGACATACTTTTTGATATTTGCTGGATGTGGGTCAGTGATAGTGAATCTGAGCAGAGATAAAGTAGTAACCCTCCCAGGAGTAGCCATAGTCTGGGGACTGGCTGTTATGGTCATGGTTTATTCTGTTGGTCACATCTCTGGTGCACACTTTAATCCTTCTGTCACCATTGCCTTTGCTACCTGTGGCAGATTTCCATGGAAACAGGTGATAATACATTAATGATTTTTATTACTTTGTCTGACCAATATTTCGTCTGAATTTTGACCAGGGTATGTGGCCAGACAGTAGACTTTCATTCTCTAAATCTGTCCGACCACGTACCCAAGACGGGATTCAACCAAAATATTGGCCGAGCAGAAGAACATTTTTTTAGAGCTAGGTCTAGTAGAACTGAAAATCGTTTTAGTTGGATGGTAATATGTGAATGTTTCTCCAACTAAAAGACCAAGATTCGGGTTGGCTCTGATGCAACCTGCGAAACCAACCTATCAGGAGAAAATTGTCAGACTGTAACAGTTGGCTAATTGACGGTCGTGCTAGTGCACCTAGACTAGGGCTTTAGCATCAATGGGAGTCTGGCCAGGCCCGAAGCCCACCCTTATCCTTGAGCTGGCGAAGTGTAAAATTAACCATGCTCTTTTAATATTTAACACTGTATGTCAATCAACGTTGTTTAGGTACCAGCATATATAGTAGCGCAGGTTCTAGGAGCAACGCTTGCAAGTGGAACTTTAAGATTAGTATTCGATGGAAATCACGAGCACTTCTCTGGTACTGTACCATCCGGTTCCAATTTGCAATCTTTGGTTCTGGAGTTCGTCATCACTTTCTATCTCATGTTTGTAATATCTGGTGTTGCCACCGACAATAGAGCGGTAAGCGTTTTTACACTATTTTTTAATTAATTTGGACCTTAATAGTTGAGACTTATCTACCTCGCAAATGCTAATTACAATGTTAAGATAGCATAATTATCCTAATCTTGTTATTAACTACTTTAGATCGGAGAACTTGCTGGCCTTGCTGTCGGATCGACAATCTTACTAAATGTTATTTTAACAGGGTAAGCATTTCCTTCATTAAATCATTAATTAGTCAAATTAGCAAATACCCTTTAATCTAACATATTACTAAACAATGTAAACATTTTCAATTTTGGCAGGCCAATATCGGGGGCATCGATGAACCCAGCCAGAAGTTTAGGACCAGCAATAATAGCTAACCGGTACCAATCAATATGGGTTTATTTAGTTGCACCAACATGTGGAGCCATAGCAGGAGCATGGGCCTATAATGTGATCCGATTCACAAACAAACCATTACGTGAGATTACTCGAAGTGGTTCTTTCCTTAAAAGCTTAAGGAAAGATTCCAACCGCAATTGAGTTGGAGATAAAAGGAAAGGCCAGATGATTGGTTTAGGATTTAGGGTTTAGGGTTCAGGCCGACCCACTCTGTGTGTTGTGTTGTCTAGTATATGTCCTCTTATCTTATCTATCATAGTCTGTCCTTATCTTATACATAATAGGCATTTCTTGTACTTCACAATGCCTAGTTTTAACTTTTAATATAGTTAAAGAAAGGAATGTATAACTATCCCCTTGGCTTATCTGCCCTATAATATAAGGGAAATGAAAATGAATTACTCGTACTGTATTACTTGCGAAACTTTTTAACTTTGAGTACTCGTTTATCTCGACTAATATATAGAGTAATAAAGATTAATTGGCGGAATAGAACTAGAGTAGTCTTGGAAAAATTTGAACGAGTGACTTATGAGTCATGGGGTTACATAATTTGTGATTTCCCTTCTTCACCCCTAGAGTGGTGATATTTAGGTCATGCCCCCTTCATGATCCAAAGCTCATTCGTTTTGGAGACTGATACATGATTCAAGTGATGACGTATCAGGTCTTGGAGTAGAAAATGAGCATGTCACATCAACATTCAGGTTATGTAGGGACTTTCCGGTCATGTAGCTCAGTTGCTTACTTTTTAATCTTCCACCTAGAGGTCAAGGGTTCTAGGCACACGCTGAACAATTAAAAAAAAACATATATATTTTCTTCCATTTATCTTGTAGATATCATGCGTACATATGTCACAACAAAAATGGTCATTAAGTAACAAGTTATTTATAACGGTCAAGAAGAAGCCTCTCTCAGCCGTTGTAAACACTCCTCTTGAGTTGGCACCAAAGGTAGCTGCCCCAACAGCTCAATCTATTTATGACGGCCTAGGGCTGTTACAAATGACATTTCAAAGGTATAAGCCGTTGCGATTGCATTATCTACGTAAATTTTTGTAACGTTTGAATTTATGCAACGGCCTAAATTCCGTCACAAATAGTCATCTTTGATGCTTTTTCTACTCATAATGGCTCCAAGCCCTTACAAAACCTCGTGCTGTTGTAGTGATATTATGTCTTTTTATCTGAAATTGTCAACGGGTTGAAGTGTCTTTTACAAAATTATTGCATCAAAAAGTAAAGAACAAATTAGTGAGAAAAAATTAAACTAAATTAGCAATGCCAGACTCTAATTACACCTCTTTTATCATCACTCAATATGTTCCTAAGTTCTTCTGGTAACTCCGGCGGTCACATTATGTCAAATCATTTAGCAAGTACTGTTGGACTACCCTTGCTCTTTGTAGTATACTTGGGCTAAAATCTAGCATTAATCTGTGAAATATGTGAGGATAATTGAAGCCAATAGATGAAGTAAATTGGCTAAAAGCTTCAGCCCTAATTAGAAATTCCTATGGTGCTTCCAACAAATCAGTTATGGGTGATTATCTGTAAAAGACAAAGACCCATAACCCATTTATAGCTTGGATAAGAGAAGACTATATCAAAGATGACAAAATAAGCAAACTACCTTAAACTAACTCTTGAAGAATTACTTGTTCAACTTCATCATCGAAAGAGATATGAAGTTGATATCTTGAAGATACAATCATTCGACAGTTGGTGATAATCTTATCATCAAGTCCTTCACGCAAATACGCATATTCAAATCTCGAAAATAGAGGAGGCAAGAGTGAGACTCAGTGTGATCATTTTTGAATAAAAAAAGATTGTGTGAATTTATCTTTATTATTGTGTTTATGTACCATGTCTAATACAATTGAGTAAACATATAAGATATAATAAATGGCTTCCTTGTCGTAGTTGGACCGACTGGACAGGGCAACCCGGGTAGTAAAAGGAACAAAAGAAAGAATTCTGCAGCTAGCGAGTCAAAGGAGATGGAAGGAAAGCTTACGTATGCAACATTGAATGCTCTTCTACTTGGACAACATCACTGCCTATAGAATATTCAGTTGTCGAGGAATCAGGCCATGGACTATCCACAGATGTGCTCCCTTTCGAACCTCTTGAGAATTGTGAATTTTGTGTTTGACTATCATATGAGACCCTCTCGATGGCCCTAAACCTCATTTTATCAGTCCTCGAATTGAACTTCACAATAGGTGCTTGGACTGGAATTTGTCCTTCGAGCATACGTACAATATCAGACATTATTGGTCTAAGACTAGGAGATGTGTTAGTACATAAGAGACCCAGATTGAGTATTAACAAAGCCTCTTGTTGTGAGTAGTTTGTTCCAAGAATCGGATCGACAAGTTCGAGGAGATTTCCCTGCTCTTGTAATACATAAGCCTGCATTTACATGTAGAAGAAAGTCATTTATCATACTTACGCCCGTATATGTGCACGTGTAGGTTGACGCATATATCCCACACTTCATTGTAGTACGGGATACTGATACCACATCGGTGTTCTAAAGTATAAGGTTATTCTCAAGATAGTTAAAGTTCACAACTACCACCTAGATCATGTTAAGATTATCACTCGAAGATTAATCTAAATTTATGAAGTATTAGTCATGAATATCCCATCCCTAATTTCTCTATACCGTCTCTTTAACGTGGTTGAACTTTTCAAGAAGATTCATAAAATATTAAGTGGTATCTATAACGAAAATAAGATTACCCAGTCAAGAAGATGCATAAACTCTTCCTCCGGCATGTAATTGGTGTTGCTCTTCCCACTTACAATCTCTAACGCCACCACTCCGAAGCTATAAACATCTGCTTTGTGAGTCAAGTAACCCCTCATGGCATATTCTGGAGCCATATAGCCTCTACAAGAATGAAAAATCTAGAGGGCATTAGCCCATGGCGAAAAGAACATAAAAACATATGATCATTTAATTGAGTTTGATCTATGAAACAAATCTCGGGGTGAATTGATTCAGTATATCCTCCGTTCACTCAAGTATTTATCCATCAATTTTAGATCTTCGTATCATGTATCGGGGGAAGAATTTGGTTACCCGAAGTGAACTAAACGCGTAAAAAGTGAGGAATTGAAAATATGAAATTAACTCACATGGTTCCTGCTATCCGTGTGCTAATATGGGTGTTCTCGTCATCGTCAAGCTTAGCCAAACCAAAATCAGATATCTTCGCGGTGAGATCTTTATCAAGCAAGACATTGGTTGCCTTTATGTCTCTATGAACAATCTTCAACCTTGATTCTTCATGAAGATAAGTTAAACCTTTTGCTATCTCTAGGCAAATCTTACGCCGTGTCGCCCAAGTCAAATTCAAAACTTGCTCTTCCCTGCCTAAATGCGAAAATTCTCACAAGTTATAGCCAAAAAGTTGTTCACCTCAATAAAGGAAATATCAAAATTGACATCTATTAACTCAAAACGTCGAAATATGGTAGAAAATGTGACGGTCTTTACCAAAAAGAGCACGAGCGAGGCTATTATTTTCCATGTATTCGTATATTAGCAATAGCTGGTTTCCTTCAATACAACATCCGAAAAGCTTCACGAGGTTGGGATGTTGTAGTGCAGAAATCATTCCTATCTCGTTCACGAATTCACGGTTGCCTTGCTTTGACTTGGCAGAGAGTTGCTTGACTGCAATTACAGAACCATCTGGGAGTACACCCTGAGATACAGAATTAGTAACTTCAAATTTACTTCCATCCCTTGTATAATCCATGCTAGTGAAATAGGATCTATATAATTATTATACTCCCACCGTAAAACAATTAAGTTTAAACTTAATTCATTTTTCGAAGAAATAATTTAGGAGGATAATCCTCTCTTTTGCTACAAACATTAATTTACAACAATGCTACTTGGCCCGACAAAAAAGTGGCCGGATTGGTCCGACAAGGCAAATTTTGCACATGACGTTAGCAATTTGCCTTGTTCGAGCGATTCAGGCCACTTTTTGTCGGGGCAAATAGCATTTTCCATTAAATTAATGTTAGTATTACCATCATTTTCAATATTTCTATCATCTCTACAAATTTGAATTTATTCCACAAAATATTTCTTTTTCAGGGACAATTTATTCCGAAGTCAAAATATTATATGTTACTGCAAGAAAGCATACTCGAAAGTACCTTATAAACTGGGCCGAATCCACCTTCGCCTATTTTATTTTTAGTGTCGAAGTTTCCGGTAGCAGCTTTAATCTGTCTTAAACTGAAGTAACCCGTTTGTAACTCTAGTCCTCTAAGTTCTGCCAAAAGGGGAAATGTACAAGAAACATTTTAACTCAAAAGGAAACAATAGTTAGTTCATATTGTTCCCATTAGGATTACTATATAACATAGCAAGTGAACTTTTTGCATATTGTTGAAGGAGTGACAAACGATATATCGCGGAAACATATGCAATATGTGATATGTCGTAGGGTTGATTGTCAGTGTTAGGTTATTCAATGTATGGGCCACCGTAGGGTTTTACTACTATTTGAGTGTAAAGCTTCAAGATATGGACCAGTTTATAGGGTAAGTTGTAAAACTTCATGACTTCCTTACCTTCGTCCACGAGGTTCTTTCCACCCAGACATCCTTTCTCCCAAAGAAATACTAACGTCAATAAGACTAACACAAATGAACCAACTACAATGCCAACAATAGCTCCAATTGACAAGCGACCCGTACGAGGATCAAAATCTAGACAAGAAAATAATATCGAGTATTAATGCAATGGATAGAGAAACAACTATATAACTTGAATGTCCGATTCAACTCACTTGGTGTGACTGATATAGCGGAAATTAGCGGCCCATATACTCTTCCGACTGGAATTGAGATAGTTCCTTTTCCTGCCCAGTATAAGTGGATCTCCAAAGTGTTACTAGTAACATTCACATCAAACTCTTCTATGATGCTCTTACCAACACCTTTAGCTTCCACTTCAATATCAAAATCTTTCCGAACTCTTTCACCCTGCAAGTCGTCAAAAGAGTATCCATGAAATTCTGAAAATATTCATGAGAAACATGTAGCAGTAACACTAAGGTTATGTCGGTTTTCTGAATAATTGGAAATCTGAATATGAGTCACGTGAAAAAAAAATCTATGCTTTTGTCCCTGTAATGGAGTAGGGATTTAAAACAATTTCATCCTTGATGAGTAAGTTTTTAGATTTGATTTTACTAGAGACATGAATGCAAGGAATAACCTATGTTATATATAAATAAAATCAGATTCAGACTCAAGATCATAAAGGAAAAAACACAACCACTGTTTACTCACTTGGATTAATATGTCAAATATGCGTGTCCCAAGACCGTTAGATATCGGGTCATTTCCGAACATGATTTCAGCAAAATGAAGCTTCACCTTATAATTTCCATTACGTAGACATAGACCATAATATTTGAGTGAAAGAGGGGAAAGGCGAACTGTTGAGTACAAGGTTTTAGTTGTCATGTTTGAATTTGATGGAGCTAAATAGTTAGCTTTGTCGTCTCCGATAAAGTCCCCCATGGTGCTGATTGCCCATTTATCGGTAGAAGAGAAGAAGGATGATGGCCCCATTGGTGATAAGTCCGCTTCATACTTCTGTCCATCGACCGTCAACTCAGGGCCTCCACAATTTATGAACAAGGAATAATCTGCAATTCTAATGTGAACAAAATTCATATTGTATGAAGACTCCATTTCTATAAGACTCGAAATGATTCCTAACTCAGAGTTATTGGAAAGATTTGTACTTACATTTTGGTTTCGTGGGGCAGGGTAGGTTCTTCTTCAAGCACCAAGAAATTCTATACGAAAATAAAAAAAATCTTGGAATCATTTCGTTTTATAATTATTGTAAGTAGAAACAGGTAGCTGGAACTTACGACTGGTCTTGTGGAGAAGAATAACTAGCGATACTATTCCTGTCAAACCATTAAATCGACGGAGGTTAGTAGAGAGGAGAAAGAAAAGAACGGGCAATGTAGACCCACAACAACAATCGATAAACTGCAAACACTTACAACTTTGCTTCCTGACACGCCGATTGTGATGACCCAGAAAAATTGTTGTAAGAAACATCACTGCAATACATATCGTAAATATACCGAAACATATTAATCAAATTTCGGAGAAGTGGAACCTGAAATTTTAGAAGGAAATAGAAGTACATACAAGTTCCATTTGGTGTCCATTATCCACTGGGGTATTTGTCCAGTCAGTGAGTTGTTACTGAGAAACCTAGAGTACAAAACAACCGAATAAATCACCGAAATTCGAGTCTCTAGTGAAATTGTGAAAATATATTCATAAACCTTGATTTGGTTTTACTTACAAGAACATTAGAGATGGAATCGATTCGAGGGTTTGGATATTACCAGTCAATCTATTGAAGCTCAAGTCTCTACATATAAACAGTCAATAAGAGAATGAAAATGGACGATTAGATTTTAACAAAACCATAGAGACGATTGTTGGGAGTGGCTTTGACAAACAAGAATTCGTTCGAAGAGGCTTACAAGTACATTAGTTTCGGCATCATCTGACCAATGTTCGGTGGAATTGACCCACTAAGCGAACAACTTCTTAGAGCCCTATAGTATATCGAAAACGATAATTGTTAGAAAAGCAGATGAAACCACAGCCAGTGAACAGGATTTCATTATATAGTAAACCATAATCATACGACTTACAATCTTAACATCTTGCTCAAATCCTGCAAATCAGGAAATGGCATATCGGGTCCCTTCAAATCAGACACCCTCCTGGAAAAAAGAAACGAAATCTTCTTTCGGCATTGCTATCTAGATTATGACCGAAAAAATGACTAAAATACCAAATGAATATTTACAAAAAGTGGAAGGTATTCTAACAGTTCTGTTAAGTTCTTCAAGTGGAATATGGTAGAAGGGATGGGTCCTTCCATCGATGTGCCTTGTAGATCTCTGTAAAAGTTTCGAATCATACGCCGTATAAGATGTTTTTCACCAACTAGAGATTTCATCAAATTCACGTTTAATCACAAAACAATGTTGTTAACAAAAATCATTTACAATACTCACAACAACTCGAGTTCTGTCCAATTCCCTACAAAGTCAGGTATTTTGCCAGAGATGCTAGTCCCAGCTATCCTACTGCAAATAGTAACAGAATTCGATATAAGAGTTAATGTTAAATTAGTAGCGGGAAGTACTTACTATTTATTTTGGGGTCTTATAAAAAGAGGGCTCCCTATGTAGCTAACACCTAGATTTGGGGCAAATACCATTAATGTCTAATAAACCGGACAAAGCGTATGCCTTTGAGGCGAGTCAGTCGTTTCTCACCTCAAGGCATATGGACCTGAAAGCTTTAACAATGTAGACGTTATTCAGACGTTTCTTACCCCGAGGCATATGCACCTGAAAGTTCAAATAATGTGTACGTAATTCAGCCGTTTCCCCCTTGAGCATGCGACAAGGACTTACTTCTAACCTAGACTTGACTACTCTGCCAAGGACACAAAAACCGAGCTGCAGGATGTCAGGAACCTTATGTTCTGTTGTTACTCCCTCACCGATACAACTTGAATCAACCTAATACCCTAGAAACACCTTATTACAAGACATTCATCACTTGAGAGCCCTACTAGTGGTTAAACCTTTTAAAAATATTCTTCCTTGTAGTTCTTTCAAGTCAAATCTTAGTACAACTACTGGTTGCTATATATCTTTTCCATTGCTATCTTTATAGCTTTCTCGGTTTATTTTCTGGTTTGATCTTAAACTTCTGCATGTTTACATCAAAAGTACATCTATCTTTTTGAAAAGACGTTTTATTTTCAAAATAGAATTACGTACAAATCTTTCAAGTTCTTGAGCTCGCCTAATGTTTTAGGCAAAGTTCCAGTCAGATTGTTGCCAGAAAGAACTCTGCATGAGCAAGAAAATAATTAATGTTGAATAATGTTGAATACGCTAAGAACAATGAAGCTAATGAAAATTGTAATAGTGAGGACAATAAAATTATCGTATGGGTCCCTGAAATACTCATACATCAAACTTAATTACGAAAAACAAAGGAAGAGTCAAAGGGTTTAATTCGAAATTCCTTGCTACCTCTAATAACAAGGATTTTAATATTTTTTTTCAACGTGTCTTGTGCTAATACTCTTATCCTATGCTACATAATTCTCGAATACTAGCAAACACATTACTGGGTGTAATGTAAGTTACTAAGATGTACGCATGTGAAGCCCATTTATGTGATTTAACAAAATGAGATCGAAGTTCTTCTGTTTTTGTTATAATGATTTATATTAGATAAAATAAGAGCATAAACGATTCTCACAATCTTTTCAATCTGCTAAGATTTCCAAGCTCTGGAGGAAGGGATCCTGTAAGCTGATTATCTAGCAAGAGCCTGCATTTTGATCGTTTATATGAGTAAGCACTTTAAGTATTAAGTTAGCCTTCAAACCTAGAAAAAAAAAGTTAGCCACATCTTACAAGTTTTCTAAAGTAGGAATTGCACCAATTTCTTTAGGAATCGATCCCCCAATGTTGTTCCCCAATAGATTTCTGCAATTTACAGAGAGTATATTTGATTGACTTAAATGCTTAATCTTTAGGAAGTTCTAAGACCATTAAATATGAGGTTTAACCAACTGGGCTACCAGTTGTTGGCGTAAGTTTAACACTGTTGTGATACAAATGGAATCTATTGTATAATTGTTGTAAGTTTGTTTTATCGATCGAATGACTCTAACAAAAACTAGGGTTTTAGGTCTCCTCCACCATCTTAATGTTTAAGCACCACTCTGAGTTTTTAGACATACATGATATAAAATATGTGGAACTCAATCCATTTCAACCACCTCTATCTTAACTCTTAAACAACACTCACTACATGTCCATCAAAAAAAAACTACCCACATTTCACTACTTCAGCAAAAGTTAAACGAAAATCACCATAAAAGAAAATGTAAAATTTAATAAGTATTCCAAAATTCAAGTGCTAGATGAGACAACTTACAAAGACACAAGAGGAAGAGTAGCCCAAATCTTTGGAATTGACCCATTCAAATTGTTCCTAAGCATATCCCTGTTTAACCATCACAGAGTTGGTATTTACAGAGCCAATAGGAGCAGTTTTACAAAGCTGGATATTTATAGATCACCCTATTAACATTTATATATATAGATACTATAGTAATAGCCCAAAACTATTTAGTATTTAGAAGTGAGGTTCTTCTCTATAAATTCTGTTTAGGGTCTTCTTCATCTCCAAGTCTCACCACCAATACCCTACCACCACCCCCTTGACCACCACCACAAACAATACCAAAGCTTAAAGCACCACTTAGGAAGTTCATTTTAATTATATTAACGGGGGAAGTTGACAATGATTAAGCTCCATTAATGGGAGAGTTTGATATTCAAGAAACTTTTGAATGGAGGAGGCTAACATTCATGAATTGAACTACAAAGAATCATTAGAGTCATATAACAACATTTTAAGTTAAGACGTGTTTTTTAGGTTCAAGATTAACTTTTTTATGGTGATTTTTCAGGAAAAAAACTCAGATTCTAGGCTAAACAAAAAATATCTTTTACATTATTTTTAGTTTATTGACCCTTACTAATGGGCCTCTTTCGGTGGTCGAGCAACTTCGTTTCTTGTTTGCTGACTACGGTTGGCAGCGAAATTCAGTCTTCGGGCCCCTCATATGAAAGTTGTGGAGTGCATAAGCCACTTTAGAGATAGGAGCGAGCCAGAATTCATAATTAGAATTAATCCTAATTTTATATATTTGAGGCTATCTATTGGTATCGTGTAAGGGGCTTTCGCAACAGAAAGCACCTTTGAGAGTCAAGGGCTAAACGTAGGAGTTCCTTGGTGGGGCCCTATACTCAACTAAGAAGGGCCCAATTTCACTCCTTTTATGCAGTGCAACCATTTCGGCTGTAAAGTTTATGACCTTTCCCCACGCACTGAGGTTCGCTAGCCATCTGTCATTTGATCCTTAAAGAATTTTCATTTTAGTCCCTAACGTTATCTTTTAATCCAAAATTTATCTCGAGAGAAACTGTAAAAAGTGAAAAAAAAAAATTGTTGCGTAAAGACCCCACCATGCTTTGTAAATACCAAGGGCAACAAATTCTTACATAAGAGAGACACTCACAGTTCTTGAAGCAAAGGGAGCTTGGCAAATTCATCAGGAAGAGGTCCACTCAATTGCAAAAATTGGAGTTTACTGCAACGAAATGAAACCACATATCCTCATTGCATATTTAAGGTATAAAAAACCATTGATGTTTTGAAGGAGAAAAGAGTCGAAGAAATGTACATGTTAGTTACATGGCAAACTGTGGAAGAGTTGAAAGAACAGTTGCAGGTGACACTGCTCAGTCCAATTATGCCAATTGTTTCGTTTAGACCTTCACCGTTACTGCAAGAATTTTTGTTCACATTCTTCCACGATTTAATCTTCAATTTTGTAGATATTTGTTGAAGTGCTCTGACTATAATTCAACAGATTAATTAGTCATGAATCACATGATCAAATGACAGAGTCATGGTAGAATAATTCTATAAAACAAAATGAAAATGAAGAATACCGAATTTCGTGTTAGTCTTCGTTAAAATAACATGTCAATAACATTTAAACTCTGATTCTCAACAAAAATTTGTGTAAACTATATACAAATCTTGCATAAAAATATAATAATAAAATTGTGTAAATCTTACTATTTGCGAAACTTTAAACTTGTACAAACATTACTTACTAAAGGGTGATTTACATAAATAAATTAGTAAGTTTAGGAAAGATTTTTCAGAAGTGATTTTAGAAATTACTTACTTTTTAAAAATAATTAATAGAGGATGATTTACATAAATAGGTTTCAGTTTATCTATGGAATTTTAAAAAATAAAGAAGGAAAAAAAACGGGCTTTGACAGGCTTTTGACCGGTCGGGCCTGGCCCGTCGGGCCCAACCCATAGGCCCAACTCAGGCTCGGAATAGAACCCGGGTTGGCCTTGCCCGCTTTCCGTATGGGCCAGGCCGGTCTCTGGCCGGCCCGACCTTTATAACATCACTACCCAAACCTGATTTTTATCCTCCCAAGCCTGACTGATTGCATCAAATTTGACTATTGGATCTACTTGCATTTCAAATTTCGGCGAGGGGTTTTCACTTATTTAGATGTCTTTATTGGGCATATACCACATTTTGTCCCAAAAAGGTACTCTAACAACTAAGATATAACATTTTAAGGGTCATCGACATTCATTTGCCATTGGTTTTGAGTTGGATAGTCACATAGGTAACATAGTTATCAACCGGTAAGCCGACGCATGATGGGCCTAACTACCCCCACATGCCCTACATGCACTAGAGAATATAATATCTTCTTCTTTTGTTGAAGTAGAGAATATAATAGCTTTCAACAAAAAAAAAAAAAAAAAAAAAAAAAAAGAAGTGGAGAATATAATATCTAGTGGGTGAGAGTTATGATAAGATGTCTAATCCTCTCCAAATTGAAAACAAGATTATCCTCAAAACTCAACAATCAGGTCATGCAAGCAAGAAAAATTCTACTAAAGAATGAAATTCCTATTTATGAAATTAAATATCATTATTACAAATGTTAAGAGCTTATTTTACCTTCATCATCAGGTAGAACTTGAGCATCAGATCTTAATAACCCTCCTCTTCCTCCTCCTAAGAAATTAAAGTCTAGTAGAAGAAGAAGTAAAAGAAGAAATAGAGTTGAAAATACTCTGTTTGATCTCACACTTAACACCCTTACTTCCATCTATACTTCACTCACTAATTTCTTCCTCCCCTCCAATTTTCACAGCTCAAATTGGAAGCAAGCAGCACCACAAGAACTGCACATTAGAGAGACAAAGAGAGAGAGAGAGAGAGAGGTTGACCCAAATTACATACCTGACTTGAATTAAATACTATAAATCTTAACTTTGTTGTTTTTGATTTGTAGTTCTCCTGCACGCATAGATAAAGACTTCATTAGTAAACGTCCAGGTTCACTTTCTACCTTTTCAACAAAAAAAAAAAAGGTTCACTTTCTACCAAAAGAAATAGAAAAAAAAGTAACAAGTTCACATCATGTAGGCAGGGTGCTGCATTCACATCTACTTTTACCTCTTCCACCCTTTTAGTCTTTGTTTTTCTTTTTACTTTTTTTTATCTTTTATGGTTAATTTTGTGTTGATTAGTTTAAATTAGATTCCAACTGCTTAAGTTGACCAAACCATTGGTGTTGTTTTGGTCTTTTCACCAATTGTTCCTGTTTTGATTTGATTCCAACTCCTTCATGCATTGATAAACCAAACGCGTAAATTTCACAAAAAAAAATGAAGGCGTAAAATATTTGGGTATCCTCTTGAAATAAGGTGAGCTTTTGTTCTCTGGTGCCGAGCATAGTGCTTTCTTGGCATACTGCTAAATTTGGTAGTAGATTGTATACAATTTTATAATAAATTTGATAGTAGATTGGACAAAAGATTCAGATAAATGGATAGATCATTAATAATCTATGAGATTGTTCTTCTGTTTAAAAAAACCAAATTGATTACATATTCAAATCTATAGTCATGTGATTAAATTCCAACAAGTTAAAATTAGTTGGGAATGAATAGAGACGACTTACATATTATATTCCTAATTAGTGTTTGATGTTCTTTGAGTCTATTACATTTCTTTTTTCTTTTTTTGGTAATGTAGAGCATATATGGTTTTTAAACATATCACGTGTGAGCGTTGTTCTGATAACATGTTAATTTTATCGTAACCAAAATCAAAACTAATTTTTTTTTGTGAAAATAGGCCCAAGGCTTTATTAATCAGTTATTTGATAAAAAAAAATGGCTCTATCACTAGCCAGGCTTACAACGCAACTTGGAAGTTCCAAGAGCTCCTGAGCTGCGTTCAAAGCAGAATTGAAAGCAACATGCGCTAGTTTATACGCTACTTGATTAGCATTATGATTACAGTGAGTGAACAAACAATCTTGGATAATGGAGCTCGCTTCTTTTATTTCTACCATCAATGTTCGTAGTTTCCAAGGGACTTCATATTCGCTTGCTTTACAAGCTTGTATCACCATCATTGAATCACCTTCAATGATGAATTCCTATTGTTGCAGATCCGTTGCAATTTCAATTCCGAGTTTAGCAGCCTTTGCCTCAACTTCTAATGGTGAAAAGGCCATTGTGTTTACTGTTTTTCCTAAAACAAAATCTCCATTACCATTCCGACAAACATCAGCTATGCCTGCTTCCCTTCCTTGTAAGATGCGTCGAAATTAATTTTCAATTTTTCTTCACTATATTAGTTACTAGATTACCCATCTCTCACGTGTGAGTATCTCGCATTTATAAAGACTTAATCTCTATGGCTTTTTTTTTAGTGTGATCATTTTTTATCTATTAAAATTGTCCTACAATTATTGTTTTATCCACATGTAATTTCTTTCAACAAAAAAAATGTAATTTACATATATTGTGTGTTAGTTGTTTTTCACTTGACATTCATTATTAGAAAATATTACAAGGAGACAGAGGAAATAAGATAAGAGAAGAGACCACAAAAGTATATAAATAAAGTCAAACAAATATCTCTACAATTTTATTAAATCCTATTTTCTTCTATCCAAGAGTCTATGAGTACGTCAACACTTGGTAGCCCAAAGGGTGGATAGTGTGACATTAATTCTAAAATCCTAGAAGTCCAAGGTTAGATATTTAGAGCAGGCGGAATCTATAGTTTATTGAACTTGGGTTATTAAAAAGTATAAATAAATAATGTAGTTAGGTCAGCTATAGGCTAGTAGTTTAGTTAGGTTTTAGACTTATTTGTTTCAAAAGTTAATTACGATGGTTATCGTGCTTATCACTTCTTTGATGCATCTATGCCATTGTAATGACTTTGTAAGTCACTTTCAAAAAAGGAGTTTATGTGTACCCTTTCTCTCATCTCTCATCTCTCATCTCTCATCTCTCATCTCTGGTCTCTCATCATTTGTCTTAAAAATTGGAGAATTCTCATTTTTTATTTCTTTTAAAATAAAACGGTTGAAGGTGCCTTGAATATGAATCGATATTGGAGATAAATTTCAAGGTTGTCAAAGCAGAACTGAGCTGCCGATCCGGAGCTGATTTTCATTGCATGCAAGGCAAGACTGATTTTTGTTGCCTACAAGGTAGAGTTTCTATTTGAGTTGGGTATCCATGTATATTTCGAAATTACGAAGAAAGGCGGTGGCATTAATATTGGTTATGTTAATGATGATTATAGTGGATAAAACAGCCCTAAATGGTAGTTGTTCTCGATTGTGACCAATTGGGTCTGATTCAACTCTATCAAGCGAGTGTTTGATGTTTCATATTGTTTATGCGAACCTGGTTCTGAAAAGTCAAAGATAAAAACCATGCAAGAATGAAAGATTTAGTTAACGAGTTTCCAGGTTATAGATCTTTAACTTAAATCGTCATAGTTTTCGAACGTAATTTTCTCGTGAGACAGACTCAGTATTCTTCACTGAATTTTGGTTTGACTTATTGACAGTAATGAAATGCGGGGGAAGTGTGGGGCTATGATATGTCATAGTTGATTAATCCAAATGAATGCCCAATCGGGTTGTCGAAATCCATACAACTAATGTCATTTGACATAGATAACATAAGAAAAATGAATTTCTTTAAGGATATTTGAAAATGGAATATGGTAAGTCATCGTACATGCGTTGACATAATATTATCATTAAGTGATTGCTCTATAATGTTTGATAAAGTGAATCAATTATGCGTGCATATAAAGTTAAACGACATCCTAACATGGCCCAATTAAAAATGGCGTGTCAATCGCGAGCAATTATCATCAAGGGGAATGAGACTATTGCCTAAGTAAATGAGTAAAGTCTTAACGCAAAACCCAACCTAGTTGACTGGAGATCCCATGATCTAGGTTTAATGGGAAACTGAACTTATATACTGACTCGCCAGTAACACTGAAATAGAATATTCTCTTACCCATTCCTAAGATGAATCAGTGATGCTTGTAATTAGTGAGGATAAACCTATCTTTTAATGATTCTTGTAGTTTAGAATTTTGTTTTTTTAAGTGGGGTATAACAGGATACCTTTAATAGGAGATCACCTATATGAGTGTGAACTGGTGCCGATTTCTTGAGAAGGTAATAGCCGACTTCTCTAAAGCGCTCATGAAACCCGAGAATGTACAAGGCCGAAATGAACACAATCGAGAACTAAAAGCTATAAGGAGTGTCATGTGTGATAAATATTGCATCGGTTTACAGTTCATAGGATCCTTTTCAAGACATAGTTCACTAAGGTCCTTGTAACTCCGGTACCTAGCCACTAAGAAAGATTCAAAGCAAAAAAGCTATCTTTCTTGATGCATGGTATCTCATGTTGTGCTCTCATATGTATGTATGTTTGTCTGACTGTCTGTCATCTATTTGTATGTTGTCTGTCGTCAGTAGATAATTTCACTCATGTGGGATATTGTTGGAAAATTATTTACTATTAGCAAATCGACCTTGAACAGATCTGTTCAAGGTCAGTTCGTGACCTTGAACAGGTCTGTTCAAGGTCAGTTCGACCTTGAATAGATTGTTCAAGGTCACGAACTGACCTTGAACAGATCTGTTCAAGGTCGATTTCGACCTACTCCGGCGAAGGGAAACCCCATTCGTCGGAGTTTAGAGAGAGAGACAGGAGAGAATCTAAAAAAAAATATATTTTTTTTAGAGAGAGAGAGAGAAGAGAGAGAAAAAAAAGTTTGAAGGTTGCCGGCCGAAATTTGGCCGGCCGGCGACCCTGTCGGTGAAGACGATGATGTGGCTTGTTTTAACGAGGTGGCAGAGAGAGAAAACATGTTGGAGGAGAGAGAAAAGAAATGGAAGAGAGAGAGTAACGGTGTTATAACGGAAGGGGGCCATATGGGTATTTCTCGTAAAGTAGGGGGCAGGCAGGAAGCTGGTCACAAAGTTGGGGGCCATTAGGGAAATAACCCTAATTTTTTATTTGAGTATAATTACATCTAATGGGCACTTGTGAAAAGGCACAAGTTAACAACCCATATGGAGAGACATCTTGTGGATTTGTAGAGTCACGACTAACTATATAAATACACAATTTGATTTTTGGACTGTTTTTAATCAAGTCTTTTGAAGACAAAAATTGAGTCGTCTAGAGTCGTGTATGAGAGCATAATAACTCGGAATTCGTTGGAGCATACAAAATTGTAGTGCTTCTTTCTACATGACGCGATCATTGTATCTTGGGAGACAAATATCCATGGAACCGTTAGCACCATTGCGGGGGCATGATTGTCTTAAGGAAATAGTGACCACTCGCCTCGATCATCAAACAAGATAAATTTTCATTTTTATATTTGTATATTCTAATAGTGTCATATTATTCGACTGTCAAGAATCGAATCTGTAAACCCCGAAACCAACATTCTAATATATGCCTCTTATCTTGCCCATCATAGTTTGTCCTTATCTATACATAATAGGCCTTTCTTGTTCTTCACAAGCCTAGTTTTAACTTTTAATATAGCTAAAGAAAGGAATGTGTAAATATCCCATGGGCTTATCTGCCTTACAATATAAGGGAAATAAAAATGAATTACTTGTACCATATTACTTTTGAAAATTTTAATTTTGCGTACCAACTACCAGTTTATCAACATCTCGACTAATATACAAAATGATTATGATTTAAATGGCGGAGTACTACAGTTATCTTGAGAGAATTGGAACAAATGATTATAAACTATGTAAGTTACATAATTTGTAGCTTCCATTTTCCACTTAGAATGGTGATATTTAGGTCAATCCCCAGTTTTTTCATGATCCAAGGTTCATTTATTTTTGGAGATTGATAGATGGCCGGAAAATCAGGCCGGTATGGTTCAAGTGATGACGTAACATACTCTTTTTTTTTTTGTTGACAGGACGTAACATACTCTTTTATTTTGTTGACAGGACCTAACATACTTTGGAACAGAAAATGAGCATGCCACATCAACATTCATATTCCGTTAGGACTTTTGGGCCACATACCACAGTTCTTTATTTCTTTGATACTGTACTAGCCCTAGAAAGGAGGTCAGGTGATTAAATACGGCAAATAGACCAATAACCAGGCATCAATTCAATCTATTTATGCCTGCCTAGAGCCCTTAAAAATGACATTGTATAAGCCCTAAAAGTTGTTTTACCTAGGTGAATTTTTGTAATGGTTTAAATTTTTCTGCAACCGCCTATAGCCGTCCCAAAGTAGTCGTGTGTGATGTTTTTTCTACATTTATCGTGGCTCCCGGCCGTTTGTGAGATTATGTCAATACATTTAGCAAGTACTGCATTCGACCTAGCCTTGCCCTTTTTGAAATGGGTAGGCTAAAATCTTGAGGCTAATAGAAGCCAATAGATGAAGTAAATGGGCTAAAACTTCAAGTTAATAACTATTTAGGTCAAAAAAATATGCAAAATAGTTGGAAAGACACATAACATTTGGAAATTATCAAAGAGGTCAAAAAGATCCCGAGAGTGTCCCGAAAATCTGAATCGTCATCATTGCCCTTAACAGATTTCGAAATGACGCGCCTATCCAACATATATAAAGTGATTTTCAGAAATAAAAAAAATCAAATCTCTCTTCTTTCCCTCGCGATTCAGCGACTTTTCAGTTTCCAGTCGAACATCTTCGTTCTTCTTCATCTTCTTCCTCGAATTTTAGGGTTTCTAAAGGTTATAATCTCTCTACAATCGACTAAATCAACACTAAAGTAAGTATATCTTCACTAAATGTTTCGATTTCTTTTGGTTCTATCCAACCTTCTGTTCCGATTTCTTTAGATTTGTAAACCCTATTTATTTGATTTTGTGTTTATGAATTTTGTTTACAAACAACTTTTAAAGTAGCAGATTTACCTAATGTCTTTAAAACCTAATATATCTTTGACTAGCAAACCCTATTTGCAGTTGTAGATCTGTAAATATGGTTTGTAAACCGAAAATATTTGATCGTGATTTTTGAATGGTTTTTGAGATCATGATTTGCAAAAATAGATCTGCAACTAGAGTTTACAAACCCTTTGCTAACACTATTTGCATTAATAAAACTGCAAATCAATTGGTTTAGAAACATTTTATTGTTTGTGCTATTTTAAGTGGATTTTCCAAAACACTATTTACTGTTTGCAATGGTAGAACTGAAGTGTCTGAACATTGTTGGTTAGAACTGTGTTAAAGGAGTTATGCAAACATTATTTGCATTAATGAATAATGAAGTGTCTGAACATTGTTGGTTAGAACTGTGTTAAAGTAGTTATACAAACATTATTTGCATTATTGAATAATGAAGTGTCTGAACATTGTTGGTTAGAACTGTGTTAAAGTAGTTATACAAACATTATTTGCATTATTGAATAATGAAGTGTCTGAACATTGTTGCTTAGAACTGTTTTAAAGGAGTTATACAAACATTATTTGCATTAATGAATAATGAAGTGTTTGAACACTGTTGCTTAGAACTGTTTTAAATGAGTTATACAAACATTATTTGCATCAATGAATAATGAAGTGTTTGAACACTGTTGCTTAGAACTGTTTTAAATGAGTTATGCAAACATTATTTGCATTAATGAATAATGAAATGTTTGAACATTGTTGCTTAGAACTGTTTTAAATGAGTTATGCAAACATTATTTGCATTAATGAATAATGAAGTGTTTGAACATTTTTGCTTAGAACTGTTTTAAATGAGTTATGCAAACACTATTTGCATTAATGAATAATGAAGTGTTTGAACATTTTTGCTTAGAACTATTTTAAATGAGTTATGCAAACACTATTTGCATTAATGAATACTGAAGTGTTTGAACATTGTTGCTTAGAACTGTTTTAAATGAGTTATGCAAACACTATTTGCATTAATGAATAATGAAGTGTTTGAACATTGTTGCTTAGAACTGTTTTAAATGAGTTATGCAAACATTATTTGCATTAATGAATAATGAAGTGTTTGAACATTGTTGCTTAGAACTGTTTTAAATGAGTTATGCAAACATTATTTGCATTAATAAAAACTGCAAAAATGGTTCTGAAAACAGTTTTGTTTACTGCTGAAAATTGGTTCTCTTGATTGATTATGCAGAAAATGGTGAAAGCTAAAATAGCAGGAAATCAGATGATGAAATCAGATAGTACCGAGCCTATGCAATCCGATAGTACAGATATTGTGGTATCAGATACTTCAAAAGTGATGAAAACAGTTAGTAAAAAAGTTGTGAAAAAAGAATATCACACTTACAACTACAGGAGCACAATGAGGAAAACAACAATGTTCATGAAAAAGATAGGTGGTAAAATGAAATTTGAACACTGTAATTCACTTTCGGAAACTCCTTTTGGTTCACTTTTTCAAGCTTTCTATGATGAAGAAATAGAAGCAGCCAATTTAGAACGACCAATATCAGTTATCTATGAGTTGGTCAAAAGATACAACGTAGAAAAGGGAAAATTTGAATTTGGTGAGTTAGATATAGAGTTCAAGGTAGACGATGTGGCTATTCTGCTAGGAATGCCAAAAGAAGGTGTACTTGTTTCACCATTTGAAGGAAAAAAGGATGAAGAATTTGTTAGTAGATATTTCGGGAAGGCGTATAAAGTTTCTACAACAACCATAGAATCAGCAATTGAAAGTTTCTTTGTAGAAGAAAACGAGAACACAGAAGATTTTGTGAAGTTGATGATCATGCATATCTCTTCCTCTTTCCTGTTTGCAACACAAGCTGGAACGACTATACAAACATCATTCACGAACTTGTTGAGGTCAATGGAAGGTATAAACTCAATTTCATGGCCTACTGTAATACATAATTACATGATGAGGTCGATTGAAGAGAATGTCAACAGACCAGCAAAAGCTTCAGGACGTCTTCTTCTTTTACCGGTAAATTAATTTTTGTTCATCTTCATTCACATTATGCAAATTTACATAGTTTTCTCGTCCTAATATGTTTGTGTTCAAATTATGCAGTTCTGGTTTTGCGAACATTCTAATCTTTATAGAACAGTACATCAAAAGAAGGACAGATGTCCTCGCATTATTAGATGGAGTCTTGACCACATGAAGTTAGATTTTCTTGATGCTCTGGAAGATGTGACAGCTAACCAGGTATATTATGTTTACTTTTGCAAATCATTAACTTGTGTACTAGGGTTACATACTGTATTTTTCATAGATTGTTTGCGATGTTGAATGCATTTTGTAATTTGCAAAATACATTGTTTGAATTTCAGCTCTCCGAAGATTTTTTTGTGCCTCTTTCAGAAAGTGAAGAACTTCTAATTTCTGGTGGGATATTGACTATGCCTGATGAAATTGATGTTTCTAATTTGAAACATCTTGAAGATAAAGTTCAAAAGTTAGAAGTTCAGTGTGAAGATCAAAAGAAATATTTGAAGATAAAAAATGAAGAAATCGAGAAGTTGGAGGAGGAAATATGTTGTGTAAGAGAATCAAACATGATTCTAAATAAAGATATTGAAGAACTAAAAACTGCAATAGAAGCTAAGTGCAATGAGGAGGTTGAGGAGAACACATCAAAAATGAAGAGCCCTGAAAAAAAAATGGCTTCAAAGTCAAATACAATCAGTATGGAGAAGAATGTTACTGTTAGTCATGAAATGACTAAGTTGAACACAGAAGTTGATACGTCTAAGTATCAAAAAAGAAAGTTCAATGAAACTTCAGACTTCGTGACACCAACCAATCAAGTCAAGACAAAGAAGTTAAAAGTTAAAAACAAATCAAGAGGTTCATCAATTGAGAAAGTTAGTGTTCAAACTAATGAAAGTACAGAAAAGAAAGCAGCTTCATCAATTGAGAAAATTAGTGCTCAAACAAAGGGAAGTGCAGAAAAGAAAGCAATTGAAAATGGTACAAAGGGAAGTGAAATTAGTAACAAAGAAATTGAAGCTAGTAAGAAAGGAAGTGGAGATTTCGAAAAATGGGAAAGTTCTAAAATATGGAATTTGTTCACTAGAGAGGAACTCAAAACAATTAAAGGATTCTATGCATTGGCAGACAAGAAGTAAGTACATTACTTTTAAGGTTTACAAAGTGAATTCAAACTCTATATTTCTTCAAACAGTGAGTTGCAAATTGTATGCATTTGCAGTTGCAACCATATATCTGCAAACAATTAGTTGCAAACTCTGTATGTGCAAACAATTGGTTGCATCTTTTTTCCTGCAAACAGTTGTTTGCAACTCATTGGATGCAAAACATATGGTTGCAAAATAAGTGATTTTGTTTGAATATTTTTTTGTAGTTCAATTGCTTGGGATAAAAACCAACAGTTGTTGATCTGTGGAGAACAAATCGAGAGTTTGATTATGAACGAATTTGTTGATAGTCAAATTATTGATTGGTATCTAGAATACAGAGTGGGAATAGTCAAGGATACGGCAGTTTTCAGCTCAACAATATGGGTAACATATTTCAGACTACTATATTTTGTATTTAGTTTTGGATTATTTATCTAATTAGATGAACGTTAATTTACATGTAGACTTTAATGCAATTTGAATCTTCGCAACGGAACATGTCACAACTACTTGCTAAGAAACTCAAAGAAGCTTTTAAGAAGAAACGTGACTGGTTCCTGTTCCCATTAAACACAACTATTGATGACAAGATTAGGTTGCCATTGGCATCTTGTTGTTTTTGATAGAGTTGATGCAGTATGGTATCATTATGATTTTTTGAAGAAAACTCCAAAATTAAGTATGAGAAGTGCGAAGGATGCAAAGAAGTTCGCAGTCATGTTGGTTGACATAATCAATGAAGCTGGACTAACTAAACAACCACTGAAATCAAGTCCAAAGATAACCAAAGTTAACTGCCCAAAACAGAACAACTCGTGAGTATAAAAAATCATTTTGATTTCATTGTTTTAGCATATAAATGATGAGTACTAATTAGTGAATAATATAATGTAGGATTGATTGTGCAATGTATGTGCTTCTGTATGCTGATGTTATAAAAAATGGAGACAGTCCTTTGATTAAGCCAAACTGGCCGGAAGAAATGCCAGAGAAGGCTTCAAGGAAGAGAGCTGAAATTGCAGCTGCAATTTTGAATGATTCAACAAACAAACCCTGGGTTGAAGGAACAGTTAGTGATGAAAATGCTGATTGATGTATGTGAACAGAACAAGTATACAAAAATATGCAACCAATTGTTTGCATATTTGATAATTTCCTAACTATAGATGTTTGCAATATTGATTGAATATTTGATAATTTCCACACTATATTGATGTTTGCATAATTGTATGCTTATTTGACAATTGAGAACTAGTATTTTTACTGAATGTTGGTAGGTTTTAAGGCCAAAACAATATATTTTTTATAAAATTTGTTAGAGCAAAACACAAATTTATTTTTGTAAAAGAAATCGGGGGCTACGCCCCCGAACCCCTGTCAAAGATATTTTTACTAAATGTTGGCCAAAATAATATAAAATTTGTTAAGAGCAAAACAAATTTATTTTTTCTAAAAAAATCGGGGGCGCCCCCGTCAAAAATATTGAACTTAAATTTAAAAAACGAAGGCAACAAACACCCATCAAAATTTATGAAAAAAACAAAATGATTATGCGAACAATTCAAAAAATTTTTGTAAACAAATCGTTATATGCTTACAATAGTTGGAAACCTCTTCTGCATAGATGGAATGTGCAAACACGTTTGCATATGCTGAACGTGCGAACATGTTTGCGTATGTGGAACGTGCAAACACATTTGCATAGATTGAACGTGCAAACACATTTGCATAGGTGGAATTTACACGTTTGCATATGTTGAATGTGCAAACACGTTTGCATAGGTGGAATGTGCAACATATTCGCATAGGTGGAATGTGCAAACATGTTTGCATAGGTGGAATGTGCAAACGTTTGCGTAGGTGGAATGTGCAAACATGTTTGCATAGGTGGAATGTGCAATAGTGGAATGTGCAAACACGTTTGCATAGGTGGAATGTGCTTGAATATTTGCAAACACGGTGCAAACAGGTGTTTGCACACCACACTTCCAATCAGGTGCCTACATACAAACCTAAAAAAGTGTACCTGCAACAGTTTCAAGCAAATTATCTTCGCATTACATTAACCAGAAAAAAGTTCATATTCAAATGTCAAATAATCCTTTACATTAACAATAAAGAAAAACAATAAAGAAATGAATGTCAAAATTAATCTTAATTCAATATTGCTGCACACGTTCTTTTGTTGTGATACGATAACTTGCCACAACGTCCACATTTTCTCTTCTTCTTAAACTTGGCTGCTCCAGCACTCTCAATTCTCACACTCCTTGGCTTACCAGGTTGTCTCTTATTTGATGGTGGATGGATTATCATCTCATTTGCTGAAAACTCCTTGGGTTCATCACTGTTTGGAATGGGGATAATGGCGTGTTCATAAGTTTTCTTGAAGCTTTCGGTGGTAAAATATTCTTCAACAAATTTATCCATAGGTCGTCCATCATACTTGATAGCTGTTATAGCATGCTCACATGGTATGCATTCAACTTGCCATTTCAAACACGAACAGTAGAACGTACTCAAATCAACTAACTGACTTGGTGTTGAAAAGATCTCATATACAAATTTCAATGATTTTACAACCTTCCATGTAGAACCGAACTTTCGCCTTTGTCTTATGATTTTATCTATCTCTGGACACAGTAAACTAGTCCATTTTTCAGCTAGTTCAAGTCTTGTTTGCATCATTTCCATCATTCGTACACAAATGGTTTCTAACATTAGAACTATCGACATGCCCCTTTCCTCCCTAATCCATGAATTATAACTCTCACACAAGGATGAACAAACCTCACCATACCTTTTACCGACAAAATGAGAGTTTGCCCACTTTTCAAATGGGCAATTCTTAAAGAAATCCGTCAAAGGTCTACCACCTACTAACTCCATCTCTTTAAAATGAATGTTAAATTCATCCTTAGTCAATGCACGAGCAGCCCGATACAACAAAGACTCAATGTAATCTGCTCTTTGAGAACCATAACCAATTGCATTAACTAAGTTGTTCCTAATGTGCCACACACAATAACTATGGTGTGCATTTGGAAAAAGATCACCAACTCCTTTGATAATACTCGGGTGACGGTCAGACAAGAAAGTATATGTACGACTTCTATCAACAACACGAGCCAAATTCTCCAAAAAGCAATTCCAATTTGAATTGTTTTCAACACTAACAACAGCTAAAGCAATAGTAAAAAATCCTGAAAAGAAAACGTAGTTAAATAAATAAATTGCAACTAGTTAAACAAAACTATATAAGTTCATCAACTTAAAAAACCATACCAAATATGTTTTCATGACATATATATGCAGAGGTTGAATATGCAAACATGTTTGCATGACATATATTTGCAAATATGGTTGCAGAACACACAGATGCAAACAACTGTTTGCATAACAAACACATGCAAACATGTGTTTGCATACCACACATTGTTCCCAATCAGGTGTGCATACAGAAACCTTAAAAACATTAATTCATGAACTTAGAAATCATACTTTCATTACCATTCTTTTTAACTATTTATAACACATACTATATAAATTCATGAACTTAGAAATCATACCTTCATTACCATTCTTCGCAGAAGCAATTAGCAAAGTCCCCTTACATTTGGATTTAAGATGCGTCCCATCAATCCAAATAACAGGCCTGCAGTACTTAAAACCATGAATACAAGCCTCGTATGCTATAAAAACTCTTTCAAACTGATAAGTGTCCATATTAAGTTGTAGCTGCACATAACTACCAGGATTCCACTTCATAATGGACTTCGTATACCAATCAAGTTTAGCATATCCAGATTCCTCATCACCAAATGCAGAATGAAGTGCTTTTTTCTTTGCATTGTAAGCAATATGGTATGGGATTTTAATACCATAATCTGATTGAAAAGTAGTAATAATAGCTTTGTTTTTCTTCTTTGGATCAACCTTTACTTCACTTTCTATCAAATTAGACAAAACAATAGAATGAACTGCTGGCTTGTTTATATCAGTAAAACCTCCACCACAAGTGTGCTCAGGAACATATTTCTTCAAATAAAATAACGATGATATACCAAACCTTGAACAACCATGAACCTTCCACCCACAACCCTGAACCGGACATACTGCTACTACCTGATGAGCATGGTTCCTCTTCATTCTATACCCAAAACCAAATTTGATGGAATACCTATTCAATGCAAACCTAAATTGATCAGCACCTCCTTCAAACTTTTGACCAACTTCCGTAAACACAGATCCCCAAGATTCAGACCGGAGAGGATGTTGGAACAACTTCGATGAAGAACTAGCTTGAGTAAAACAAGATGACACACTAGAAGACTCAATTAAATCCATCACCTGACCATGAAAACAAAAAATTTAACAATGATGCAAATTGTGCAAACACCATTTGCAGAACAAAATTCAGATTTAGGTTCGAAGATTCATCAAAAATCTGTTAAGCATGCTGCAAATACAAAAGTAATGTTCTACACAATTGTGAAAACACCATTTGCTGCTCTACTCCAAATTGTGCAAACACAATTTGCACAACAAATTCATCAGAAATAGATATTTACTTGATCATCAGAACCAACAAACCATGTATGAAAAAAATCAAAAACAATAAACATAAAGCAATCTATAATACAAATCAAAAAGATAAATCAAAAGCAATTCATATATAGGGCTGAAGATTCATCAAGTAGATAGAGGAAAATAAACAACAAACAAATCAAAAGATAATTTATAATCTATTATATAAATAAAACAAACTTACAGTAAAGAAGATGAAGAAGATGAACTTACAGTAAAGAAGATGAAGATGATGAACTTACGAAACGAATGTGAAGATGAAGATGAAGCAGATAACTTCGGCAAACCCTAATTATTTGTATAAAAAGAAAACTAAAGAGAAGATGAAGACCTAAATAGTTATGAATCAATGAAGGAAGAAAGTATATCTTCAAATCATCGTCTTCTCTTCGTCTTCTCGATCGAAAAGTTATGCCCTAGGTTTTCCCCATCGAGTTGCAGCCGTAAGGAGAGAGAGAGAGAGAGAGAGAGAGCAAAATACAAAAGGGTAATACAGGAATAATGAAAAAGCTGTTTTAAAATTTCGACCTTAATAATAATTAATGAAATTATTTTAAACCTAACCTCTGATTAGCCTTAATATTATGATAGAAAATAGTTAATAGTGAAAGATTAGGACTTTTTTAGCTATATTGAAACTATTTACTACCTAAAAAGTAATTTTCTAAAACTTCAACCCTAACTAGAAATTCCTACGGTTACTTCAACAACAAAAAAACTAGAAATTCCTATGGTCTCCTCCCAACAAATCATTTATGGATGATTATCTGTAAAGGACAAAGACCCATAACACATTTTTTTTTTGTTGCAAAGGAAATAGATTAGCAAATAAGAGTATTATTACAATATCTATACCAAATTAAAAGGGGAACAACCTCTCAACTATCACAACTAAAGTTATTTCTACACCATTGAGCAGCGAAAAATTCCGAAAAGAATTAGATCTTCGTCTAAAGACTATAGAACCAAAACTAGGAAGATATAACTAAAATTACTGAACTTTATTGAATTATCTGAATGAATAAACAACTACGAGTCCCCCCTTTATATAGCCCTAGGGTTTCCTAATCCTAATCAAATTCAAATAGCAACTTCTAAGAAAATAAAACACTAGAATAAAAGAAATCCTAAACTTAAAACAATTACTAAAAATAGAAAAAAAAACTACTAAAAGTCCGTTTTTGAGGACCTAAACAATGGAATTTGACCCTCAAAGTGGGTCGGTTGTTGCGAAGCGTAAACGAATGGACGGAAAGGCTATTTCGCACCATCCCTCAAAATTTCGTTCAATTCCGACACCGTAGCTTCTGTTTTGCCCGTTTTAGTCTGTCATCTTTATACTTGACCACATCTATTTCTTCCATGTATTTTTTTCGGCCAATTCCTCTACATCACCATTTCGCCAGAGTGTCCGCGAGATCATTGCTTTTGCGAGGGAGATGCGTGAAGATAACTGCTTGGAACTTCTTGAGTAGGAGCCTAATAGATGGGACATGCACTTCGGTTTGCCAGTGGATGTGATGTCGAGGGTTATTCAAATGGTTGATGATAGCTAGGTTATCACTTTCGATGTGAAGATATTCAATGCGTTTGGTGATAGCCCATTTGATGCCTTCAGCTATGGCTCTGATTTCTCCTTCTTCTGTCGATCTCGTATTGGTAAGGAGAGTGTGAGCATGTATACGTTCTGCTTTGGCATTATGAAATATAATGCTGACACCTGCTTGAACATTGATATCAATAAACGAAGGTCGCGGCTTTGGGGAATAAACAAAAGTCTCCGGGGAATAAAGATTTTGGTCACATCTTTATTTTTGGTCCGAAAATTGGATTCCTTGTTTTTTAGTCCCTAATCTTCATCTTCACAACTTTCTCTCTCCTACTCTCTCTGGATTGAGATGAGATCAAATTTTTGGTGCGGGTTGTATAGATCTTTTATAGCTCGAGTGACCTGTGAAGTTTGGATTGAGCAGTCTCTTTAGTCTCAATGGGTTCTTTGAACTCCAAGAAACTCTTTTGTTAGATTTTACAGAAAAGAAGAAAGCAAATAAGTTAGAGAGAGAGAGAGAGATGAGTAGCATATGAACAGGTTATGATCTATCAGTCACTAATTTCTCCAATTCCTCTGTTCTTCGAGAATTATTGTTTGTTCTTTTGGATTGAGCTTCCCAACCCACACATTTAGGGCAATTTCGATACCGTTTTCTGTTTCCAGTGAGTGTAGAATTGAAGGCAAATGACCACCATATTGTCTGCTCTTCTTTTTTCCATTGACTTTAGAAGTTCTTCTAGGGCTAGGGGGAACCACTGTTGCTACTTGACACTTGAGGGATTTTAGGGTTTGATTTCCAACTAAAGGAATTGAAGATGTTTTATTGAAATGGTTATTAGTTCCTGGATTAGGTGGAACTGAATTTAAAGAAAAAACATGTAATTTTCTTCTTCTCTGGTCAGGGAGCTTAAACCCTAGACAAACCCTAGCTTTATAATCTCTTGTGAGAAGTAGAGAAACCTTAAAATAGTGGAAAGTTGGAAACTTGTGGGGGATTAATAATGGGTTTTGGAATGAATTGTGGAAATTATCGTGCCCTAATCCACCCGAAGCACAACAACCAGAGAGCATCTTTGATAATCAAGCTTGGGTAATCTCAAAGGTGCCTCCTTTTTTCAGTGTCCGAATACAGAGAGAGAAAGATATTAAAAACAGAGTCTGGGTTTGGTGGGTGGTTGTCATATGTGGAGATGAAGATTAAGGACCAGAAAGTAAGGATTCCAATTTTCGGACCAAAAAGAAAGATGTGACCAAAATCTTTATTCCCCGGAGACTTTTGTTTATTCCCCAAAGCCGCGGCCTAAACGAAACATCAGTTTTTAGTTTAATAAACGGGTTAGTGGGGGGTAACCAAGTAACCTTATGATGTTGTCGTTGTGTCTTATGCATGATAGTAGAAGGTCGAGGAAAGGCTAAATTTTGTTTTATTACGTGCGTAGGCTCGATAGTGGTTTGCTGAAAGCATTTAGAGCATCTTGTTTTCCAAATATGCCATAAAACTATGGCACGAAGGGAAATAATATTGTCACTAACCTTATAATTAGTTTTATTCCACGAGATAATCCATTGAGCTAAACATATTATATTAGAAGTAGTAATATTGAAGTAAAACCATATGTTCCTAGCAAAGCTGTAATGAAGAAGAGCATGATCTATAGTTTCAATTTCTCCACAGTAACAACAGTTCGTGACATTGCCAATATATTTAATTACTAATAATGTGACGCACCGGAAGACTATTAGTGCAACAATTCAACAGAAAAAGTAAAATGCGAGGGATAGTTTGGATGGTCCAAATGAAGCTCCATAACCCATGATAAAAGAAAACAATCAAAGATGACAAAATAAGCAATTAAGCATACTATTTTAAACTCTAACCCGTGAAGAATTACTTGTTCAACTTCATCGTCGAAAAAGATATGAAGTTGATGTCGAGAAGATACAATCATTCGACAGTTAATTAGTCATAATTTTATCATCAAGTCCATCGTGCAATTACGCATATTCAGATCTCGAAAATAGAGGCAAGAGTGAGACTCAATGTGATCATTTTTGTATCAAAAAAATTGTGTGAATTTATCTTTATTATTGTATTTATGTACCATGTCTAATACAATTGAGTAAATGTATAAGAAATAATACATGTCTTCCTTGTCGTAGTCGGACCGAGTGAAACAGAGCAACCCGGGCAGGAAAAGGAACAAAAGAAAGAATTCCGCAGCTAGCGAGTCAAAGGAGATGGAAGGAACGCTTACCTATGCAACATTGAATGCTCTTCTACTTGGAGAATATCACTGCCTATAGAATATTCAGCTGTCGAAGAATCAAGCCATGGGCTATCCACAGATGTGCTCTCTTTCGAACCTCTTGAGAATTGTGAATTTTGTGTTTGACTATCATATGAGACCCTCTCGAAAGTCCTAAACCTCATTTTATCAGCCCTCGAATTGAACTTCACGATAGGTGCTTGGACTGGAATTTGGCCTTCGAGCATACGTACAACATCAGACATTATCGGTCTTAGACTAGGAGATGTGTTAGTACACAAGAGACCCAAATTGAGTATTAACAAAGCTTCTTCTTCTGAGTAGTTTGTTCCCAGAATTGGATCAACAAGTTCGAGGAGATTTCCCTGCTCTTGTAATACATAAGCCTGCATTTCGTGAAGAAGAAAGTAAATTATCATGCTTACGTCCATATATGTGCACGTGGAGGTCTACGCGTATATCCAACACTTGACTCTAGTACAAGATACTGATACTCATATCGGTGTCCTAAAGTATAAGGTTTTTCTCAAGCTAGTTAAAGTTCACACATCCTCCTAGATCATGTTAAGATTATCATTCGAGGGAATATCGTATCCCTAATTTTTCTATACCGTCTCTCTAACTTGGTTTACACTTTTCAAGAAGATGATTCATAACATGTTGAGTGGTAGCTACAACGAAAATAACATTACCCAGTCGAGAAGATGCATAAACTCTTCCTCTGGCAAGTAATTTGTGTTGCTCTTCCCACTTACAATCTCTAACGCGACAACTCCGAAGCTATAAACATCTGCTTTATGAGTCAAGTAACCCCTCATTGCATATTCTGGAGCCATATAACCTCTACAAGAATGAAGATCCAGAGGGCATTAGCTCATGGTCGAAACAACATATGATCACTTGATCAAGTTTGATCTACGAAGCAAATCTCTGGGTGAATTGATTCAGTATATCTGAAGTTGTTATCCATCAATTTTAAATCCTGATCTATGATAATATATCATGTATCGAGGCAAGAATTTGCTTAAGCAAAGTGAACTAATCACGTAAAAAGTGAAAGATTGAAGGTATCAAAATAACTCACATGGTTCCTGCTATTCGTGTGCTAATATGGGTGTTCTCGTCGTCATCAAGCTTAGCCAAACCAAAATCAGATATCTTCGCAGTGAGATCTTTATCAAGCAAGACATTGGTTGCCTTTATGTCTCTGTGAACAATCTTCAACCTTGATTCTTCATGAAGATAAGTTAAACCTTTTGCTATCTCTAGGCAAATCTTACGCCGTGTCGCCCAAGTCAAATTCAAAACTTGCTCTTCCCTGCCTAAATGCGAAAATTCTCACAAGTTATAGCCAAAAAGTTGTTCACCTCAATAAAGGAAATATCAAAATTGACATATATTAACTCAAAACGTCGAAATATGGTAGAAAATGTGACGGTCTTTACCAAAAAGAGCACGAGCGAGGCTATTATTTTCCATGTATTCGTATATTAGCAATAGTTGGTTTCCTTCAATACAACATCCAAAAAGCTTCACGAGGTTGGGATGTTGTAATGCAGAAATCATTCCTATCTCGTTCACGAATTCACGGTTGCCTTGCTTTGACTTGGCAGAGAGTTGCTTGACAGCAATTACAGAACCATCTGGCAGTATACCCTGAGATAACAGAATTAATAACTTCAAAAATTTACGCTCCATTTCTTGTAGAATTCATGCTAATGAAATATGATCTATATAATTACTATACTCCAACCGTAAAACAATTTGCTTTTGCATTTTTCGAAGAAATAATTTAGGAGTATAATCCTCTCTTATGCCACACGTTAAATTATAACAATGCTACTTGCCTCAACAAAAAGTGGTCGGATAGGTCTGACAAGGCAAATTTTCAACATATGACGTCAGGAATTTGCCTTGTTCGGGCCACTTTTTGTCACGCCATTTTCCATTAAATTAACATTGGTATTAACATCATTTGCAACCTTTCTATTATTTCTACAAATTTGAAAATAATCCACAAAATATTTCTATTTTCAGAGACAACTTATTCCGAAGCCAAAATATTATATGTTGTTCCTAGAAAACAAACTCGAAAGTACCTTATAAACTGGGCCAAATCCACCTTCACCTATTTTATTTTTAGTGTCGAAGTTCCCGGTAGCAGCTTTAATCTGTCTTAAACTGAAGTAACCCGTTTGTAACTCAAGTCCTCTAAGTTCTGCCAAAAAGAGGAGATTTAGAAGAAATATTTTTACTTCAAAAGCCAACAATCCTTGGTTGGAGTGGAAAGAGGTTTAGTCTTCCACTTTAAAGGTCAAGGGTTCGAGGCACGTTGACAATAATTAGTTCATATTTTTTCCTTTAGGAATATTACAATATGTTGGGTATTTAAGAGATACAATGATATTTTGGCATATCCGAGGGGGATGATAAACGATATATCGCGGATACATAGGCAATATGACGTCGTAGGGTTGATTGTCGGTGTTAGATTATTCAATGTATGGTCACCAAAGGGTGTTACTACCATTGAGGCACGTCTCTAAGCGAGTTGTATGTTGAAGAAAACCATATTTGAGTGTAAAACTTCAAGATTATGGACCAGTTTATAGGAGACTTGTCAACCAAGAAGTGCTAGAAAACAAAAGAACAAGTAATATTCATGACTTCCTCACCTTCGTCCACGAGGTTCCTTCCACCCAGACATCCTTTTTTCCAAAGAAATGCTAATGTCAATAAGACTAACACAAATGAACCAACAACAATCCCAACAATAGCTCGAATTGACAAGCGACCCGTACGAGGATCAAAATCTAGACAAGAAAATAATATCGAGTATTAATGCAATGGATAGAGAAACAACTATATAACTTGAATGTCCGAATCAACTCACTTGGTGTGACTGATATAGCGGAAATAAGAGGTCCATATACTCTTCCGACTGGGATCGAGATAGTTCCTTTTCCTGCCCAGTATAAGTGTATCTCCAAAGTGTTACTAGTAACATTCACATCAAATTCTTCTATGACGCTCAATCCAACACCTTTAGCTTCCTCTTCAATATCAAAATCTTTCCGAACTCTTTCACCCTGCAAGTGATCAAAAGAGTTGTAGTTTGGCATGCTTTCATCCATGAAATGGAGTAACGAATTAAAACAAGGTTTCAGCTTCGATGAGTGAGTTTCAGCTAAAATATAAATCTGAATTTGATAAGAATACATGTTTTAAGATTTTGTTTACTAAAGGCGTAAATGCATGCAATAACCTGTTTTATAAAAGTAAGTCATTATAAAGGAAAAACACAACAACTGTTTACTTACTTGGATTAATATGTCAAATATGCGTGTCCCAAGACCGTTAGATATCGGGTCATTTCCGAACATGATTTCAGCAAAATGAAGCTTCACCTTATAATTTCCATTACGTAGGCATAGACCATAATATTTGAGTGAAAGAGGAGAAAGGCGAACTGTCGAGTACAAGCTTTTAGTTGTCATGTCTGGATTTGATGGATATAAATAGTTAGCTTTGTCGTCTCCGATAAAGTCCCCCATTGTGCTAATTGCCCATTTATCAGTAGAAGAGAAGAAGGATGATGGCCCCATAGGTGATAAGTCCGCTTCATACTTCTGTCCATCGACCGTCAACTCGGGGCCTCCACAATTTATGAACAAGGAATAATCTGCAATTCTAGTATGAACAAAATTCATATTGTATGAAGACTCCATTTCAATAAGACCCGAAATGATTCCTAACTCTGAGTTATTGGGAAGGTTTGTACTTACATTTTGGTTTCGAGGGGCAGGGTAGGTCCTTCTTCAAGCACCAAGAAATTCTATATGAAAATAAAAGAAAACATGGAATCATTTAGTTTTATAGTTATTGTACGAAGAAACAGGTAGCCGGAACTTACGACTGGTCTTCTGGAGAAGAATAACTTGCGATACTATTCCTGTCAAACCATTAAATCGACGGAGGGTTAATAGAGAGGAGAAAAAAAAGAACAGGCGATAAAGACCCACAACAACAATCGATAAACTGCAACTACTTACAACTTCGCTTCCTGACACGCCGATTGTGATGACCCGGAAAAATTGTTGTAAGAAACATCACTGCAAATACATACCGAAAATATACTGAAACATATTAATCAAATTTCTGAAAAAGGGAACCCGAAACATTAGAAGGAAATAGAAGTACATACAAGTTCCATTTGGTGTCCATTATCCACTGGGGTATTTGTCCAGTCAGTGAGTTGTTACTGAGAAACCTAGAGTACAAAACAACCGAATAAATCACCGGAGTTCGAGTCTTTAAAGAAATTGTAAAAATATATTCATAAACGTTGAATTGGTTTTACTTACAAAAATGTTAGAGATGGAATCGGTTCGAGGGTTTGGATATTACCAGTCAATTTGTTGAAGCTCAAGTCTCTACAATAAAAGAATGCAAATAGACGATTAGATTGTATTCACTATACTAAAGAAAGTGCAATCAAAACCATAAGGACGATTGCTGGGAGTGGCTTCGACGACAAGAATTCGTTCAAAGAGGCTTACAAGTACTTTAGTTTCGGCATCATCTGACCCATGTTAGGTGGAAGTGACCCACTAAGCGAACAACTTCTTAGAGCCCTGTAGTATATTGAAGACGATCATTGCTAGTAAAATAGATGAAAACTGCTAACAACTTCTTAGAGCCCTATAGCAAACCATCACCATACAACTTACAAATATAACATATTGCTCAAATCCTGCAAATCAGGAAATGGCATATCGGATCCCTTCAAGTCAGACACCCTCCTGAAATAAAAATAAAATAAAATCTTCTTTCGGCATTGCTAACCGAATGAAAGACTAGTACACCAAATACATATTTACAAAGAGTGGAAGGCATTCTAACAGTTGTGTTAAGTTCTTCAAGTGGAATAGGGTAGAAGGGATGGGTCCTTCCATTGATGTGCCTTGTAGATCTCTGTAAAAGTTTCCAATCATACGTCGTATAAGATGTTTTTTACCAACTAGATATTTTGTCAAATTTATGTTTAATCACAAACAATATTGTTGATAAAAATCATTTACAATACTCACAACCATTCGAGTTGTGTCCAATTCCCTACAAAGTCAGGTATTTTGCCAGAGATGCTAGTCCCAGCTATCCTGCTGCAAATAGTAACAGATTTCTATATTAGTGTTAATGTTAAATTAGTAGCAGGAATTAGGGTTGTATTAAAAGAGGGCTCCTTATGTAGCAAACACCTAGATTCGGGGAAAATACCATTGATATCTAAAAAGCGGCCGAAGCGTATGCCTTGCGGCGAGTCAGTCGTTTCTCACCTGAAGGCATATGGACCTGAAAGCTTTAGCAATGTGTCTGTTATTCAGACGTTTCTCACCCCAAGGCATATGCACCCGAAATCTCAAACAATGTATATGTAATTCAGCCGTTTCCCTCTTAAGCATGTGACGAAGTCTTACTTCTAACCTAGACTTGACTACTCTGCGCAGGATACAACACATAAACCGAGCTGTAGGATGCCGGGAACCCTATGTTCTGTTGTTACTCCCTCACCCATGCAGTTTGAATCAACCTAATGCCCTAAAAACACCTCATTACAAGACATTCATTACGTGAGAGCCCTAGTAGTGGTTGAACCTTACAAAATTGGTCTTCCTTGTAGTTCTTTGAAGTCAAGTCTTAGTACAAATACTGATCTTAAACTTTGGATGTTTACATCAAAACACATCTATCTTAAAGAAATCATAAACTCTTTTTGAAAAGACGTTTTATTTCAAAATAGAATTACATACAAATCTTTCAAGTTCTTGAGTTCGCCAAACGTTCTAGGCAAAGTTCCAGTCAGATTGTTGCCAGAAAGAAGTCTGCATGAGCAAGAAAATAATTAATGACAATTGTAATAGTGAGGACAACAAAATTATTGTATGGGTCCCGAAAGACTCATACTTGTCGAATACTAGCAAGCACATTACTGGGTTTAACTTAAGTTACTAATTACATGCATCTTTTGTGTGGTTGAATGAAATCTTGTTAGGTCCATAAAATACGCATGTTAAGTCTACTTTCGTGATTTAACAAAACGAAATTGAAGTTCTTTTGTTTTTGTTACAATGATCTCTATTAGAGAAAATAAGAGCATAAGCGATTCTTACAATCTTCTCAATCTTCTAAGATTTCCGAGCTCTGGAGGAAGGGATCCTGTAAGCTGATTATCAAACAAGAGCCTGCATTTTGAGAGTTTATATGAGTAAGCACTATAACTCTAAAAGTATCAAGTGATCCTTCAAACCTTGAAAAAAGTTAGCCACATCTTACAAGTTTTCTAAAGTAAGAATTGCACCGATTTCTTTAGGAATTGATCCCCCAATGTTGTTCCCCAATAGATTCCTGCCATTTACAGAGTATATTTGATTGACTTAAATACTTAATCTTTAGGGAGTTCTAAGACCATTAAATAACTAAAAAAAGGCTTGAATCTATGGCGGTGAGTACCCTTGCAAGGAGAACTATTAAGAAAACCCAAAAAAAACTATAAGTACGACAAAATAACAGCAATAATACAAATGGAATCTGTTGTATAATTGTTGTAAGTTTGTTTTATCGATCGAATGACTACACTACCATCTTTAATGTTTAAGCACCAGCTGGACTTTTTAGACATACATGATGTAGAATATGTGGAGCTCAATTCATTTCAATCAACTCTATCTTAACTCTTAAAGAACAAATACTCACTACATGTCCATCGACAACAAACATCCAAAGAGAACTACCCACATTTCACTACTTCAGCAAAGATTAACCAAAAATCACCATCAAAGAAAACCTAAAATTTTAATAAGCTACATAAGAGAACTTACAAAGACACAAGAGGAAGAGTAGCCCAAATCTTTGGAATTGACCCATTCAAATTGTTCCTAAGCATATCCCTGTTTAACCATCCCAAACACATTGTTATGAGAGAGAGAGAGAGAGAGAGAGAGAGAGAGAGAGACTCACAGTTCTTGAAGAAAAGGGAGATTGGCAAATTCATCAGGAAGTGGTGCACTCAATTGTAGAAACTGGAGTTTACTGTAATAAAATGAAACCCACATCCAAATCAAAGTCCAAACTCAAAACGGGCGGCGGAACTTATCTCTCTTGTAACTGACTGAACTGTTTTATTATTATAGATAATAAAACACATTGATGTTTTAAAGGAGAAAAGAGTCAAAGGAATTTACATGTTAGTGATATGGCAAACAGTGGAGGAGTTGAAAGAACAGTTGCAGGTGACATTGCTTAGCCCCTTTATACCAATTGTCTCATTTAAACCTTCACCATTACTGCAAGAATTTTTGTTCACATTCTTCCAAGATTGAATCTTCAACTTTGTAGATATTTGTTGAAGTGCTCTGACTATAGTTCAACAGATTAGTTGATCAGGGCTCAGGGACTGTAAAATATTTTTGGCTGATCAAAGCACACAAACAAAAACAGTCCTGCTAGAACACTTTCACTTTCTGAATTTACTGTTAGTTTTCATTAAAAATACAAGCCAATAACATTTGTATTATGTGGGACTAGATAACTATTCTAACATTCTTCCTCAAACGAATGACTTTTGCTAGTGAAAAATTCATGAGTATGCTAAAAAATTTTGTAGAGTTTGACTTGTTATTGATATAAAAACATCTGTAAGAGGCAGTTTCTAAAAATTGAAGAGGAGGTTTAAGAGGCAGCAATAGGCAGTTTCCAAATTGGGATGGTTTCCAATTTTTTGGCTCAATAGGCAGTTTCCAATTTTTTGGCTTATAATATATATAAATAGGGGTTGAGTGCTTTGTAATCAAAACACCAACACAAGCAACAACTCTTCTTTAGAGAGCTAGAGAGAGAGAGCAAGAGTGAGAGAAATTTTTCATAGTTTTTTGAGCGGTGTTAAATTTCTCGGTCGTCGAAGATTTAGTATAGAAGGTTATTACTATACGGTACCATCTTGGGACGAACTTGCGGGTTGTGTTAGTCGTCTTCATATATCCTTCAATAAAGATTTCTTGTTCGCCCGAGGACGTAGGCTTTAGGCCGAACCTCGTTAATTTCTGTTCGCATATTTGATTTTGACTTAGCTTTTCGATTAATCTTCATAATCGGATCAATTTCTAGGATAGGTTCGATAGCTTCCGCGACTTTTAATTATAACAATTGGTACCAGAGCCTTGTTGAGATTGAACGAAGAGAAGATGGGATCGAGAAGTGGTACGGTCAAAGCAGGTAAATATGAGATAGAGAAGTTCAATGGGAAAAACGATTTTTCTTATTGGCGGATGCAGATGAAGAATCTGTTAATCTCGCAGAAATTACACAAGACGTTGACGGGAAAGAAACCAGGAGATATGTCAGATGAGGATTGGGAAGAGTTAGATCTCGAAGCACGGGCTACCATTATGTTGTGTCTTGAGAGGGACGTGGCGTTCCTAGTAGACGAAGAAACAACGGCGGCGGGTGTGTGGTTAAAGCTAGAAAGCAGTTTCATGACGAAAACTTTAACGAATCGGGTCTACTTAAAATCCAAATTATTCACATGTAGAATGGAAGAGGGTTCTTCTATTCAGGAATATGTGAATAGGTTTGACAGGATTATCTCAGATTTGAAGGATATTGATGTTAAGGTTGAGGATGAGGACCAAGCCCTCATATTGTTACTTTCATTGCCAAAATCCTATGAAAACCTTGTTCAAACTTTAATGCTTGTTGGTGATAGTCTAAGCATGGAAGAGACGAGAAATTCGCTATTAGCGGATGACCTTCGTAAGGTTGCTACTAGCAGTATGGCGTCGGGTGGAGTAGACAAGGATCAAGCACAAGGGTTGTTTGTAACGAGGGGGAGGAGTAATGAAAGGGGAAAGGGAAAGGGCGGGAAATCTAGATCCAAATCTACAAGAAAACGTGCTTTAGTTGTGGTGAGCTTGGCCACTTTAAAGCGGCTTGTCCAAAGAGAAAGTTGAAGCAAAAGAACGAAGGCTACAAGGAGAAACAAGAGATGCAAGAGGCGGGATATGTGTCAGAAGAGGCGGACGAATGTTTCTCGGTGACAGAGGTGTCTGAGAAGATCTTCGATAAGTGGATGTTTGATTCAGGGGCGTCACACCATATGTGCCCAAATAGGGAGATGTTTACTACCTATAGGAGTGTAGATGGTGGTACAGTTATACTGGGTGATGATAGTATATGTAAAACTGTGGGACTCGGAACAATACGTATCAAGATGCACGATGGAGTGGTGAGAACATTGACGGACGTAAGACACATACCCGATTTGCGGAAAAATCTAATTTCCCTTGGTGTGTTGGAGCGAAGCGGCTGTAAGATAATTATAGAGAATGGCTCCATAAAAGTAGTTAAGGGTTCTTTGGTAGTAATGAGAGGTACTCGTTACGAAAATTTATACAAACTTTTGGGGACAACAATTACAGGAGATGTAGCAGTAGGAATCAATGGAAGGGATCCAACGGCTTGTACGAGGCTTTGGCATATGCGCCTTGGGCATATGTCGGAAAAGGGTCTATCTTTGATGTGCGGGAAAGGCTTGTTGAAGGACATGAAGAAGCCTTGCATGGAGTTTTGTGAGCATTGTGTGTTCGGGAAGGCACACAGGGTGACGTTCTCTACAAGCAAGCACAGGAGCAAAGAGGTGTTAGACTACGTACACACCGATGTCTGGGGACCGGCAAAGTTACCTTCCAAGGGTGGTTCCAGGTATTTTGTTACATTCGTTGATGATCATTCGAGATTTGTCTGGCTTTATTTTCTGAAGCATAAGAATGAGGTATTCAACACATTCCTGGTGTGGAAAGCAATGGTTGAGAACAAAACTGGTCGAAAGCTGAAGACGTTAAGGTCGGATAATGGGACCGAGTACACGGATGGGGCATTCAAGGAGTTTTGTAATCAGGAAGGCATTGTGAGGCACTGGACAGTAGTAAACACACCTCAGCAGAATGGAGTCGCAGAGAGATTGAACCGTACACTACTTGAGAAGGCTAGATGTATGCGCTCCAATTCGGGATTAGGCGTAGAATGGTGGGCAGAATCTGTTGCTACAGCTTGTTATATTGTGAACAGGTCTCCACATTCTTCTTTAGATGGCGGCATACCTTACGAGGTGTGGTCAGGTGAACATGCAGATTACGGGAGACTTAAGGTTTTCGGTTGTACGACCTATTACCATGTTAAAGGTAACAAACTTGACAATAGAGCAAAGAAGGCAATTTTCTTAGGATATGCTACAGGAGTCAAGGGTTATCGGCTATGGTGTACGGAAGACAAGAAGTTTGTAATCAGCAGAGATGTGGTGTTTGATGAGTCATCTATTGTAGCTATGGCGAAAGCTACGGTGCCTAGTTGTGGTGATGTTGGGTCTACTAAAGCTCAAGTAGTGGAAGTAGAAGCCGAAGACCAACGGGTTTCTAGGAATCATGATCAGGTGGAGCATCAGGATAAAACTCAGGATGAGGAAATTGATGAACCCGATTATGAGGAGGTTCAAGGGGAAGGTACACAAGTTTTACAACAACAACAGCAGGATGTTTCGGTACACACTAGGCCGAAACGGTTATATAAGCCGGTACAGAGGTTAGGGTCAGACAAACCTCTTAGGCATTATGGGCAGGCAAATCTTGTTGAATATGCACTCTCGGTGGAAGACGACGAGCCGGTCACCTTCAAACAAGCTATTACCGCGGAGGAAAGAGAGAGTTGGTTGGTTGCTATGCAAGAAGAGATGGAGTCTCTTCACAAGAACAAGACATGGGAAGTTGTCCCATTGCCCGAAGGAAAGTCTGTTATTGGTTGTAAATGGGTGTACAAGAAGAAAAAGGATTCTTCCGAGATCAAGGGTACAAGGTATAAGGCAAGACTAGTGGCCAAGGGTTATGCACAGAAAGAAGGGGTCGACTACAATGAGATTTTCTCACCGGTCGTGAAACATACTTCTATTCGGGTGCTATTGAGTATTGTTGCTCACAGGGATCTTGAGCTGGAACAACTCGATGTTAAAACCGCCTTCTTGCACGGTGATTTGGAAGAAGAAATTTATATGGCTCAACCTGAGGGATACAAGGTTGAGGGTAAAGAAAATCAAGTATGTCGTTTGAGGAAATCTCTTTACGGATTAAAACAATCCCCTCGCCAATGGTACAAACGATTTGATTTTTTCATGCTAAAGCATGGTTTTCGCAGAAGTGATTATGATTGTTGTGTATACATCAAAAAACTTCGCGAAGGTGACTTTATTTATCTCCTTTTGTATGTGGATGACATGCTTATTGCTTCTAGAAGCATGGTGGAGATAGATAAGTTGAAATCTCAACTCAGTCAAGAGTTTGAGATGAAAGACATGGGCGCTGCAAAGAAAATACTGGGAATGGAGATTAAGAGAGAGCGGTCAAGTAAGAAACTGTACTTGAATCAGAAAGGTTACATCGAACGAGTAGTTTCTCGATTCGGGATGCAGAATGCGAAGGCGGTGTCAACACCTTTGGCACCACACTTCAGGCTCTTGGGAAACACAATCTCCCACTACTCAGTGGAGAAGGATCATATGGATCGTGTACCGTATGCTAGTGCAGTTGGCAGTCTGATGTACGCTATGGTGTGTACTAGTCCGGATATTTCACAAGCGGTCAGTGTGGTTAGTAGGTTTATGGCAAACCCGGGGAAGACACATTGGGAAGCTGTGAAGTGGGTCTTGAGGTACTTGAAGGGTACCTTTGATACGGGTTTGTGCTTTGGTGGAGACACATGTCAGGTAAGCGGTTATGTTGACTCGGATTATGCTGGCGATCTAGATAGAAGACGATCTACTACTGGTTATGTATTTAGGGTACATGGTGCTCCAGTTAGTTGGCGATCGATGTTACAATCTACAGTTGCGTTATCTACTACGGAGGCCGAGTATATGGCTATGGCCGAGGGTGTGAAGGAAGCATTGTGGTTGTGGGGTCTTCTGGATGATCTAGGGATTAAGCAGGAGTGCGTGGATGTATGGTGTGAGAGTCAAAGTGCGATCCACTTGGCGAAGAATCAGGTCCATCATGCTCGTACTAAGCATATCGATGTCAGGTATCACTTTGTACGAGATGTCATAGAGGAAGGTGATGTTTCTCTCATGAAGGTACACACAGATGAGAATCCCGCGGACATGTTGACTAAAGTGGTGACATGTAGCAAGTTTCAGCATTGCCTGGAATTGCTACAAATCGGCTCGTGTTAAGTTGCCCGAAAGGGCGTAATGGCGACAAGGTTTTCTTTATGTGAAGGGTTGGTAGAACTACGGTAGGCTTGATCCTGTAAAAGGGTACGTAGGCAGCCATGGTCATATGGCGCAGTCGGATGAAGTCACAAAAAGAAGATATATCTTACAAGGAGTATCCTGGTGTTCGTCCAAAATTTGAAGTATATCAAATTGTGTACGAGGTGGAGAATTGTAAGAGGCAGTTTCTAAAAATTGAAGAGGAGGTTTAAGAGGCAGCAATAGGCAGTTTCCAAATTGGGATGGTTTCCAATTTTTTGGCTCAATAGGCAGTTTCCAATTTTTTGGCTTATAATATATATAAATAGGGGTTGAGTGCTTTGTAATCAAAACACCAACACAAGCAACAACTCTTCTTTAGAGAGCTAGAGAGAGAGAGCAAGAGTGAGAGAAATTTTTCATAGTTTTTTGAGTGGTGTTAAATTTCTCGGTCGTCGAAGATTTAGTATAGAAGGTTATTACTATACGGTACCATCTTGGGACGAACTTGCGGGTTGTGTTAGTCGTCTTCATATATCCTTCAATAAAGATTTCTTGTTCGCCCGAGGACGTAGGCTTTAGGCCGAACCTCGTTAATTTCTGTTCGCATATTTGATTTTGGCTTAGCTTTTCGATTAATCTTCATAATCGGATCAATTTCTAGGATAGGTTCGATAGCTTCCGCGACTTTTAGTTCTAACAACATCATTGGGAGATTGCTCATGTATTTGTATCTTGTATGTTGTTGTTGTTCTATCTTGATATCTTGATATCTTGCTATTTTGCTATCTTGTTGTTGTTCTATCTTGCTATCTTGTTGTTGTTGTTTGACAATTACGAACCATTGTCCGGTTTTGACAATTACTAATCATTGCGCGGTTCTGTTTGGTTTTTTATAGCCCTCACACATGATTATTACTGCAACATATTCAATGCAATAAAATTCAAGTCTTTGATCTACTTGATTTTATTCTTTGTTAAACATAAACACTAGCAATTATTGTTCTTGATTTTTCCCACTTCTATTCTTCTTTATACCATTTCTCTTATCTCCTCTTCATTTGATCTTATTTTGGAACAAAGTAACTAACTAAAGGAACAAAAGTTTGAGAGTTCTCAATAAGTATGAGCAAATCAAGCAAAAGAATGGGCTTGCTTGCCATTAACGAACCCACAAACATGTTCACAAAAACATCAAAAGCAAACCTTCTTTGGGTATAACATCATTTTTTTCACGCATTCTATCGAGCACATGGTGTGCATCCTTTAGTAAATCAAAATTGGGAAAACTATAAGTCTAGTTTCAAGATAAATATGAGGTAAATAACTAGTTTTAATAATAAACCCATGAATTCTTTCCCTTCTCTAATAGCTTTTCAATTTTTCTTCATCCAAAATAGAGCTTCATTTAAATTATCGTTGATGCACATAAGTTTTGAGGCATTTGAAATGCTTGAGATCATTTAAGAGCTTATCTTTTGATTTCTTCAACAAATTACTCTTGTTTTGATTTTTCTTCTTCTTGTTAATCTTCATCGTTATCAAACACTATTGAGAAAAAGTATTGAATAATAACTAAATTTGAACAATAGAAGAGAACTACTCTTAGGTGCTGTTTGTTTTTTAATTTTTTCAGATCTGAAATCTGAATTGGATCTCAATTCAGATTTCAGATGTTTGCTTTTTTGTTTGACAAAATCTGAAATATTGGCTGACTAAACTAAACATCTGAATTGGCTGAATTAAGACCCAGTTTTTTCAGACTTTAAAACAAGTCTGAAAAATAAACTCAACTGCTGAAAAGTAACAAATGACAAATGTAACGTCCCGTGCTTTCGATTCAGAAAATATAAGACTAAGGTTAGGCGAAGGGCCATTTGAAGTTTAGAGAAAGTTAGGACAAGGACTAAATCAACAACTGGTGCAGAAAATAGGGTGTTTTCTACGACCAGGAAATATTTAGGGGCTGCTTTGCAAGTTTATAGAAATTGAGGGACTAAACTGTAAATTCGAGTGGATAAGTTGTAAACCAAAAAAAAATCAGATTTTCTTCCTCTCTTTAAACCGACTGAGATTAGGGCTTAAGCTCAAGGGAAGAAATTGATTAAGGTTGAGAGTTGGGTGAATTTTAAAGAGAAATTTTGAGTTCAATCAAGAAGTAAGTGTTGTTCTTAAGCTTTTTTGTTTAGGTTTTTGATGGAAACTTAATTTTCTCTCTCTATGATGTTGAATTGAGTTATAATGGTAGTTTTCTTTACTACTTGAAGAACTTGGTGAATTGAGGAGGAATTGGAAGAGAATAATCAAGAGAAAGCTACTGAAATCGATTTTATTGGAATCAAGGTAAGAAATTTTGATCCCTATGGTTGTATAATGAATTTTTAAGGGTATTTCCTTACCTTTATGTGTGATTCTATGATGTTAGTTAACTTAAAGAGTTATGAAGTTATGTATGAAGAATCAAGTGGATGAATAGGTCAAGACTTGATGAAAAACAGTAGGTTTAAGAACAAAACTGCTACTGTTTTTGGGTGTTTAGACAGTCTTAAAGGCTTCGGAAGAATTTCGAGTCTTCATAGATATTATAGCTCGTCTCGTTCCGATTCCAGAAACATATTATAATGATTATTCGGAGTTCGTATGAGGACGATATGATGGTTAGAGTATGCAGCATACGAGCAGTAAAACTGATGCACTGCTGCGTATCTTTTAGGTTTTTCCGGCATGTTTTAGTCGTAATTAGGAGAAGACACCTGAGAATGAAACGCTAGGAGTGAAGTTAACTTTCCGAAAACTTAAGAATCAGTTGAATCGGATTAAGGACTAAAGAGTATTGTTTGTTTGAGTGCGCAGTGCGCAATTAAGACTACTTTGTGTGTTTATGCATTTTGGATACGGTTCATTCGGATTTTAGCAAGAGAACCGAAATGTTAAAGGGCATAAATATACTTTAAGCGATATATGATTCAACTTAATTGAGTATGACAACGAAAGTTTTTAAATGGTCGAAAGTACTCGGTATAGTCGATTTCGTTACAAGGAACAACTTCGGAATAGTTTGGTTTATAACGGGACCTAATATAGGTTGGATTTGTATATTAAGGGTGTGAATAAGATATTCGTGTTGTCAGAGTGAAGGTGACTCTTGTTCCTTGTACTTTCAGCAGGAAGCGAATACTACGTAGAGGAGAGACCCGAGGAGTCCGAATCTCAGGTGGACGACAACGAACCGGAAGTGTACTACATCTGAGGTAGGATCCTATGAATCTTACTTGGAGCACGGGTATTCCCCGTTACACCATTTTATATATATATATTTAGTTTTTATCTTTTTCTTTTTCTTTTCCGTTCTTTAGTTAAAATTATGACATAATATGCTATGGTGGGAATGTATGTGGTGTGTTGTGTGTTATGGATGTTTATCTTTTAAAAACAAATTGGTTTTTCTGAAAAATAATCACATGGAGGCGGAATCGCTTGATCTGTGTGATCGTTTTGTGTGAATTGTAAACACGTGGTGGCGGAATCGCTTGAGCTGCGTGTATAACATGGAAGCGGAATCGCTTGATCTGTGTTACGTGTATTGATTGTTTGACGCCGGGCATTGGTTGGTCCCCTTGTTTATTTTTCTGTTATGGATTAGCCATGAATTCATGTCAAGGGTTACACTCGGTGCATGCGCAGCCGTTTGGTAACGACCATTCCAGTTTACCCAGAATGGGGTCCGAGAGAGATTGGGAGTTGGGGTATTCCGACCCTTGGAGTGATTAGGGGACTGACCAGTGCCATGTTTGTTTATTTATTCTGCTAAGCCACTGGTGTTTGTGGTTTGAATTCTGTATGATATGTGATTGATACTTACAACATTTTCACCGAAATGAAATAGGGTGCTTACCCGAGTTTTCGTAATAAGAAAATACTTAATCCCTTAAAGTGGACACTTATAAAAGCTTGGCTTTAAACAGGGTTTACCCTACCTTGAGAGACAAGAAAGCTCTTCTCCTTTGGGTTGATGGGACCTTTAGGAGGGCTCTGTTCTTGTAGCTTTGGGAGCCTATCAGATCATTTAATATTATTATAGGTTCATGCATATGTTTGGGTATTCTTCGAATGGTCAATGAGTTACCTTGCGAGGAAGCGTCAGATCTGGCCGGAGATAGGACGCGCCTCAAGACGAGATAATTGTATCGCCGTGGGTATATGGCTCTACTAAGCGACGATACTCTTATAGTCGTCTGGGTAAGTCATGACATATTCTAAGCGTATCATTGTTTGGGTGAGATTTACTATTCGATGCGTATTGAGATCACAAGTTAGCCCGATGGGCGATGATGACGAAGGGAGAGTTACGGAAGCTCTTACCGGGGTATTACGTGGATCCATGTGTACACTGCAGTAGTCAACTGTTCGATAAGGCGCCGCCTGCCTACGTACTAACAAAGGCCTAACGGTTCTTCCTAGCCGAATAGTAGGTGACCCCGACTGAGGGCGTATTCAGTCATGATCTTGGTAAGCTAGAAGAATTATCTTGCTGTATTGCCTTGCTTGATGTGCATAATATCTATTTGTACTATTGTATCACCTAAACTATTGTTTTATTAAAAGGTTGATGTGTGGTGCGGGTAGGATGTCTAGGTATCCTACTGAGCTAACTTTCGAGTTATCTCACTCCTTCATTTGTTTTTGTTCAGGTACTATAGTTCCAGATCGATCTAATCTTGCTTGTGAGCAACTGGTGATGTGAGATCGATTTGTTTTTGTATATTTTGAAGTTATGTATATTATCAGAACGAAGAATATATATGTATCACTGTAGTATATAGTAGGTGCGAGATGTTTGGGGTTTGTAGTTTGTTTTGTCGTGATATGAGTTTATGTGCATGTATATATGTATGTTTTGGCAGGTTTTACAGGTTTTATAGACTCAATTTACAGAGGAAACTCTGCCGAAATTTAGTCTCGTCTTTTTGACTTTTAGTTCGTTTTCAAAAACTATGATTTCTTATTAGATTTCCGCTGCTTCATTTTATTTGTTTGATAACAGAGATAAGTGTGTTGGCTTTGGTTTATTTTAGAAACTCTGTTTAAGCGAGACTGAGACTTAGTTTCTTTTATAAACTGCCGGGCAAACCGTGTCTCGGAACACGGGGCGCCACAGTTGGTATCAGAGCATGAGTACGTGCATTGGGCCGACTGGCATCAAAATATATTCTGTGCAATAATGAGTGAGGTAACTAAAAACACCAAGGCTTGATAAATTCGTAAAAGCTTCAAGATAAAATATGAAAAGATAATAATATTGCTGATTTTATTTTGTTTTATTTGAGATTTTAAGATTTTGATTCTATCTTTGCTGACTTTTATGTGCTCAGCACATCTGAGTCAGGCCTACGTGAAGGTCCCACTCAGATATCATAATGTGAGTAAGGTTCCTTTAACGGTAGGTCACTTACATTGTGATTTTGTTTGCCGAGTACATTGCCTGCAGAAGATAGTGATGACAATCAACTGAGCATTATTGAGGTACGAATTGCATTCATATTAGGCTTAGGTTCATATCATTGGTTGGTTGTGGATAGACTTCTCTGATTTTCGATACTTCGATGTACTCTGAAAATGAATACTTGGTGAACGGTTTACATTGGTCGTTTGTTTCCTCGATTATTGTGCAAGGTGGTACAAGTGGCCGATCAAGGATTGATAAGATGGTTTGGTATAAAGTTTTGGGCAGGGCGGCATATTGATGTTGTGAAAGTATCAAAGACAAAAGTGCTTGAGGAAGTTAAGTGTAGTTGACTTTTGACATTATACAAGTTCACAAAGATCGACAATTGGAAAATGTTAAGAAAATTACAAGATGAAGATGGATATATTGGTTCATTTAGGACAAGGATAGTGAACTAGTAAGCTAATCCCCATAGAAGGACGATTTGGAAATCTATAATGACTCAGGGAAACCGAAGCAAGAAATGGTGCTAACAACCAGGTGTCCAGCAACAATAACCTAGGGCATTAAAGTCAAGGAATAATATGCGTGGACAACTTATCTGATATGGATGAATTTGTGGTAAAATTTTGTGAGCCTAAGTCACTCGAGCAGGTGATTCTCATATGAAGACATTGCCAGGAGTAATTAACCTAGGTGAATCGGTAATATGAGAAATGCTATCGAGTAATGAAGAAGCTACAAATTGAACCACTAAAGAAGTATTGTGATCATAATGGTGCGAAAATATCTCTACGAAGGATTAACTAGATGAGAAGATGAGTCGGACCTTTTGTGTTATGGACCTCATGGTAGTTGTACACCTTCCTTCATTTACGAGTTTCGATCAGATAAATTAGAGAGAGTTGAGGTTGACTTTGATCGGTTTTGTTTCTAGCATGTATTATTTTAGTTTGATTACAGATAAGGTATGGTCTGGTTGAAAGAAAGTTATATGATAGAAACATATCTTTTATCGGCTATAGTTGTTGGTGGTGAGATTTAGGGGCATCAGACACATAACCTTATCGAGAGAGACTACTTCACTGAATGGTAGTTCGTCACCTGGAAATAATAGATGTGTTGGTCTTCAGATTTATAGATGTGGCACAAATGTCAGTTATGTCGGGGTTTTTATCAGTTGTCAGAGTATTATCAGTGACAAGGATAGTTGTCTAAGTCCAGTTGTTATCTGGTACATCTTTTCATTCAGTTGCACTATACGAGATGGTATTCTCAAGTTATATGTTGACTGCACGATATTGAGTTCGATTTTTTCTAAAGGATTTATATTTTTCATATAAGACTACGATGGATTTCATCGACAATATTCAGTTTATTTAGTGATTGAGGAAATATGGTCTAGCAGGCTAATGTACGGGATTGAACTATATTGGTTCAACGAGATACTTCGTTGTTAGAGGTCGTATTAATTGAGACATTATTGGTTATTAGAAATATCTGGGATTCTCAGGTTATTGTAGAATGATTATCGAGGGTTGGTTTCTGTATGACTTGTATAGATATTATAGCGATTTTCTATTTATATTATATCGTGTTATCGACAACAACTATGTTTTCTTTGGGATTATAGTTTCGACGCCAAAATCGACTTGTATATATTATAGATGCCCTTAATCTTTATTTTCTTATACTATGGGCAACGGTATTTTCTTATATTATTGAGAAAGATATTTTCTGAAGATGTGGGATCCACGACAACTTATACTTACAGATAGATTATAGATTATAGGGGGCTTCATTCTTTATTTTCTTATATCGAGGATAGTTATAGAATATTCTTGGGTCTTGTAGTAAGATGAAAATTCGACTTTATTGTTCAGTTGTTTGATATTTAGAATTTGTTTCAGACTTGGAGGTTGATGTCGGAAGAGGAAACATATGTGACATCATTTCTATGGTTGCACATATTAGTGTTTAACCTCAATTTCACTTCATAATATTACTAGTTCTGCAGAAGAATTCAGGATATGAAGGGTTGGACCTTTTTGTTTATAGAGTTTAGCCAGACTGATCTTTGTTAGATGCAGTGGGTTTGTGATTTAGAAATGGTACAGGTTCTCTCAAGTTCAGAGTTGGTCGAAAGAACTGGGCAAAAGAATAGAAGAGGTTGGTTAGTTGTCTTCTTAGCATACAATCAGATTTATAACATCATAGTCGTTGGTTAACATGGGATCAAGAGATTACTTATCAAGGGTTCATTGCATTATCTAATTGTTAGATTCCTCAGATTTTAGTGTGGAGTACTTTGGATAAGAATTCGAGAATTGTTTGTAGTGGTTAAGTTATGTACATAGTATTGGGGTACCACGTTGAATTTCATACCCCATCTCTCTACAGATTGTTAGATTGGTTGTCTGAATAAACTGGTTAGTTATCAGTATCTTTTGTTCGAATTGATAGAATATTGCCGCTTAAGTATTTTCATGTGACAGTGTTTTCTCACAACAACAACAACAACAACAATACTCAGTTTATTCTCATCAGATTGATTCGTTTGTGTTTTTGTGTGGGAACTTGTATTGTCAGCATTTATAGATTTGAGTTATAGACTTTCTTGGACCAGATAGGCAGAGAAGATAGGGAAGTTTTGTTGATCATCGACAAAGATTCTTGACTATGAGGGTGAACACTTTTTTTTTATGTCAGAATTTTACGACAGAATAGCTCAGGAGATTCGGACTTCTGTTAACTACCTTTAGGAATAAGGGAATCCTAAGAGATTTACAAGCTACTAATGTCCAGGTTGGCGTCGAAAAGGCACTTCTCTTGGTTCGAGATTTGTGACAGCTTGTATTGAGATTGACAACTGTTGTTTCATTATTTACTCTCTTTGAATTTCGAGGACGAAATTTCATTTAGGGGGAGAGAATTGTAACGTCCCGTGCTTTCGATTCAGAAAATATAAGACTAAGGTTAGGCGAAGGGCCATTTGAAGTTTAGAGAAAGTTAGGACAAGGACTAAATCAACAACTGGTGCAGAAAATAGGGTGTTTTCTACGACCAGGAAATATTTAGGGGCTGCTTTGCAAGTTTATAGAAATTGAGGGACTAAACTGTAAATTCGAGTGGATAAGTTGTAAACCAAAAAAAAATCAGATTTTCTTCCTCTCTTTAAACCGACTGAGATTAGGGCTTAAGCTCAAGGGAAGAAATTGATTAAGATTGAGAGTTGGGTGAATTTTAAAGAGAAATTTTGAGTTCAATCAAGAAGTAAGTGTTGTTCTTAAGCTTTTTTGTTTAGGTTTTTGATGGAAACTTAATTTTCTCTCTCTATGATGTTGAATTGAGTTTTAATGGTAGTTTTCTTTACTACTTGAAGAACTTGGTGAATTGAGGAGGAATTGGAAGAGAATAATCAAGAGAAAGCTATTGAAATCGATTTTATTGGAATCAAGGTAAGAAATTTTGATCCCTATGGTTGTATAATGAATTTTTAAGGGTATTTCCTTACCTTTATGTGTGATTCTATGATGTTAGTTAACTTAAAGAGTTATGAAGTTATGTATGAAGAATCAAGTGGATGAATAGGTCAAGACTTGATGAAAAACAGTAGGTTTAAGAACAAAACTGCTACTGTTTTTGGGTGTTTAGACAGTCTTAAAGGCTTCGGAAGAATTTCGAGTCTTCATAGATATTATAGCTCGTCTCGTTCCGATTCCAGAAACATATTATAATGATTATTCGGAGTTCGTATGAGGACGATATGATGGTTAGAGTATGCAGCATACGAGCAGTAAAACTGATGCACTGCTGCGTATCTTTTAGGTTTTTCCGGCATGTTTTAGTCGTAATTAGGAGAAGACACCTGAGAATGAAACGCTAGGAGTGAAGTTAACTTTCCGAAAACTTAAGAATCAGTTGAATCGGATTAAGGACTAAAGAGTATTGTTTGTTTGAGTGCGCAGTGCGCAATTAAGACTACTTTGTGTGTTTATGCATTTTGGATACGGTTCATTCGGATTTTAGCAAGAGAACCGAAATGTTAAAGGGCATAAATATACTTTAAGCGATATATGATTCAACTTAATTGAGTATGACAACGAAAGTTTTTAAATGGTCGAAAGTACTCGGTATAGTCGATTTCGTTACAAGGAACAACTTCGGAATAGTTTGGTTTATAACGGGACCTAATATAGGTTGGATTTGTATATTAAGGGTGTGAATAAGATATTCGTGTTGTCAGAGTGAAGGTGACTCTTGTTCCTTGTACTTTCAGCAGGAAGCGAATACTACGTAGAGGAGAGACCCGAGGAGTCCGAATCTCAGGTGGACGACAACGAACCGGAAGTGTACTACATCTGAGGTAGGATCCTATGAATCTTACTTGGAGCACGGGTATTCCCCGTTACACCATTTTATATATATATTTAGTTTTTATCTTTTTCTTTTTCTTTTTCTTTTCCGTTCTTTAGTTAAAATTATGACATAATATGCTATGGTGGGAATGTATGTGGTGTGTTGTGTGTTATGGATGTTTATCTTTTAAAAACAAATTGGTTTTTCTGAAAAATAATCACATGGAGGCGGAATCGCTTGATCTGTGTGATCGTTTTGTGTGAATTGTAAACACGTGGTGGCGGAATCGCTTGAGCTGCGTGTATAACATGGAAGCGGAATCGCTTGATCTGTGTTACGTGTATTGATTGTTTGACGCCGGGCATTGGTTGGTCCCCTTGTTTATTTTTCTGTTATGGATTAGCCATGAATTCATGTCAAGGGTTACACTCGGTGCATGCGCAGCCGTTTGGTAACGACCATTCCAGTTTACCCAGAATGGGGTCCGAGAGAGATTGGGAGTTGGGGTATTCCGACCCTTGGAGTGATTAGGGGACTGACCAGTGCCATGTTTGTTTATTTATTCTGCTAAGCCACTGGTGTTTGTGGTTTGAATTCTGTATGATATGTGATTGATACTTACAACATTTTCACCGAAATGAAATAGGGTGCTTACCCGAGTTTTCGTAATAAGAAAATACTTAATCCCTTAAAGTGGACACTTATAAAAGCTTGGCTTTAAACAGGGTTTACCCTACCTTGAGAGACAAGAAAGCTCTTCTCCTTTGGGTTGATGGGACCTTTAGGAGGGCTCTGTTCTTGTAGCTTTGGGAGCCTATCAGATCATTTAATATTATTATAGGTTCATGCATATGTTTGGGTATTCTTCGAATGGTCAATGAGTTACCTTGCGGGGAAGCGTCAGATCTGGCCGGAGATAGGACGCGCCTCAAGACGAGATAATTGTATCGCCGTGGGTATATGGCTCTACTAAGCGACGATACTCTTATAGTCGTCTGGGTAAGTCATGACATATTCTAAGCGTATCATTGTTTGGGTGAGATTTACTATTCGATGCGTATTGAGATCACAAGTTAGCCCGATGGGCGATGATGACGAAGGGAGAGTTACGGAAGCTCTTACCGGGGTATTACGTGGATCCATGTGTACACTGCAGTAGTCAACTGTTCGATAAGGCGCCGCCTGCCTACGTACTAACAAAGGCCTAACGGTTCTTCCTAGCCGAATAGTAGGTGACCCCGACTGAGGGCGTATTCAGTCATGATCTTGGTAAGCTAGAAGAATTATCTTGCTGTATTGCCTTGCTTGATGTGCATAATATCTATTTGTACTATTGTATCACCTAAACTATTGTTTTATTAAAAGGTTGATGTGTGGTGCGGGTAGGATGTCTAGGTATCCTACTGAGCTAACTTTCGAGTTATCTCACTCCTTCATTTGTTTTTGTTCAGGTACTATAGTTCCAGATCGACCTAATCTTGCTTGTGAGCAACTGGTGATGTGAGATCGATTTGTTTTTGTATATTTTGAAGTTATGTATATTATCAGAACGAAGAATATATATGTATCACTGTAGTATATAGTAGGTGCGAGATGTTTGGGGTTTGTAGTTTGTTTTGTCGTGATATGAGTTCATGTGCATGTATATATGTATGTTTTGGCAGGTTTTACAGGTTTTATAGACTCAATTTACAGAGGAAACTCTGCCGAAATTTAGTCTCGTCTTTTTGACTTTTAGTTCGTTTTCAAAAACTATGATTTCTTATTAGATTTCCGCTGCTTCATTTTATTTGTTTGATAACAGAGATAAGTGTGTTGGCTTTGGTTTATTTTAGAAACTCTGTTTAAGCGAGACTGAGACTTAGTTTCTTTTATAAACTGCCGGGCAAACCGTGTCTCGGAACACGGGGCGTCACAACAAATATACCCCCGCAAAAACCGAAAATTACTCTATCTTCATCTTCTTGACTTCTTCATTTCACCACCACTACCACCATCGCCACCACCGCCACCACTAACACCACCGGCACCACTAACACCACCACCACCACATAACACAACAAAAAACCAATTAAACGCACACAGTGCCAGTCTCAAACATGCCCTAACCGCCACCTCAACACCATCACGACCAGATGACGGGCTTTTTGAACCCTCGTCGTCCACCACCACCACCACCACAAGAAGGGCTTGCAACCCTCGCCGGATCTGGTGAGGGTTATCTTGTTCGAAACCCTCGTTAGATCCGGCGTCAATCTAGCTTTGGCTAATCTTCTATATATATATAGAGAGAGAGAGAGATAGAGAGAGAGAGAGAGAGAGAGAGAGAGCAAATACAACAGTCACCACTCCATCATCAATGGCAGCAACATCGTCTGAAACTACAACTTCTGGGCTTCGATCTAAGTCGTTGCTAAAGTCAAATGGGAAGGTAGTTGTTTCTGCAACTATGGAGGATAGAGAAGGTAACAAAATCTTTTTTATTATTATGTGATTTAGGGTTTAGATGATGTAGGAAGTAGCAGCCGGTTGGGGAACAAAAATTTTGATAGGGTTTGGATGAAATAGAAAGTAACAGCAATTTGGGAAAGAGGACAGGAGAGAGAAAGGGAAAGTGAAAAAAGAAAAGTTAAAGATAGGGTTTTTTCTGCTTCCTTAATAATATAGATGGGGGGTATAAATGTAATTTTATTTAATTCAGATGAAATGATTCAGACTTGAAAAACAAACATCTTACTATAAAATTAGTCAACCAATTCAGATTAATCTAATTCAGTTGAGTTAATTCAGATTCAGCCAATTCAGATTCAGACCCTCACAAAAAAACAAACACAACCTTAGTCTTATTGGAAAAAAAAACTAAACTAAAAACATAAACTAAATTCCGGCGAAAGTCCGGCGGACGATAGCCATTAATGGGACTACCGCCGCCAGCTAAGCGGAAGACTACGATTGACTAACTACTCCCAAAAAAGAAAATCTGAGCTCTTATACCATGTAAGAAAAGAGAATTATATTGAATTGACTTGATGTTCCTAACAATTACATAAGATCTTTATAAAGAGTTTTACAAGAGAGAAGTTTTAACATTTGTACTATGTGGGACTAGATAACTATTCTAACAGTGGGTTTTAGGGGGAGGGTTAAGAGGTGGCCAGTGCTAAGGTTTTAGTAAGTTACAAATACTAAAACCCTTGAGAAGCCTTTTTAATCTCTATCTTCTTTCACATTGAAAATCATCGCGTCATTGTTTGTCATGAAGTAGGTCTCACCAACCGAACTATGTACATCTCTTGTTTATGTGTGATTGTTTCCTTCCATTATTACTTTTCTTGGTTTATTTGTTCTTGGTCATAACACTTATTTTGTGCAAAACTTTACAAACATTACGTAATATAATATGGGATCGATTCCTTTCTGGCTCCGATATGTGACCAATTTATCATTTTGGCTTATATAAGTGTTCGACAATTTATTTTAGTCTCTAATTTTTGTCTCACTTTTCAGTTTTGTCCTTGCGGTGTTTTTATTTTCCGGCCGGCTACCTTCAAATATAAAAATAATAATTTATATCCTCTCTCTAAACACTCTGGCGAAGGGAAACCCCTTCGCCGGAGTGTTTAGATAGAGAGAGATGAGAGATTTTTTTTTTATGAAGGTCGCTGGAGATTTTGATCGGTCGACGACCTTACCGGAGAAGATGATGATGTAGCCAGAGAGATGACGTGGCAGAAAGAGGTGATGAGATGGAGGAGAGAGAGTTAATGGGACATACAACGGTAACGGAAAAAGGGGCTCATCTGGATATTTTTGATAAACTAAGGAGCTACGCGGTAAACTAGCCATAAAGTAGGGGTCATTTGAGAAATAACCTTTTTTTTTAATTTTCCTCCAAAACCTAACACTTTGTGACCCAAACCTGCTTTTATTCTCTCAGACTTGACCTTTTGTCCCGAAATCAGACATTTGGACCCGCCTTACATGTCAATCTTGGTAAGAGATTTTAACTTGAGGGTGTCCTTTTTTGGACTTACGACACATTTTCTTTGGGGAAAAATGTGATCTGATAACCAAGCTATAACATTTAGGGTCATTTTGATTTTTTGTCAGCTGGTTTTGAGTTGCATGACTACAAACTTAATTTAGTATCAGAGGTAAGTCAACACGTGATGGGCTAAATACGTCTAAGTTGAGGGGGCGTGTAAAAATAATAATCACATGTAAAAAGAATGATACTCTAGTAACTAAGAATATAATAAGGCAAGTTTTATAGGCAACGTCCAAACTTGTTAAAGGCAATGTATTTTCCATCCATGTATGACTTGGTCGAAAGAAGTGGACCAACTATAGTTAAAGGAAATGCCCAAATTTGAGGGAGTGTATCACCCACCTTTTATTCTCTTCTTCTTCAGGCAAACAGAGATAAATGTAGAGAGAAGAGAAAAAGAAAGAAGAAGAAGGAAGGAGAAAGAAGATAAAGGAGAAAGAAGAGGAAAGAGGATGAAGAAGAAGGAAGTGAAAAAAAAAAAGTCGTCAACCGGAGATCACCGGTCGGCGACTGTTTGCCCCTTCACCGGAGATGGGAAAAGAAGAAGGAATGAGAAAAAAGAAGAAACTATTATTTTTGTTATGGCTGCCGGCCAGAGATTTGTCGGCCGACGGTCTCCGGCGACAACCTAATGGCGTTAATTGTGCCGTTAGGTCAAACATTAGTTGAGGCATTGCCTCCTTTACATACATTACCTTTATCCACGGCCGGTGACAACCTAATGGCGTTAATTGTGTCGTTTGGTCAAACATTAGTTGAGGCATTGTCTCATTTGCATATATTATCTTTAACCATTTTAGGAAGGTCGCGGCTTTGGGGAATAAAAGAAATTCTCCGGGGAATAAAAATTTAGTCAATAAATATCTACTCATGAGAATATTTTGTTTTTAGTCCAAAAATTGACTTGATAAAACATTTTCCCTTAATCTTTATCTTGTCTCTCCCTATCTCTCTCGATATATCTCTATCTCTCTCTCCCACTGTCTCTCACCATCTCTCCCAATTAACCAGAGTTTTTCTTGGTGGATTTCCAATAATTTCTTATTTTGGGTGACCAAAAAATTCTCATTATCAACACTGTTTACATCAATTAAACCCTTCAAATCTCTATAATGAACCACAATTGTAGGACCTGAAGAACTTTTTATCAACTTTGATACCTCCTCAAACTTTAACCTCAGTAAACCCCCATTTAAATTCCATTGTTGAACTCGACCACTTCATTTGCAATAGAAGTATAATTCAATCCAGAGATCTTATCGGGTAATCTTATTTCTCTCTCTAAAATCTCTTTAAAACATCTAAGAGCTTCATTTGCAGAAACCCCAACGAGCAATGGATTCTTTTCTTTCTTCTTAACAAGAATTCCCCCAATTATACTACAATTATCATCACCACCATCAGAATTCCCCAACCCACCACTAGAAATCCCTGAAGAAAACGGAAAGTTAAAACCTTTTTGACCTAATTCGGTACCAATCCCAGTTAAATTGTAGAGAATAACGGTGTTGGATACGTAGAATTAACAACCCTAGGTATAAACAATTGATAACTTTATATCATAACTTCTAAAACCAGCTTCACTAAAAACCCTACTAACAATTGGATCATCAAGAATCGATAAAATACTAACTGTTGTAAGTCAACTTTCACTGTTGGTTGCTGATTTTGCTGGTTAACTTGAACCTAATTAAGATGATAATTAACTGGATGTCTTCTTTGACCAGCTTGAGATCTTTTCATGGCGGCCATGAACGAATTTGAAATTGGTGGTTCATCAGGTAAATTTGAAGAAGATTTTGAAGATGGAAGACTATCTAAAGCAACACTGAAACAAAGTTCTAGGGCTTTGAATTGAACACGAGAGAGGGTAGCAGTGAGTTAGGGAGAAGAAGAGAGGAAACAAAAGATGTGGAAGTGGTGGCCGGAATGGTGGTGATGTGAAGTTGTGGTGGTGAAGGTGATAAAAAAGATGAAGATTAGGGGGTAATGTAAGATCAAGTGAGTTTTTGGACTAAAATAAAATATGTCCCGGAGAATGTACAAAAAAAATATGAATTACCTAGAGAATTTATGCCCCGGAGATTATTCTTTATTCCCCAAAGCCGCGGCCTTTAGGAATTGCCTTTAGCAAGTTTGCCTTTAACAAGTTTGGGCATTGCCTGTAAAACCTCCTATATAATAATACCCTAAATGTACTTAAATATAATAATATCTAGTGTGTGATTTTTTTTTTTGTTGAAGGAAGTGTGTGATTGTTATGAAAAGAAGATTATCATCAAAACTCAACTATTAGGTCATGCAAGCAAGAAAAATTCTACTAAAGAATGAAACTTCTATTGAAACAATTATGAAATCAAATATCATTATTAAAAATGTTAAAAGCTTATTTTACCTTCATCATCAGGTAGAACTTGAGCATCAGATCTGAATAACCCTCCTCCTCTTCCTCCTCCTAAGAAATTAAACTCTAGTAGTAGAAGAACTAAAAGAAGAAATAGAGTTGAAAATACTCTGTTTGATCTCACACTTACAACTCCTACTTCCATCTATACTTCACAGCTCAAATTGTTCCCCCCCTCCTACTTTCACAGCTCAAACTGGAAGCAGCAGCACCACAAGAACTACACATTAGAGAGAGAGAGAGAGAGAGAGAGAGAGAGAGAGGTTGACCCAAATTACATACTACCTGATTTGAATTAAATAATTAATCTATATCTTTGTTTGTTTTTGATTTGTAGTTCTCCTACACGGATAGATAAAGACTTTATTAGTAAACGTCGTCCAAGTTCACTTTCTACAAAAAGAAATAGAAAAAAATAGTAACAAGTTCACATCATGTAGGAAGGGGTGCTGCATTCACATCTACTTTTACCTCCTCCACCCTTTTAGTCTTTGTTTTTCTTTTTTATCTTTTATGGTTAATTTTGTGTTGAATAGAATTTTATTCTAAATTCCTCAAAATTCGAGAACTCTCAAATCCGACCCGAACCGTGTTGGTCAGATCGATCATTCTCTTAAAGTGAAATTACCAGACTTAAAGACTTTGGAAGCCATTTATCCACTACATTTTTCTTTTTATTTTGTTTGTGCCTTATTTTCGGAGGAGAAATTATGACATAAATTTTGTTTACCAAAATTTGATTTGAGGAGCTCATAAGCTCCTACCTGTGTCTAATTAATTTTGATATATAAAACACAACTTTCTTTAGTTGTATCTAGACGTCTAAAAGGATTTGTTTAAGATCACATTTATTATGAAGACTTGGAAACTAAGGTGTGAATCCCAGAGAAATTAATTGGCCAACTATATTGCTCTCCCATTCATCTTGGGTGGATGTTTCCATGGAAAAGGAAGGGAATAAATAAACGACCAAAGTCTTCTCATTGGACCAAAACAGAATGCGAAAATTCAATTATGATATCACAATCCCACCACCAACTATATTTATAACTCTACAACTTAACTGTGGTTTTTTTGGGGGGAATTTAGGGTTGTCCCTCCTTCTCGATGTCCAATTAGGATAGTTTTTTTTCTACAGTGGCTACATTCAATACGAATAGATACAGCAAATGAAGATAAAGATGAAGGTGAAAGAAACGGTTGAGAATAAAGAGACAGAAAAGAACTACAAGTTCAAAGTAAAAATTAATTTAACTTTGACGTGAAAGTCAAATGCTTGAAAATACAGAAATAGGCTCATCTTGTCATTGAGAGCGACAAAAAGCGCTTGTGAAAATTTCTCTTCGTGCCGCAGAAATGGGATTGACACTAGTCAATCACGTTTGACCACTGACATTTATAGGTGCCATTTTCGGACTAACCCGTCTGAGAGCCGAAGAGAAGTATCGGACTAGTCAGTCCGAGAGCCGAAGAGATGTCTCGGTCTACCCCAGTCGGCCAATCTGAGACCTTGCTTTGGCTCTCAGGCTGGGGTAGTCTGAGACCTTAAGCAAGGTCTCAGACTAACCAATTCAGAGCCCTCGGATTTTTGACTTTGTTTCTTTCTTTTCCCTTCTATTTTCATTAGAGCTTAAGTAAGATCGATCTTACATCATTATACTTCTTTGATCAGTTATATTTTAGTGAACAAGAGGAAGATCGATCTTTGAAGGGTTGGATCTAATCTTGATCGAGAGAGAGAGAGAGAGAGAGAGAGAGAGAGAGAGAGAGAGAGGGAGGGAGGGAGGGAGGGAGGGAGAGAGAGAGAGAGAAAAAAAAAAAGTTGAGGGAAAGATCGATTGAGATATTTTAGAGTTTGTTGAGATCTCTGAAGGGATGGGTTCTTGAACGAATACTTCATAAGCAAGATGATCTTTAAAGAGAACAATCACTTTCACTGTAATCTCAATTGAATGATCAGGAGCAAATATGCTTGGGATAACCAGAGCCATGTCTAAGAGACATGATAAGGCTAATAGTAGCTGTAATAAAGAAATTTTGTTAAAAGAAAATTTTGAAAAATCTTTACAAAACTGGAATTTACCAGTTCAAAGTTCTGTTTATAAACAGAAAGGAACTTTTGAATTCACCTCTGATTATATCGTAAAGACTGTAGAAGAGGCTATACCCTTAACTGAGGGTTACAACTCATTCCAACTGTTGTCAAAAAATTTGATTGATAAACATAGACAACAATACAAATTCTTGCATATTGGGTTAATTCAAGTAGGTTTGAAACCTGCTACCCGTTTAGGCTTAAACACGTCCGCAATTATTTGTGTACGTGATAAAAGGCACAACAAATTTCATGACTCATTACTTGGAATAGTGGAGTCTAGTCTTTGTGACGGACCCATATTCTTTTCGTGTTTTCCAAATTTTACTCTGTCATTAAACGACCCCACAATTATGTACTCTCTTTGCCTTGACATTAAATCTGATGGATTTAATATGATGCAAGGAGCTGAAAACATAATCCTTATTTACAGGATTCAGTATAAAGTTATGAACACCGTAGTACCCAAAATGAAAAATATTTTACAAGATCAAAAGGGGTCTACTACTTTGTTTATAACCAATTTAGAAAAAAGCAATGTAAAGGTCCCAAAAACGATCACATGGGATCATGTTAATTTACCTGAAAAATGGATTCTTGAAAAGGCTAATGAGCCTGTTAAAAAAGATAACCGTGAACTCGAAGAAATCAAAGAGTTCCCTGACGGTGATGTTGAAATTGTCTTCTCTAATCAGAGAATTGCAAGGTTAAAATTGGAAAGCCTAAACAACAAAGTTATTCCAGGTAGAAGTTCTACTTCGTCAGTTCCAACAACTAATTTTGAAAAAATTTCTGGAACAAAATTTACCTCTGACGGAGTAAACCAACCTGAATATAGGGTTAATTTACCCACTTCTGAAATTAATAGTGAAAGAACATCCCCCACTCCTTCTGATATGGGTTATTATAGCCTTTCGCCTATAACGATCCATAAAGAAGAAAAATTCAAATTTAAATTTCCTTTTAGGGGACTTCCAAAGGAATTATTTTATTCCAAAGAAAACAAATTTAAGAGAACATGGTTTTTCCTTGTTAAAGACTCTAAGAGTCATGAAAAATGGTTTTCTCGCTATAAAAGGGTTTTAATAAAAAATGGAGAAGTTATTGATTTCTTCATTTTTATGGAACAATATTATGAAGAATTTCCTGACTTCAAGGATCAAGATTTCATATTTTCTCTTGAAGCTTCTTATAAGAATTTTATTGCTAAAAATGGAAAAGTTTTTAGGAGTGTTCATCCTCCGGAAACCCAATTAGCAATAAGAATCAACAACGAAGAAGTTGTAGCAACTCCTTACAGGAAAAGCGACAACATTGAGGCTGTTGTTGAACAAAACAACTTTACAAATTTAACTCTCAGAACAATGGGAGATCAATTAAATAGAATTGAGAAAAATATTGATTTTGAAAAACAAGAAAAGGCTTCAAATGTTTCTAAAATTTCAGAAACTACTTTTGAAGAAAAGGTTTTATTCAAACCAATGAGTTCTGAAAACTTTGATTTCAAAATGGATCCTCAGAATTCTGAAATGGTTGATGAGATTATAAAAAGATTAAAAAATCTTGGAATTAAAGACAATGAATGTGCTCCTCTAGAGACACATGAGTCAGATTATAATTCTGATGCTTCTTATGATGAAGCAGAAAATTCTTCAAAAACAGAAGATAAGATCAATCTTCTGGAGAATATGTTCTTATCAGAACAAAAAAATAATGAAAATAAATTTCAAGTAAATAAGCTTGCATCTTCCTACAAAAAGAAAATGGCTTATAATATTCCTGCAAAGCCCTATTATCATAGGCCTACACCTGTAGACCTTCAATTAGAACAACATGATGAATTCATGACTGTTCAATTTGATGGAAAATCCATTAATGAATGGAATATAGATGGCATGTCAGAATACCAAATGCAAACGGTATTGCACTACATGACTATGTATGCAACTGCTTGTAAAGCACATGGTAATTCTGATCAAAATATTGCCAAAGCCTTAATTCAAGGATTTACTGGTCAATTGAAAGGATGGTGGGATTTCTACCTTCCTGAAGAAGCCAAAATACATATTTCACAGGCTGTTAAAACAGAAGTTAGAGACAATCAGGCTGTACAAGTTACAGATTGTGTCAATACACTTCTGTATACAATAGCAAAACATTTTATTGGCACTACATCGTTGCTTATTGATAGATCTCAAGAGCAACTGATGAATTTAAAATGTCAGAACTTATCTCAGTTCAAATGGTATAAAGACGTATTCTTTTCAAAAGTCTTCACCAGACATGATAGTCAAAATGATTTTTGGAAAGAGAAGTTCTTATCAGGACTACCCCATTTCTTTGCGGAAAAAATACGCAATCGTATTAAGCAAAGACACAATGGAATTATTCCTTATTCCGAATACACTTATGGGGATTTATCCTCAGAAGTGGTTGCTGAAGGCATTAATTTATGCAATGAAATAAAATTGCATAAACAAATCCAAAAGGAGAAAGTCCTTGGCAAAAGAATTATAGGGGACTTTTGTGAGCAAATTGGCTTGCCACCTATTGGAACCTCTATCGAAAATAGAGGGAATAGGACCAATAAGGTCTATGCCAAGCAGAAGTATTTTCCCAAACAGAAAAGGAAAAAAAATTTTAAAGGAAAGAAAAGGAAGTCTGAACCTGAGAATAATTCTCGGCAAAAGACTATCCCTGTCTGCTGGAAATGCCAGAAACCTGGCCACTACGCTAATAAGTGTAGAATGAAAAAGAAAATCAATAGCCTGAATATTGATGAAGGCCTTAAGAGGTCACTTGAAAAATTACTTCTTAATGAAGAAGGAAAAAATTTTAAAGTAGCCGCTATTGCAGAAGACAATCCTGAGGAAGAATCATCTTCAGAGGGATCTGATGATCAAATAGAAGAATCTGAGGATGACTCTTGCGAAGGAAATTGTGATTACTACAAAGCCTTATGTCAGGCAAATGGTCTATTTCCTTTAACAAAAGAGGATAATTTCATCCTTGACCTTATTGATCAACTTTCTGATCCCATTGCTAAAAGACAAATGCTTCAAAAGTATTTGGAAGATTACAATGGAAAGAAAGGTGACAAAAGGTTAAAATTTGAAGAGCCAGAGACTTATAGTCTAAAAGAAATTTTACAAAGAGCTAAGGCTTCAATTTCAAAAGAAGAAACTCCTGGAGAATCTTCTCGCATTAATGAATTACTGCATGAAGTCAAAGTTCTCAAAAGAGAAATTAATACTCTTAAATCTAGAGTAACTTCTCTTGAAATTAAAAAGGATAAATCTATTCTTTCTGAGTCTGATTCTGATCATGAGTCAGATGAAGAAGAATGGAATTCCTTAAAGGAAAAATTAGATACTTTAACATCTGTTAAAGATAAATCTTCAAAAGACGAAGGATCTTTGAAGGATGAATCTTTAACATATGTTAATATGTTAGACAGGGTTATTACCCATAAATGGCATATTAAAATTAAAATCATTGTTCATAAAGAATATACTCTCTCTGCAATTGCCATGGTAGACTCTGGAGCAGATTTAAACTGTATCAATGAAGGATTGATACCCTCCAGATATTTTTCAAAAACTACTGAAATTTTAAATGCTGCAGATGGTAGAAAAATGCTTGTAAATTACAAGCTACAAAATACTGTAGTTTGCAATAATGGAATTTGTTTAGAAATGCCATTTATAATGGTAAAGAATCTTTCTCATGATGTTATTTTGGGAAATCCTTTTCTTCACATGTTATATCCCATTAAAAGCATTAATGAGAAGGGTATAACAAGTTCCATTAATTCTCAAGAAATTACATTTAATTTCGTTACTGAACCTCGTTATCACGAGATTGATTTGTTACAAAAGAAAATTCAAAGAAAAGAAAATTTTCTTAACTCCTTATCCCAGGAGATCAGTTACATGAAAATTACTGAAAAAATCAAACATCCTTTAATTCAAAAGAAAATAAATGATCTTCATGATCTTATTGTCAAAACAATATGTTCTGATATCCCCAATGCCTTCTGGGAAAGAAAGAAACATATTGTTAGTCTGCCTTATGAGCCAGACTTCAATGAAAGGCAAATTCCCACTAAGGCTAGACCTATTGCTATGGGACCTCGCCATTTGGAAATTTGCAAAAAAGAGATTGATGAGTTATTACTCAAAGGTTTAATTAGAAAATCATACAGCCCTTGGAGTTGTCTTGCATTTTATGTTGAAAATGCTGCTGAACTTGAAAGAGGTGTTCCTAGGCTTGTAATTAATTACAAACCTTTGAACAAAGATCTTAGATGGATAAGGTATCCAATCCCTAATAAAAGGGACTTATTAAATCGGCTGTTTTCAGCCAAAGTTATGTCCAAATTTGATATGAAATCTGGGTTTTGGCAAATTCAGATCGATGAAAAGGATAGATACAAAACTGCATTCACAGTTCCATTTGGCCACTATGAGTGGAACGTGATGCCTTTTGGGCTTAAGAATGCCCCCTCAGAATTTCAAAATATAATGAATGACATTTTCAGTCCTTATACGTCATTCTGTATTGTTTATATCGATGATGTTTTAGTGTTTTCTGAGAATATAGATAAACACTTTAAACATCTTCAAGCATTTATTAATGCTGTCAAACATGCTGGTTTAGTTGTGTCAGCCAAAAAAATCAAATTATTTCAAACAGAAATAAGATTTCTTGGCCATACCATCAAAGAAGGGACTATTTTCCCTATTGATAGATCTATTGCTTTTGCGGATAAATTTCCAGATGAAATCAAAGAAAAAACTCAATTGCAAAGGTTTTTAGGAAGTCTTAATTATATTTCTGACTTCTATAAAAACTTAGCAATTGATGCTAAGCCTTTATTTGACAGGCTTAAGAAAAATCCTCCTGATTGGACTAATGTTCATACAGAAACAGTCCAAAAGATAAAATTAAAGATTAAGGAAATCCCTTGTCTTGCCATTGCTAATCCAGAAGCTTTTAAAATTGTTGAAACTGATGCTTCTGAATTAGGCTATGGTGGAATCCTTAAACAAAGGATTAATAACAAAGAAACCCTAGTGAGATTTACTTCTGGGATATGGCAAGGGCCAAGGAAAAATTATTCCACAATTAAAAAAGAAATCCTTTCTATAGTTCTGTGTATACAGAAATTCGAAAGTGATTTATTGAACCAAAAATTTTTTGTCAGGGTTGATTGCAAATCAGCCAAAGATGTTTTAGAAAAAGATGTTAAAAATATAGCATCAAAACAAATTTTTGCCAGATGGCAAGGCATATTGTCTGTGTTTGATTTTGACATTGAGTTTATCAAAGGAAGTAGTAATTCACTACCTGATTTCTTGACTCGTGAATTTTTGCAGAGTCATGAGCAAGAAGTCTGATAATGGAAAAGGGAAAGCTAAATTGGCAGTTTCTCCCTCAAGCGCGAGTTCTCAGTCTTATAAGACTATGATTGGTAAAACAACGGAACAGCTTAAAGCTGAAGCCTTAAAGGCGACTCCTAAGGAGTTAAAATTAAGAGAAGATGCTTATTTAGCAGCAATTCAGTCTAATCAGACTAATGAGTATATCTATCCATATATTCCTTACACTACTATATGGATAGCTCCTATTGAGCTAAAATACGCTCATCTTTCTCCAGTTGAAGCTTCATCCTTTTACCTTAGGGAATCAGCAGACCCATTCCTTTATCCTAAGGAATACAATTTTTACTGCGCAATCCTGTAAGTAACTCAATCAGTGGATTTTGATTCTGTCATAAGGTCAGGCGCAGAATGGGCTTATTCTAAAGCCTTTATTAAGAAAGTTGTTACCCCTGAAAATTGGCAGGGTGATTTATTCAAATATCATGAAATACCCAGAGCTGGAAGAAGAGAATTGGATAAATATTGGTTTAACTACTTCGACTACATTAAAGCCTGGGAAGGAGCCTTCTGTTATGAGAATAGACTAAAGAAACACAGTTGGTTCCTCCAATTTCGTGATTTCAACACCACTAATCTTCCACAGTGGTTCATCAAATGGTTTTACACTTGGGGATCACACCCTGTAATTTTCCCTGACAAAGTTAGGAATATATTTGATGATTTTATTAAATCTAACCCATCATTAAAAAATCCCGAGCTTATCTTTGCAGCTTATTATCAGGTTCCATGGATAGCTAGATGGGACGTTGTTATTGCAAATCTTCCTATTAAAAAATTTGAGATAACAGTCTCTCATATCCCTTATTTGGGAAGAAGAATTCTTATTAAATGGTGGGATAAATTTGAATTCTTTAAGGATTCGATATTTTCTGAAAAAGGAATTGTTTCATTTGAACCAGCACCTCCACCAAAAGCTCCTAAAAAGGATGTCTCAGATCTTCTTAAGGAACTGCTCGCTTCATCCTCAAAGTCAGACCTAAAGAAGCAGTTGAGAGAAATTTTAAACAACTCATCTGATGAAGATGACGACACTGAAGATGATGACTCTATGCAAGATTCCCAGGACCCATATGCATAAAAGTCTAAATCTCAATTATGATCGCTTTTATTAAAGTCAAGCATTTTGTAAAAAGAAGGATATTATTATATCCACCACAATTGTAGTTACTTTAAATATTCGCACTTTAGGTTGTCGGTCATTTTACTTTTCTTTTTGGTGTCGGCATAAAATGCCAATTATCTTTTGTAAAGGAACGTGCACTAGCAGTACTAATAACCTGACGATGGGGCCCAATGAGCACCCGGGGTTACTTTTACCTGCTACTCAAGTTCCCGGTAACCGGTTTATAGGTCATCCGGTTACTCTTAGTATCTATATAAACGGTGCCATTACTTTCATCCGGTACCTTCGAATCTTGTAACATAGCAATAATAACTTTGAATAATATTCTCCCTAATTTCATCATCACCCATTCTTCCACTAACCTTGAGAATTCCACGCTACTTCCTATTTCCCACTTTATTTCTTTCTTCCATGATCCTGATGACGTAGATTAAAGGAGAGTGGTATCAGAGCCAAGTTAGTAGGTATGTAGTATATCATAGTTTTAATTCCATTTAAATTCTCGTAAATTTAAATTCTCGTAAATTTATGTTTTATGTTTTGTTTTAATCTTTGTTTTAAGTGTTTAAGTTGTTGTCCAAATTAAATTTCTTTAAATACTATCATACTTATTAAGTCTTGAAGCGTGACTTTGGTGAACTAAAGTAATTTTGTCCTGTGAAACCCGGGGAAACCCTAAGTCGCGTAGCCTAGAATTCCCGTGTTAGCCGGTGAGGGCGTTGTAAGGGATTGGCATAAATCGTTGACAGTGATCAGGAGCAAATATGCTTGGGATAACCAGAGCCATGTCTAAGAGACATGATAAGGCTAATAGTAGTTGTAATAAAGAAATTTTGTTAAAAGAAAATTTTGAAAAATCTTTACAAAACTGGAAATTACCAGTTCAAAGTTCTGTTTATAAACAGAAAGGAACTTTTGAATTCACCTCTGATTATATCGTAAAGACTGTAGAAGAGGCTATACCCTTAACTGAGGGTTACAACTCATTCCAACTGTTGTCAAAAAATTTGATTGATAAACATAGACAACAATACAAGTTCTTGCATATTGGGTTAATTCAAGTAGGTTTGAAACCTGCTACCCGTTTAGGTTTAAACACGTCCGCAATTATTTGTGTACGTGATAAAAGGCACAACAAATTTCATGACTCATTACTTGGAATAGTGGAGTCTAGTCTTTGTGACGGACCCATATTCTTTTCGTGTTTTCCAAATTTTACTCTGTCATTAAACGACCCCACAATTATGTACTCTCTTTGCCTTGACATTAAATCTGATGGATTTAATATGATGCAAGGAGCTGAAAACATAATCCTTATTTACAGGATTCAGTATAAAGTTATGAACACCGTAGTACCCAAGATGAAAAATATTTTACAAGATCAAAAGGGGTCTACTACTTTGTTTATAACCAATTTAGAAAAAAGCAATGTAAAGGTCCCAAAAACGATCACATGGGATCATGTTAATTTACCTGAAAAATGGATTCTTGAAAAGGCTAATGAGCCTGTTAAAAAAGATAACCGTGAACTCGAAGAAATCAAAGAGTTCCCTGACGGTGATGTTGAAATTGTCTTCTCTAATCAGAGAATTGCAAGGTTAAAATTGGAAAGCCTAAACAACAAAGTTATTCCAGGTAGAAGTTCTACTTCGTCAGTTCCAACAACTAATTTTGAAAAAATTTCTGGAACAAAATTTACCTCTGACGGAGTAAACCAACCTGAATATAGGGTTAATTTACCCACTTCTGAAATTAATAGTGAAAGAACATCCCCCACTCCTTCTGATATGGGTTATTATAGCCTTTCGCCTATAACGATCCATAAAGAAGAAAAATTCAAATTTAAATTTCCTTTTAGGGGACTTCCAAAGGAATTATTTTATTCCAAAGAAAACAAATTTAAGAGAACATGGTTTTTCCTTGTTAAAGACTCTAAGAGTCATGAAAAATGGTTTTCTCGCTATAAAAGGGTTTTAATAAAAAATGGAGAAGTTATTGATTTCTTCATTTTTATGGAACAATATTATGAAGAATTTCCTGACTTCAAGGATCAAGATTTCATATTTTCTCTTGAAGCTTCTTATAAGAATTTTATTGCTAAAAATGGAAAAGTTTTTAGGAGTGTTCATCCTCCGGAAACCCAATTAGCAATAAGAATCAACAACGAAGAAGTTGTAGCAACTCCTTACAGGAAAAGCGACAACATTGAGGCTGTTGTTGAACAAAACAATTTTACAAATTTAACTCTCAGAACAATGGGAGATCAATTAAATAGAATTGAGAAAAATATTGATTTTGAAAAACAAGAAAAGGCTTCAAATGTTTCTAAAATTTCAGAAACTACTTTTGAAGAAAAGGTTTTATTCAAACCAATGAGTTCTGAAAACTTTGATTTCAAAATGGATCCTCAGAATTCTGAAATGGTTGATGAGATTATAAAAAGATTAAAAAATCTTGGAATTAAAGACAATGAATGTGCTCCTCTAGAGACACATGAGTCAGATTATAATTCTGATGCTTCTTATGATGAAGCAGAAAATTCTTCAAAAACAGAAGATAAGATCAATCTTCTGGAGAATATGTTCTTATCAGAACAAAAAAATAATGAAAATAAATTTCAAGTAAATAAGCTTGCATCTTCCTACAAAAAGAAAATGGCTTATAATATTCCTGCAAAGCCCTATTATCATAGGCCTACACCTGTAGACCTTCAATTAGAACAACATGATGAATTCATGACTGTTCAATTTGATGGAAAATCCATTATTGAATGGAATATAGATAGCATGTCAGAATACCAAATGCAAACGGTATTGCACTACATGACTATGTATGCAACTGCATGTAAAGCACATGGTAATTCTGATCAAAATATTGCCAAAGCCTTAATTCAAGGATTTACTGGTCAATTGAAAGGATGGTGGGATTTCTACCTTCCTGAAGAAGCCAAAATACATATTTCACAGGCTGTTAAAACAGAAGTTAGAGACAATCAGGCTGTACAAGTTACAGATTGTGTCAATACACTTCTGTATACAATAGAAAAAAACATTTTATTGGCACTACATCGTTGCTTATTGATAGATCTCAAGAGCAACTGATGAATTTAAAATGTCAGAACTTATCTCAGTTCAAATGGTATAAAGACGTATTCTTTTCAAAAGTCTTCACCAGACATGATAGTCAAAATGATTTTTGGAAAGAGAAGTTCTTATCAGGACTACCCCATTTCTTTGCGGAAAAAATACGCAATCGTATTAAGCAAAGACACAATGGAATTATTCCTTATTCCGAATACACTTATGGGGATTTATCCTCAGAAGTGGTTGCTGAAGGCATTAATTTATGCAATGAAATAAAATTGCATAGACAAATCCAAAAGGAGAAAGTCCTTGGCAAAAGAATTATAGGGGACTTTTGTGAGCAAATTGGCTTACCACCTATTGGAACCTCTATCGAAAATAGAGGGAAAAGGACCAATAAGGTCTATGCCAAGCAGAAGTATTTTCCCAAACAGAAAAGGAAAAAAAATTTTAAAGGAAAGAAAAGGAAGTCTGAACCTGAGAATAATTCTCGGCAAAAGACTATCCCTGTCTGCTGGAAATGCCAGAAACCTGGCCACTACGCTAATAAGTGTAGAATGAAAAAGAAAATCAATAGCCTGAATATTGATGAAGGCCTTAAGAGGTCACTTGAAAAATTACTTCTTAATGAAGAAGGAAAAAATTTTAAAGTAGCCGCTATTGCAGAAGACAATCCTGAGGAAGAATCATCTTCAGAGGGATCTGATGATCAAATAGAAGAATCTGAGGATGACTCTTGCGAAGGAAATTGTGATTACTACAAAGCCTTATGTCAGGCAAATGGTCTATTTCCTTTAACAAAAGAGGATAATTTCATCCTTGACCTTATTGATCAACTTTCTGATCCCATTGCTAAAAGACAAATGCTTCAAAAGTATTTGGAAGATTACAATGGAAAGAAAGGTGACAAAAGGTTAAAATTTGAAGAGCCAGAGACTTATAGTCTAAAAGAAATTTTACAAAGAGCTAAGGCTTCAATTTCAAAAGAAGAAACTCCTGGAGAATCTTCTCGCATTAATGAATTACTGCATGAAGTCAAAGTTCTCAAAAGAGAAATTAATACTCTTAAATCTAGAGTAACTTCTCTTGAAATTAAAAGGGATAAATCTATTCTTTCTGAGTCTGATTCTGATCATGAGTCAGATGAAGAAGAATGGAATTCCTTAAAGGAAAAATTAGATACTTTAACATCTGTTAAAGATAAATCTTCAAAAGACGAAGGATCTTTGAAGGATGAATCTTTAACATATGTTAATATGTTAGACAGGGTTATTACCCATAAATGGCATATTAAAATTAAAATCATTGTTCATAAAGAATATACTCTCTCTGCAATTGCCATGGTAGACTCTGGAGCAGATTTAAACTGTATCAATGAAGGATTGATACCCTCCAGATATTTTTCAAAAACTACTGAAATTTTAAATGCTGCAGATGGTAGAAAAATGCTTGTAAATTACAAGCTACAAAATACTGCAGTTTGCAATAATGGAATTTGTTTAGAAATGCCATTTATAATGGTAAAGAATCTTTCTCATGATGTTATTTTGGGAAATCCTTTTCTTCACATGTTATATCCCATTAAAAGCATTAATGAGAAGGGTATAACAAGTTCCATTAATTCTCAAGAAATTACATTTAATTTCGTTACTGAACCTCGTTATCACGAGATTGATTTGTTACAAAAGAAAATTCAAAGAAAAGAAAATTTTCTTAACTCCTTATCCCAGGAGATCAGTTACATGAAAATTACTGAAAAAATCAAACATCCTTTAATTCAAAAGAAAATAAATGATCTTCATGATCTTATTGTCAAAACAATATGTTCTGATATCCCCAATGCCTTCTGGGAAAGAAAGAAACATATTGTTAGTCTGCCTTATGAGCCAGACTTCAATGAAAGGCAAATTCCCACTAAGGCTAGACCTATTGCTATGGGACCTCGCCATTTGGAAATTTGCAAAAAAGAGATTGATGAGTTATTACTCAAAGGTTTAATTAGAAAATCATACAGCCCTTGGAGTTGTCCTGCATTTTATGTTGAAAATGCTGCTGAACTTGAAAGAGGTGTTCCTAGGCTTGTAATTAATTACAAACCTTTGAACAAAGCTCTTAGATGGATAAGGTATCCAATCCCTAATAAAAGGGACTTATTAAATCGGCTGTTTTCAGCCAAAGTTATGTCCAAATTTGATATGAAATCTGGGTTTTGGCAAATTCAGATCGATGAAAAGGATAGATACAAAACTGCATTCACAGTTCCATTTGGCCACTATGAGTGGAACGTGATGCCTTTTGGGCTTAAGAATGCCCCCTCAGAATTTCAAAATATAATGAATGACATTTTCAGTCCTTATACGTCATTCTGTATTGTTTATATCGATGATGTTTTAGTGTTTTCTGAGAATATAGATAAACACTTTAAACATCTTCAAGCATTTATTAATGCTGTCAAACATGCTGGTTTAGTTGTGTCAGCCAAAAAAATCAAATTATTTCAAACAGAAATAAGATTTCTTGGCCATACCATCAAAGAAGGGACTATTTTCCCTATTGATAGATCTATTGCTTTTGCGGATAAATTTCCAGATGAAATCAAAGAAAAAACTCAATTGCAAAGGTTTTTAGGAAGTCTTAATTATATTTCTGACTTCTATAAAAACTTAGCAATTGATGCTAAGCCTTTATTTGACAGGCTTAAGAAAAATCCTCCTGATTGGACTAATGTTCATACAGAAGCAGTCCAAAAGATAAAATTAAAGATTAAGGAAATCCCTTGTCTTGCCATTGCTAATCCAGAAGCTTTTAAAATTGTTGAAACTGATGCTTCTGAATTAGGCTATGGTGGAATCCTTAAACAAAGGATTAATAACAAAGAAACCCTAGTGAGATTTACTTCTGGGATATGGCAAGGGCCAAGGAAAAATTATTCCACAATTAAAAAAGAAATCCTTTCTATAGTTCTGTGTATACAGAAATTCGAAAGTGATTTATTAAACCAAAAATTTTTTGTCAGGGTTGATTGCAAATCAGCCAAAGATGTTTTAGAAAAAGATGTTAAAAATATAGCATCAAAACAAATTTTTGCCAGATGGCAAGGCATATTGTCTGTGTTTGATTTTGACATTGAGTTTATCAAAGGAAGTAGTAATTCACTACCTGATTTCTTGACTCGTGAATTTTTGCAGAGTCATGAGCAAGAAGTCTGATAATGGAAAAGGGAAAGCTAAATTGGCAGTTTCTCCCTCAAGCGCGAGTTCTCAGTCTTATAAGACTATGATTGGTAAAACAACGGAACAGCTTAAAGCTGAAGCCTTAAAGGCGACTCCTAAGGAGTTAAAATTAAGAGAAGATGCTTATTTAGCAGCAATTCAGTCTAATCAGACTAATGAGTATATCTATCCATATATTCCTTACACTACTATATGGATAGCTCCTATTGAGCTAAAATACGCTCATCTTTCTCCAGTTGAAGCTTCATCCTTTTACCTTAGGGAATCAGCAGACCCATTCCTTTATCCTAAGGAATACAATTTTTACTGCGCAATCCTGCAAGTAACTCAATCAGTGGATTTTGATTCTGTCATAAGGTCAGGCGCAGAATGGGCTTATTCTAAAGCCTTTATTAAGAAAGTTGTTACCCCTGAAAATTGGCAGGGTGATTTATTCAAATATCATGAAATACCCAGAGCTGGAAGAAGAGAATTGGATAAATATTGGTTTAACTACTTCGACTACATTAAAGCCTGGGAAGGAGCCTTCTGTTATGAGAATAGACTAAAGAAACACAGTTGGTTCCTCCAATTTCGTGATTTCAACACCACTAATCTTCCACAGTGGTTCATCAAATGGTTTTACACTTGGGGATCACACCCTGTAATTTTCCCTGACAAAGTTAGGAATATATTTGATGATTTTATTAAATCTAACCCATCATTAAAAAATCCCGAGCTTATCTTTGCAGCTTATTATCAGGTTCCATGGATAGCTAGATGGGACGTTGTTATTGCAAATCTTCCTATTAAAAAATTTGAGATAACAGTCTCTCATATCCCTTATTTGGGAAGAAGAATTCTTATTAAATGGTGGGATAAATTTGAATTCTTTAAGGATTCGATATTTTCTGAAAAAGGAATTGTTTCATTTGAACCAGCACCTCCACCAAAAGCTCCTAAAAAGGATGTCTCAGATCTTCTTAAGGAACTGCTCGCTTCATCCTCAAAGTCAGACCTAAAGAAGCAGTTGAGAGAAATTTTAAACAACTCATCTGATGAAGATGACGACACTGAAGATGATGACTCTATGCAAGATTCCCAGGACCCATTTGCATAAAAGTCTAAATCTCAATTATGATCGCTTTTATTAAAGTCAAGCATTTTGTAAAAAGAAGGATATTATTATATCCACCACAATTGTAGTTACTTTAAATATTCGCACTTTAGGTTGTCGGTCATTTTACTTTTCTTTTTGGTGTCGGCATAAAATGCCAATTATCTTTTGTAAAGGAACGTGCACTAGCAGTACTAATAACCTGACGATGGGGCCCAATGAGCACCCGGGGTTACTTTTACCTGCTACTCAAGTTCCCGGTAACCGGTTTATAGGTCATCCGGTTACTCTTAGTATCTATATAAACGGTGCCATTAGCTTCCAGGGAGGGAGAGCGAAAAAAACCTTCCAATCTTGTAACATAGCAATAATAACTTTGAATAATATTCTCCCTAATTTCATCATCACCCATTCTTCCACTAACCTTGAGAATTCCACGCTACTTCCTATTTCCCACTTTATTTCTTTCTTCCATGATCCTGATGACGTAGATTAAAGGAGAGATTAGAGATGATGAGAGTGTTATTTTAGCGAGAGAAAGATGAGAGAGGGGCACTCGGGGCGCCTTCTGCAAATTCGTACGGGACAAGAAGAGGGGAGAGACGCGAATAACAATTTTCCTAGGCCCCTTTAGCCTTTCTCCTTGGCATTTCTCATAAATTAGGGGTTACGCGAGAAACTAACCTATTGTTAGAGCCACTAAAAGATAACCCTAAAAGTCCACCACTCTTTGGTGCAGTGGTTGTGCAATCCTCTTAAGCCCATGAAGTCGTGGAATCGAGTCTCGGTGGAAGCAGTTTGCCATCAAAATTTATCCCATGTAATTTAACCAATATATATTGTAAATAATATAATAATTTTGTCGGGCTTTAGACCTCTTTCATGTTGTTGGGTTTTAGGCCTCTTTCATGTTGTTGGGTTTTAGATCTCTTTCATTCTTAATTTAAATAAGACGGTTATGGTGCTCATCACATCTTCATGATTTATCAATGCCTTGTAACGATTAACGTAGATTGTACTCAATTTCTCAAAGAAAAGAAAAGAAATAAAATCCTAAAAACAAATATTTTATCATAGAGAAGGAAAAAATTGACAAAATATCGTTGATGTCTTTGTTTTGCTGGTGACTGACTTCCGTACGTAAAACTGAAATGACCAAAATATCCCTTGTCTAATATGAACACAATCCTTGGTGTTTGAACTTTGAAGTATTTATCTCTCTATATAATTATGTACTCACCTAACTAAAGTATAGATCACTGTCTCATTGATCAATTTTTAAAATTGTGTCATAAATATCTCTGCAGTCCTTTCGAGCCATCACTACACTGTCCCCCCAATCATCCTCAACCTCAAGAATCAAAAGATGGCACTATCTAGTCAAAATTGGAGGCCCATACAGTACTAGAGAATTGAATAAAGATAGAAATTCTAAAAAATGGGAATTTGATTACTTGTTGAAGTCTAGACTAACAATTTCTCAAAATGATGATGATGATGATAAAGGGGAGGAGAGGAAGTAATGATTATATGTTGTTGGTTTTGGTCAGTGTTCTAATTGTGCTCATAATTGTCACTAATACTTTCACATCAGCTAATGGAGCCACATTTTTACCAAATGATGAAGGTTTTTTAATCTTATAAACTCTCTCTTTCTCTCTCTCTCTATTAGATATTAGATATGATTGATTAAGTTACATGATGATGGGGTTGTTCATATGTATATGTATACAGTTGAGACATTGAAAGAGATAGGGAAGAAGTTAGGGAAGAATTGGAATTTCTCAAGAGAGGTTGATCCTTGTGAGGGGAAATGGGGATGGGCGACGGAGAATCCGGTGAAAGGGGAGGAAAACGCCGTTACCTGTAATTGCACCTCCACTTCCAATTCCACTCTTCGAAATTCCACCGTCTGCCACGTCATCAGTATGTAAGTTCCTATCTTTTTTCACTAGTCATTGATAATATCCGCTTGTATTCTAAAGGTGGGAAGTCACATTGAACTTTTATCTCAAAAATATGTTTGAACAAATTGAATTTTTCATAAAACTTAATTTCTCTCTTTAGAAGCGGAGAGAATTCGAGTGTTTTAATGAATTGTATGTACTTTTATTCTGACGGTCGACATCATTCCACTAAGAAACTGAACATCTCAGGCGAGGTTCGATTTTGTCACAGAGGATTTTCTTCCCCAAACGACTCTTCATCCACTAAAACAAGTTGTTTTTTATATTTATTTCTTGGACACTTATGATGTTTGTATTTGCTTCTAATCAACAATATAAACAAATTGAGTATTTTCTATAAAACCTAATTTCTTTCACTGCAAATTTGAATTTGTTAATTTTTACTATATTCTTATCATGTTCTGAGTCCACTAGGTAAAGAACTTTATTGAGTCTATATATGTAGTGCTTAAATTGATAATTTTTCAATATTTTTATCCTAATTGAAATGCAACTTTCTTGAGTTCACATTAGAAATTCCATAACGAGTTAGGAATGTTTCAAAAGTTCAAATTATAGCTTCGTACCTTCAAACGAAAGCTCCAAAATATTATATAAAGCTTCATAATCCACTATAAAGCTTCTTAACAGTTTATGAAACTTCATATAGAAGATAATGCTCTATAATATCTTAAAAGTTATGAGGATTGACCGGCATACGGTACGACCGACAAAAGAAGATAATGCTCAAGAGATCGATTATTTGTTTAAAAACCTAATATTATTTGTAGCTCTTTTTAGATACTTTTTTGCAGCTTTCTTGCCTTTTCTACGACCCTCTTGCAACCAGTTGCAACCCCTCTTGCAAACATTTACAACCCTCTTGCAGTCGATTAAATATTAAAATAATATCAAGGTAGCTAAAGACTAGAAAAATTTGAGTGCCCTTTTTCAACAGAAAAAAAATTAATACAGTCTTCACAAAACTTTATTTTTCGTAATGAGTCGTAATTAATTTTAGACATCTCAAACATAAATATATTAATTTTTGAACATTTGTTCCAAATCATAAAGATCCACAAATTTTGGACCAAGCACTTTTGCTAATTCATGTATAGAGCAATATCAATAAAAATTCAAATTATAATTAAGTTTGGATAAAAAAAGACTTTGTTCATTTTATATTTATACAATTTTTTTTATTATTATAAATATTAATATGACTTTTAAACTAAATAAAGAATTAATTATTTACAAATTGAGGTGGAAAAATCTCCAATTTAATTTTAAGAACTGATATTATGATTACAAAATTCAAAATGTTTAATAATGTGTCTTTTTAAGTGTAAACCAAAATTCTTACTATTACCTCTTTCTTTTTCTTTTTTTTAATAATTAACCCATGACTCCATGAGTGTGTCATTGACTAATAACCAATTATCTACCTTTTAAACATATAAGGTGATTGCCTTTTTGTTTTTTTGTCTTTACTTTTTTTTTTATTTTGAGAAATGATTGTTTTTTTGTTGAAAGATATAAAGTGATTGTTTGATCATATAATCTTATAAAGTCACATTATTGACCATATTTTAAGGTGTAGGGTAGTTGCTAACATTGACCAAGTAGTAGTTATACACTTTACACTGCCATACATTACAAATAAACAATTGTATCCACATTTTTTTTTGTTTGTATATAACATGTATGTGGGAGAAATAGACTAGGTTTTCGGGTGTCATTCCCATTTCTAAATTTGTTTAACAAAATTATTAATTTTGTCAATTAATTGGACATCTATTCTGAAATTCAGAAGTCACAAATTCAATTTTAAGTGAAATAAATTTTTTCGCGATAACAGTTATAGATCTTACTCTATTAGTGATGTATGTACGTATTCTGTATTTACGATGTATCCGTGTCATATAATGAATATAATGACTTCTGAAGTTTATGCTAGAAAAAAAAAACTAATATTAATTTTTTGTGGAGTAACAATTTTACACTCCACTGTTATCAAACATGGGCCAGCACCCACCGTGGGTCGAACTTGGACGTGCCGGCCCGGCCCGGCCAAGTCAGGCCCTTTTGATACCACTAACCGTTACCCTTAAACAAATAATTAACTAAAAATACGGTTTTGGTGCAGTGTGCTGAAATCTCAGAATCTAGCGGGAGTTCTCCCTCCTGAGCTTGCCAACCTTCCTTTCCTTCAAGAAATGTAATCACCTTTCTCTCTCTCTTTCTCTGATTGATTCTCAATTGTAATATGAAAGAAACCCTAATTATCATCACCATCATCAATTACCTAACAAATAATCCCTAACCCATATTATTTTCTTATCAGTGATTTAACTAGAAACTATCTTAACGGTCCAATCCCTAAAGAATGGAGTTCAATGAAATTATTAATAAACATGTAAGATTCTCCTCATTTCTTATTTTATCTAATACATTCTTTTTCTTCTCTCTCTAATATTAACAAAAATGAGTGAACTTTTTTGCAGATCTCTTTCTGCAAATCGATTATCTGGTTCAATCCCCAAAGAGATTGGAAAAATCACCACTCTAAAGAACCTGTTAGTTTTTATCTATTCTTTAGTTTTCCCTTTTTTTAAATTTTTATTAATGAAAACATTATTAGGGTTTGTTTTTGTTATGTGTTTTGATGTTCTTTTAGGACATTGGAGGCCAATCAGCTCTCTGGAACTCTTCCTCCCGAGCTTGGAGACATTGTTGACATTGAAAGAATGTAAGACTTTTTTTCTTTTGTGAGAATAGTCCAACATGGGAGCAGGTGAAGTAGTGACCAAGAATATAATGTTTAGGTCCTCTTCGTTCATCGCCAATTGTTGTTCAGTTGGATGACCATAAACTTAACATGGTATCAGAGCTAGGCCCACACTTGATAGGTTTAAAAGCCATACCTGTCACTCGAAAAAATAACACGTGGTGGCCTCAAAGAATGCCACATGTGAGGGGGCGTGTGAAAATAGTCCACATTGGAGCAGGGTGAACTGGTAACCAAGAATGTGATGTCTACGTCCTCTCCACTCATCAACATATGTTTTTGAGTTGGATGACCACAAACTTAACATTTTTAACTCTTGTTTTTTTTCTTGAATCAACATAAATATTGAAGAAATTTAACTTGTTATGGATTGTTTGTTAGTCATTTCCTTGATTGATCTTTCTGTTTTATAGATTGCTTGCTTCAAATAATTTTACCGGGGAGTTGCCGGAGAGACTTTCTAAGCTTGTCAATATGAAGGACTTGTAAGTTTTTGTATCTGCACTTCGATTGATTGGGTAATGTATGAGTAGTTCTTATTGTTGTTGTTGGTTATGTGATGATACCAACTGTATTTGTTATGCAGTCGGATTAGTGATAATCAGTTTACTGGAAAGATACCAAATTTCATACAAAATTGGACAGCGCTTAAAAAATTGTAAGATTTTTTATGACTTCGAATTTTGTGTTTCTTCTTTAACAAAGCCATTAACCCTTCTTTCTATGCCTTAAATTTTGGTTATGGCAGGGCAATCCAGGCAAGTGGTTTGGAGGGGCCAATTCCACCCGGCATTTCTCTTTTGGAACAATTATCCGACTTGTTAAGTAACTCCTCCTCAGTTCTATATTGTGAGATGTATATGTATGTCATGTCGTTTCATTGTGATCTAGCTGAAACAATTAACAATAAGTTAGTTGGTGAAACTTCTTGATGCAGGAGAATTAGTGATATAAATGGACCGGAAGGTGCTTTCCCATCTCTTGTTAACATGAAAAGCTTAAAGATGCTGTGAGTTGAATGTTATTATATATCTTCTGATGTTTCACATTAAATCCGTGGCTCTTTTAATTTGTTGTATTACCTTAAATTTGGTTATGTTTAGGATGCTGAGGAGTTGCAATATTATCGGACCGATGCCTGACTACCTCGGGGAAATGACAACTCTAAAGACCTTGTAAGTATATATTTTATCTTTATTTTCTTCCTTTTATCCCTCCTTGTCAAAGGATAGGAGTGTCTTGGTTTGATTAATAAACTGAATCATTAGGTCGAAACGAAAGCTTCATTTCGGAGTCATAGTTGGAATGAAATATATGAACGTAATTATGAAACTAAAGAAATTAAAGTGTAGCCATGTAAAATGAATTGGCTGAGAAATACGTAATTGGGGCAATATGTCGGCAACCCACATTGACTTTTATCTTCATCATTATGTAGCACAACAACAAGGAACAATACAAATAATATAACAATTTTCACAGTTTGGTTATTGAGTGTATTCCTATTGTGATTCACATAAAAATTCTTCAATTATTCCGTAAATTTTAAAATATAATAACAATTCTACAATATGCTTATATGTATTTCTCACCGCTGTCAATGAGTCAAGTTTGTATAAACAAGTTCTGGCATAGGATAAATCAAGAAAATTCTAACATTCTTATCTCATCAAAGTTCATTAGAAAGTTAAAGGGAGGGTTTAAAAGTTATAGAACTGGAATAATTTATCAACTTTCTTGAAGTAGTCGTCCTCACAAGAAAAATCAGAACTTGATTCACCCTCTTCAAGTTTACCAAACAAATGATTATTCGGCCCCTGAGGTTTACATATTTATGAATGCAACTCGAAAGCAGTATGTTGGACCATGCAGTTAGTTGGTGCATGATATTTTATTTATCTAATGTTCTCATCTCATTTTGCAGAGATCTCAGCTTTAACAAGCTCTCTGGACAAATTCCAAACAGCTTTACTGGCTTGTATAAAATCAAGTTCATGTAAGAAATCATATTTGACCATCTTCTATTCTTCTCATTTTTATTTTTATTGGATTAAATTTGTACAATAGACCTAGCAGGTCAATCATAGGTAGTTGACGAAGTGGCTTCTGATTAGGTATTTGACGGGCAATTTGCTGAATGGCTCTGTACCTGATTGGATGCTTAAAGGCGGGAGAAACATGTAAGTTTTCCTTTCTCAGTTCATAATGTCACTGAATTTATCTTCTCTTTTCAGGTCTCCAGTTATCCATTTAGGAAGGCATCTTAATGATGCGTAGAGTTTATGATACTTATTGTCGGCATATGCCCATCAGAATGACCAAAATATGTCATTTTCGGGCTCGGTTAAAACTTCACTCGGATTTCTCTTCACACACACACACACACACATAGTATCTTCTGAAACATCCAAAAGAAGAAGAACAAAATATTTGATCAAAATGTATAGTGAGAATTTGGAGAAAAATATAAAAAGAGTTCAAGCTTTCAGTTTCTACCCAAAGTTTGGGAGAAACAACAAAATTAAACAAGATCTCTTTGGTAAGTCATCTCACTCTGAAATTGATCCAGAAAGGAACAAGACTAAAATCTAAAATAGATCTAGAGTGAGACACGTGCGCTGTTTAGTGACTATATTACATCAACTTAAAACCCGACATAACACCTTTAGGTGTCGTTTGGCAACACTAAAGCAAGTTATTTTTTTGCTTATTTAAGTAGAAAAGTCAAAAAGTTAGTTTGGTACGCAAAAATTACCGACTTCATTTAAGTTAAAATTTGACTTCAAAGTAAAGTAACTTTTTTTGAGACACGCATGAATTTTATTTGACGAAATATTTTTTTTGTCTATCTCCGCTCCACTATCACAACTAAACTTCTACCATGCCATTCTACTCCCACCACCACCACAACAAGCATTGCACCTTCCCACCGCCACACCTGAACCACCACCACCACACCTGAACCACCACCACCACCACACCTCGACAACAACCACCTCGTAGCTCCACCACCACCGCGATACCTTCACCACCACCACCACCACCACCACCGCCGCCACTACCACCACCACCACCACCACCACCACCACTACCATCACCACCACCACCACCACGATACCTTCACCACCACCACCACCATACCTCCATCATTACCACCTACATATCTTATCCACCACCACCACCATAACTCAGTCACTATCACTCACAATACCTTATCCACCACCACCACCGTATTTCCACCATCACCGTATTTCCACCATCACCCCCACCGTACTTCCACCACCACCATCGCCACCATCATACCTCCACCACAACCACCACCATCAAACCTTAACCACCACCACACCCCATAACCATACTTTCATGGCATCACCACTGCCACCAATATCACCACTACTTCGTATACAAGAGTAATCATGTAAATCATAAGTAAATTCAATTAAAATCAAGTATCTCTATGAGAAAGAAAAATAAAATTATCAATAGTATATTGAGTTACCAAACTAACTTTTTGACTTTTTTACTTATAAGTAACATTTTTGCCAAATATACTTTTGAAACTTTTTTACTTTTTTAAAGCAAAAGAACTTCTACTACAAGCAAAAGTACTTCTACTTTTGGTTGCCAAACGACACCTTAGTCATCAAGAAACTTTAAAAAGCATATATTACACAGTACAATGAAGGTATCAAAGATGTCTGTTTAGTTGCTTTATAATATCAGTTTCACTGAATCAACATATGAATATTACACTAAAGAGGTGTGTAAATGCTCTTTATCACTTGGTAGAAAGTTAAACTGAACTTTTGATACCATAAAACAAACCACCTAGGTTATATTTGTTTTCTTAATAATCTGAAATCGGAAATCTGAAACTGAATATAATTATGTATAACTTTAGTTGTATTATATGCTTTTATCTCTCCAATATATTGATATTTTAAAAATAATTCTTTTTCAATGCATGTCTATTCAGCTAAAGAATAAGTCGAATTTGAGAAGAGGGTGTGCCTCTGCAAGAATTCTTACTAAACAAGTAAAATTTGCACATAAACAAAGTTCAACTTCAGTTTGAAATCAATTTAAAAAACAAACATAAGCATAATGTTTCTATGCATCTGGATTTCTTATTTTGTTCGCGCAATTCTACTATGTTTATGATTTTAAAAGAAAATCCGCTTCGAAACTGATTAACAATGTAATTCTCTTTTAGCCTTTTTCTTACACGTGTTAATTTATAAGTTCATGGTTTTTCTCTTACATTATTCATGTACAGTGATCTATCATACAATGACTTGACATTGGGTAGCTCGGGAGGTAGTTGCGGAGAACAAAATTTGTAAGAGCAATTTTTACATCTCAAGCTAATTTTTCTCTGATCAATAACTTCATTTTAAATTTTTGCTCTTCTTTCCAGAAATTTATTTGGAAGCTCTTCGATGGTGAGCAACTCGTAAGTATTCAAGAATCAATTTGTTTTATTTTTGAAAAAGGCAAATATCATTGAACGGCCTTAGGCAAAATTATACTCTTAGGACCATGTATTGGATGCATTTTCTGTACTTACTTTATGATAATTCCTTTTTTGTATACGCTGCTATGTATTTTTCTTTTCCGTTTGAAATACTTTCAAACTTGATTCTTCATTCTGACATGCTACTGGGATTCTGTGTATGTAGAAGTAGAACTACCGTTTCTCCATGCCTGGAGAGTTTTCCTTGTGGAAAGAGTAAGTTGTGTTTCGTGGTATAAGATATAAGGTGTTTTCAGTTTCTTTCTCTTTTTCTTGTGGAAAGATATATTTTGCGGGTGCCACTGTCTAGTTTCTGGATTAGTTCATCATTTGATGACTTGCACATGTCGACTAATGTGTGTGTGTATATATATATGAATAAAGGATAGAATTGGATCTATGTGTTAAACTAAGGATCTGAAAACATTCCACTAAGTTTATCATATTTAGAGTCCCAAACCAACTGGTAAATTTGATTATCATGATTAATTCGATTAGGTGACAAGCCACCAAAAGTAAATTCTATAATATAACTTGCATTAGATGTAAAAAAAAATCTAAGATGTTTGTCAGGTTTGCAACATAGCTCTTACACTTTTTAATTGTTTCTGCACAAAGTAGTATGAGAGGCACAAAAGTGCTGTGTTTGAGAACTTGTCTGCGATGAACATGCTGCCCCAAGTGATACTCATCGCTTATAGGCTCCTTGTTATCTGGGAAACCTCTGTAAATATTTACATCACATTTATGGTTGGTGGCGCGTTCTATTGTATGACCGATTTCTAATCAATTGATAGAAAATAAATAGTACTCACACAGGAATCTTAACTTGAGACCGTTGACCAAAACACCCTGTTAAGACTATTACTGAACTTGACATAAGTAGTATGGAGTGTGTTAAATGCTTGAATGATGTTCATCAATCGCTATATAACCTTTGTACTTGATATATTCCAGAAGGATATTCGTTCCATATTAATTGTGGTGGACGAGAAGTTACTAATGGAAGTAAAACTTACGATGAGGATCAACAGTCAGACGGTGCTTCAAAGTTTTATACAAGTAGAAATAATTGGGCTTTTAGCAGCACTGGAAACTTCCTGGATAATGACAATGATGCGGACAACTATAAAGCTATGAACACCTCAAAACTATCGATCCCCAATCCAGAATTGTATATGACAGCACGCCTTTCTCCCCTCTCACTCTCTTACTACGGATTCTGTCTGCTAAATGGGAACTACACCGTGAACCTCCACTTTGCGGAGATAATGTTTTTAACCAACAAAACATATAGCTTTCTCGGAAGGCGCATATTTGATGTTTACATTCAGGTATCTGATGAGATCACAAGGAAACTTTTGCTAATTAACATATAAAATTCTTAGTTAACTAAGCAATTTTATTGCAGGAAAAATTAGTGCTCAAGGATTTTGATATTGCAAAAGCAGCAGGTGGGGTTGGTAAAGCAGTAACAAGGAAATTTACTGCAGTTGTGAGAAGTGGTAGCCTAAATATTCGGTTTTATTGGGCTGGGAAAGGCACAACAGGGATACCTGTTAGAGGAACGTATGGTCCTCTTATATCAGCTATATCTGTAGATCCTGGTAAGTCTTGTTCTAATCGTAGCTCCTTTCCCTTTTCATGGATTGTGTTGCATTCTTATTCATGTGTTTTTAACAGATTTTGACCCTCCTGAGGATCCAAAGAGAATGTCAGCAGGTGTTTTGGCAGGGATTGTTGTTGCTTCAGCTTTGTGTTTTATTTTCATTATTCTGGGCATCCTTTGGCTGCGTGGATGTCTAACTCGAAAAGAAACCAACCAAGGTATCATCTTTACAAAAATATAAGTCCACAAAAGAGCATCAGTCTAAAACATCCTTAACTAACATATCAATTTTCATATCTTTTAACTGAGTACTGGTTCTAATGAAAATGTATTTGCATGCTTTGTTTCAACTCCAGAATGTCTAGAATCTTTATTTTATATTTCATATCTTTTTTCGTCATTTTATGTTTATGCCAGGGCGCTAACACACATCATGTGGTCAATTCAACAGTAAAAGTGTTAGGACTTGGGAAACTGCTTCCATTTATGAAAAGAGTTCAAGTATACTCGTAAAGACCCTTATCCTGTTAGAGACATATAGGCCTCTGCACATGAATAGCGGTGGCAGAGTGGTGCTGGTTTTAGATGCACCAATCCACCAGCCATATACATTTTCAAGAATCCCCTTAAAAAAGTGTCGTTATAACCAAAATGAGCATCGGTGTAGTGCCGATCTTTATTTTTAGCTGAAAGGTAGGGAACAAGAAGAAGAAAATCTCTTTTCTGAACTGAGAGGAAAGAGATTTTGCTTCAGCTGTCATTTTACCATAGTTCCCAATCCTACTCTCTTTCACTTTATAGCTACCTCTTCGTCTATAGTTGCGTGTCTTTAGATCTCGTTACTGCGCTTCACTGTTTCCGGAGGAATTTAGATGAACTTATTTTCTGATAAAATTGTGGAACAGAGCTGAGAAGTTTGGACCTAAACACTGGCTCGTTCACCTTAAGACAAATAAAAGCCGCTACAAGCAACTTTGCTGCTGAAAACAAGATTGGTGAAGGTGGTTTTGGACCTGTTTACAAGGTATTTCACATTAGTTTCATTGATGTTTATCAGTCACCTTAGAATTGAATATAGTGTTCTAGGTGATTGAACATTTACTCAAATGCAGGGCCTTCTTTTAGACGGCACCATAATTGCAGTTAAACAACTTTCATCCAAGTCTAAGCAAGGAAATCGTGAATTTGTGAATGAGATAGGGATGATTTCTGCATTGCAACACCCTAATCTTGTAAGGCTTTACGGATGTTGTATTGAAGGAAATCAGTTACTACTAATATATGAATACATGGAAAATAACAGCCTCGCCCGTGCCTTGTTCGGTAGGCTTAACTTCATGCTTTGCTATATTTGTTGAGATTTATAGATATGATTAACTAGTGTTGATATAATTTTGTTGCTGCTATGATTAATAGGTAAAGAAGAATCACAATTGAAATTGGATTGGCCAACTAGGCACAAGATTTGTGTTGGTATAGCAAGAGGCTTGGCTTATCTCCATGAAGAATCAAGACTGAAGATTGTACACAGAGACATCAAGGGTACCAATATACTTCTTGATAAGGATCTTAACCCTAAGATATCTGATTTTGGTTTGGCAAAGCTTGATGAAGATGACAATACCCATATCAGCACTCGAATTGCAGGAACTCGGTAAGTATATATACTGGTATTTCTGGTAACACGTTTCTGAATTAAGTGGTAGATATCGATATTCCTTTTGTATATAAGAGAGGGGCCGATACAAAGTGTTGCCAACATTTCAGATATTCTTACGTAGCGGCTCACGGACTACCGGCGATGAACAATTAGATTCATCATGAATATACTGCTACATAAACTACTCTAGTTTGGACATATTTTTAATTTTTTATCCTCAGTTAGATCTAGCAACAATTCTTATCTTTCTCAGCCGAAGAGTGGATGATTTTCTTCAAACTTTCTCATAATTTTCTTTTTACAGTGAAAGCAAGAACATCTGTTATTTACTAGTGCTTAGTAGTTGATATCAAATTACATAGTTCTGCTTTATCTCTTTCAAGTCCAAGAATAGTATTATATATTTGGGCTTTGATATCAAATTACATCTTGAAAGGCCTCACTGTCAAATGAGAAACGCCTTCGACTTTACGAATTTGTGTTTGACATCCTCTTATCTTGTGCTATCCATTATCTTGATCCACAATTCTACAATTACGTTCTAAATTCATGCATAACGGTTGATGATTTTGACGTTTCAGCGGCTATATGGCACCGGAGTATGCAATGAGAGGTTACTTGACAGATAAAGCAGATGTTTACAGTTTCGGTGTTGTCGCATTGGAAATTGTCAGTGGAAAAAGCAATACAAATTATCGGCCACCAGAAGATTGTGTATATCTACTTGATTGGGTAAGTTAGATACTTCTCTGTAAATTCATCCTTCTTTTAAGACATGATTATATTTTGCATTGTCAAATTTGGTTTCTGAAATAAACATGGTCTCTGATTTGTATTCTGTTTAGGCACTGGTTTTACAAGAAAAAGGAACTCTAATGGAGCTAGTTGATCCAAATTTAGGATTGGAATTTAATGAGGATGAGGTTCTTACAATGATAAAGATAGGTCTTATATGCACTAACACGTCTCCTACGCTTAGACCTAAAATGTCTGCAGTCTTAAGCATGCTTGAAGGTCGTACTATAGTTCAAGAACTTGTCTCGAATGCAAGTAATTTAGAGGATGATTTACGGTTCAAAGCTCTCAGAAACTACCGTGGACATAGCGATGACGAGAGTAGGAACGATAGCCAAACGAGGAGTATGTTGACTGATGGGCCGTGGACAGAGGAGTCATCGACTTCGGGATTAGATCTCTACCCACTCAAGTTATATTCCCAGAATTGGGACGATGGAGTAGAGAAATCCACATCTTGATTTTATGTAGTTTTAGTAATACTAGAAACATTAGAGATTCTATTATACTTTACCTGTATGAAGAGGGTTATTCTTAATTATACCAAAAGGAAAGAAATCAACTAACTCTGAGATTGTAATGTTCTAAGTTTACTAGTCATCTTGGGAAGTCAGTAGGTTTTGTCTGTTATGGCATTGTAAGGGAAGTACTATTGAATGTTTAGAAGCTTGAGGAAGAAAAGAAGTCCGATGGTAGAAGAGGATATATTTGGTGTTTGACACAAGGATATCGAATTATGCTTCTGTCCGATTTGTATTTTGTTTTCGCGAGATAGGGATGAATTGCTCTTCTATTCTCCAAGGCCGGCAAAAATACCGCCACCCACTTGGCCCAAACCTGTTAATTATATGAAAGACGGTGTAGAAATCCTTCATCCCTTGGTGCAGTTTTTGTCACTCCATCTTAAGCTCATGAGGTCTTCAGATCAAATATTTTTTTTGAGAAATTGACTACGTTAGTCGTTACAAGGCATTGATACATCACGAAGATGTGATAAGCATGATAACTGCCCAAGTTAAATCAAGAAACGGAAGAGGCCTAAAGCCCGATAAATTTATTACATTATTTATACTATTAATAACCAAGTTTAATATTACTGGATTTAAACTTCTAGTGGATCGAACCTGGGACCTATGCATTGCAGAGTAATGCACTAACGAACTGGTCTACTAATTGTTGGCCTCAGATCAAATATTGGTGGAAGCAGATTGCTTGAGGAAGGCTTTTCATCAACTATGAGATGTGCATTGGTGCACAATGCATAACATATAAATTGAAATATGTTTGATCATATTTAGAAGTGAACTACCATTTTGTGGCGAGACTGGTCGTGTCATAAAAGACTGAAACATTGTAACGATCATATCGATGTACATACTTCCAATTTGACTTGAAACTAAATTTTTCGAAGGATTTAGCATTGCTAAAACTAAAATCTTGGTACAAACTTGAAGCCATTGGAAAAGCAACTTCAAATAGCATACATCTTTAAAATCTCTATCTCTATGTTCCTTCGCTAAGTTTTCTCCTGTAGGATTTTTCAAAGCGACATTTTGATGAGGTTGTTTATGTGCTCCTACCATGATAGGAAAAGATAATAATTATGACAAAATATTGAACGCGTTTTACCTTCGATGTGGTTTGACCTGTACTTTCATAGTAAAAGTTTTAATGGTGCTTTCTTATGTGGTGGAAACATCCAAGAGATTTCTTGGCAAGAGATTTGTGTTCCAGCATACAATTTTTTTTTCTTTTCTGAAATACATCAATTAGATTGGATACATCTTATCTTTGTTGTTTTTCATGTAGAAAGTCAAAGCCTTCTTATTGTAAACTGTCAAGTAACAAGTTCACATCAAGCCTTCTTATTATAAACTGTCAAGTAACAAGTTCACATCATGTAGGCAGTGTGTTGCATTCACATGTACTCTTACCTCTTTCCACCCTTTCAACTTTGTTTTTTATTGCTAATTTTGTGTTTATCCAACTTCTCGCATGTATATAGGATTATATTCTCACACGTTTCATTGCGTGTGGCTTTATTTGAGTCTAACACTTGTTTTTATTTTTTCCGATGTATGTGAGACTATTCCACACGCTTCACATTTGGCATTCTTTGAGTCTACCATGTAATTTTTTTTTTCTTTTTTTCGGATGGCGTAGAGCATGAACACGTGCGGAACTAACTCTGATTCTATGTAAATTTTGTGGCTATTTGCCTTTTTTTAATCCCTCAAAGTTGTCCTACCTTTAATTACTATTTTAGTTGAATTTAATTACAAGCCATTTACATATATTCTGTCTTTGTTGTTTTTCTTTGGAGGGATGACATTGCTTAGCAGAGAAAATTGTAGAGATAGAGGAAATAAGATAAGAGAAGAGAGCCTAAAGATACAAATATCTCTCTAATTTTATCAACTCCTATTTCTTTCTTTCCAAGAGTCAACAATCAACATATACCCTTTCTCTACTCTCTCATCTGTCATCTTTCTCCAATGTTCAACTCTTTTTTTTTTTGGAATAATGAAACATTATATCATTATCAAAAAACTAATAGAGCCTCTCAACAAAAAATCTCTCATCTGTCATCTTTCTCCAATGTTCAACTCTTTTTTTTTTTCGAATAATGAAACATTATATCATTATCAAAAAACTAATAGAGCTCTTCAACAAAAAAAAAAAAAAAAAAAAAACTAATAGAGCCTCTCAACAAAAAAAACAAACCAGAAGAGCCACATAGTACAAATAAGTATCCAATAGAAGAAGAATAAATAAACTCTTTAGTTGTTTATTGGTAGTGGTCATTAGCAGAGTTATGTAGAGACTAACTCTGACTGCAGTCAGGGTTATATTTGGAATATTTTCAATAAGAGGTAAAAATGGTCAATGAGATTTGAGTAGCTAAGTTGGTCCTTAGTTAACATGTCCGCCTAATAGATCACATGTTCGAATCGCTTTACCCCTATCTCCTCCTTTTTCATTTACCATAGGTCATGCTAAAAGAGAACTTCTAAAGGCGAGATCGCTACAAATTTTAAAAGGCGCCTCTCTCAAAACAAGAATAATCTAAAAAGAGGAGATAACTAAATAAAATAATGAAAGCCAATTTTCTATCATGGATTCAACAAAATCTTGAATAACAACAACCAAATTCTAGTTTCAACAAAAAAAAAAAAAACAACCAAATTCTCTCCAGGAAATTGAGACTCAACCCACACTAGAATCATAAAAAAAAAACTCTACCAGACCAATCAAATGATAATGAGCTAATTTAAAGAAGTGGTATCTTCTAATGAAAATTTTAATTTGTTGAGCCAATCTTCGAGAAGAAAGAGAGATCCAAGATAAGAAGAACAATGACATAAAAAATTTCAACATATTTATTCTCTACTTTTTTTTTTTTTTTGCTTTTCCAGTCTATCCATGCCTAGAAGTTTCTGGCTCGGCCCGTGATAGCGGTTGTTACAAAACTTGATTGTGGAGAAGAAAAGAAAGTATTATTGGTGGAGTATTTAGGATTTAAGGAAGAAGAGGAGAAGATAGAAAATCTATCTTTTTCAAATTTTATATTATGTTATTGTTCTTTCTAATCTGTCTGTGTATCAATATTTAATTTTGAATCCATAAAAAATAGCTAACAACAACAAAAACTAATTTTGTACTGTGGGTCCTCGATAAAAAATAATAATAATAATAATAATAATTCAGCTCCATACCAAACATCTTAGGTTTTTGAAATTTGATGTAATTCTCCTCTCCCTCTCTCTCTATATATATAAAATATGTACTCTCCCTTGGAATCATCACTACCCTGTCTCCCATTCATCACCAAGAATCCAAATAAGGCACAGTCTAGTCAAATTTGGAGGCAACACATTAATGGAGAAAGGGAAGGAAAAATTTGAATATAGTTATATATAATGCAATATCAAATAGGAAAATACAGTATATAAATTTATAAGTTTGTATTGGTTGACCTTTAATTGTTGAAGTTTAGACTAACTCTTCTCAGATGATTATGATGATAAAGGGGAGGAGAAAAAGTAATGATTATATGTTGTTGGTTTTGGTCAGTGTTCTAATTGTGCTCATAATTATCACTAATACTTTCACATCAGCTAATGGAGCCACATTTTTACCAAATGATGAAGGTTTTTGAATCTTATAAACTCTCTCTTTCTCTCTCTCTCTATATTAGATTTGATTGATTAAGTTATATGATGATGGGGTTGTTTATATGTACATATTATACAGTTGAGACATTGAAAGAGGTAGGGAAGAAGTTAGGGAAGAATTGGAATTTCTCAAGAGAGGTTGATCCTTGTGAGGGGAAATGGAGATGGGCGACGGAGAATCCGGTGAAAGGAGAGGAAAACGCCGTTACTTGTAATTGCTCCTCCACTTCTAACTCCACTCTTCAAAACTCCACCGTCTGCCACGTCATCAGCATGTAAGTCTTTATATGGTTTTTAGGTTCACTGTGGTAGTTATGAGGCTTAGTTCATGTTGTGGTTTCGTACTATTCATGAGTGTTCATTTCATATTGAATACAGTGACTCTCAGAATCAATGTCAAAAAGTAAGAATTAGATCTTACAAAACTTTTAGAAATATTTAGTAAATCAAGCTATTAGTAAACAAGTAACTGAAGATAAAATAAAAATTAGACCTTAATTGAACGTTAGATGAACTACGATGATACTCGACAAAAAACTAGTAAAATATTAAAAAACAAACGACCAGATATAAATAGACATAAGATAGAAGAGATTTACACAATAGGAGTATGAAAAGAAATGAACCTAACTTAACATAGAAAAGGGGTATGGAATGGATTTGAACTTATGAGTTAGGACCTCTAATCCCAAAATTACAGGAGAACCACAAAGCTACCACTCTTTTCACAATAAAGTATCACATGTTGACATATAAAAATAGATTTATTTTATTACGAGTTCTATTACAGGAAATTTGGGGGAGCCAGGGGAGCGGCCGCATATTATTACAGAAAGTTAAACATTTTCTCACTAAATCTGGCCCGACCATGTATCCTGACCAGGATTATGGTCGGGCATAGTATCAGCCGCGATATTGAAACATTACTTTTATAAAACAAAAAGTTTTAGGTAGACTATATATATATAAATTTAATGTGGTTTTATATGATTGGAGTTTCCAATGAATTGTATCCACTTTGACACTGATTTAATGACTCTCGGAGTTCATATCAGGGAAGATATTAATCTTTTATAATAATTTTACACTCTCGTTGTAATATTTTCATCGGAAAAGAACATCGGAGCTGTGAGGAAGTTATATTTCATTATTGAAAAGTATTAATCTTTTGTAACAATCGATGCCAAGACAGACACATTATCCTTGGTCCAGACCCAACCTGGCCCGACACTTTGATGGGCAGGTTGACTTAAGGGTTTGTTCGGGCTCAGGTTGGTCCGACTTTCGAATCCACATGATCGGGTTCGATCCGACCCGTGTGTGGCATGACCCTCGCCTATGCTCCTACAGTCCGGTCAGTTAAAAAACTCGCTCTAGTTCCATTTGTATTTTTTTTTGTTTATTTTTTAAAATACTTTTACATATTATGCCAAATATATGTGGAAGTTATATGTATCATGATATATACGTAAACATATTATATGATTGATAATATCATATGATTGTTGTATATAACATATGACATGTCATATTATGTCTAAATATTATTATGGCTCTATAAACACTTTAAAGATGATTTGATTTACTCTTTAGAATATTGATTTAGCCATTAAATTATTTTGGAATCATGTTTGACCACCATCAATATTAATATGACTACTATCTTTGGCCTTTCAAAAATATGATTTTGACAATAGTTGACATCTAGAACACTACCTCTTACCACAATGGACAGTGACCTTTACATTATCTTGTGATTGGCTTAAAAATAATTCGAGCTTTAAAAGATAAAGATAAAGATAATGGATGACTTTTTGATTAGCCCCCTAAAGTGTAATAAGTTCTCTGCGTGGCTCCCAAATTGTCAAAAATGTCTGGAATGGTCTCTTTGTGTTGTTTTACTACACATCTACTATATTAAAACAGCTCAGTCGGTTATCTAGGGGATAAGTCTGACCGTCCATTTTATTTTAGAGATATGGTTGGGAACACATCCGACAGATGATATAAAACTTTTGTTATGTAAGTAGACTAAAAAATGAAGGGTATCTATGTAAATCAGTCAAAATTGGTTAACCACCTATCCATGTGTCATTCAATTAGATAAAGAGTTACAAACTACCTCATCCTTCCCCCCCCCCTTTTCTATTCCTCAAATCTCTCCCTCAACCAATTATCTACCCACGTTTCCCCTCTCAGAAAATAACCACTTAAAAAAGATTTGTTTAAAATAACTTCCCCTCCCACGAGCCTATATATACACTATTAACTTGCGATTTTGTTAGGAAAGTAGGAATCAATTTTTGCTGATTTCATGGGAAAATCATTGTATTTCAATTGCTTTCTCTTATTCTCTATCTCTCTCCTCTGTATCAAGCATTTTATTGATGTGTTAATAATGTAAACTTTTATTATGCAAATTTAAATTGGATTCATTGATATTTTATTATGTGAAATAATGTAAACTTTTATTATGCAAATTTAAATTGGATTCATTGATGTGTATTCTTTTTACCATAATAAACATGATTTTCTTTACTTCTAGATAGTAGTAAATCTGGTTAGCTTTACAAATTGTTTAAGAGAAATTTGTCTAACCAAAACATATGGTGTTAATTGCCTTATTTTCTCTCTAAATACTTTCTCTACGCCCTTGCTCTCTCTCTCTCACTCTAAAAAATAATAGAGATGTAAAACATCAACGACGGCGTAGCCAAAAGGGATCTACCGCGTCCGTAGGACGCGGTGGACACCTAGTTGACTAAAAACTCAGATTTTTACTTTTCAATATTATTCTTTTGTCGTTTTTCTCACTTATTTTTGTTTTAGTCCTTACTGTTTTGTCTTCTAACTTTTTATTTTCATTGTCATCATATAGTCGTCTATTCGACCCCATCGATAACTAAGCAGTCGTGAGCCTCGGCTGGACCGCGAAATTTGTTTTACGGGGTCATCCGTGTGTAGGTGGGCTGGACCGGCCATGATGGGCCGAACTTAGACGGGTCGGGCCAGCCAGGCCCTTTTGATACCACTAACCGTTACCCTTAAACAAACAACTAACTAGGGATGTCAACGGGGCGGGTTTGGGACGGTTCATCCCCTTCCCAACTCTGTCCCGTTAGCAAAAGGGTTTTACCATTACCATCCCAATAATTAATCGGGACGGATATTCAATTACCATACCCGCCCCAATTAAAAATTGCTAAACCATTACCGCCCCGCCCCGTTTAACATAACATAAGTCGGGTCGGGTCGGGTCGGGTTCAAACAAAATATTTTGTGTTTTGTTTCATAAAAGTCATTTTAGTTTGAAGTAACATAACAATCGTTAACAAAATTTTATAAGACTTTGAGTTGATCAATCATAAACACTACAACTACTTAAATAATATAAAACATAACATAGTTAAATTGATAATATAAGATTAAAGTTTTAGAAACATAACCTTAAATAAAACATATATTTAGTATATACGGCACTAATCGATTCGGGCCGGAGTTTACTATCTAATACGAACCCGATTAGTTGTTTCAACTTCATACCAAACCCGAACCGTTTAATAAACGAATCGGTAAAACCCGTTCCATTAGGGGCGGGTTTGGGAAAAATACCGCCGGTTCGGACCAAATTGCCACCCCTACCACTAACCAATAATATGGTTTTTGTGCAGTGTGCTGAAATCTCAGAATCTAGCAGGAGTTCTCCCTCCTGAGCTTGCCAACCTTCCTTTCCTTCAAGAAATGTAATCACCTTTCTCTCTCTACATATTTCTCCATTGTAATATGAAAGAAACCCCAACCATTCATCTATTATCTAACAATTTATCTCTAACCCATTTTCTGTTTTTTTTTGTGTCAGTGATTTAACTAGAAACTATCTTAACGGTACAATCCCTAAACAATGGAGTTCAATGAAACTAATAAACATGTAAGATTCTCCTCATTTCTTGTTTTATCAAATACATTCTTCTCTATTGTCTCTAAGATTAACAAAAATGAGTGAATTCATTTTTGTAGGTATCTTTCTGCAAATCGATTATCTGGTCCAATCCCCAAAGAGATTGGAAAAATCACCACTCTAAAGAACCTGTTAGTTTTTATCTATTCTTTAGTTTTCCCTTTTTTGAAATTTTATTAATGAAAACATTATTAGGGTTTGTTTTTGTTATGTGTTTTGATGTTCTTTTAGGACATTGGAGGCCAATCAGCTCTCTGGAACTCTTCCTCCAGAGCTTGGAGACATTGTTGACATTGAAAGAATGTAAGACTTTTTTTCTTTTGTGAGAATAGTCCCATACGAGAGCAGGTTGAAGTAGTAACCAAGAATATAATGTCTAGGTCCTCTTCGTTCATCGCCAATTGTTGTTCAGTTGGATGACCATAAACTTAACATGGTATCAGAGCTAGGCCCACACTTGATAGGTTTAAAAGCCACACATGTCACTCGAAAAAATAACACGTGGTGGGCTCAAAGAATGCCACATGTGAGGGGGCGTGTGATAATAGGACATTGGAGGCCAATCAGCTCTCTGGAACTCTTCCTCCAGAGCTTGGAGACATTGTTGACATTGAAAGAATGTAAGAATTTTTTCTACGTCCTCCCCGTTCATCGCCAATTGTTCTTCAGTTGGATGACCACGAACTTAACATTTTTAACTCTTGTTTTTTCTTGAGTCAACATAATAATATTGAAGACATTAACTTGTTATGGTTTGTTTGTTTGTTAGTCACTTGGCTTGATTGATCTTTCTATTTTTTAGACTGATTGCTTCGAATAATCTTACCGGGGAATTGCCCGAGAGACTTTCTAAGCTTGTCAATTTGAAGGACTTGTAAGTATTTGTATCTAAACTTTAATTGATTGGGCAAGAGTAGTTCTTGTTGTTGTTATTGGCTATGTGATGATACCAATTGTATTTGTTTTGTAGTCGTGTTAGTGATAATCAATTTACTGGAAAGATACCTAATTTCATACAAAATTGGACAATGCTTCAAAAACTGTAAGAACTTTCATGAGTTCGAAATTTCGAGTTTATTTTCTTTAACAAATCCATTGACATTTCTTCGTTCGCCTCAAATTTTGGTTATGACAGGGCAATGCAGGCAAGTGGTTTGGAAGGGCCAATTCCTCCTGCCATTTCTCTTTTAAAACAATTATCCGACTTGTTAGTAACTCCTCTTTAGTTCTATGTCTATGTATGTCATGTTGTCATGTCCTTTCATCGTGATCTAGCTGAAACAATTAACACGAAGTTAGTTGGTGGAACTTCTTCATGCAGGAGGATTAGTGATATGAATGGACCAGAAGGTGCTTTCCCGTCACTTGTTGACATGAAAAGTTTGAAGTTGCTGTGAGTTGGATGTTATTATAATTCTTCTAACGTTTCTCATTAAAAATCAGTTGCTCTTTTAGTTTGTTGTATTATCTGAAATTGGGTTTTGTTTTAGTATCCTGAGAAGTTGCAATATTACCGGAGCGATGCCTGACTACCTCGGCGAGATGGCAACACTGAAAACCTTGTAAGTATTTATGTTATCTTTATTTTCTTCTTTTTCTCCCTCCGTCCCTCTTCCGATAGGAAATAATCATCTTGCTGAAGGATAGGAATGTCTTGGTTTTATTAATGAACTGAAGCATTAGGTTGAAACCAAAGTTTCAGTTTGGAGCCACATAAAATGAATTGGCTGAGAAACATGTAATGGGGGCAATATGGCAACCCACATTGACTTTCATCTTCATCATTATATAGATAATACAAAAATTTATATTCCTATTGTGATTCACATAAAAAAATTCCAGTGTAATGTACATGTTAAAATATAATAACAATTCCACTGTATGCTTAGATGTATTTTTCACCCCTATCAACGAATCAACTTTGTACAAACAAGCTTGGGCATCGGATAAATCAACAAAATTTCTAACATTCTTACCTCATCAAAAGTTCATTAGAAAGTTAAAATGAGGGTTTAGAAGTTTTATAACTGGAAGAATTTTATCAACTTTCTTGAAGTGGACGTCCTCACAAGCAAAATCAGAAGTTGATTCCCCCCTTCAAGCTTACCAAACCAATGATTAGTCGATCCCTAATGTTTACATATTTATAGATGCAACTAAAAAGTAGTAAGTTCAATCATACAGTTAGTTGGTGCATGATATTTTGTTTATCTAATGTTGCCATCTAATTTTGCAGAGATCTCAGCTTTAACAAGCTCTCTGGAAAAATTCCAAGCAGCTTTACTGGCTTGTCTAAAACCAAGTTCATGTAAGAGATCATATTTGATCATCTTTTACTCTTCTCGTATTTATTTCGAGTGGATAAAATTTGCACAATAGACCTAGCAGGTCAAACATAGGTAGTTGATGAAGTGGCATCTGATTAGGTATTTGACGGGCAATTTGCTGAGTGGCGCTGTACCTGATTGGATGCTTAAAGGCGGGAATAACATGTAAGTTTGCCTTCTTCAGTTTATAATGTTACTGAATTTGTCTTGTCTTTTCTGTTCTCGAGTTATCCATTTAGGACATCTTAATGACGCGTAGAGTTTACGGTACTTATTCTCGGCGTATGTCCAATGACCAAAATATTTCAGTTTCAAACTCGGTTAAAATTTATCTCAACATTTCTCTTTATAGTTTGTACACATATGTGATATATCATCTTCTGAAACATCCAAAAAAACAAAATAATTGATCAATATGTATGGCGAAAATTTGGAGAACAATATAAAAGAGTTCAAACCTTCAGTTTCTACCCAATGACCAAAATATTTCAGTTTCAAACTCGGTTAAAATTTATCTCAACATTTCTCTTTACTCATCAAGAAACTTTAAAAAGCATATCTTACACTAATTAAAAAGCATATCAACTTGCTAACAGTACAATGAAAGTATCAAAGACGCCTGTGTAGTTGCTTTATATTATCAACTACTGCAATAATTCACTGATTCAACATATGAATATATACTTTTTGACAAGGCAAACACTCAAACTATAGGCATTTGGTCAAGGTTGTAACAACACACATAGCATAAATACTAAAGAGGTGTTTTTTCAAAGTCATTTCAAACTCATAGGTCTTCATTTTACTCGTTTGTTTGTCGGGTTTAAATGCTCGTTGTCACTAGATAGAAAATAAATTGAACCTTCGATACCTTTAAACAAACCACATCCTAGGTTGTATTTGTTTTCTTAATAATCTGAGATCTGAAACTATACATAATCAAGAGCATATCTAGAAAACTACTATGTTTATGATTTTAAAAGAAAAACCGCTTCGAAACTAATTAACAATGTAATTCTTTTTTAGCCTTCTTCTTACACGTTTTAATTTATATGTTAATGGTTTTTCTCTTACATTATTCATGTACAGCGATCTATCATACAATGACTTGACATTGGGTAGCTCGGGAGGTAGTTGCGGAGAACAAAATGTGTAAGAGCAATTTTTACAGCCCAAGCTAATTTTTCTCTGATCAATAACTTCATTTTCAATTTTTGCTCTTTTCTTTCCAGAAATTTATTTGGAAGCTCTTCGATGGTGAGCAACTCGTAAGTATTCAAGAATCAATTTGTTTTATTTTTGAAAATCGCAAATATCATTAAACGGCCTTAGGCAAAATTATATTCCAAGGACCATGTATCGGATGCATATGCTGTACTTTATGATAATTCCTTTTTGTAGAAGCTGCTTCTATATGTTTTTCTTTTCCTTTTGAATTACTTTGAAACTTGATACTTTATTCTGACATGCTACTGGGATGCCGTTTATGTAGAACTGAGGTTGCTCCATGCCTGAAGAGTTTTCGTTGTGAAAAGAGTAAGTTGTGTTTCTTGATATAAGAATATAAGATATAAGGTGTTTTCAGTTTCTTTTCCCTTTATCTGTCTAGTTTTTGGCCTAGTTCATCATTTGATGAATTGCACATGTCGACTAGTTTTTGGCCTAGTTCATCCATTATTTCGAAATATATATATATATATATATATATTTCGAAATAATGGATAGAATAGGATCTATGATAAGGTTATGAAAACATTCCACTAAGTTTATCAACATTTAGAATCCCAAACCAACCGGTAAATTTGATTATCATAATTAATTTGATTTGGTGACAAACCACCAAATGTAATTTCTATAATATAACTGGCATTAGATGTATAAAAAATCTAAGATGTTTGTCAGGTTTGCACCATAGCTCTTACATTTTTTAACTGTTTTTGCACAAAGTAGTATGAGAGGCGCAAAATTGCCGTGTTTGAGAACGTGTCTGCGATGAACATGCTGCCCCAAGTGGTACTCATCGCTTTTAGGCTCTTTGTTATCTGGGATAACTCTGTAAACATTTACATCACGTTTATGCTTTGGCGGAGTTCTATCATATCACCGATTTCTAATCAATTGATACAAAATAGGGTGTAAAATTTGTAATTCAAGACATAGCTACATGGCTGAAACTTTATTTACCAGAAACCTGTGTGATGAGCAGAAATTAGTTCATCTGATAGAAAATAAATAGTACTCAAACGGGAATCTTCACTCAGGACTGTTGACCAAAATCCCTGTTAAGACTAATACTGAATTAGATAGAATTAGTATGGAGTGCGTTGAACGCTTGAATTCTGTTGATCAATCACCATCTAACCTTTGTACTTCGTATATTCCAGAGGGATATTCTTTCCATATTAATTGTGGTGGGCGAGAAGTTACTAATGGAAGTACAACTTACGACGAGGATCAACAGTCAGATGGTGCTTCAAAGTTTTATCGAAGTAGAAATAATTGGGCATTTAGCGGAACTGGGGACTTTGTGGATAATGACAACGATGCGGACAATTATAAAGCTATAAACACCTCAAAACTATCAATCACCCCTCCGGAATTGTATATGACAGCGCGCCTTTCTCCCCTCTCACTCTCTTACTACGGATTCTGTCTGTTAAATGGGAACTACACTGTGAAACTCCACTTTGCGGAGATTATGTTTGTAAACGACAAATCATATAGCATTCTTGGGAGGCGTATATTTGATGTTTACATTCAGGTATCTGATGAGATCACAAGGAAACTCTTGCTTAACATATAAACTACATAGTTAACTAAGCTATTTTATTGCAGGGAAAATTGGTGCTGAAGGATTTTGATATTGCAAAAGCAGCAGGTGGGGCTGGTAAAGCAGTAACAAGAAAATTTACTGCCGTTGTGAGAAGTGGTAGCCTAAATATTCGGTTTTATTGGGCTGGGAAAGGCACAACATTGATACCTGTTAGAGGAACCTATGGTCCTCTTGTTTCAGCTATATCTGTAGATCCTGGTAAGTCTTATTCTAATCCTAGCTCATTTGCCTTGTTGTGGATTGTGTTGCATTTTTATTCATGTGTTTTCAACAGATTTTGACCCTACTACGGATCCAAAGAGAATGGCAGCAGGTGTTTTGGCAGGGATTGCTGTTGCTTCAGCTTTATGTTTTATCTTCATTATTCTGGGCATCCTTTGGCTGGGGGGATGTCTAAGTCGAAAAGAAGCCAAGCAACAAGGTATCATATTTACAAAATTTAAGTTAATAGAAGTAACTTGGAAGCTCTACTTAAACAATAATGAACCCTATTAAAAAGATGACACAACAATTAGAAGACACAAGCAACCATTGCTTTAGATTTTTTGTCAGATATCAATATTTCATAGGAAGTCCACAAAAGAGCACTAAACTAAAACCATGCCAATAACATCCTTAACTAACGTATTGGTATTCATATCTTTTAACTGATTACTGGCTCTAATGAAAAGGTATTTGCATGCTTTCTTTTAACTCCGTAATGGATTTGTTTCTATTGGTTTTGCTTTTATCGGTATTCATATCTTTTAACTAGATTTTTTATTTTTTATTTTTTGATATATATATTGGATTTGTTTCTGTCATTTATCCGAGTCCATTAATGGAGATCATATTGAATTGATGGAGGAGAGAGATAAGTGAGAGAGAGAGAAAGCAAGAAAAAGACACAAGGGTAAAATTGGCAAATAAAAGAACATCGAACAAGGGTCTGACGTGATCATCAGTTATAGGGGCCAAAGGGTCTACTAGACGAAGTTGGAGAAAAAGGTCAGGTTGTTTCCAACTCTGAAAGCTTCCTTGCTAGTGCTACACCAAGAAACTAGATGGGTCTAAAGATTTTGCTTCAGCTGTTGTTTTATCATAGTTCCCAATCCTATTGCCTTTCATTTTATAGCTACCTCTTTGTCTGTAGTTGCATACTTGCATGCATTTAGATCTCATTTCTGCGCTTCACTGTTTCCAAAGAAGATGAACTTATTTTCTGAAAAAATTGTGGAACAGAGCTGATAAGTAAGGACCTAAACACTGGCTCGTTCACCTTAAGACAAATAAAAGCTGCTACAAGCAACTTTGCTGCTGAAAACAAGATCGGTGAAGGTGGTTTTGGACCTGTTTACAAGGTATTTCGCATTTGACTCATTGATGTTTATCAGTCACCTTATAATCGAATATAGTGTGCTAGGTGATTGAACATTTACTCAAATGCAGGGCCTTCTTTCAGACGGCACCATAATTGCAGTTAAACAACTTTCTTCCAAGTCTAAGCAAGGAAATCGTGAATTTCTGAATGAGATAGGGATGATTTCTGCATTGCAACACCCTAATCTTGTAAGGCTTTACGGATGTTGTATTGAAGGAAATCAGTTACTACTAATATATGAGTACATGGAAAATAACAGCCTCGGCCGTGCCTTGTTCGGTAGGCTTAAACTTCATGCTTTGCTATATTTTGTTGAGATTTATAGATATTATTAACTAGTATTGATAAATTTTGTTGCTGCCATGATTAATAGGTAAAGAAGAATCACAATTGAAATTGGATTGGCCAACGAGGCAAAAGATTTGTGTTGGTATAGCAAGAGGCTTGGCTTATCTCCATGAAGAATCAAGACTGAAGATTGTACACAGAGACATCAAGGGTACCAATGTACTTCTTGATAAGGATCTTAACCCTAAGATATCTGATTTTGGTTTGGCAAAGCTTGATGACGATGACAAAACCCATATCAGCACTCGGATTGCTGGAACTTTGTAAGTATATATAGTCTTAGTTCTTGTAAAACGTCTCGGATTTAAGTGGTAGATATCGGATCATTCTTTTATATAATATGAGAGGGGCTGGTACAAAGTGTTGGCAACATATCAGATACTCTTCTGTAGCGGTTAATTGGCTAAGGGCGATGAACAATTAGATTCGTCATGAATATACTGCTATACTAGCTACTCTAGTTTGGACATATTTTTATTCTCACTTACATGAACTAAGTTATTGTCTAGCAACAATTCTTATCTTTATCGCCGAAGAGTGGATTGCAGTTATCTCAGCTTTCAAATCTTACAAATATAAGCGACTGGATAGTTTTCTTCAAACTTTCTCATATTTTTCTTTTTATAGTGGAAGCAAGAACATCTGTTATGCCAACAACCCTTGGTTGGAGTGTAAGAGGTTTATTCTTCCACTTTAGAGGTGAAGGGTTCGAGGCACGCTGACACTTACAAAAAAACATCTGTTATTTAGTAGTGCTTAGTAGTTGATATCACATACTTCGGCTTTATCTCGTACAAGTCCAAGAATAGTATACCATATTTGGGCTTTGATATCAAATTACATCTTGAAAGGCCTCACCCTCAAATGAGAAACGCCGTCGACTTTATGAAGTTTGTGTTGAACATCCTCTTATCTTGTGTTATCCATTATTTTGATCCACAATTTAAAAATTACGCTCTAAATTCATGCATAACGGTTGATGGTGTTGACGTTTCAGTGGCTATATGGCACCGGAATATGCAATGAGAGGTTACTTGACAGATAAAGCAGATGTTTACAGTTTCGGTGTTGTCGCATTGGAAATTGTCAGTGGGAAAAGCAATACAAATTATCGGCCAAGAGAAGATTGTGTTTATCTACTTGATTGGGTAAGTTAGATACTTTCCATTATGCTATTTTTCACTCTGTTTTTTCTTTAAATTTAGTAGACACAGAGATTAGTTACATTCTGATTGGAAAGAGAAGTTAAGATCGATAACATTTTGCATTGTCGATTTGGTGTCTGAAATAATGACCTCGATCTCCATTTTGTATTCCATTCAGGCACTGGTTCTACAGGAAAGAGGAAATCTAATGGAGCTAGTTGATCCAAATTTAGGATTGGAATTTAACGAGGAAGAGGTCCTTACAATGATAAAGATAGGTCTTATATGCACTAACACGTCCCCTACGCTTAGACCTAAAATGTCTGCAGTCTTAAGCATGCTTGAAGGCCGAACTGTAGTTCAAGAACTTGTCTCGAATACAAGTAATTTAGAGGACGATTTACGGTTCAAAGCTATCAGAAACTACCATGGGCATAACGATGATGGGAGTGGAAGCGATACCCAGACGAGGAGTATGCTGACAGATGGGCCGTGGACAGAGTCATCGCCTTCGAGAGAAGACCAATACCCACTAAAGTTATATTCCCAGAATAGGAAAGATGGACTAGAGAAGTCCACATCTTGATTTTATGTGCTATTATAGGTGGATTCTTTGGGGCACAAAGAGAAGTCCACATCTTGATTTTATGTGCTATTATAGGTGGATTCTTTGGGGCACAAAGAGAAGTCCACATCTTGATTCTAATATTTGGATCCAAAATGAAGATGTCCCTAGTTCAAATCTTATTGACCGAAGTCTTTATGGCCCTGTTGTTTTTCTTTATGCCCTGAAGCAGTGGCCCTATTGTATCATACCTAGAACGAACGGGGTTGTTCACTTGTTCTTATACCAAGAAGAAAGATATCAGCTAAAGTGTTGTTTTTGGTTTTTTTTTTGTTGAATTTGAATTAATAATCTATAATTTACTTGGATAGTTTGAGTGTTTGTATATCTGTATTTTCCTAATAAAGTGTTGTGAAGTTCATTCCTTGGTCAATGTTTTGTTCCTCGAGGTTTTTCTTGTTAACATTTCAATTTTCAACAAAAGCAACTTCGAGTATGCAATAACGCTCAAGTTTTTGTCAATTATACTAATTTTTTGTCATTGATTTTCTTTCAGGAAGTTTGAAAGAGCAATAATGTTTCAACAATATACCCCTTCTAAGTTGGCATAGATATTACAATGATGGTATCGATATACATACTACTAATATCAATCACTTGATTGTGATATGAAATGAAAATTGTTGAAGGATTTGGACTTCATAAACTTAAGTTTTTGTACAAACTTGAAGGTGGCACATGAAAGCAACTTTCGTTCGCTAAAGGGATTTTGTCGTAAAAATGATATAGATAGGGACGATAGCCACCAACCGTTTTAATCTTCCAACCACTGTGTCTTCCACCATACAAGGAACGACAAGATGTTATATCACACCTGCAATTCGGCATAGTCATCCTGTTCTATAACATTATGCTTATATCACTTAGATGGTGGCTGCTAGCAACTTAAGGTAAGAAAAGAAAGTCAGAAAACACAAATCATAGCTCATAATGATCAAAGCTTTTATCACAAAAATTAATCTGAATGGGGTGGAGTACTCGAGTTATTGTAACATCCATGTCGGCCACGCTCATAACCAGGACCGCTCCCACCAGAGTGAGAGCTACCATCTCAGTTATTCCAATTTGATTGTCACCACCATCACGTCCTTTAGAGTGGTGGCCACCATCTCCAGTATCTAATTGGTGCTCGTTACCACGACCACGTCCTCTACAGTGGTAGCCACCACTTCTATCATTTATGTTGTGATCGTTTCCGCGAGCACTTCGTTCATTTTTCAGATTAGAGAAAGATGTTACATAAGTTTCAGAGACCTCTGAATAGCTAGTTGAACAAGCCTCTTGATTTTTCATTATAGCTCCACGATTTTGCTCGGCAACAATAAAACAAGAAATTAATTCAGAATGACATTAAAAAGTTCATATTTATATATTGTTCCTACAAGTTCCAATTAGAAGTTTGAAAAATAGAAAATGTTTTCTCCAACATCTGTTCTTCATTACCAGTGAAACCACAATGTGTCAATTTTGTCGTTATTTTAAACATAACAGAACTATATTCTGAATTAGTTTTACAATCCTGCAGTCTCAGGTTCAGTAAGTCGTTTAGAGCCTTAAGAAGAATAAATTTTTTAAAATCGTCAAAACATTACTTTAGACCGATTCATAAAAATAACTTGCCCAATTTCTTGTTTTTTTGGTTAAAAAGACATCTCATCTTTTTAAAGAGCTAGGCCCCAAGTAACTTTTTAAAATGTTCTTGGAGGACAATTTTGTAGGAACTCACATTTTCAAGGTCAAAAATACCCTTTGTGTGATGAAAAATATCAAAAAAATCAAATTTTTGATAAACTAGGAAGTTTTTTTCTACTGATGAAAAATCGAACGTGGGAAATTGGTGAATTTCGCCGAGCTGATTCTAAAGAGTCGATCTCCTTGTGTTTTGATCATAAATCTATTTTAGCTTTTTGTGATTGAATCTCTTTACTCGTTGTTAGAAGATGATTTTGAGGATTTGAGTTAGTTTTGGTGAAAAATTCTAGAGAAAGAAAGTTGCAATATCCAAGTTTCGAATCTTTTGGGGTTTAAGTAAATTTTTTGCTATGTTAATTTTGATGTTTATGTTCAAACTTATTTGTTGAATTTATATGAAAGTTATGGAAGTATAGTTGATGCAAGGAACGTGTTTGATAAAATGCTTGAAAAAAATGTTGTTGTTGGGAATGCAATGTTAGTTGTTTTGTTTATACAAGATTTGGGTTTGTTGAAATAGCTCTAAAGTTGTTTGATGAAATGCCTTTGAGAAATACTTCATCTTACATAATCATTATAGGTGCTTATGTTCAAATAAAGAATCTCATGGAAGTTTTTCGAAGAAATGTAAAAGGATGGTGCTAGAGTTGATAAAATGACCGTTATAAATTTTTAGGATATTTAGCTAGTTTTTTGGTAAAACATTATATTGATATAATAATTTGTAACAAATTTCATGTTAAATCAATTCAAAAACTAATTTGCAAACCATTTGCAAGGCATTGCAAGGTGTTTGCGAGGTTCAACAAGTTGCTTGCAAGGCACTGCAAGCTCATTGCAAGGCTATGAAAGGTGTTTGCAAGGCACTTAAAAGTGTTTACAAGGCACTACAAGATATTTGCAAGGCACTGCAAGGTGTTTGCAATGCACTACAAATAAGTGGTTGCAAGGCTATGAAAGATGTTTGCAAGGCTCTGCAAGGTGTTTGCAGAAGCCTTCCAAGCTCTTACAAAACTTTGGAAACTTTTTCAGGATTCATCAAAATCACTTGAAAGAACCATGAAATCTATGCCCATCATGGTCGTCCTCTTTTTACGGGGGTTTGAGGGTGGAGCCCCCGTTTATTTGAAGAAATTTTTTAAAAAATGAATAGAATAAAATATGCAACTTTATATTGTCGTTGACCTTCTTACTGGGGTTTGGGGCGGAGACCCCGTTTTTTTGAAGAAAATTTGGAAGAAATTAATACAAAAAAAATATGTAACTTTAAAATATGTACGTTACAAGGCATTGCAAGGTGTTTACAAGGCATTGCAAGGTGTTTGCAAGGCTCTGCAAAGTGTTTGCAAAAGCCTTCTAAGCTTTAGCAAAGCTTTGTTAACTTTTTTTTAGTAATGATCAAAATCACTTGAAATAACCATGAACTCCATGCACATCATGTTCGTCTTATTTCTACTGGGGTTGGGACTCGGACCCCTATTTTTCTGAACAAATTTTCCAAGAAATTAATAGTATAAATATATTGTAATTGTTGTTAACTTTCTTTTTATGGGGGTTCAGGGTGGAGCCCCTGGTTTTTTGAAGAAATTAATACAAAAATATGTAATTTTGTAAGACGCTAGAAGTACTTTGCAAGACATTGCAAGGTGTTTGCAAGGCACTGCAATCACTTTGCAAGGGACTATAAGGAGTTTTAACAAACATGAAAATACATTCAATATCACAACCAATCAACAAACTATTAACAAATATACTTTTTCATTCATCAAAATTTTCATATCAAGAGAAAAATTCAATTTTTTTTTTTACCAACAGTAATTCTCATAAGAAATTATATCAACAACTAACTTTCTTCTAAGTTGCATAATCCATTTAAGCTCGACCGAATCGAAAATTTTCTTTCTATTATCGCTTTAGCATTTGATCTCTTTCTTTTTTTGTTTGTTCTTGCTTTACCCATACTGTCCATCAAAAGAATTTTATGGTTAGTCAAGAGATTATAAACCTTACAAATATGTTATAGGATTGTCTAATTATAGAACATAAATTAAACTTAACAAGGTTCTTGCAAGGCTCTGCAAGGCAGTGCAAGGTGTTTGCAAGGCAGTGCAATGTGTTTGCAAGGAAGTGGAAAGTGTTTGCAAGGCAGTGCAAAGTGTTTGCAAGGTATTACAAAGTGCTTGCAAGGCTATGCAAAGTGTTTGCGAGCTCATTGAAGCATTTCGTCGAGCAACTCTTGTGCATCTTTTAAACGACCTAGTGATGCATCATTAGAGATCCCCAAACAAGATTTATTCAATCTCCTAATTAATGAATTTCAACACTATAGAAGCAAACACTCCAATTAGCTTCCAAATCATCTACAAGATGCTTCCATCTATCACAAAAGGCATGAAATAATCATAATCAAATAGTAAAAGATTCATCAAACCCTGACTTTAATCAAATTGTAAAACTCAAAGTGTGATCATCAACCCCTAAATTGAAGAAGTCGTGGGGTTAGAGAGAAACTGTCATGGGGTTAGAGAGAAAAAGAGAGAGAAAGTGTGATTATTTAAAGGAAGATTTTGACATACACCCCCACTATTGTAACAATATTAGGACTACACCCCCGTTTTTTTAAAACTTTTGATTTACACCCCCACGTGGATGGAAACCGTCAACTTGGGGTTAAGTAGAGCGTGTGCCAAAGACACATGTGAATAAAGACAAAAATACCCTCGTTAAACTTCAATTTTCAACTTAAGCCCATCTTCTTCTTTCCTTAATCATCTCTAATCATCTCCATCACCACAACCACCTTCATCGACCGACCACCACCGTCATCGTCATCTTCTCCGACCACTACCAACATCGTCTTCTTCATCTTCATCGCCACTATAGTTTGAGTACTTGCATGCCTGTATTAAGTGTTGTAAACTTCATTCCTTCATCGAGGTTTTGATCCTTGGAGTTTTTATTGTACTTCATTCCTTCATCTATGTTTTGATCCTTGGAGTTTTTATTGTGGACATTTCAACCAAAGCAACTTTGAGTTTGTAATAACGCTTAAGCTGTCAATTATACTAATTTTCTGCCGTTGATTTTCTTTGCCAAAGTTTTAACGAGACGATAATGTTTCAACAATATAAGCCTTCTAAGTTGAGATAGACACTACAATGATGGTATCGATATACGTACTATACTACTAATATCTATCACTTGATTGTGATTTGAAAATGAAAATTGTTGAAGCATTAAGATAGTAAGGAATTTGGTGATTTCATAGTCCAAGTCTATCCTGAATCTTGTGTTGAAACCAGACAAATCTTTCTACATAATAATCCATCGAACAACAGTGAAGGAAGATTTGATGTAGCAATATTCATTAGTTGCTTATTACCGACAAAATAGAAGAAAAATACAATGAAATAACGCAAATTTGCTCTTATCTGAATAGAAACCATAAATCAATAGATAATTCTGAATTGATTTTGCATTGAAATAACCGGAACCTACAAAAGTGACATACTTTGAATTCAATTACTGAGATTAGAAACTAAAATTGTACAAAAGCATACATAGATAGTTAATCAAATGCAGAAAACTGGCATCAAAACCACAAAATAACTAATATGGCTTCTCAAGTTGTGCAGTAACTGGGGCACATACAAAAGTTATTTCTGAATTCGTATCCTTTTGTCTCTAATTGGCAGATCGATAGGTTGTTGTGCTTCATGTGGATGATCTGGTCCCTTGTATACCTTGAGATGATTAAAAAGAGCCCTACCCAACTGCAAAACAACCCAGACAGATAGAAAAACAGCAAATTCAAGATCAAGAAAGAATTGTTACCTAATACCAACTGTAGCAAAGCAAATTTTCCGGCTTCTTTCTTTTGGTAGTTTTAATAATGAATTTTAATCACAAAACCGGTCTTTATGGTTTAGGCATAAAGATGGTGTTCATCTCTTTTCTTTTTATTTGTCTAAATCGGATCGTGTGACTCTGACTCGTTCTGGACTTCTAGACTACAGCGCGATAGGAAGTTCAAGTTTTTCCAGCCGATGAGATCTTAGTTCAAACTTGTCATATGTCTCGGCCAAATGAGCTCAGTCAGACAATCAGATGCATGATGCAGACAAAAAACATACATTCTGAAATCAGTCTCGATGCAATTCAGATCTCGAGTCAGATATCACATTCAAAATTGACAAAAAAAAAGAACAAATGTATCATTTGCACATTGAAACAGCTCTGACAGAGATGAGAATTCTCCTTTGACTTCAAATATGGGAATCGTAAAGAAAAATTGATATATGAGTAAAAGTAAAACTACAAAGAGTTAAAACGTACCCTCCCCTTTGGAAGCATGCCACGAACAGCATGTTCAATGATTCTTTCAGGAATTCTCTGTTGAAGCTGATCAAATGTTTCTACCTTCATACCACCTGGTCTCCCGGAATGCCTCCTATATAGCTTTTGTAGCCTTTTCTTCCCAGAAACAGCAACTTTTTCAGCATTTGTCTGTGTATGAAATAAACAAGTATAAGAAATTTGCTGTTTTGTGCCAACCATGGCCCTTTAACGTTAGTTACGGAACCACTAATCAAGTAATATTTGACTTGAAATAGAAGATTTAGTCAACAAAACTTCACACAAGTAATTATGAAATTGATATACATAAGTGCTGCATCGTTCACCCTTTTGCACTTGAACTCAAGAATCAACCACTACAATTGCTCACTTGTCCAAATTTGGGAGACAATGAAATCAACACTCGGTTATGTTTGATAGCCTTCATATCCTCGGAAGTGTGGGTTCATTAACTCAAAAATTGTGACAAAAAAACATGATTCTTAAACACTGCCATGGAAATACTTCTTTGCTTTCCCTAGGAAACTAGTGGAAGTGAATACACCCTCATGGAATACATTCCTTGCTATCAAACACAAAGTCAGTCATTTTCTCATCTAAGACTAAAAGAGAACCTCAGACAAATTCTTCACGGATCATATGGCCAAGAATCAAATATACATCAAATGCAGTAAAGAAAAGTCAAAGACATCAAAGATTGGTTACGCCATTTAGTTGTTAAATAAAAAAGGATAAGCTAATACTTACCACGATAACAAATGCTCCCATGTCAACACTAGGAGTATATGTAGCTAAATTCTTTCCACGGATATGAATGGCGATAGTCGATGCTAGTCTTCCCAAAATTAGGTCAGTTGCATCAACTACATACCACGTTTTATCGGTGTTGATATGGTCTTCAGCCTTAGGATACCAAGTCTTATTCCAAATATCCTGGAAACAATAACCCATAGTTTAAACTTTTCAGTAAACAACCACCAATCTAGGAGAACAAACATACCAAAAGAAAGAAAAAAATGAACTTTTAACTCAATAGATTGGATAAAAAAGCATAAATTGGTAAAATGTGCATGGTTTTAGCTATAAAAACCTGGTTTTGAGAACAAGGAGCAAACCCTAAACCAAATCAAACCTCAATCAACCTCTATATGTTCAGACAATTTAATGAAATTAGAATATTGTTACTACTTACTAGTCAATTTTCATTTAAGCTTACTTGATTACATAAACAACCCTAATTTCCAATTAAGAATCCAAACAAATTGAAAGAGGAAAATAACAAGAAAAATAATGAGAGAGAGAGGGAAAGAGGAATTACAGGTCCAGTGACTTCAGAATCGAACATCCATTGTTGTTCTTTAGGGATTAAAGCAACTTCTTGACAACGTATCTGAAGATTTCTTTGCTTGTTGTATTTGGGGGTTTGAAAAGAAGAAATTTTGGGAGTGGATGAGAGTGTGAATCCAAGAAAAGAAGTTCTGTTAGCGGAGGAAGTGAAGGGAAATGAAGAAGAAGATGATGAAGATGAAGGTTTAGTTGAAAATGAAGAAGTAATAGCAGGAGAAGCCGAGGCATACGGTATCGCCATTTTCTCTCTCTCTAAATTACTCACAGAGCTCTAGCTCCTCTATTATCTCAGTTTCTCTCTCTATCTCCTCGCTGCTGTTATAGTTGCTCTGGATAAGGTAATATCTCGCCGTGTCTCCCTTTTTGGGCCGTGTCGGAGTGCAAAAGGTGCCATCCCGGCCCGTAGCCCACTACTAATGGTTGATAAGATACTAAGAGGCAAGCCCAAGGCTGCCCCTCTAGAGAAAGTCAAAAAATTTGGGTGAGGATAATTTAAAAATCTAAAATTTGGGATAATAGGAAACCAACCCCCAATTTGAAATAATGTTTGAAAAAAATACAATTTTACCCTAGCTCAACCCCGAAAGATATTTTTAAAAAATTTTGAAATCTTAGTTTGCGTTCAACAATTTTGTACATTTCTGAAATTGTTATTCCTCAAAAATATGTTTGCAAAAATATTTTGCATTCAGCAGTGATAGGGGGACCGAAATTCTGGGCGTGAAAGTGGCGTGAATCGCCATCCAACGGATTGGATTCACGTTGATTTCATCAAGAGAGAGAAAGTGGCGTGAATCCAAGAGTTGGTGGCAATTCACGCCACTTTCACGCCCAGAATTTCGGTTTCCCTCTCTTTTCCCTTTTGTATTTTGTCTTTTGTATATGACAAATACAAAATGCCACTAACATTTTGGCTAAAGAATTTTTCGATTTGTCTTGTGAAGAAATAAATGGTTTCGCATCTTTTGTTTTTCTTTCAACATAAACATTTAGATTAATACGTTTTTTTGTTTTTTGCAAAATTAAAATGTTATGCACATTATCTTTTGTATTTGATAAACACATTCACAGACAAATAATATTTTGGCTAATGCACTATATATGTCGTTGACAACATAATTATATATGTTATCAACATTTCATAACAACTCAGTGCAATTATATATGTTGTCAGCATTTTATAATAAGTCAAGGCGTTATTACATATGTTTTCAACAAGTTTGTAACAACACAATTATATATGCTGTTGACGGTTTATAACTACATAGTTATATATGTTGTCAACATAGAAAGATAAAAATGGAATTATAAGAAAAATAAAACTGTTTGATTAACAACAAAATTATATATGTTGCCAACCGTTTAAAAAAAAAATTGGATTTTTTTTTACAATAATTTTTTGGAGTGTTTTTTTCCCATTTTGGCCCATTTTTGGGGATTTTAACTCGTAATTTCAATTTTTCGAAGAGTACAATATTTTAAAATTGAACGAAGATTTTGTCAGTCATAACAACTTCTTCTTAACCATGTTCTTCTCTTGCGGAGAGAGTTTTAGATCTTGTAGTTTTCCAGAGGAGGGATCCCTCCTCCGGATTTTCCTTTTTTTTTTTTGGTTTATCTTTTAGATCTACTATTTCATACCCCACTCAGAAACCCTAATTTTCACTGACATCCTCTCAACAAATCTTTATTTTCATTCACTCTGTGCAATTCCTTTTTTTTTCAGTTTCCCCTAATTTTTCAGATATTAGGGTTAGTATTAGTTTCATTTATATATGTTGGGAAGAAGAAATTAAAACTGAAGCAGAGGAATAAAAGAAAAAATGGGATATAGGATATGTATAAACATCGAGGAGGAGGTGTTGATCAAAGTCTCAGATTGCTTCGCTTGATGGTAAACGGATCAATGATGCCATGCATAGACAAAAAACTTGCAAAATTATCACCGTCCACTTCAAAGGGAGCAGTTATTGACGATCTATGGTTACTTCAACACTTCGCGGCTTTATCAAGAATGGTCAATCTACTACTACAATGGAAGTCGAGAGAGATGTAAATTAGTAGTTTCATATTATTAGTATTATAAATTATGTATTATCGACCTTTAGGGTCTTTTCTTTGAGTCTGTGTCTTGTCAATTCCTTTGCCTTCATGAGGCACTTTACATTCGAAAGTTCTGTGAACTTTACTTGCGTACCATGTAATCTTGTGATCGTTATCCCCCCCCCCCCCCCCCCCCCCTCCCGCTTTCTTTCCGCTCTCAGTCTTCGTTTCAACGAAAAAAGGTTTTCTTTACTGTAACTGTTTTTCGTCGAAGGGGATGGGTTTTAAGAGATCCCATCATTCGTTTTAACATGGTTGATCGGCCACGAAAATACCCATAAAAATCTTATTATCGATGTGTCGTTGTTGGGTCGCCACGAGATCTATTGTGTTCCGTCGACCACGAGTCTTATGTTTGGTCGACCACGAGATGTATCATTGTCAATCAAGAGTTTCAGGAGTGAAACCCCCCTCTAGAGTTTCGCCTAAAACCCTTTCATTCGTCGGAACATGAGGATAGTGAGAGAAGTAGAGGTTCAGGGAAGAGAGAGAGATAGGGGAGAAGGAAAGGAGACAATGGCTGTGGTGGTTGTAGTCGGAAAAAGAGGAGAGAGGGAGATCTAAAGGAAAAAAGAATGTTAAAATTGCAATTTATCAACGACCCTTACACGACAGCAGGGACAGGAGGGACAAAAAAGAATTTACACCCAAAAATGAGTACCGCAAATGGCCATTGGGAGAGAGGTTCAGTCAACTCTAGCACCGGCCCTTAAGAAAGAGCTCTTGTGTGACTGCACCTCTCGCACCTCCTCTTTCACGCTCCTGAGCTTTGGGCTCACCCACTTGTTTTGAGCATGTCTTTTTTAAGGTAGGGCAGAGTGTGTACAGACAAGTGGAGAAGTCATGACAAGTCATGCCAAAGCACCCATCAGGCCATCACTGGACACAGTATGCCGAGATATATTGATTATTAACTCGAAAACCAGACTAAATCCCAACTATAAAAACTGTGCCAACAGAATCTCAGACGAGTAGCTATGAGATAGGCGATATGAAACCTGTATGCATGTGTACTCAGTGTGGAGAGATGTACTCAGTGTGGAGAGATGTACTCAGTGTGGAGGGAAAGGTTATATGAAGAATCCATGTTATAACCTAATAGGATGTTTTGACTTAATTCGAATATCAAAACTTACAAACCCTTCTTTCATCATTTCATTACTTTAACATTAACAACAGCGACAAATAAACAACTCAGGAATAAAATTTATAAATGGAGTAACATTATTAGGTATCAGACCATGAAGAAATAAGAGTCGGACCCCATCCTTCTAACTGATACAATTAAAGGATATAATGAAGGAGATATTGACACAACAACAATCCCAGACTAGCATTATTCCAGTGATTCACAACAAATGTCTAATATGCATATATTGTGTTCAACTTATTCTAAACCTTTAGGTGATTCGATCGATTCAGCCTCAAATTTGACAAATTAGATTCCAACCCCAGCTAAACGCCGCCTTGTTGCGTTTGAAACAGATACCTGACCGAATCTATCTGCCTCACCAGTTTCCATTCGTTCCTTGAGTGGCATATAATGTCGAAACCATTTGCCAGTATAAACCTGAAAGGATCAAATCAAACACAAAAGTGTTTGCTCGTCAGAATAACTAGGCAGGGCACTTACTACATGAGTTTGCAGCAACATGACTAGAAAATCTGAAAGCAGAAAGAACTTGAATTTATCCGTCGATGTTCACATCAAGACTAACAGATTGAGTTATCAGAAGCTCTCAATCATATCATAAGATATCAATTGTAACTATACCTCATATCGGTGCTTCCATAATCAAAGGTCTCTCATTCTAGCTGTGCTAAAGTTTAACGGGATTTTTTGTTAGTGCCACTTTTACTATATTTCTTTTCTTCGCGTCTAAATCTGATTCATTGTTTGACTTCTCTGAGTCTAATTGTCTGACTCAAATGGACCCAAACCGGCACTCAGACGAGTCAGACATTAGATTGGTGTGGTTACTACTGCACCACTCCTCTAGGCTTACTACCTAATAATTGAACTCAGAAACTTGTTCCTTTTCAACAAGAATGCTGAGGAAGACCCAGGAGAAGTCCCTTTTATTCGCTAACTTAATGCTCCATATTTAAGTTCACCAACTAGTCCTACAGTCCTACTTCACATCATCATGTTTAGACGCATTTCATGTTTTACACGTAATGAGCCTAATGACTATACGATAATCAGATGTTTCAAAAATCTCACACCCATATAAACAGTTCTTACAAAACTACGAGGTTTAAGAAAGACAGTAAACAAAGGTAAAAGTAAGTGAAGCAGTTTCCATAATATCTAATAGAAGAACGAATAACACGAACTAGGAGACTCACCTGTGCCGGTCTCATGATTTTTGTGTCAGGATCATCTAAAGACTCGCGCCAATGTGATAAGTACCCAGCCATGCGAGGGATTGCAAACAAAACAGGAAAGAACTCCGTTTGAAATCCCATTGCCCTGATTAGCAAAAGCAGTTACAAGACATTAAGAGGACAAGAACAAGATATCCTGTGTCATGCTATAAACTATTGAGAGATTTACCTATAAATTAAACCAGAGTAGAAATCAACATTTGGGTAAAGCTTTCTCTTAACAAAATAGTCATCTGAAAGTGCAGCTTTCTCCAATGCTACAGCTACCTGAAAACATGAAATAAATTTTATTGACGAATCCGCAATAAAAAATAAGGGAGTGCAGGGAAGAGTATGTTCTATGTAGGACATATACGAGCCTCTGGTGGAAATATGAAACAACAGAACAAACTTGCAATTTCCCCATTTAGCAAGAGCCGTTATAATTCTAAGTGAGGCATACAAATTCATGGAGGTATATCTTGATTTATCTGTCCCATTTGAAGTATACATATCCCTATCCCTCAGCTAACAGATCAATGGTCCATTCGTGCACTGACAAAATTTAAACTAAATCTTAGTGTCTAGGCTCTAGGGGAAAAGAAATACCTCAATAAGTGGATCTCTGCCAACAATGGAGAAGACTTCCTCCGCCAGCTTTCTTATGACTATTGCGCGCGGATCATAGTTCTTGTATACACGATGACCAAAACCTGACATCTTTCGCTTCCTGTTTATGCCATGTAAAAACGCACAGTAGAAAAATTATTTATATATAATCTAGACTTGAATTACTCAAATCCCATGAGTTCGAAAGAAAAGTAAGAAAATAGTTAACTCACCTGTTTTTAACATCCTCAATGAATTGTGGAATGTTCTTAACTTCTCCAATCTCATTTAACATCTTAAGCACTGCCTGTGATCATTACAAATAAACAACGCTGATGTTTACGGACTATAATATCGACATATCGTCATTCTTCAACTTTATGGAATATAATATTAAAAGCATTTGCAGCTTAAATTTTGAATTATCTAAGATTTAAGCACAAATTTTAATTGTAACCTGTAAAGTTCACGTCACTCGTGCTTTAAAGAATCGGATCAATATAGAAAATAAAAGATAGCTTTGTGAGTACCTCATTTGCACCACCATGAAGAGGACCGTATAATGCTCCAACAGCACCAGAAAGAGCTGTATAAACATCTACACCGCTGCGAAATGGAATAACATGTGTTTTTATGTCACCTTTTTGTGTAAATAGGAGCTAGAGAAATCGGCGATCTAAGTTTCAACCTTGTGAGAGAAGCTCAGAAGAACCCAGATCAGTAACTTATATCTTAATTGAATATGAAAAGGTTTAGGTGAGGTTTGTCAAGTATCTATTTAGAATTAGGAGGTTAATCCCCAAGCTAAAGATAGTTAATTATTGTTTTGTGACATGGCTAGATGAATAACTTTAGTTGAGGGAGAGATAAAATGGGAGTTCTAAAATTCTTCTCTATATAAACCTAGGCCACGTCCACATCAATAAATGCCGTTACAAGGCTCCCTAATTTCTTTATACTCATTTTTATTTCCAATGGTAAGAACCCAAGGTTACCAAAATAAACATGTTAAGTGAAGTCCTTGTAAGTTCTAAGGTAACATTGGAACATACTAGCTTTGCACTACAAAAGTTGAAATTTGTACCTTGATGCTAGATGCCTGGCAGCAGCAGTGGAGCAATTCATTTCATGTTCTGCGTGAAGTATGAAGAGAACGTCTATAACACGAGCTAGACGAGGGTTGGGCTTATAAGACCTGTCGCCTCTGCAATTTTTAATGAGCATATTTTCAGTTAGACTGGTAGATACCTAAAACCCATACTCGCGGACTTATAGTTTCATAGGATCACAAGAAATGCAGTGTGCACAGATAAAACTACGTTCATTATGTTGTATTGGAAAAGAACTCATACAGTAGTGTAATTCATCTTCTATTTCTGTGTTAAATTGACTTAGCCTACCTAATTACATAAAATAGACAGAACTATTTTCTCTCTGTACATGTATGATTTTCCTAAAAATGGTTATTCATACCGTAACTCCATTTCTGACAGCAAGAATCAAACAAGTGTTGCATTTAAAGCCTAATTAGATTAACTGACAAAAGAATTATGGTAGCAGTAAAAACTCACAGTGAATCTAGCATGTATAAGAAGTTCTCCGAGTAAGAAAGGTTGCTGGAAGGAAGAACAAAAGGCCTTCCAGCCGTCCTCAAGTAAGCAGCTGCAGCAATTGTGGGTGCCTAAAGAATAAAGTATGACGATTATACTATTAGTTAAGATTCTACGAATTAAACTGCAGCAGTGACATTCACAGCTTCAGATTTTGGAAGCCAAGAACAAGAAGATAAACTCGAGCATGAAAAACAAGTAATGGAATGTAACAATGTACAAATAAAATTACCTTTCCAAGTATACGTGCAATTTGCTTGTCTCTCACTTGTTTTGAATTATAAATATCCTGGCCCTGATAGAGAAAGAAATGTACGATTTGAAATTTAATAAGTACTTCTGCATTTTGATTTCTTACCTTAATTTACATATGAAATTATTGCATGAAACCAATGGGAAAAATGATGCAGACGAAAGAGAAAAAACAAGGAATGGGCAGTCAGGCAACTCAAGAGGAACGATGCCTTAAAGGTAAAGGTCACGGTGCCCTAGAGAGTAACGACCAATGTATGAACATACAAGGCAGTGCCTTAAAATACATTTTCACGCCTCTAGGCAGTTTGCTCTCATAAGGCGAGGCGTACGCCTCTATGCGTAAACAGCGTAAACTAATAATTTAAGGAAAATGGTATTAATTATGTAAAAAATTAATATATTTTTGTACATTACTATCGTCATATAGAGTCCTAACTCTAAGTGAATAAACAAAATACTAATATTTGTGTTGACCAACAACTCAAAAATAACAGGTTATCTCAGATGTACACATTTTAGTCTCGAGTTCAAACACATACACTTCGAGGCATCAAGTGACCTCAAGATGCAAGTCGGTGCGTACACCTTGAAAGTTTTTTAAAACATTAGTATTGACCCCAAATAGAAAACCACCACTTACCCTAAGAGCAGGATTAGCATCCGGATGGAAGACTGATAGAGCACTCATTGCACTGCAAAGTACACCCATTGGATGAGCATCATGAGGCATCGCCGATATTATGTCCTGGAAAAGCAACGATTACCCAACATTACAAATGTAAAAGGACAACCTTAATTCGAGTTACCAGAAAGCATGTTCATTCATTCACTAATACACAGTTTCAATTACAAGGATAATCGCTTTCTTCCTCCTTCACTGCTGTAGATAATTTTTTTTTTTTTTGAGAATCGACTACGATTGCGTTAGTCGTTACAATGCATTAATACATCATAAAGATGTGATGAGCACGATAACCACCTAATTTAAATCATTAATGAAAGAGACCTAAATCCCAACAACATGAAAGAGGCCCAAAGCCCAACAACATGAAAGACGCCTAAAGCCGACACATTTATTACAATATTTACTTTTTTTCTTGCCTAAATTACATGGGATAAATCTTGATGGCAAACTGCTTCCACCGAGACTCGATCCCACGACATCATGGGCTTAAGAGGGGGTGTCCAACCACAGTTGTAGATAATTAAACCCACTATATTCTACACCACTTAAAATAGAAACTCAAGACTCCCCCGTCTCCTAATTGAAAATATTGCGGATTGCAGCTATAAACAATCATATGGATAACAAAACAAATCGAGCAGAAAAATACCAGAACTCCCTGTGGAACAGCTGAATGCTGAGAAACTGTGAACTCCCAGTCCGCTAATTGGTTATGAGTTGGCAAATTCCCATACACTAAAATTGCAAAAACCAGTTAGAATGCCAATATGCAACAAAAGAAAACCCTAATAACATACCCAACATAAGAACTTTCTCTAGGAAACTTACTCAGAAGATAGGCCACTTCTAGAAATGAGCTACTCTCAGCCAATTCCTCAATCGGGTATCCTCTATATCTTAGAATCCCCTCATCTCCATCAATGTAACAAATTGATGACCTAACTGGGGCAGTATTAAGATAACCAGGATCATAAAGTTTAAGCCCTTTGTCATACTTCCCTGTTGTTATCTGTTTAAACGAAAAATAATTAACCACAACAAGAAGCATTCAGTAACAAACCCTAAAATTAAACCAATTAGCTCAAAACAACTTCTTAATTAGAATTCAATTAGAGAATTACAAGATGCACATAACAAAATTCAGAACAAAAAGCTCAATTAAGGATCTCTTCAGGTCATTAAGAAAATTCCTTTTTGTTTTGATTTTCTAAGATCAAATTGCAATTTTAAAAAGCTCTTGATTAAATTCTAGACCAAATTAATCTAAACTAAATAAAACCCTAACTTCAGAAAACTCAAAAAAGATCCAATTTTTTTTTTTTTTTTTTGAAATTCAATTACCTTCTTCAAATCGGTAGCTTTAATAGTTCCATCCTCAGAAACCTGAACTTGATATTTCTTTCCAGTTCGTTCATCAACAATCGTTAAAAACCCTTTTAAATTTCCAGGTGGAGGAACAACATCTTGAGCAGATACAATAGAAGTTTGAAGAGATGAAGATTGAAAACCAGTTGATTCATAAGGAATCAAATGAGATGATAGAACAGCTAATCTTGCCCTAGCCATCATTGATGGATCACTATTCTCCATTTTTAATGAAATTTTGAAAACCCTAATTTCACCAATTCCCTTTTTCTCAGATCAAGAAAACAATTCTTTCATCTTTTATGAACAATTTCTTACTCTTCTTATTACACGGATTAGAGAGAGAAAGAAAAATGTCAAATTTTCATACTACGAGAAAAATGATTAAACTGAGATGTCATTTTTAACGGCTGATAGAATTCCACGTTTTATGTTGTTTCAATTAGTTCCAGATGTACGGCTGTAATAAGTTAATGTAGTTTAATATTGTGAGTGATGTAATATAGTAGCCATCTTTAGGTTGCTTTTCCCAGAAAACTTAAACGTTGAAGATAATCATGAGAAGAAAATATTTATCAACCCAGGGTTGACTGTCATCCTTAGGTGTGATCCACTTGATTTTTTTCGAGATAAACAATAAGTAGATTTAGTACTTATCGGACGGTCATTAGATGAGGAAGACAAAGTTTGATAATTTAGTTTATGAAAAGCGGGAGTAGGCAAGAATAAGATTAGGTTGTTATTCTTGGAATGCTGAAAACTCTGTTAAGAAGATGGATCGAGACGAGGACACTACTAAAGGCAGCCAGGTTTTATGCTACAAGCACGTGGTTTTATTTTCTTTTTTTAGTTTACTTTTCAGAAATCAGCTACTGATACATCTCAGTTAAATTAATTATAAAAGAGGTTTAAAATCCAACAACATGAAAGAGGCTTAAAGCCCAACAATCTTATTATTTTATTTATACTTTTAATAATCTAAATTGAGTGACCATGGATTTCACCTCTTTTGGGACCTCCATAATTTTAGAGTTTATGTCAACACTATCAACTACTTGGACAACCAAGTGTAGACACTATTAACACCAGAAAATGTATGGGTCAATGAATACTGACTATAGTGCTTTTAGTAACACTTTTGAGACGACTTTAATGCCTTCGTTGTTATAGTAGACTCAACGTTTACATTTTGTTTGTTTTTTCTAATTTAGATCTGGATTGACTTGATTCAAATTCTACAAATCTTATTTTATTGAATTTGTTAGTATAAATGGTTAAAATGGTTGATTTCAGGTCTTTTTTTTTCGATTTGAACCACGTATAAAAAAAAATCGAGTTTATAAGTTGATCGTCTTGAATAATCTCGGTGCTTTTTGGCAACACTCTTGAGACAAGTTTAACGACTTAGTCGTTATAATTGGTCGAACGTTCACATTTAGTTTGTGTCTTTTTCCTATTCAGATATGGATTGCCTTTATTCAAATTCTACAATGTTTGATGTGTATTGAATTTGTTAGCCTAATGGGTTAAATTGTTTGTTTGAGTTTTTGTCGGGTTGAACAACGTCTGATACAAGTCTAATTTAATAGTTCACCGTCTTGAGTAATCTCTAATTAGTATGTGTTTCTGATAATAACAAATCGACGACTGAGATGCAAACAAGTTAGTTCAACAAAAAAAAAATGCAAACAAGTTAGAGTCTAACAAGTTATATTCAAATACTAAAAAAACACCGCCAAAGTATTTTTGTCATATACGTCAACGTTATTATTACAGTGGTTTCGGAATTGGTAGGGTGCGCGCGAAAATGGATTGAAACGGTTAAATTAATTAGGACCCAAATAAGTGATTTATTATCAAACAAATCAATTTAATTTTACTGGATCTTAAGTATTTTCAAACCAAATAAATGTACACACAAATTACATGATTATGAGCAATACATTAGGTTGAATGTTTTGCAACCTCGTACAAACTTGTGCAAATCCATTGTAAACTAATTGCCATTTCTACCTTGTATGCCCCAACTTTTCAAATCTTACCATGTGCAAATTTTTACTTGGGAAGTTTGGTGTTTAGACCTCAAAGTTAGACTAAAGAGTGCTTGAGCATCAAACACCACCATATCAAACGGAAAAGACCTCATCAATCATAGATGGCTTCTTTCAATCAAAAGAATGATAAAGTAGACCATCCCATCAATATCATCTAAATATCAATAGGTCTACACGAAAACTCGTGCACTCACCTTTAGCATCTATCACCGGCTAACATAACATTCTTAAGGGGATGAAGAACCATGCATACTCGCGCGAGCATGACATGTATCACATGCCATTTATATATATCGGGGGTATATCAGAAGATGTGAAACGGTAATGTTAGACTTATGTAATCAGGTTAGATACAAATAGGTTGCTAATGAAGGTTTTGTAATCGTACATGTTTCGTTGATTCTAGCGGCGCAAATCCAGACGCGTACAATCTAGTGTCAATCATCAGGGGCTATCGATATCATTCATAACACTGGAGTGTGAGCCTAATGCTAGACATTGGTGTCATTGATACCATGCACACTATTAGGCCGCGGACTTGTACAGCCTAGTGCCAACCAACTAGCACTATCCATCCCATTCGGTCCCTTTTTTTTTTGATGAAAATAGGCCATTGCCTGTTTTATTAGCTATTAGAACAATAATGAATGTTGGCTAAATCTGCCGCCAACGGACATACAATGCAACTAGGAGTCTCATAGATCTCCAAAGTTTGATTCAAGTTTACATTAGAGAATTTTGCTAACATATGCGCAACATTATTCGCCTCACGAGGACAATAAGAGAACTCTGTCTTCTCAAGCTTTGCAATATCTGACTGGATCTCCATTACAATCGGTCTTATTCTCCACGGTACCTCATTCAGCTCCTTCGAGCATGCATGTATTACAATCATAGCATCGCCCTCAATACCACACTCATACTCGGGGAGTAGTAGTGCAATGGAAAGTGCTAGCTTTGCAGCCCTTGTTTCTGCTTCCAAAGGCGATGAGGATCGACAATTGGTTGTTAGTGCCATCACAAACTCTCCTCTTTCATTTCTACAAACAGCAGCAAGTGTGGCATTACCATTGAAGTATGCAGCATCGAAATTTACCTTTAACTGCCCGGATTTTGGTGGAACCCAGATTTTGAGATTAAGCGCGAGACTTGCTTCAACTATTTCATGACTCAATACCGGGTCTAAGAATTCCTTATACATATTTTGTGCTTCTTGGATTATTCTATAATTGTTCGGTGCTATATTCTCAAACGTACACTTGTTTCTTGCTTTCCATAAGAACCATGTAACGTAGATACGCAGTGTTATCACCTCTTCCTGCTCTTCACTCATTAACCATTTACATAAAAGAAGTTTGAAATCACCATTCGGTCCCTAATACACACCCGTCCTGCTTGCATTTTTTCCACCCCATAGGCCATAGGTTAGGTAAACAAGGTCCGCCCCAGCCATGGCCCCTCCCCCTTGGAACCTCTACTCATAAACATATTCCATTCTTGAGGTTAACTCTGCAATTTAGCATTTTCTCTCACTAACATCTGTTACTTTGTTAGTGATGGGACAAAGTTTTGAAGAATTTGAACCCATTTTTGGGAAAGTCATTCCAGAATTTGAGGAAAACCCTTCAAATTCTCTCACTTCTTCATTACTTCCTCATCTATTTCATGTTCATGCTACAGATTCTTCTCATATTAAAATCCATGTTACTGATTTCCATTCTTACACTTGGGAAGCCATTCAATCCATTACCCAACTTGAAGATTTGGTAATATTAATATCTTCTTCTTCTACTTATCTGTTCTTAAATAATTTATGTTATCTCTATGGACTTGTTACTCTATTTCAGTAAAATGAAAACCCTAAATGTGTCTGTATTAGGGTTTTAGGCCTGTTTGGATATGTTGATTAGATGCTTATTTTTAGCTTTTTAGCTTGATTTCAATGTTTTATTTGAAAGAGATTTCGTTTTCTTATTATTTAACTGATGGAATTAGTAGAGTGGGATAATTACAATTCTTGGTTGGTTTTAGGTCATGTTAGCTTCAGGAAAAATGTAGAGGATGGAAATATTTTCAAATGGAAAGTCTCAATCTGGCCATGTTTGACCCTGACTGTGAAGAAAGAAAACCTAGAAGTGATGTGTGAAGTTTCCAAGGGATGTTTCTATTAAGGCCTAGTTCCTAGTTATGGTTTCCGGAAATTGTCCGTAGACCCTATTTTTCTGTTTTTATTGGTTAAAATTGCATGCCAATATTCTTGGCTCCCTATGCAGATCTTATACAATATGTGCCAACTTGTGCAAACCGTACTCGGAGCGTACCTGTGCAACCCCGTGAAAAACCTAATATTGAAGCCTATTGATGGTTCTTTTTGACAAAAAACTTGGCTTAGGGAGCTTTTGCACATTTTCCCTTAATTGTTTAGTTTGTTTTCCATATATTTACACTTGAAAACTTCTTGAATTTCCATACCCAAATATTAAATTTCCTATTCTTAACGATTTAGTTGGACTTCCATATATCCATTGGAATAAGTTGTGCCAATATACCAGGGGTATTTTTTTTTTCTTATGCTAATAGAGATAGGAATGGTGCTAATACTTATTATTGATTTCCTATAGCATCTTAACATCTCACTATTTATTTAACATGCAGAGAGATGAAATTGGAATTGGTGGTTCATGGTCCGAGTTTACTGATTACCTGATTGCCTCATTGAAATCTGACGGTGTAAAGCTTGTTATTGGAGGCCTTACAACATCCGCGGACTCTGCTGGTACACATGGTGAGTGATTTGCTTCACTAGCTTACAGTTGAAATTTTAGCTTGTCAATTGTGAGTTTGTGAGATGTCGCCAAGGGGGTGGTAATGTGGTGCTATGCTTACCGTTGAAATTTTAGCTTAACACGTAAAAGTACAGCAACTACATGATAACAATCGGACACCAAATAGATAGAGATCCATTTACGTTTAGTTTACTTATATGTTGTTGCTGGAATTTTATTTGTCAGATGGCACAGTTGCTAAGTTGATCGCTCACAAGTCCAAAGGAATGCCACTTGTTACATTCCGTCTTAACAGACTCAGGACCTCATCTGTCAATGATGCTATAGCAAATCTATCCATGGAGCTCTTTAAAGCATTTAAAAGCGAGCAGGAGTTAATTGTAAAAGGTTAAACAATCTTATATCAAGTTTAATAATTTTATATTTTATCTTTTGGCTCTTGCACATTTTATGTTACCATCATTTTCTTTGTTGAAAGGTTATGTTACCATCATTGTTGGTTACTACTCGTTCCGCGAATAAACTTTCTTTTATATGTTAATGATTCCCATCATTTGAAAGATTTTTCTTTTCATTAAATTAGTTGTTCGTTAAATGTTTAACATGTTTATCAGCCAGTTAGTTGTCTTTCTCTATGATGCCACAGTTATCTTAATTGTACTGATGTTATTGTTGACGACGTCTCCAAAGGAAGAGGAAAATTACGTGTTCATTGTACACAGTCCTTTCTTTTAGCAATTATGAGCACAAATCAACATCTTTCCTATTCAAGAAATCCAACCACATCTGTGATTATTCTAAACACGTCCTTGTTACTCCATGCATCAAGCGACCCATCAATCTTCACCATCAAAATCGAACATTAGGGATATCTCAAACCCTAATTGCATTAGTCGGATTTCTACTCTCCAGATTTAAATTACTAAAATTTTTTATTGTACCCAAAAACTGAAAAAGGGATCGTATATGCATATACAATTGTGCAACTGCCAACTAGTTTGCTCCTTGCTTAAGTAATTGTGCAACTTTCTTTCCCGGTCCTTTTAAATAATTCGCTTGGATAATATACTGATTGTCTTCCCATATTTTATTACAGAACAAGCGCGTTCTTATCACTTGACTGAAAGGTTATCTGCTGAAAAGGTATTCTACATTTTCCTTACCTGAAGATTTATTGGTTAAAATTCTATTTGCAGTCAGGTCCATTTATCTTAATAAACATCTTAATTGGTTTATGTAGATTAATAAATACTTCAAAGGAGTTTATAACTGATAATCACTATTAGGCCGCGGATAAGGAAAACATAGATAAACGTTGGAACTAGATTTTGAAAAAGATAGGCAAAAGAACACGATCGACACTTCACTATTCGGGATACTATAACAACAGTCTCACTTGCAGGATTTACCATGAAAGGAATCTGATAAAATGCTATATAGTATAATGACCCAAAGGCTAAGGTAATGACAGATGTTACTTCTAACTCCTCCCCCTTAATGTCGAATACTAACATTCTTGCCTAGCTTGGAGTACACATATTCCAAATTCTTGACGATGATTGGTCTTCCAACCAGTCACTGCACCAACTTTTTCATGTGCTCATGAAGAAATAGTTGATGTTATCCTAAATGGTACTTTTTAGCCAACTACTCGTCGTACTCTAAAGAACCAAGCCCTAGCAATGTTTAAACAGATAAAGAGGCTTGGGTGGTCTTGGTTGACATGGTTGTTCCATCTTCTTCACAGCTCTTGCAAAAAAGTTAGCCAACTAGCCATCGAAATTTGTTGCTGCTTGTTAGTAACGTCTGCTATCTCAGCTCATGGGAGATATTGTTTATATCTAATTGCAGACCTGACTTGTTTATCGTTTTTCTGATCGTTCAGGAGAAGAATGAGAGTCTTCAAACCCAACTTAATGCAGCTTTGTTTTCCAAGAAACAACGGATCTCTACATCATCGGACGAATCTTTGCCTACTGCAATTCCTATTGGTAATTTCGACGATTCCTAGTTTCTAACTCAATACTGCACATGAGAGATTTTACTTTGTGACGTATATCTTGTTGGTTTTGAACAAGAACTCGCTTTCTAGACATATTTCATTTTCCTCTGCATGTTATTAGTCATTTAGTCCTAGGTGGTCTGCTTCTTTTTTTCCTCATTGTCTGAACCTGAATAGTCTGACTCAAATAGACTTAAAATCAGCCCAAATCAACTTATATGACAAGTTAGACATTAGACCTGACTCCGAAGACAGCAAACATTACATTAGCTGAAACGCCAAAATCCACTTGACTCGAGTATTTGAAGTTCATTATTCTACTATACCCTTACTATAAGATATATTTGCATATCGTTTTTAATTACCTCTTGCAGATAAACCACCCCTTGAAGCTCTTCCTGTCGCCACAAAAGTCAGCCATCGTGTTGTGCCTGCATATCGCAGGTAACGTAGTTTTCGATCATTCATGGCAACCTTGATTCTTCTTATGCTTTCTTCATAATTTGGATTTATTTTGGCAGGGCAAAAGTAAGAGGAGTGTTATTGGATGATAAAGATGATGGTGGTGGTAATTAAAGGTTTTGATTTCTAACACTTAAATCCATACCAAGTTCTAATTAAATACTCAAAAGAAAAGCTTCTTTTTTGTTCAACTATACATGTAATTAGCTAACAAATAGCTATCGAGTACATGGGATATACATGTTTCTTTTGAACTTTGTCGATTGCAGATTCATGTCACTAGAAAACTTGTAAAGGGAGATTGAATTAAACATTTTTTTTGTTAAGAAAATGTATTTCTTTTAGGGATATTGTTTGTATTGAAGGAAAAACTTGATCTTAATTGCCTTTAATGAGAGTAAGAAAGTAGAGTACTTCTTAGCCCTTAGGTTACTGAACAAAAAAGCACACACATTCTGCAGGAGTGTGGAGGTGTCCCGAAGGTCTTATGCTAGTCGCGTTTGCTTGAGTCCGAATAAGCCTGTAGACACCTGAAGCTTAAAGGTGGGTAATCATACTCGACTCACTAGATTTGAAAGGCCGGTTTCTGTTATTGGAGTCCGGCCATGCCCGATGCATAAGCAGTCTGATATAAAGCCTGGTCAAGCTTTATATACCTTAGCCAATAGCCCATTACTTGAGTAGTTCTTGGTGTCTATTCTGGGTGGAGAAGGGGAGAGAGTCTGGTCTCTCTCTCTCTCTCTCTCTCTCTCTCTCTCTCTCTCTCTCTCTGTCGCTCTCTCTCTCTCTCTCTGTCGCTCACTAATTGTTTGCTTCTTTGTTTCTCTCGCTCCGCCTCTCTCACCCTTCTTTCTCTCTCTATCTCCCTTGCTCGTCTCTGCTGCACTCTCCGTCAATATTTTTTCCTTTTACTTGTTCGCATTTTCTTCTCGAACGAGGTAGTATGTTTTTTCCTTATTCTTTCTGCCAACCAACACCAATTCCGTGCCCAACCACAAACACAACAATGGTGTTGTTCCTTCATTTTTTCCTCTCTTTTTGACATAACATGAACAACTCAAACTTTGACCAATTTTTGACATATTTATTTTATTAGTTCACACTCTATTTGTTCTGAATAAAAGTGAGCAAATTATACACCAATAGACCAAAATTTACATACTATATCACCAATTCAATGGGAGAAGAAGGTTGAAATCAAATGACTTGTATATATATATATTACAAAAATGTGGAGTAATAAACATATGTTATTTCCCTCTAAATTTTCAGAATGCTAATTAAGTTCAATTTGTTTCACTTATAATTTTCCCAATGAGTAGTACTTCAATAATGGTGAAAGAAATAGTAGACTTTTTATTTGAGATATATCCCATTTAGTAGTGGCTTCTCTTGAGTGCAGTTATTTTGGTTTTGTTGGTGTTGAATGACCAGCATCCACCTAATAAACCACCCACTTTCCTGCAACACAAACAAGTACATATTTTAATTAACTTAGAATAGGATATTCAAGTTTTATTTCTTAGCATGCTAATTTGTTTGATTGTATTACTAATAGAACTATTTGATTTCACTAAATGGAGTCTGTAGAAGAAGTATGATACTAATAATGAAAGTGATTTTGTGATATGTGAATTAAGTTTGTCTCGTTTTCTTCTTCCATAAATGGAGATCTCCCCTTTGTTGAAACAAAAGAAAACTTCCGAGTACAAAATTTTAGGTAGAAAATTATTGGGACTCCTTTTTGTTTCTCCCCAAGTCCCCCACCACCACTTCTTCTCCACGGCGGCAAAAATAGACGACAAACTGTAGTTACTAAACCTCTTTCGTTAAAATTATTGTGTATAAGTCTGGCAAAGTGGAGGGGTACCCTTTCACTGAACAAAGAGTAACGCGAAAGGAAATGGTGGTTGGAGGTGGTGAGAAAGGAGGAAGAAGTGGTGTGTGACTTTTTTATCCAAAAAATCTTTGCACTTTCAAACGAAAAATCCTTGTACTTATTTCATCAGAATTTTCTTGTTCTCCAAAAAAATCTCATTCTAGAAAAATATTTGTACTCTAATACAGCGGATAACAATCCGTTTAGAAATGTAGGTTTATATGAACTACATTCCTATTTCCGAAGTATGACAATCCATTTTCTAGAATGAGATTTCTTTCTCGTGGAAAAACAACGTGTACAAAGTAATGTTTTTTGGTCTATGTATTCCCCCTAATCCGATTGATTTCTAATTTCCTAGAAATGTAATCTATTCCCATCGTTTGCGAATGATACTTACAAATCGTAATTAACTCATCGAGGTATTCAGTAATCAATATCATGATTATGTATTTAATATGATTTATAAAATAGAGAATTAATAAATTATGCTTGTGTTTTTATTTTGTTTTCTTGAACAAGCCATTAATATTCTTATATCTCTTAAAATAAGAAATTAAACAGATTCGGGTAGGAGAGGGTCATTTATAATTTTCAAAAGATAAGGTAGTATAGTGTAATTACTGCAAAATAGAGGGGGGCGGCTATAAAGATTTGAAATGAAAGAAAAAAAATCCTTACCTTCTTCCATTGCTCCTACCAGTACTTCCATTGATGCTTTCTAATCCATTATTTTTCTTCTCACCTGCAACTGAAACCCTCTTTTCTTCCTCCATTAATGGAGGACTCGGCCTCGGCGATACTTTTGCATAATATGCACTACCCTTTTTAATACTACTATTCTTCTTCATCTTCTTCTTGTTCATCTTCTTTTCTGATCCAAAACTAGACATGGGTAAGAACATCTTGATAAGAAAAGTTCCATTATTATTAGAATCTATACTTTTGTTTCTCTTCAATACTTGAATCTTATCTTTTTTCATCATCTCTAAATTACTTTTGAAACTATTTGTTTTAGTATTACTACTAGTTGAAGATGATTCTCTACGATTTTCGTCGTCAATCACTTGTTCATCTTGATCATTTTCATCGTCTTCTGTTGTCGTTAACGTATTCGGATTGATTAGATCTTTTAAAGATAGCTCATATGAACTCTCACCCATATTTTTGATAATTTCCATTAGTTCTAGCTGTCCTCTAGCTATTTCTTGAGACCTATAAGTAGGAGAAAGAACTTGTACTTGATGATGATGCAAGGGTAGAGAAGTAGATCTAGGGTTTTCCCATAGAGGTGGAGATGTTACACCATCTTTATCATCTTTATGAGATGTGAATTCGATTATTCTTTTTTCTTCGGTTTCCTCCTCGGATTCAACTGATAAAATAGTACTACCACGATTTAATGAGCTCGGACTCAAACTGTTTTTCAGGGTAGAAGTACTACTAGTAGTAGAAAATTTTGACAAGGTTGGGCTGTATGAAGATCTAGTGTAGTAGGAGTTACTTCCGGGGGGTTGTCGTGCGACTCGTCGGAATCTAAGATCAGCCATTGCTAGGGTTTGGTGAGTAACTAACAATTCTTTTGTGCAAGAAAACTTGAAGTGGTGAGTTATAATAAGAGAAAAAGAATATAGAATATGTGGTTGTGGGTTAATGGTTTTATTCATAATGTATGGTTTTAGTGTATGAAATTGATGTTTGAGTGGGCCTAAGAGAGAGAAGAAAAAGAAAGAGGGACTTAAAAGTCAAGACCTTCTAGATGGGGGAGTGATGTGGTTGTTGTTTCTATAGATTTGATTAGGTTTTTGAAATTTCAAGATTTTAAAAATGGAATTTCTTGTTTTGTCCCTAAATTTTAATGTGAATACAAATTAACAAATGTTCTTTCATTTATTTGATTTTCATCCCTAAGTAAACAATATCATCAAGGTGTAAGCAAAAATTAAGTAAATCTATCGAACTAAACTGCAAACAAACTAAAACGTCATGCTGAACATAGTTAAACCAAATCCATTGGTTTGAATTCAACTTAAATATTTTGGAAATTACATGGTCTCAACTCTCGTCAAGATTTTTGTTTCATATCGCAAATAAATCTTTGTATTTTTCTTTCATTTTAAATCCAAATTGGGGCTAAATATTTAAAAAGTGAATTTGTTGCTTTCAAATTTTATAATGTGTATGGTAAATGGATTTAGAATCAAAAGACTTGCTCCAAAATATATTAATGAAATCCAATTTTTTTTCTTGGAAAAACTTGAGTATTTCCTAACTCATCTTGAGGTTTGGGTCAAAGCTGAAGTATTTTAAACCTTATAGACGTGGGGGTTTCAACGTCACCGAAGAACTTGCTTTGCACATTCATCCATTATGTGATGACTAGTTAGTCTTTCCTTTTCCTTCTAGATAGGACCGCTACACCACGAATTTCAGGCGCTTGGGAAGACACGGTTTTTTATTGAGTAATTTTTGTTTGAGCCCCCACACATGAGCAATTCGCTCGTTTAGTCACCAACAAAACTTGTTTTGCCCCCTTATTAGGAGTCCTTAAGAAGAGGAGCCAGAACTAGACAAAAGTGAAGAGTTACTCTTAAAACGTAACAGTATAATTAACTTTTTCCTAACAAAATTCTAACGAGGTTGTCAAGTCTATTCGTCGCATTTAGAGAGTAGGAAGCAAGTTGGTTGCGCTTGGAGGCCAAATAGAAATCACCATTTTCCGTACATGTTTAGAAGTTAAGGTAAATTCTCATTTGCCCCCCATTTCACCCCTTTGACTCCCCAGAGGTTACCAGCATACTGTTTATTTTCCGTTAATAGACTAAGTATACTATTTCTATTCTTGTCTATTCGATTTATTTTGGTAATCTTATTTAGTTATATATCATAAGATTGTTATACTAATAGAATGACTTTTCCATGTTTTCACTTATAATTTATGGGGAAGGTTCAAGGCTGGAGCTGGTTAATTAGAACTTTGGTGATCTATCCCCATCCTAGACTAGATGGACCACCAAATGTTTTGGTTGGTTGTTTTCCTTTTTCCCTTCTGCAATGGTGGCAGATCTTTTGTGGTTTTATTCTTTACCACTTATTTGCAATTAACCCATGCTCTAAGTCATTAATTGAGAGAGTCTATAGGCGCCCCCAAATTTTGCCACAAAACCTCTCCTCTCTTAGCACTCTTTCTGGGCCTCCCACGGACCCAAATCCGAGTTGTTCAAATTGAACATAACCTAGGTCCAGTCTAAGTGTCTTTTTTTCTTTTTGTATTGTCAGTGTGTCTCGAATCCATGACCTAAAAGGTAGAACACTAGACCTCCCACCCCTCCAACCAAAGATTGTTGGCGCTTTTTCTTTGGACTGTCCTGTCTGAGGGATGTTAATAGAGAGGGGGTCTATTTGCAAAATTTGGTGCGCCTATAGACATGGTGGAAATCATGAAGGGACCAATAGATTTTAAGATTCTCTTTCGTTTCAACTAATTAAATGTTTAATAGTAAGAGAGTTCTAAAGGCGCACCACTATTCGGTCCCATTTACGCATGAAACCACCTGAAAATTTGGATGTAGTGCGACCTACAACAATAACTGAGGGTGCCTATAAAACTATATGTTCTATTATGAGGCCAGAGAGCTCATAATAGAAACATGAATTAACATTTGAATAAGTATTTATAGTCAATTCTAAAAGAATTGTTCTCAGACTTATAAATTTGACTTGTTAAAAGTAGAAATGCATAGGACAATATTAAGCGTTCTGGTATTACACCTCTTCATAAAGATGAGGAATAGAACTTTGCTTAGTTGTGTTGGCGACAAGTTATTTTCTTTGACTGAGTAAGATTTGGATTCTTCAAGTGGATACTATATATATATATATATAGACGACTCCAATTTGTACTTCATGAAGTGGAAATCTCTGCTTGGGTAGTGCCTCTGGTAAATACCTTCACATATTAAACTTAGAGATGGAGTATTGTGTTGGAGATGAAGAATTTTGTTGGTAATATAGAGCCTCTTAGTGTTTGCTTCACTCCAATAACTACTTGGTCAAATGAATCGAGGGAGAGGGGACATAAGCGGTAAAATGTTCAGAAATATACATATTACTGAAGCACTAATTCACGCCAAGTTACACACACATGTAAGTATGAGTATCCAAATGGTGAGAGTAGGTGTAAGTAGGAGCGAGCTTGCTGGAAACTAACAAACAGTTGCATCTAATAGCAACTCGATGTGGAGGGGTTCCGTGTTGGGGGAGCCACTGGGGGTGCACTTGCTGTAAACATGAGTTTTGTTCATGTAAGGCCCATTAGCCAATTTATATAAACAAAGTCCATTAGTATGTCCCATAAATAAGACTATGTAAAGACTTGTTGGGCTAAAAGTTTGTTGGGCTCATAAAACTCATTTCATGTATTGAATCTAGTATGGACACTAGCTAATGTGTTGACAACTAGATGAATCTATAAGCATGAGGTGTATAGATTATACGTGTTTGTTGTCAACAATACAAATCCACTATTTCAACAAAAAAAAAAACAATACAAATCCACAAGTATGTGTTATCAAGGATATATCATATAAGTGATGCTACACAAATATTAAATCGGTTTAAGCTAGTAATCCCACTGTCTCAAAAGAGTTCCAAAGCATGTAAATGGCAGGGACCAGAAGCCAATGAAGTTATTATTAACACCGATGGAGCTTATGATTCCTCCTTTGTTGGGTTTGGAGCTATCATCATAGACGCCCAAGGCGACGTAATAGTTGCAGCTGCTGCCTTTACGACGAACAGGGTATAAGTGCTAACTCATGAACTTCAAGGAATCCGATTAGGCCTTCAGCTAGCCCATAAATTTGACAGGAAACGAGTCCAGTTGGCGACTGACTTGGCACTAACTGTTTCTATCCTGATCAATAGTGTGAAACCACCTCCATGGCAGACTGCACGGTTAGTTAAAGAGATTCGAACTTTATGGAGACAGTTTGAAGAATGCTCGATCAAACATGTGTTTAGAGAGATTAATCAACCTGCGGATTTTTTTATCAAAGATGCGACCAACTTGAAGATATTTGGAAATGTTACAAACTGAACTACCGGTGGAACTTAAGAAGATTGTGAACGATGATAAAAGAGGTGTAATTAGAGTTAGACAGTCATACTCCGATTTTTGATCTATTTCGTTTAGAGCATTTGTTTATTTTTTTTATTCAGTTTTTTGTTTAGGGTAGGCTCCCTTTAACCCGCTGACAATTCAAATAAAAAAAAAAGGCTATTTCATATGTATTGTCAACAAGAGAGCTCCTTAAGTGTCTGTTGTCAATGTTATTGTATGTGTTGTAGGCAAGACAACTAAACACTTGTTAGGTTTGACTTATAGCCTATCAAATTGTGGTAATTAGTATAAACTCTATGATGGATTATAGGTTAACATTAATATAAATAGAGGTGGAGAATAAGATGAAAGCTATGCTCTTGCTCATTAACTCAAGTTAGTTTTCATCACTTATACTTGAAGAATGGAAGAGAAAAGAGTATGCAAGTTCATCTTCTTGGAAAAAAAAGATTAAGTTTTATTGAAGTAAGGAGCTTATCTTTGTTAAAATAAGTTGACTCCAATTTCTACAATGGAGAAAGGTATGACTAGGGGTGTACACGAGCCGAGCTCGACTCGACTATTGCTCGTGCTCGACTTGAATATTAACGAGCATGAGCTTAACACGAGCCCAAAATCATGCTCGTTTATGTAAACGAGCCGAGCTTGATCATTCTTTAGTGTATCACGAGCTACTCGTGAACAACTCGTTTAACATATTCTTATAATATTGTAGTACATAATTACGTATTAGTATTGAAACTTGTACATGAAATATCAACCATTAAAAACTTATCAGAATATTAATCATTAATCATTATTATTGTATGTGACAAATGATCATTGAAGTATTTTGATAATTTAAAACGTTTTAATTTGAAGTATTTTGATAAACGAGTTTAAAAAAATGCGAGCTCAAACTCGAGCTCGAGCTCTTTCAAACTTATACGAACCGAGCTTGAACAAGTGGACAATTACTCGAACGAGCTCGATCTCGAACTCGAGCTCGACAACAAATACATGAACCGAGCTTGAACATCTTACTACTCGGCTCGGCTCGACTCGAGTACACCCCTAGTGATGGCGACCATCAACATGGGCCTCACGACCAAGTCATTGGGCCTCACGGCCGAACTAGTTAAAGGGCCTCATGGTCGAGTCCATTAGGGTTAGAGTTTAGTAGTTTCCATGTTTTAGTATTTCCTACTAAGTCTAGGTTTAGAAGTTTCTATGTTTGAGCATCTTTGATATTTAGGAATCTTAGTTTGAGTCTATCTAGAAGTTTCTAAGTTCCTATAAAAGAAAGTCAGGTCTGTCATTGTTAATCAGATCAGAGAATATTATGAATCAAGTTTATTATTAATCAAGTTTATCGTTTATTATTAATCAAGTTTATCGTTTTATCGCTTTTATCGTTATTTCATCAGCTTTATTTCATTAGTTTAGATTAATAACATTGGTGGATTCCATTACTTTTACGCTTCCGCAACAATCTACATCAGCTGGTATTCAGAGCCTCAAGAATCGGGGAACAAATAATTTTTTTTCGACACTTCTCAACTTGAATGTTGGAAAAATCTTCCACGTTTAGGTTGGGATCCTTTTAGATATGCGCAACAACTCTATGTTGATCGAAAAGATCAAAACAAAATTAATGTCGTTTCCAAAATTCCTTTATTCGACGGTCAATATCATATAGATTTTTGGATTCAACAGATGGAGGATTGGTTCATAAATCAAGATGTACATGTCGAAGATAAGGTTTTTGTCGTGGAACGACATATATCCGAAAGAATTTATGAACAGTTCAATGCAATGCAATGGAGACTCATTGACGAAGGAAAAAAATTCATCGATGATTGGACTACATTGAAAATTTTCTTCAGGTATGTTTTTCTTCCTTTGGATGAATACTTATCTTATATAGAAGCTCAAATCCAATCGAACAAATTATTATCCGACATTCCTTCGACCTCCATGGTCGATACTGTTGAAGGAGATTTTCTTCATAAAATAAATACTAGTTTTACAATGAGGGATGAAGAAAAATTCGTTGAGACAAATAAAGAAGAAGAGATCCAATTAGATAACACAAGCTCCGACGATTTATTTGATCTGTATATAATTCCGAGAGAAGAATTAGTTATTTCGAATCACAAAATTCTTCCACATCAAATTGTGTCGTCATTGGTGTTACCTCCTCATTATCATGAACTTATTACAATTTTTAGGTTGTCTTCATGGAACCAATTGGAATATACCGATCACGTCTTCGATACGATGTCCCTTGATGGGGTTTCACCTACTCGATTCTTTCCATTCAAGGAAGAAGTTAAAGGGACACCAGTTCTTGCTTCACAAAATACATCTACTACAAAATTGAATTTTTGTGATATATTGGCTAAGGTGGTTCCAAACTTGACAATTTATGATGAAGTTTTGGTGTATAAGCTTCACGAAGATGAACGTGGGAAAATATCTAAAGTTGTTTTTTATAAGCTTCCGCATAAATTTGTGTCTTCATTGGCTTCATATCCGACAAATCAAATAAACCCTAGAGGTGGAATCAAGATTGTTGAGTTTACAATTGTCGAGACTGACCCAACAAAATACAGTGTGGTTGGCCTACACATTGAAATCTTTTGTGAGGGCGATCTACTAACGAGGGAAGCCGAGGCTAGGTTGGATGAAGTGGGTTATGATGGTGTTGGTGGTTTTCAAAAACAAATTGCCCAGATCCAAGAATTGGGGGAGTTGCCACGTAAACATCCACAACCCTTTGAATCAATTGGTGTTAAGCCACCAAAAGGAATTTTGTTATATGAACCTCCTGGATTTGAATCTGGGAAGACATTGATAGGTCGTGATGCTGCCAATGAGACTGGTGCATTATTCTCTTGTATAAATGGGCCACATAAATTGGCAAGTGCAAGTGAAAGCAATCTTGGGAAGGGGTTTGAGGAAATTGAGGAGAATGCACCATCTATGATTGACGAGATTGACTCAATTGCTCCCAAAAGGGAGAATACTAATGGAGAAGTCCAACAGAGAATTGTTTCCAAACTCTTGACACTTATGGGTGGTTTAAAATCCTGTGACCATGTAATTGTTATGGGCTACAAACGGACCAAATAGTATTGATCCTGCTCTGAGGAGGTTTGTTAGGTTTGACCGAGAAATTGGCATTGGCGTCTCTGTTGAAGTTGGACGTCTCGAGGTTCTCCGAGTTCACCCAACGAACATGAAACTTTCCGAGGACGTTAATTTGGAGAGGATTGCGAATGATACTCATGATTATGTAAATAAAACAATCGTTGAAGTGCCTAATATCAACTGGAAAGACTGTGGTGGTCTCAAAAATATCAAGATGGAGCTTCAAGAGACTTTTCATGAAAGAGGTTTTTCACCTACTCGAATATTTCGAGTCAGGAAAGAAATAAATAAAACGATGGTTATTACTCCACGATATACTTCAGCTGCAAAGTTAATTTTCTGTGATGATTTGGCTTGCCTAACTTGAAAATTTATTATAGAGTTATGATTTGCAAACTTCATCAAGATGAACATGAGGAGATATTTCAAGTTGTTAGTGAAAAGGAAGATACACAGAGAGTGATGAAGTGGCTGCCGTTATTCAGAGTTGATTTTTTCCATCAAGAAGGATGTGGTATTTTCACTCCTTTTGTTCAAAGATGGTGGATTTCAAGATCTTTACAACTCCGTCTTATACGTTTTGGATGGGAGGACGACATTCATTGTTTTTCCAAGAATAACAAAGGTAGTATTTGTGGTATCTTTCATCAAACTAAAAGATGATGGGCGACGTCGCAATTTATTGGACTTTTATGCACTATTACTGCTTTTGCGAGTATCTTGGCATCATTCCATTCTGATTATATTTGGTGGTGTAGTCTTCTTCATCAAACTAAAAGACGACAGGAGATGTCGCAATCTGTTGGAAGTTTCTTCCATACATTTGCTTTTGCAAGATTCTTGGCAATATGAGATTTATGCTAATGATTTAGTCCATCATTGTCTTCTTCGAACTTTCAACAAATTTCGTACAAAGTGGGAATTAAGGATCGCATTGTTGAGTGTCACTTGAGGGCAAGTTCGTTCTCGGACGGGGAGTATGATGGCAACCATCAACATGGACCTCACGACCAAGTCATTGGGCCTCACGGCCGAACTAGTTAAAGGGCCCCATGGTCGAGTCCATTAGGGTTAGAGTTTAGGAGTTTCCATGTTTTAGTATTTCCTACTAAGTCTAGGTTTAGAAGGTTCTATGTTTGAGTATCTTTGATATTTAGGAATCTTAGTTAGTTTGAGTCTATCTAGAAGTTTCTAAGTTCCTATAAAAGAAAGTCAGGTATGTCATTGTTAATCAGATCAAAGAATATTATGAATCAAGTTTATTATTAATCAAGTTTATCGTTTATTATTAATCAAGTTTATCGTTTTATCGCTTTTATCGTTATTTCATTAGCTTTATTTCATTAGTTTAGTTTAATAACAATGACGGATTCCATTACTTTTACGCTTCCGCAACAATCTACATCACCTAGGTATGACATTATTTTGAATTACTAATTATTTATTTTTATATTAATTTTGTGGCAAATATGAGTCCCTAAATTCTTATCTGTTTATGAGAAAAAAAAAATTTGAATTACCATTTTGTCTCACGAACATTACTCATAGAATATAACATTTGCACCCCCACCACACGCTAGTGGTCAGGATATACATAAAATAGTGAAAAGGTTTGAAGTCTCAGAATGTCTTTTTGATGAGATAAGTCTCAGAATGTCTATTTACTAATATTTAGAATATACATAAAATAGAGACATTCCAAGAGACTTTGAACCAGTCCACTATATATATGAAAAATGTTTAAATAAATAGATGTGAGTATATATGTCTGTGAAAATGTCAATAGGGGTGTGAAAGGTTGACCTCAATTTCCCCTTGATCTCTTTGTTCATATTCATACAACTAAAAATATTAGTATTTGATATGTCACTTGCTATGAAATACAAACATCCAAAGTTTGAAATATCAAAAAGTGTGGGTAATTGAGCAAGACCAAGTAAACTACTAAATTGACTTTGAATGACTATTCATCAAATTTTCAATTTTTTGCCATACTATATATTCTCAGTCATAGTTGTTGATTTCCTCTCAACCAAAAATTGAAGTATCTTTAGCTCTCTCTCTCTCTCTAAAAAAAACATGGCTACTCAAGTAGGGGTTTCCATGCAAAGGAGTTTGGTTTTTCTTAAACCAAATAATTTGAGACTCTTTCAATACCTTACAACTAGGTAACCCTCAACTATAATTATCTTGAAATCCATACTAGTTTAGTGAAGTTAATTTATTAAACTTAATTATGTTTAAATTGCTTTACTTATACTTTTTTTTTTTCTCTTTCATTTCATATATAATTTAATCTTAAACATATACATTAGTTATGTGACATATTGACATTGATTATTTTTTTCAGAGCGGTCAAACAACCAAAGAGACCAACACCTCCTCCCGTCGGAAGCGGCAAGAAAAAACCTCAACACCCGTAGACAATGTCACCATAGTTTTTTATTTAAAGAAGATCAAGAATCTCATGACCACGAAACAATACTACCCAACTAAGTTGAGTTTCTCGTGTAGCTACAAGTCTCAAGCTAAAATAGAACCCTTGCTTCTTCTTGTTCTTAATTGAGTGAAATATTTTTGTGTACTTTATATAAATAGTTCATTTTTGTTGTTCATCTTAATTGAGAATGTTTAACTATTCAAAGACAAACAAGATAGCGACATAAAACAGAATAGTTGTACATCTTGGTGCTAAACAAATTTACTTACACGGTCACACTCGAGCCAGCTATGGACGGCCCCGTGGTTGTAGTCAGGGCAGAATACTTTGGGTTTTGTGGACAAACTTGGTTCAGCCAAGTAATTGCTAACTTAGTCAACCGCCCAATAGGTCACAAGTTTCATTTGTTTAATTTGGACAGATTTATACTAATTCGTATCCATCGTACGAATTTGCACGAAAGTATATCCAACATAAGACGATACGATTTTAACCAGCACAAACAAGAAATTAAGTCTAATGTGAGAAGATCATGCAACAAACCTGTAAATTATAAGGTAGTTGGTGGAGATGATTAGATGCTCAAACCTTTTCTATACCTAATACAAGTAGATTAATTAATCACAATAAAGATTGGTATATGAGTTAGTTAATTTAAGTGACAACATGAGCTTTTGGCTCTTCTATGTATAAGTCAAAGTAACAGCATTGACTAAATTGTCCTACAAATGAGAATAGAATTGAATAGTTCGAAAACCAATTATATTAGTCTATGTAGATGATTTAATGGCCACAGGAGATGACAAAGAAGAGATATGTCAAACAAGAGACATCCATCCGTATAATTTCAGATGAAGGAGCTTGGGGAATTGACACATTTTCTTGGGCTTGAGGTAGATCGAACTGGCAATTACATATTTGTCTGTCAGCACAAGTAAGGCAAAGATCTACTACAAAATTATGGAACGAGAGATGGCAAGCCTATATCGACACCCCTATGGAGCCTAATACTAATTTGTGTACAGAGGAATGCAAAGATCTCAATGACACAACAATGTACCGACAATTGGTAGGAAGTTTAATCTACCTGACATTGACACGACTGATATAGCATCTCTCGTCGAAGTCGCAAGTTGGTTTGTGCAAGAACTTGAGAAGCCTCACTTGGAAGCCGTGAAAAGAATTTGAGATACGTGAAGGGTACTATTGACTTTGGCATTTTACACAAGAAGGGTGAAGCTTGCAAAGTATGCAGGAGATCATGACACATGACGGTGAACTATAGACAGATCATGGAAGGTTTACAAACCAGAAAAGGAGGTCCGCTTCCAGAAACAAAAAAAAAAGTCCGACACCTACGGATTGGAAACTAACTTAATAACCACTTCAATTAAGTGTTGTTGACAGAAAAGGTTATATGTTAACCATCATGTTAAGAAAACATTACCAAACCCACGACTCCATAATTATGTAAACATATATATTTGACTGATTATTTTCCAGAAAATAGTAATTTTACTCGAACCCCTTCAACAAAAGAAGTTATGTGAGCTAAGTCGTCTGTGAGTTAAACTAAAAAGGGTAATGAGTTCTGTGCCGAAATGAGTACTTTTAATTTTATGCTAACATAAAGACAACTATAAAGTATTGTTTTAATGCATTTGAGATGGTGAAAAAAGAAATTCATAACAATGTCATAAAGAAATTGTTAGTAAATGAACTAAATAAATAGTCTATTACTTAAAATACAGGAGCAAAAAATCGAGTTTGTCCAATATTGGGGGCTGTTAGGAAATCAGCTCTTTATATAATCTCTCCTTTTCTAAACCAAATTCTAAACACTTCTTGGTGGTTTCTTGGCCCACGCCCACCTACAAACATTTCTCACCAAAAATGTAAATCCTTACGAGTAAATTTTTGTTCTTTTGATCCCAGTGAATGCGGAAACCGCTCCTCTGACATGCAAGGGTAAGAAGCCACATCAGCACAACGGTAGGAAGGTATCGACGACTATCATGGCTGATGTGGCAAGAAAGGAAGAAAAGTTGTCATTATCAGCAACACTAATCAATGGGACATGGCCATTTGAGAGGAGTCAGAGGTGATCTATGAAGAGAGCTTGGCTTAAATTTAGAGCCTCAAATTCTTAATTCCTCAAGATCCTCTACTTTATTACCAATGGCAACTTTAGCCTCTAAATTTGTCCAATTAACATTTTAGCCCCTAAACTACATATTGTGTTTAAAAGTTTGATTTCTCCAAACTTGCCTCTCTCATTTTCAGTCTCTTTTTGTTTTTTAGTCGCTCAGAGGAGAAGCTAGTCCTCTTGCATTTAGCAATAAGGAGTTCTACTAGTGGGAGAACAAGAGAGTGAAAAACAAATGAAAAAAATTGAACGGAAAAGAGATTGAAAAGAGAAGGACAAAAAGGGAACAAAAGAGAAGGGATCAGAAAGAAAGAAAAAGAAAGATGGGAGAACAAGAAAGAAAAATAAAATATATCGGAAAAGAAAGACCGCAAAGGAGAGAGAAGAAAAAGGGAAAGAGGGACGAGAGAAATAAAGGAGAGGAGAGAAGAAGACACGAGAGATATAGAAGAGAAGGGTGGATTGCGAGCCTTGGGAGAGAGGCGCTTCTCCAATATGACTCGTCTTGCATCTCTTCTCCTTTGCATCAGTGTTTTGTCAGGGATAGTTGATGTGATAGTGGGTGTTATCATGCTACTGGTGGCGGCGATGATGGTAGTTGTGGTTATAAACTCAGGCGTCCGTTAATGGAGGGTGCGGACCTTTTGCATAAGAAAAATTGAAAGATGCCAAGTGATGGAACTGTTAGCTTAACGGGCCAAACAGTCCATTAGTCAAATTAGGAAGTAAACTTGACAATGTTCATGAATTAGAGGACTTCAGAGGGAAATACTCTTAACATATTTAATAATTAGTCCAAATATGAAAAGATCTTCTCTATTTTCATAAAAGAAAACAAAACCCAAAACTACAGAGATCATAGAGAGATTATATCAACCCACAACACTTATAATTGGAAAATCCAGGTTCATACTTTCACATTGTTTCTGTACATTATCATTATAGTAAACACTCATCGATCATGATTGATATTATTACTTCACTACCATGGGAACCACCAATCACCAGTGTCTGAATCGAAGACCAATTCCTAGGAGCAGCTTATTTGGGCAAAACTTTAGGCTCGTTGAAATCAAGCTCTACAAACTTACGAGACGAATCCATCTTCATTCTGGAGGGTTGGGGTTATTGCTTCAAAGAAAACACGGATAGAGAAATCAAGCTTAGCTTAGGGCGTGATGAACTCGTTCAAGCAATTGAAGAACCTTGTTAACAGGGATAGATTCTTGAGTAGATGGCATTGAACTTGATGTTCTTGTTTCTGACAAAGCAAGTGGAACTGAAAGAACAGCTTCTTGCTGCATACTTGTAAGCTCCAAGAACTGACCTAACATGTCCCCGTCAAGCATCTGACTTACTCCAGCCTGCGTAGGAACATACGATTAGAAAGTTTCGGCTTAAAAGTTAAAGAGTATATTTGAAACTATCGAAAATGGGTTCATATAGCGTCAATTTACTCGTAAAGACCTACTTCTGAATAAATCACAATTTTCTGAAAAATGGAACAAAAATGAGAACATCCTTCACAAGATCAACCATGTGTTTCAATTTCATGTGAGAACCACATACACAAGCCCAGGTGACCGCCGATTTCTTTGGATACGGGTAGTTGTCGGATTTTTATTTCGAATTTCCTGATCCAACGGCTGAATTTAAATTAGCCAACACGGTTATATACTTTTAACTAAAATATAACCTCCTTAAACTTACTCCCGCTACTTCATTCCCATAATTTTCTCCAAAACTACCGCTACGGCATCACAATCGTATCCCACCTTCTCTCTTCCCTTAAATAACTCTCTCAACCTTTGTCCCTCAAATATCTAGTGCCTCCTAACAAACCCTCCACTTAAATCAGGTTTATCTCTTCTTCTCAATCTAATTTCTATTTTGGTTTTGCAGTTTTTTAAGAAGATTTGGAAGAATTTTCATAAAGTAATCTGATTCGACCATGCCTTCTGCAGTCATAAAACAGGTCACATACCGGTGATCCACGCCCACGGAACTCTTTATGATCATTTCCTAAGATAGGAGCAGTCAGAGGATGAATCGCGAGTCTAGCTTGCACTGCTTGAAGGAGCTCATATTCTTCCCTACAAATTCATAAGAGTAACCACCAATTATGTCTTTTCACATAAATCCTTTGCATACCAAATAGAAAAAAGAAGGGAATAAAATTACATAAAGGTATATGGACACAAGAAATTTAGTGGGACTGCTATAGCAGAATCTTTCCATATCAGCCTACTTCGATATAGCAGAGAACAGTCCATAGGTATAGCAGTTTTGATGTTTCATCCACTATCAATAAAGGTCAATACAACGACAGCAAAACCCTAAACAAGCTTTGATCGTGAACGAGAGAAGACAAGAGCACTAGTTGCAGTTTTTTCCACCACTGAAACCAAGCTGAATTATTAGGATTCTAAATGAATTGCTTAATAATGATAACCAGCAGCATGAGAGGAATGGCAGGCATATATGTTTTTAGTTTCTAGTAAGAAACAAAAGCAAGAACCAGAAATCAGTTCAAAGGTACCAGTAACTTTGTGTTCCTAAAACTTGACTAGTGGTGGGAATCTCCGCCGGAGGGTATCGGGCTTTAACTTCATAGGTTAGGTCATCTTAGGTTGGTGAGCGCCAGTTTAGACGGGAGGTCACATTCAAAGGAGTCTTTGGTCCATTTCCCGTCCGAGCCCGCCAATGTCAACGGGCCCGTCGGGTATCGGAGGGTCTAGGTCCAGGCTTGAAAGAGGAGAGTTCAACCACTGCTCCTACCAAGAAGATAAAGTGCAGCGGCACTCATGCAGCAGCTCAATCCAGCCCATAGAACCATGTTCATTAAAACTTAGAAACCTAAATCAAAATGTTTATTAATTAACCTTCACTCAAAAGCTTGTAACTAAAATCGCAAAATTTGCATGAAATTCACATTGATTGGGTATTTTATTTGGTTCAGCAACAATGGACGGCAAATCTTAAACTCAAGTAATTTTCTTGAAGAGTTAAACACGAAAGAAAATTTTAGAGAGAGAAACCAGACAGAATGAGAATTAGGTTAGCCGTTTAGGTTAAAGTGAAAGGGGGGATTTAGCTTTAGGGTTAGGAGATATTTATATAGGAGTTGGGTTGGGTTGCGGTATAAGGCAAACAGGTTGGTACTTGCTTCCTTAGAATCGAAAGGATATTACTCCAAACACCGTCGCGGTCCTGATTTCTTGAGTTGAAACGAAGGAAAAGACTTTTGAGAACCCTTTGCTAGAAAATGACTTCACTATAACTTAATTTCAGAAAGATGTAGACTGCCTTACAAACTAGAGAGCTTCCCTACTTATAAAATTCCAGATACAACCCTTCCACTTCTCTAGACAGCAACTAGACAACTCACATTCTTTTAATAACTTGACTACTAACTAGACTGTTTCAAACACTAGAGAATTTCTACCATATTCTAGAATCATTTGCATCAGGTACTGGTCGGTTAACCTTACCGGCCATATTGGTCGGGTATCGGTCAGTTACTCGGCACAATTATTTGCCCGAGTCTGGACTGTGTTTCCATCAAGCCGGTCGGGTTCTAACCGATAAGGCCATTGGGTGTCCATGAGCTCTATTTGTCTCGGATGAACAGGTTGGGTTGCGGGGGTTTTCCCCACCACTAAACTTGACTATATAGAGAAAATGCTTGAAGAATAGGATACAAGGCCTTACCTGGAGAGAGGAATGAAAACCATTACACTTCCTAACATTGTACTCGCCACAAAACTGCTCTGTGACGATCCTAGGATATTATCAGCACCATTGCAACCTTTCAGCACAGTATCAGCTGGAAACCTATATGAATATGACCCCTGAAAAAGTGAAGGAAGATGGGGGTGCGGGGGAATGATGACTTGTTCAAGAAGCTTCAAACTTAACAGAAACACGTGTAAATGAAAAACGAGAAGGAAGATTGAATTACGAAGCCATTTTAATATTATAATTACAAATGTTCATGGATGTAAGAATAAAACAGGTCACTATCAGTTCCTCTCTGCTGTGACCAACATTTGAAGAACAATGATACAAAGAAATATTCGATTGTGAAACGGAATATAGACACAACTAGAAGGGGGAAATTTTATTCATCTTCTAAATCGTAGACTCCACAAGAATCTTTTACCTGATTTTGAAAATAGAGATGAAGGTATGCGAATACAAATTTAGGAAGAAAAAAAAATATTTAATAAATCATATACTTGACATGCTTCAGGTTCGATGAGCTAGGAATAACACAACAAGTTTCTATCATTCATGAAAGGGGCTACAACGAAGAGAAACTACTTCTTATACCTAAGTATGATTCTGGAATGGTAACTCTCTTGCTATTCGAAATGAAACAGAAAGTAACTAAAAATAGATATGAAGGAAATGTTATTATCTTAAAACATTTATTAAATAGAAGTTGTATTAAAATAAAATCTAACAGAGTTGAGTTTTAACAACTGTAAAATTGACACGCAAGAAGTAGACATATCTGCTTAGCTTTTCCTCAGAAGAGTAAACATCATATTAGTTTAGTTAAACAACTACTTAGCAGGGAATTAGATATTACTTCTCTTAGTTTCAACATAGTAAAACCAAATTCAACCCCAAGGCAAACTAACAAAAATAACCATAGTATCTCCATAAGCCAAGAAAGAATTACCTTCCTGATGCTCATGGCTGTCTCGCCCAAGTAATAAGAACAATTAAGTACCAAGTTACGTTCGGGGCTTGCATTGTCTGGGACAGAAAACAGTAACCATTATAAAAGGGAAAGACAAGGGAGCATTTCAGTACCAGCCAAACATAATCAATAGGCCAAATGATGATATCACGAACACAGTATGAAAACACCAGAAAAAAAATACTTCAAAAGTAAAAGAGAAAACTCCTTCAGAATCAGATCAGGGACACGTAACTCAAATGAATGAACTTGGCTACTAAAGTGCAAACAAGGAAAAGGCAGTGACAAGATTAATGCAGCAGCATAATTAAATGGGGAAGACTGGTAATTAAGGCGCTCGTACACAAGAAGCTAGGCAGCAACAGCAGCTACAGTAAACTTTTTCAACTTGCAATAAGCCCACTTGAAGGACTATGGGAATCTTTACCTGATCCTCATTCATTACCTACTTCCTTCTGGACGCAGGAGAAATTTACAGCAATGGTCAAAGATAAACAATTCGAGAAATTTTCCAGCAGATACATTAGCATTTTGGAGTAGGTATATTCTGTGGATTTTAAAACCTCTGTTGTGGAGCCCACTGTGTCAATTTGACTTGATTATTACATGAAGTTGAGCTCTGAAACTATAGATAAGCTTTTCCAGGATAATCAATAATTTATCACTCAGAAATCAGTAAGTGGATCTGCAACTGCAAGTTCAGATTATGCATCTCTCATTTCCTAATAAGTTTAAGAGTTTAGAGTTCTACCTCTCTTCTTCTCTCATCCTTCATCACACAATATGACCTCTTAATTCACTAATAACATGAAACTTCGACCAGCATGAACTATCAGAAAAACACAAGAACCTACAAAATACTATCTATCTTTCCTACATTATTCATCCCCATAAGCTGGCATCTATAGCTTTACAATTACAACCTAAACAATGGAAGTACAATGCACCAAGCAACTAAATAAAAATACTCCCGTAGACTTACCAATTGAAATAGCAATTCCTGGTCTTGACAAACAACTACAGAGTTACAGCGGAATCAGTTCCTCACTTATTCATCTTCTGTGCTGTGATTTATAGGGTGTGGGAAAATTTCATTTCAAGCATAGGTACTGTGTGGGTCTTCCCAAATTCTATTTCAGACCTAATCCTTGCCTGGAATGGCATGAAGCACAACTCTCATCAGAAGTTCATTCTTAACCCGATCCCTAAGGCAATCATCTGGGCAGTCTGGAAGAGCAGAAATGAGGTCATTTTTCAGAGACAAATTCTCCTCGCCGGACAAGATTTTCTTCCCAGCTAAATGTCTCATTTACCACTGGTATAGAAATCTGGGCTGGGCTAAGACCATCTCTTTTGTTAGCATGGTTGAGACTTGGGAGGCCTTTATTTTTCTTTGTAATTTTGTTTTTTGTTTGTTTCTTTTAGCCTTTTAGGCTGTGTACATTCTCCTTTCCCCTTTCAATTCAATCAAATTTAAAAAAAAAAACTACAGAATTACAGTAATCCGCTAAGATATCCCATAACATTGGCATTGAGTGCTTCAATTAGAGATAACCATATATAAAATGTAAACAAGGGTTAGTTTTCCTCAATTAATATATACATAACGGTTAATTCACCTTCGACATATTTTGGCGATGACAGGACAGTAATGGTTCCCCTGCGATCTGAGACAAAGGCAGTGTCCATGTCCTTAAGAGTACAGTCAGCAACTAACCGTTGTACTGGATCACTGCGATGAAGAACCATACCCTGACCATCCTGAAACATTAAGAAAAGAAACGGAAAGTAACTAGAAGTATAAAACAGAAATTAGAAAGCATAATGACCTAGTTTTCCACAATGACATAATAAAAAATATTGAGGGGCGATCTTGTTCTCTACAAGGAAGCCAAAAGAAACACGTGAAACAGTTCTACAGTCAATATCTATGACTGAAGACTACTCTGAATTTGGAAAGATAATTGACCTTTTATGACGTCAGAATTTTTCAGATTGTACCTCGTAAGTGTGGTAGAAAAGAACTCCATCACGGCAGTCACCAACGCAAATTTGCCTAAATTGTGTGGCCAACGACGTTATTGTAAAGCGTGTCCTCGTCACACAATATTTTCTAACCCGTTGAGGATTCTCATTCAGAAAACCGTACAAGTATAGCTGAAGTCAACCACATGAAATGTGCATGAGAAATGCTTACACCAAATCGAAACAAGATTCAACCTTGCATTTTATTGACAAATATGGCTGATAGCAACTTACGATATTACCAGCAGATGCTAAGAAGTAGCGGTCGAGCAATGGACATACAGCATGTACTATTCCGTGTAATGTAATTTGATAAGCAAGTCTGAAATGCCATGCTTCAGCTTCTTCAAGTTTAACTCCATCACAATTATTGTCCTCGGGACTGCTGCAAAGACTACTAGTTGAAAGCTGCTCTGTAGCATAACCAACAATTTCACGGAGTGGTGAAGTAATCTGAGAGGAAGGAGCCATCCGGGAAGAAACTAATGAACTACTGTCTGAGATCTGTATGTGTTCAAGGCAGAGGACAAGTACACGCCCCCTCGCACTGTTGGTCAAACAAACAATTACATTAAGAATCTTAGGTAAAATTCATTTTCAGCAAGATTTCATTTTCAGGTATGTGAGAACATACGCATTTTACGGTCATTCAACCTCTGTAACGAACTCATAGGACGACCCAGGTAAAAGAACTGTAAACATCAAAGAATACGATAAAAGAATATCCCAACATTGAAGTACTACGAGAAACCAAATATCAAAACCTGAAGAAGTCAAAATCGAAGTACCACAGGTTGACCAAGTACAACTATACCAATGCAGTATGTATATATACATTTATTATTTTTAAGTAGCTTTGAAAATTTTAATCTGAACGACACGAGAACTTAACTCAACCAAAATATTTGGTAGCAAAATAGGATTTTGAGTTCAAACTTCCATATTCCATGTGAACAACTAATGGTCAAAAGTAATACAGGAGCCAGGTGAAGGGTTTTAGGCAATATTTTCATTTTTTTTCCCCTCGAAAGGAACTTGTAAGACAATATTGAATGCATTAAGATGAGGTAACAGAGTTTACCTTTCAGCTTCACCACTGGGCATGACAGCTCGACCCGGTGACTGACTGGTGCCAACGACCAAGACTTGCTCATTTCCAACCTTTACCAACTGCATTGACTTTCCTGTTTCTCCAGGTTCAAGCTTATATGATGAAAGCAATGAACCAGAAAGGGGATCTACACAGCAAATATCTGATGAACTCGGGTAACTACTTAAGTCAGTTCTCATAACAAGTAACAATTTGCTGTCACTGTGATATAGAACCTTCCGGGGAGTGCCTCCAAGAAAAAACTTTTGCACATTCAACCTCTTAGTATGGACCATTTCCACCTTCAAAAAAAATTGAGGTCGATAAGAGAACTTGGAAAGGCCAATTAATTAAATATTATAATCAAGTGCAGGGACTATTAGAACTAAACCATTAATCAGCTCATCCCATTGTGTTGACCAAGTATACCTTTTACAGTTGTCCCAAAATGGTTGTCCACTTCACGAATTTGAGTTTAGATTGTCTATAATGTGTAATTAATTTGACTCCTTTTTGTATGTTATATATTACCCCTTATCATTGACTTTTAATTTTACATACATGTTATGCTAGTCAGCTGCTAACTGATATAATTAACAACAGTAATGGCAGGCATGATTAAAATTGCAGTGCAACAATAATGTCTCCTAAATAGAGTCGGATTTTCTATCAAGTACTGAGAAAATTAGACAAAGAGAGCATCTGTTAAAGGAGAGTTAAGCAAATGGTCTAGATGGAAGCATGCAGTGCACTATATATTATTTGCTAAGAACATAATAAATAATGTTTTACAAAAGAAAAGGTGAGAGAAAGGAGAAAAATAACCAGGTAGTTACCAAATGCAAGCTGTTCTCTGCGACAAACAAAATTCCCTTAGGGCAGTCAACAGAACATACAGGGGTCACATGCGTTGCAGATTGAAACGAGATAGACGTATAGGATAGACTGTGCCTTGCAGTTTGCAGAAGCCACGGCCTATCACTAAGAGCAATTACGTCAGAATCAAGGGAATCACACAATGGAACAAGAAAAACAGGAGTTACGCCAATGCGTCTCATAGCAATTAGCTGTAAATGAACAGGACCACTTTTCTCTGCCATCTCTGGATAATTAATTGTGATATGCTGCTGACAAGCAGAAACTGAAGGGTATAAGGATGCAACCTTATTTGAGATATAAGAACTCATATATGGAGCCTGGTTGGGTAACTCTGATGGATAGACTGTAGACACGGGATGCCATTCAAATCGAAGGAGCATACCATTTCTCAATCCTGTAAGTATATAAAATCGATCGACTAATACAAGTCTCACGTCTTGAGGGATGCAACCACTGACAGCAGCTCCTGAAGAGTTGATCAACGAAATGATCCCACAAGCAATAAATTTTAAGCCTTCTTCAGGCACAAATGAGAGAATTTCCACGGAAGGTTTATGTGTACCAATAGCAAAAGTGTTACCAATCTCAACTCCAATGGGAAGAGAAGCCCGAGGTGTATTATCTGGTAAATTAATGATAGAGGTTGGCGACTTGTGTTTAAAACTCCTTTGCGGTATAGATATGCAAGAGATTTCGCTTTGTAGTCTCACATGGTGCATCTCGTAGATTTCATAATGATAAGCTGACAATGATCTGACTCCCAGAATAAATAGGAAACAAGGATTAGATGTAGCTATAACTATCATATTATGCCCAACTGCCCCCAAGCTGATATTCACATCTGGGACCCAAGAAGTACATATTGGAGCAGATAAAGGTATACCTTCTGGATGAGCAACTGTGGTGGGTAAACATAGTCTAACTGCAGTCATGTGTATCTGGACGACCAATCCGTCACAAACCAGGCCACAAGCCAAAGTGCTTGCATCAGAATGGAAACCAACTGCATCAGTCACATCACTAAAGCTTAAACCAACTGACAGTACCCTGGTCTCTTCAACAAATGACAACACGAGAAAGGAATGAAAAGGATCCAATATTTTCATCCGCAGAGTCCATGTACCAGTTATGCCATGATAGATAGGCGCAGTTTTCAAGAGCTTTTCCACAGTAATACCACTATGTATAATCCTTAATGATCCCTCGGGAGACACTCCAGAACAAGCAAAAATTTGATCTTGTTTTTCGTCGTGGCAGTCCACAATCGACATGTCTAAGATTGGTGCAATATTTTGAATGAGACTCCTATAACACAGCCTTCCTTTGTCGAACTCAAGGACCATACCATCTCCCATCTCTACAAGTGCAGCAATCAAGCCACCTCTTACCCAAGAAAGAGTCTTGCACGGCAGACATTTATAAAGACATTCGGATAAGTTCATCATAATACCATCACGATGAGAGGAGATTTCTAGCATAACCAACTCCCCTGTATCCAGGCTAACAATCATAGTAGGATTTGATGTATTTCCAGGATCCCAACTGCATGAGCACATGAGTTTGGAAACTGACCTGGTGTTGCCACCTTCACTATCTATGCTCATAGGATCATCTTCTTTCATTGTTTCCCTTGAGTCTTTCAACTCAAGTAATGCAGATGCAACATCTGCGTCATCAAGTCCTTTACATGACTGTTCATCCTCAACTGTAGGCCGTGAAAGATTCAAAATTGTTCTGTAACCACGACGGGGATTGCACGGATCCCTAAGTAAAGCAGATGCAACATCTGTGTCATCAAGTCCTTTACATGACTGTTCATCCTCAACTGTGGGTCGTGAAAGACTCAAAATTGTTCTGTGAACTCGGCGGGGATTGCAAGGATCCCTAAGATCAATTAAAAGTGCATCACCAACCCTAAATAAAATCGCAAACCCATAAACGTAAGGAACCTCAATAATATTTAGCGCCAAGGGTCCAGCTTCAATATACTGAGAAATGATATTAACAGTGTGTTCTCCAACGTCCCACTCCAATAGCATAAGATCATTCAAGACAGCCCCCATCCTGCAGTAGTATAATCTCAGATTATCAAATGTGTGTGTGTGTGTGTGTGTGTGTGCATGTGTGTGTGTGTCGGTGTGTGTATTATATGTCAAGATTCAAAAGATTCTTTTATTGGGGGCAGTTACCCTGACATACATCTAAAAGTAGGAAGATTCTGTCTCCGCTGTTGGTAGATCGGAAACAGCAAACTCAGACTTGTAGCTTAAAGAAACTAACAACCTCGTACATTCGTACCTGTTCAGAACAATTGCAAGTATAGCTTTGCTTTTATCCTTACTTAATCGGTGAACATCCTTTGAAATGAAGCACATGCTCCAAATTGTGCCATAAATCCCAGTTCTCTGTACATCCTGGGTAATACTGTCGCTCTCCCCTTCTCTTTCTGGTGGATAGAATATTCTCTGAATCATGACATATAAAAGATGAAAAAGACAAGAAAATATTTAGCAAACCACTACCATGTCATAGTAGGCTCAAAATCATTTTTCTCTTGTATTAAAGATAGAAAACACACATACTGTAAAGAAATGTGTTTTAAATGAAACATAACTCAACCTTGTCAACGATGTTGCTCCCAGCTGACATAGAAACAGAAAGCAAAGCCACCCGTTCTTCATAGGCACTAACAGCAACAAAACAGCCACTGCAAGGTCCAAAAAGTTAGAAATATCTACAAATTTTCACTTGACAAAAAAAGAGAAGAATTAAAAATATATGTTAATATGTGTGAAATTAAGTAAATAAAAAGAAACAAATAAAGAGATAGGTAAGACGGAGAATCAACAACAACAACACATCCATCATACAGAGAAAATTTCCATGCAACGAGGATGCACTTTTTTCTTAATGTGAAAGTTTTAACCAGGGTGTTCAATTCCCAAGACAAATACTATAAGCTTCTTAAAGTCAGGTCGACTAGTGAACTCTGATGTTGAACTCCAAACAAGGACTGGGCCTAGGCCCAACTAGTTTCAGTCTATAATGTCAAAGGCAGGCCTTTTGAAGTCCTCCCTTCTAAAAGGACCGCATGTTATATTGAGTCAGGTCTTTATGATTTAGCGCTGACTGGCGCATAAGAGAAACTGTCACTCGAAAAAATGTAATCTATAAATGCTAAGATATGATTTACATGTCGTTTAATATAGTATTTGTCACAATGTATCCAAAAGATAGGTATATACTATAGAAGAGTATAAAAGAGAGCGATCACTCTAATATCGTAAGTTCTAAGAATGGAAGAGAATATTCACTCTACATCCTCGCTCCACCACCCGACCCCTGATTTCAGATTTCCTGCCAAGCCACACCTTTTGCCCCCAACATAGATTTAGCTTCAGAGTGACTATTCTCTTATGTTATGTTCTCATCACACTCAGCTTTCACTAAATTGTACTTGCCCGTTTGGTATGCGTGAAATCATATGGGAAATTGATTTCCCCGCAAAAGTCGAATTTCCATTGGTTGGTTGAACCAAAATAGTGGTAAAATGGATTTCACATAGTAAAACCAATCTCCACTTAATAGAAAATATCTACCACCTTTCACATGTTAAAATCGGTATCCCGCTATCTCCCCATCTTTACACTCTCTTTCCTCGACGCATGCAACTTTCTTTGTGTCCCGCTCTGACTCTCTGCCTCCCTCTTATGATTCTAAATGAAAAAAGTTGTAGGTCCATCTAGTGAAGTCGCCATTAACGACTTGTTTCTCAAAAAATTAAGAGATCACATTTAGGGTCATGGATGATACTTTTTAGTGCCTTGGTTGGTAGTTAGGACGAAGATGCTTTAAACTCTCTCTCTCTCTCTCTCTCTCTCTCTCTCTCTCTTCCTTCATCAAAAAGCATTCAGAATTCTAACCCTTCCAATTCATGGTTGGAGTTACCATCATCGTTCTCCATCCAACAGTCACAACCACACAATCTAACCTTCAAGTTAGTCATCATCATCGTCGTCATCATCTTCACTTCAAATGGCAAGATTATTAACAAAACCTAGTCCGTAATTTCTAACTTTCTTCCTCCTTATCATCTGCCTCAGACTCAAGTGGCGTCAACAAGTATAAATGTATAATATCTTTCTCTTTCATCTCGCACATCTCTATCTCCATTAATCGAACCTAAAAAATAGCATGTATTTATCCAAATAAGTATATCTCCTTGTTACTCCAAAATCTCCATTACATCTAAAAAATGGGAAAGAATTTCCACAGGTGCACCCACCACCTGAAGAAGATAAAGGTTTTGTTTTCTCAAAGCTTGCGAACACATACATCTAAATTTCCCATAAGCCAACTTGGTTTTCTTTCTCAATGAGAAAAAGTTGATTTTCAAATCCAAATATTTTTCTCACGAAACAAACAGACCTTAGTTTATTTCAGGTTTAATTGTGTGCATGAAGTTTATTTGATACATTCAGATATCCTAGTTAAATTTTTTCTCTTTTTTCCAAGAATAAGCTTTAGTTGTTGCTTCCGCATATGAGTTAATTCACATCGATGTACCATTTTCAAAAAGGTAATTAGAAATTTATGAGATTTTAAGTAAACATGACGACAGAGAGTAATTTTGGTGACAATTATAACCAGAATTATAATTTTCTCAACATTCGAATAGAGACTCAACATTTTGGGTTATGTTTTTTATGAAAATTATAATGAATATATTGAAAATTATAATAGACTATACAGTAGGAAAAGTAGCAAAAACTGAAAGATAGGCAAGAGGGTTTGTTACATTTTTTTTTGAAACTTTTGAATTAATATTAGAAAAAGCGGAAAGTACAAAAGAATCGTGACGGAAAACAGTAAAAGGACCTGGGGAGGTAACCAGGAGCTGGAAACCTCCCCAAATACAAAGGAGCAAACACCCGATAGCCTTATCCCCCCCCCCCCCCCCCCTCCGCCGTCATAGGGAGGCGCAGCAAAACAAAGCACAACCACAGAGGTTCCTAACGAAACTGATAACCGAGGGGCTTATCCCACACCGACTCTGTTCGCCTTAAACACCACAAGAGAGGGGCTGCCACCCTCCCCACCTGCCCAAGAAAGCTCAGCATGTAGCAGAAGAAAGGCTGAGACATTATGCTTCAAAGGCCAATCCACCCAGGCTCGCGAACAATTCTTTTGATGCATCGAACTCAGAAAAGCAAGAGAACACTCAGGAATTTGACAGCACGGAACACAACTCCTTCGACACCCTTCTGACTGAAAATATCTTAGATGGACCTCCTAGTCCCCTGAAGTTCCCGCTTAGGAGGTTTAGAGACATGTAGACTTCACATCCCTCTTCCCTGAATTCACATTAGCAGTCTTCCTTTTCTTCATTGGATCATACATGTTCCATTCTAAGGCTTTCAGAGGTCTGAAACCCTTCGGAGCCCTTTTCTTCCTTACCATCAAGCTTGATCCCTTGTCTGCTTTTTGAAGGACAGCAGCAGAATCATTCTGAATGAGCTCCTCACCGCCATGAACTTTTACCGGAAACTCCTGGGTCTGAGTGTTCTCCAAAGGAGCTACCATAGCCAAAGGTTGGATTACTAGCGGTTTCTCTTCCTCTGAGTTTTTCCTTCGAATATTGGGACTGGACATGTTTTCCACTTGAACTACCGCAAGAACCTTCTCATTCTCCCTCCCTTCAGGTCCATAAAAACCCAAGTGGACGCCTGTGCTGATGATTTCGTCGTGTCCCCCCACCTGTCCCTCCTGCTGGGCTGCACTAAATTCCCTCTGCTTGGTCTCTAAGTTGGTGGTCTTCTCCACTGGGCTTTCGATATTACTCACCTGGTTCCCCAATACCTTAACTTTCTTAGGCCCATACGCCTTCTTGACCACCTTCCTTTTTCTTACGTACACCTGTTTATGCTTGGCCCATTCAGCTTGCTTTTTCAAATCCTTAACAGCTGTCATGATCTCTAGATTAGAGGGAACATGAGCTGTACTACTAGCAATCTGACCACCTGTCAACGTGTCCATACCTTCCTCACCAACTGTCACCTTACCTTTAGACAAAAGGTTGACAGAAGTAGTCCTCTTCTCTTTATTGCATAACACAGAAAAAGTTTTAGCCATTACTTGCCTAGTTTCGATTCCCGTGTTGTCTGTCAACCCAGACAACTTCCTGGTGCTTCTGTCTTCCTTAGACAGGATAGCATCACCTGCTGATGCCTTATCTTTTGATATGTCACGATCAAGTACTTCTCCAACAGCTACTGATGTGTTTGACTTCTCTACTGTTACATCCGTACCTAGTTCCTGGTTCAGATTTGACTTTTCAGCCAACAGACTATTACCGGAAATCATGTTCTTCTCCGATGAAGCTATCTTCCTTTCCTGGTTTTCCGGTGGTGATATTACCTGATCGTCATGCCTTTCTTCGGCTGCAACCTCTGTTTTGATCCATATGTTATAGGTTTCTCCATCAACTATCGTCATCTTTCTTTCCGCGATTGAGCCACGGGGTTTTACTTCAACTTGCACTGTAGCATGCCTTAGGTTAAGAAGTCTGGACGTTTCATAGTTGATTTCCACAATTTCCCCCAGGTCTTCCACTAAGCTAGCAAAGATTTTTTCATTCCATAGATGAAAAGGGATTCCAAACATCTTAACCTCCATGATTAAGGGTGTGATTATGACTGAGTTGCAGTTTGGTGTCCAATTCTTGATGAACACTTTTCTTCCTGTACTTTCTTCCTCCAGAAATTCGAGAGCCTGAAGGTTTCGTGTCGATTCCTTAGTCTTGACCAAAGCTACTCCCAACTTGATAGGTAGAACTGCTACTTCTTCTGAACCTATGATCCTTTTAACTGTTTGTGTCACCCCATTCCAGTGATCTGATGAAGTCTCCATAACCAAAATGACTGCTTCTTTTCAATCCATGTTATACATATCTGCATAACCCATGTTAGGGATTGAAATGGACAAAACGGTTTGAGAGGCGTATTTTCGTTCAGATGGTGGTTTGGGGATACCCCAAATACTCTCTTTGTGATGATTCCTGTAACTTCCCCCTGTTTGAGCTGGTTCTCCAAGAATATAGGCTTTTAGGTTTAATCGGTTGTTTTACTTTGCCGATGATGCTGTCTACCAAAGTTTCCGCCATTTTTACCCATCCTTCACCTTTCCTTCCGCTAGGTATACGAATGGCTTTTTTACTATTATAACCATCTCCCACTTTGTGTGCCCAAATATACTCACCTCTACAGTTTATCATGGTTTCCACAGCCACAAGTTTGTGCCATCTCTGTACCTACTCATCTTTCTTGCTTCTCTATTGTTGTTCCGATCTGAGGTAAGTTCCTTCAGAAACTTGCTTAAATGTGATAATCCTTCCTGGGGCAGATTAATAACCCATTCCCTGTGAAAACCAATCTCTGAGATGAAGTATCTTCCTCCTTTCAGTTTTCCTACACTCAGGTTTTTGTTTTCAACTTTAAGATGTAGTGTGTTCATATTCTCCCAGGAAAACTAGTCGGCAAACTTACCTGTGTCAGTCCTTCTCTCTCTTAGAACAGGGTTTATCTTATTGTTCCTAGAGGGTTTGTTACATCATCCAAGCATCCCAATTGACTATCATATCTAAGTACTATACATCCTTACATTCCTTAATGGCCTTGGACCAAGCAAAGATTGTCCCCTTAATATCTTTTATATCTACTTGACTATTTTTGTTTGCTTCCTTAAAGATCTTGTTGTTTCTATCCTTCCATGAATTCCATATTATGGCAGCCGAAATGATCTGCCAAATGGATTTCCTAGACTTCTTGACTTTTATCCCTGCCCATTGTTCCAGTGTGTCCTCAATAGATTTAGAAAAGCAACAATTGAGCTTGATGGACCTGAGGAAGTAAGCCCAAAGATCTGAAGCTACTTGGCAGTGGAGAAATATGTGGTTGATTGATTCTTCTGCTTGTTTGGATAATGCACATCTGTCCACTAGAATCATTCCTCTCTTCTTAAGTTGGTCTACTGTCTGAAGTCTTTGGAGGGTTGCCACCTACATGGTGAAGCTTATTCTCAGAAGAATAGGAATTTTCCATATCATCCTGATGGTTTTCGAGCTGGTCTTCTTTCGTAGACACCCTTCAGTAGTAATTTTTAACACTTAATATCTCTTCCTCTTTAATTTTCCATACTCTACAGTTGTTAATGTTTGAGGGGTGTATGGGATCAATAAGGTCTAGGAGATCTGTTACCCTTTGAATCTGCCACCATTAAGGTCCCTACGATATTGTATCTCCCAAGCTTCTTGAAGGGAGTTAATAAACTGAACCACTGTAGCCTTTTTGTTTGCTGCAATCAACTACAGGTCTGGAAAGGAATCTCTAAGGGTCCGTTTGATACGTATGAAAGTAATTGATGTGAAAACCATTTTTTTCTGATGGGAAAGAAAATTAAGTTTTTCTTATCTAAATTGAGTTTTAGTTGTTTGGTTGGGTTGTAAGAAAGATAGGGGAGCCTTTAAATTATTATACAAATTAGACTCTTCGGTTGCCCTAGCTTCATCTCTCCCAACATCAAGGCATATCAATTGAGAGATATCGACTGAGAGAGAAGGAATTAGATCAAGAACAACTAACGTCGTAGCTTCATCTCGCCCCAATACGAAATAGTCGATTGATGATGGTTCAAAAGAAACCTGGTTTAAGCTTTAACAAAACAACTAATTTGATCAAGAACCTTCTCTAATCATCATCTCGTAAAATCGATCGATTTGGTCATGGTTTTTCAAGATTTGGATTTTGAGAGAGATTTGAGAGAGAGAGTCTAAGAAGAATAGATTTGGTCATGATAGCTTCAACAACACAATTAGTTGTTCATGATAGCTTCAAGATATAAGTTTAGGTTTTTCAATTTGGGTTTAGCTTCAACAATACAATCGATTGTTCATGGTAGCTTCAAGATATGGGTTTAGGTTTTCCAATTTGTTATTAGCTTCAACAATACAATCAATTTGGTCTTCATACCCCAGTGCATGCGTTTAGCTTCTGTGCCGCTATCCCAAAGAAAGTTGCTCGTCTTTTTCTCCATTTCTTTCAAGGTCCCCATTGGAATCAAAAACAAATACATGAAATACAGAGGAAGGGCTTGTAATACTGATTTCAGCAGGGTTAGTTTTTCTCCACAAAATAATGTACTTCCGTTCCAAGATGCAAACTTCTTGTTGAGTTTTTCAGTTACAGGATCCCAGAGGTTCTTGGCTCTGTAATTCTCTCCCAAAGGAAGCCCCAATAGGAGGTTGGGAGCACTCCTATGAGACATCTGATATCCTCAGGCTGGGATCAGTTAGACATCCGATGTTAACCTTTAGACCCGATGCTAGCTCGTAGCAGATTAGAATATCTATAAGCTCCTTAGTTGATTCCTGATGTCGTCGATGAAGAACAAAGTGTCGTCTGCAAATTGTAAATGGTTAATGGCTTGACCCCTTTCACTTACTTTGAAACCCCTAATCCAATTTAGCTCCTCTGCCTTCTGTAAGCAGTAACTCAGTACTTACCCCACTGGCAATGACCATAGGGGATACCAGATCTCCTTGTCTGAGTCTTCGAGAGCTCTGGAAAACTGGAGGATCTACCATTTATTAGGATAGAGAATGCAGCAGATGAGATACATCCATAAATCCAGCTTCTCCGTCTGTAATCAAAACCCATTTTCTTCAAAAATTCGTACAAAATATCCAACTAACTTTCTCGTAAGCTTTTCCCAAATCAGCTTTGATCATAAGTCCTATCTTTAGATCTTTCTTTCTAGAACCTATCAGTTCATTAGCTATAAGGACACCATCCAAAATTTGTCGTCCTTCCACAAAAGCTCCTAGAAATGGTGAGACAATATCTTCTAAAACAAGGGCCAACCTCATGGCTAGAAGTTTTGTGACACTCTTATAAGGGCCACCTACTAGACTAATTGGTCTGAAGTCCGAGAAGTTGGAAGGTTTAATCTTCTTAGGAATGAGAACAATGTATGTCTGGTTAAGGGGCAAAATAAAATCAAGTAAATTTGTGGGCTAAAAATAAAGATGCCCCCTAAGTCAATCTTGATTGACTAAGTCTTTATTCCCCGTAGACTTTTTAGGATGCCCCAAAGCCACAACCTTTAAAGATGGCATATTAAGTCTGATTCTCCTTGATGATAAAACAAGAATGGAACATTAACACAGAACTAACAAACCAAATCGAATAGACTTCATCTAACTAGGTTTACATTCACATACCTGATGTTCACAAAGATGACAAGTGTCAACACTTGGTTGCCCAAGTGGTTCAAAGTGTTGACATAAACTCCAAAAACCTGGAGGTCATAGGTTTGATTCCAACGGGAGGTGGAATCCATGGTTATTGAACTTGGGTGATTAACGGTATAAAAAATACGTTTGTTGGGTTTTGGGCTTCTTTCATTTGTAGTTGGGCTTTAGGCCTCTTCCATTTGTTTGTAGTTTAATTTCGGCGGTTATTGTGTTTATCACATCTTGATGATGTATCAATGCCATGTAATGATTAACGTAGAACATAGTCCGTTTCAAAAAAAAGACGACAAGTGAAGCATATTTAGACATGATATAGGCCAAAAACTGCAACTTACAGGGAATCAACAGCTAACATTCGTCCTAATTGATGCCTCGAGTTTCCAGGATTTGAGAGTTGAATGTGTGACAAAGGAAAGAACCTGTGTAGAGCACATGAATAGAAAGTCAACTGAATTATTTGTTTCTACAAAAAAGTAAGAAATACAAGGTTTAGAAATGGAACTTGGAGAACCTGTGCATTTCATTGCAAAACATTAGGAAAGAGAGTTTTCCGGAATCAGAAAGAACAACCAGGAGGTCCTTTCCCAGTTTCTGATAAATAATAAGACGATGCAGGTAGATATTGTTAGCATAATGCGGAAAAATTGGTTTGTCTTACAAAGTTGTCCACCCTAAAATACGAAATTATGAAGACAGATTTTTTTTAGGAATTGATATTTAAAAAACCTGCTGGTTCAGTTCACAGAATTGTTCGCTCCAGCGTAGAATGGCAAGATCCTTTATGGTACCAAATACAGTTTGTTCACAAACAGACTGCACAACCCCATCATCACCGACTACCACCAACTCTAAGGAAGTTTCCTGAAAGAAAGTGATAACCATCAAAACCCAGGTGTATCTTGCTCCATGCATTGTAGGTACTGTTCATTTAGTAAAGATAATTCATTCACATTTGAAGAAGGAAACTGTTTCTAACCATTATCCTGATCTGGAAGCATATATTATTGTGGCTTAGTTTGTCAGTTTTTACCAGGTATTTAGTCTCCAAAGAGTTCATCACAAAGGTAGAAGTAGGGGAATTTCCTAAATCAGTGTTTGGAATTGAATTAGTCTCCATGGATGTTAATAACTTAATACCCCATTGTTAGGATCAAAAAAGATGACGAAAAACGAAGCAACACAAGGCCACTAATTGTTGAAAGGTCTAAAGAATGGAAAACAAAATCATAAGCAACACTTTCTTTTTTATTAAGTTCATAAAGATGATTCTGCAAACTGCCTTATACACCTCCTAGCCATTCGTCTCCAGAACCTTGGAAAAAGAACTGGTACCAGACGTCAACTGGAGACCCTATTTCCTATAACACACATCACATGTAATCATGAAAAAAAACTGGAATCTTAGGAAAGCATTGGAGATGGTACCTAAGCAAATAGTAATTGACATACCCAGACATAAAGTGACAAGAGTTTTGCCTTTTATCAAATAGCAAATTACTAAATTGCCTAACTGAAACTTTTTGTTAGATTAGGCCTCAGCTTAAAAATCTTGCGCATAAGAAACCTCTCGGTAATTCAATACAGGGCAAAATAGTATCTCAATAACAAGTAATATGACACTGGTATTTGCACATGATGGTGTTTCTACTGCATACTACCCATATGTCATCCGCACGCAAGGAAACAAAATTTGGTTTCGATGGAAATTTCTGTATGTCTGGAATTTCTACTGCATACTACCCATAGTGTAAAAACTTTACAAATCCATGAAAATGATATAAATACGATGCAATTGTATCTGTCAAGATATTTAAACCATAGTGAAGCATAAAAATCATGTATATAACGGATTAACATAAACTATTAGTTTGAGGGGACAATTAACAGTCACGTCTCACAGTAAATTCAAGGAATGAAATTTCGGTTTCGGTGGAAATTGCAGTGGATCCAATAGAAACGTCTCGGTCAGAAATCTAACAATTCTACAGAGATGAAAAGAAAAGAAAAAAAAATTGAAATTGAGAAGAAGGGGAAAAACCTTTCCGAAAACAACATCAAATGAAGAAGGAGAACGAAGATGTCCATGAACAGCTTGAAGAACTGAACTTCCTTTAAGTACGCATTTGGCTAGATAGTGAAGACCTTCGTCCGAATCTGATTGATCACAGTGATTAGTAGTAGTGGCAGCAGACGATGAATCCTCGTCTGCTCTCCCCATTTTGATTTCTTATTTCTGCAACTCAACTTCTGAAAGATTGAAATTCTAGGGTTTATTTCGATTGAAGAGATTTTGTGTACTGTGTTTGTTCGGAGTTGGTATTAAAGATATTCTTTCAGGTAGTAATTTCTAAGGGCTTCTCTGATGAACGAGACTAGACGAGGGTTTGTCAGGCGACTTCCGATATGGGGACTGCGAGGGTTACAATTAGGAGAATGAGTGTCAATTTGTATTTTTCAGTTTCTATCTCCTCTATTGTAACTTTATTTTCCCTTCTGCAAACTTATGAAATATAAATAATACGATGTTTACAGTTGTTTAAAAAAAATATTTAAACACGAGACATAAAATATTATTAACACCGTTAAAACACATGCCTGATAGGTTATGACTTTTGAGTCAGTTTTCGTTCACTTACTTTTGAGGTATGTAAGGAAAATTACGCAACTTTGTGCCCCTTTGGAATATATACCCAAAAATTTGGGTGTTCTATTCCAGATTCTTGTGTAGACTTTGTTTATTTAACTCTAAGTGGCCTTCTAATGTTAGGCCTCATTTGGACAAGCGGAAATTTTTGTTAGCAGCTTTTTTAAATAGCACTTAATCTTAAGTGCTTAAAAAACCTAAATGTGTTGTTTGGCAACCAACTGAAAAAGCGTTTTTCGACTAATAAAAATTACTTCCACGTGTTTGGTAAAAAGAAACTAAAACTGCTTTTATGTAAATACATGTTTAACATTTCTTAAAGATAAATTCATCTAATTATCAAATTTAACACATTATTATATAATTTAATGGATAAAAATACTGAAATATTCGAATGAAACATTAAAATAAAGTATATATAGAATAGAATTTAGAAACTTAATTAGTCGATGCCCAGTTTCCGATAGCTATATCATTTGCAATTGAATCGCGAACGAAATCCATTTGAACTTGATGTTGTTGATTAAATGATTGTGATTCTTCGTGTTCTTCTTCATGTTGTTCTACGTTATTATCACCATATTCAACTGTTTCAGTGTTATATTCTATTAGTAACCAATCTGTAGCCATCTCTTGGCGTATGAAGTTGTGTATCGCCATGCAAGCCACAACTATTAATACTTGTGTTGTGTACTGATATGACGGCATTGATTTAAGAATTGGAAATCGCGCCTTTAATACTCCGAAACATCTCTCTATGACACTGCGCAATGATGAGTGACGATGATTAAATAATTCTTTTCGGTCTCTAGCTTGACCGCTGCGTCGAAAATCAGGAAGATGGTAACGTACACCACGAAATGGAGCTAAATAACCATTCATATTCGGATATCCGGCATCAACCACGTAGTATTTACCTAAGATAAGATAAATTTATTATAACTTTGTGTAATTAAAAAAATTAGATAAACCAACACAAATAGAGAATTACCTGAAGGTGGATGTGGAAAATTCGTTGAAGGATTATTGATTGTTTCTAATAAAACCTTACAGTCATTAGATGTTCCTTCCCATCCAGCCATCACAAAAGTAAACTTCATGTCAAACGAACATACTGCCATCACATTTTGTGTGCATTGGCCTTTCCTCCCCCGAAAAGGTACTTGTTTGGCCAATGGAATATGTGCACTTATATGCGTTCCATCAATTGCACCAATGCAATCCTACAATCAAAAAATAATTTTAAAATTGAAATGATACAGATTAAATTATTTTACTTAATAATAACTAAATGATATTGTTACCTTGAAAAATGGCCAATATGTCGGATTATGACGAATATGAGTAGGGACTACGTCAAATGAAGGGGGCTTTATGATTGAAGTAGCAAATTCAGCAATGGCCTTTAAAACGGAATTGAAGTGGCGGCTAATAGTTTCTCCAGAGTGTTGAAAACGATCACACATCATTGAATTTCTTTCATTATGACCAATAGTAATAAAAAATATTGCCATTTGTTCCTCAACTGAAACATGCCTCGTATTTTTCAGAAGTCCACGTTCTCTGAATGTGTGGCATAATCGTATGAACACATGTTGATCCATCAGCAACAAATCACGACAAGGTTGAGGGTGCCCATGTAAAAGTTCCATAACATATGCATGTCCTCTTAAAACAGATTTTCTAATTGGATTCTTGATTATGTACTTTTGGCTATAATACTCGGTTACACTAGCATCTGTGAGAATTATAGCATCTTCTTCGTCGGAATCCATCGATATTGTAGATGACAAGAAAGTTCATTATAGAGTAATATAAATAACTTATAATGAAAAATTAAAATGAATATCTATGTCATGTCATACTTATACTAAAAGAAAACAAGTTATTTCACTGTTAGAAATTCTAAAGTAGCATATCTAAATTATACGAAACTAAACAAGAAATATTATCTTCTAACTACAATGTCGTCTTTGTAACCATTCAAATCGAACTTCAGGTGGAAGCGACATAAATACTTCTCTGACATCTTTGTCCATGAACATCTTTATGGCGGCAAAATATAATTCACTTCCAACTGGTACCACTTCTTTCATGTCGGTCAACGTCTCAATGCACTCTTTGGTTGTGTACATTTTATCTGTATTTCTTGTTCTATTCTCAACTGCCTCAACTAATCGTTCCACAGAGCTGCTGATCTTCGATGCTCAAGACAATCTTCGTCGTTTTTGACCTTGTAATGAGCGTCTAGTGCCACGTTGAGTTTCATTCGACTCCAAATTTACATCATCCTCTGATGATTGTTGTTGTGTTTCATTGAATTGTGCATCATTTGTTGATCGCGTTTCATAATTTTCAGGGTTTCTTTGGGTTTCTGCATCCAAATTTTGGAGAAACGATGGCATTTCACCAGAATTAGGAGTAAATATTACTTCACCAACAGCTGTTGTGCCCCCAAACAGATAATCAAGTTCTTTCTCATATTGAAGCCCTGACTCGCGAAATTCTGCAGCTTTTGGATATGTCTGTTGTAAAGACAAATATATATTAATTTAACATAAAAACTATTCATCATTGAATTTAATGTTAATGCAAGATTTTACCTTGATAAAATCATGCCAAAAATCATCTCCAGCAGAAATGGTACCAGCTATTGGATCCCAACCTGAGCCTGTGTTGTTAATCAACTTATGCCATAGTTTCCATTGTTCTTTTGTGGTATCCCAATGATTTTTCATCTTTTTTCTATCATACAATTTTTTTGTCTTTGTAAAAAATTTATCACAAAGATTTTGATAACCTTCTTTATTCAAGTGTGTCCCTGGTCTGTTACCCTTCTGTACTTGCTCTAAACATAAATTAACAAATACTTTATGGAGTTCAGGAGTCCAGTTTGCCCTAGTCTGAGTGTTCGTTCCCGCCATCTTCAGTAAATATATAATATTAGATAACTAATGAATATGTATATACATACATGATAAACATTGCATATGAACAGTATGTGGACCCATATAAATGAATAAAATATATTGACCCATATTATATCAAACGGCATATAAAATTTTTGAAACTATGTATACAAATAATGGAGTATAAAATTTTGCACACATACATGTAATATATATATATATATATATATCACTAGAATATGAATTGATATATTATTTCTTTATGTATATACATATAACCTAGAGAGAGTTATAGAAAAATATAACCTAGAGAGAGTTTAGGATTAAAAGAGTCTAGAGAGAGAAATTTTCAACTAATAAAAATAACCATTGATTTAAATTAATAAACAAGTGGAGATGAAACTGAAGGAGTTGAAGGAGATGTCCTTCGACCAAGGTGACAATGCGAACAAATTGTCGGATAGGACAATTGATGTGGAAGATCATCAAGTCCGATTGATTTAGGGATCGTAGAGTTGTAGCTAGAGACCAACTACGATCGTCGAATTACGAAGTAATTCGCGGCTAACTTCGATCGGATCCTACAACGGGTTACACATAAGAGTGACAAATTGATCTAGGATATGACTAGTGGGAGTGAGATATAATCATGGGAGTGTCCCATAAACATATCTCATAGGCCTAAAAAGGAATTAGGCAAAGATAGTACAAAAAGGCCAAAAACAGGGTTTTTGGGCCTAGACCGGTTCGGGTACTTCTAGGACTCGGATTGGGCTGAATTTTGGAGGGTTAGTTGCTGATATAATAAACATTATATCTGCCAATTTTCGTGGTGTTTGGGCACCTCCTCCTTAGGGAATTGAGAAAATAACAATAGTTGCTATTTGCGACTATTTCCCTAAATCTTATTCTAAAGGGTGTTTTAGGAAATCTAAAAGGAGGTGGATTCTTATTAGGGTTCTATATAAACACTCTTAGGGCAGAGAATAAGGTGTGGAATTTCTCTCTAAGCTTTCTTACTCTACCACATCAAGTAGAGAGGAGAAAGTGAGCTAATTCCCATTAACTATCAATCTAGTCAAAGAAGAAGGTGTTCTTCTTTTCCAACCACCATTGGTGTGCTAGCTATACAACAAGGTGGGAGATCAAATTGATTGCTCGTGTCCCAAGTAGAGGAGCTACACTTGAAGCTCTTGGTCTTCTTCAATCAATTCAACTAGTTCGAGGGAAAAGCGATTAAGGTAATCTACTATCTCCATTAGATTAATTACTAGTTTTACATGTGATCCTGGGAATACTAGTGTAGACATTAGATGTCATATTTCCGCTATAAACACTAGTAGAAGGGTGTAAATCCCTACAGTGGCGTCAGAGCCTCTTGCCATTAACTAGTTTTTGCTAAGAATCGAACTAATTCATATGCTTAATAGTTTGAAAATTGAGTTTATAAAAGTATTTTAAAAGATGTTTTTAAAAGAATTTTAAACTCATAATTTGATGGGATTCAATAAATTTTCAAATTGAGAATCGAATTGATGATTAAAAGTGTTTTAAAAGACTCAATTTCATTGAATTTCAAACTAATCCATGCTTGATTATGTTGATAGTTATATTTAAAAAGGTTTTAAACATAAAATTTGATTAATTATGAATTGGATTCAAAGATTTTTCAAATTGATTTCAAAATTGTTCTTTGAAAAATTTCAAAAACCTAGATTTTGATCCAAAATTGGTTTGATTAAGAGTTGTTTTTTAAATTTTGGAAACTTTTGAAAAACAAAGATTTGGAATTTTTAGAAGTGTTCTAAAAAGAGTAGTTTTTGAGTTTGGGAAACTCTCAAAACAAATTTGGAAAAATTTAAAAAGTTTCTAAAAGTTTTGAAAAATTTTAGAAGTGTTCTAAAAGGAATTTCAAAAATTTAAGAAAAGTTTTAAAATTGGAAAATAGCAACTTAAAGTTGCATAAGAAAAAAAACAAAATTTTCTTTTTGGAAACTAGGGTTTTTCAAAAACCCTAGTGTCCGGCCAGGAAGCTTCCTGGCCGGACCAGAAGCTCCTGGATGCGTCCTCTGGACGCGTCCAGAGCAACTGCTGAGACGCGTCTTGAAGACGCGTCCAGAGCAGCTACTAAGGACGCGTCTAAGACGCGACCAGCAGCTGCGAAGGAGCTTCCTGGACGTGTCTAGGACGCGTCCAGAGCACTCGACCAGACGCGTCTTGAAGACGCGTCTGGGAGGTTCTGGGTGTCTCGGACTAGTCCGAGACACCTAGTGCTGGTCCGGTCCAGTACCAGACACGTCTAGGACGCGTCTGGTACATGGACTAGCGTCCTGGCTCCGGTCAGGACGAGACCAGGCCTTGATAGGCCTCGGCCAGGACATGCCGGCCCTATGGGTCGTGCTATGTCCGGACCTTGTCCGAGCCCTTTTTTGGGCTTGGGCCGGGACTTGTCTAGGACTTGTCCCGGGCTTTTTCGAGGCTTTTCGGACCACGAAAAGGGACCATCATTCGAGTGGGAGTTTTTGCCAAAAATTATTTTCCGATTCCAACCAAATAATTCCAAAATCAATCCGGGCCATCCAAGAGCCCAAAACGGATTTCTCTTTAAATTGATTTATGAAATCATTAAGAATCGAACCAATATTTTTTCCGAAATTGACCCGGGCTTTCTCGAGCCCAAAACGGAGTTTTTCTAAAAGATGATTTTAATCATAAAACATAAAACCGGAAAGCACCATTAGTTGAATTCTTCGAATTTAGACTTAAGGTCCGCAATGTGACATGTGATGTCAACAAAAGTATCTCCCAAGATAATCATGCATATATAATTCTTAGCCTTGATATATTATATGATTGCATGTGATGTGAATGCGGGAAACTAGTATGGCCATAGATTTATTTCCTTATTCTTGTTTTAAGCACGGATGGGTGCATGCTTTGTAATTAATTTTAATTTCAAGTTTATACGATCTGCGAATCGTTAGAGTCTTGTAATTAGAGTTTAGGGTCTATGAGTCCATTGAAGAAACTCGAGGATGAAATCCAAAGGCGAGTGGGAGAAATCAATGGAGGTTCAAAGATGGCGATCCAAGACGAACCAAAAGGCGAAACAAGAAGAAAACCAAGGGAGATTAGATCTTCTAGGTTAGGGGCCATACTAGGATCCATGTCTGCTTGATTTACTTTCTCGCGCGCATTTACTTACTTATTTACGCTTTATGTCGTGGATGTTAGTTAGGCTAAATAGTTCACTATAACAAACGCCAGACTAGCGTAAAAGTCCCCAAAAGTAATCTTGAGTAATCGCCTATCCAGATTAAGACACTCGTTGCGCCCTTGTTCGAGGAAGGTGGGTCGGCCTTCGCAGAGTACCTCCTCTACCTTGGGACAATGCGGGTAGGTCTATAGAAGAGGCCTACACGTCTAAATGGTTCTACTCAACGAGATCAGCAAGAGAGTCTTGGATACTCGAGGCAAAAGGATAGATTAGTCATTCATTAATGAAATCTATCAACCAAGAGTCATAAGGTATGATCAGTGAAGTAGTTCGCTCACCCGGAACGATGGAGTCAAAGGGTAGGGCCTTCGTCCGCTTTACTTCGAAGAACTGGGGTCTTGGAATCACTTATTCAATCGGGGACGATTTTATATTGAATAATGTGGGAAAACTAATGTTTTTCAAAAACGATAACGAGTTTTAAAACTTTGCCATTTCTTTATGTAGTTTTAAGATGACACAAACGATTTCAACATTGAATCACACCTAAGGGAGGTGCTGATCCACTTCCTAGAATGGAAGAATGAATCCGAGAATAATTCTCAGATTCAAAAGGAAGGTCACTAGAATACCCAATCCCAATGTTGACTCATACAAGAGAAGGTCAAAAGCCATTTCCAAGCAATCGTATAACATTCTCTTTGGAAGAATAATGAATGCTAGCATAACCATTAAGACAAACTGAGGAAGAATTTTCCACAGAAGTCATAAATGGAGAGGTACGAGACCTCCAAGGCAATCTGAAAGTCATCCTAACGGAAGACAACAGAATACATCTATCACCCAATTCAATATTGATTGAACAAAGATAGATAAGACCTTAGATGAGTCACTCAGGTTGTTACAAACAAACTGAGCAGAACATACGGGAATATCCAGTCTAAGAAAGGTTCTTGAGATTTGGTACAAAGAATCTAAGAAATAGATTCAAAAGGGCAAAAGGATCAGTCAAGTGAGACAAACATTTGATCAAAGAAAAGCAGCTACCGAGTACATGATCAAGAGTATTTCTCATTACTGTGAATGTTTCTGAACAATGGCTAGACCATTTAAAAGGAAACTACCTTTAGCACCTGGAGGACAAAAGGAATAGAATTATGAATTCCGATTCCGTATCCTTGTTAACAAAGTTAAAAACAAGTATCGTAAAATTCCTTCATCAGGTATTTAAGACCAGATGAGCGGCTCAGTGGGAGCTCAAGGAAATCACATACTTGACTAAAAGAAGTAAAGATCCAAGAGGGAGCAGAAGCAGTAATGCTAGGGATGCTGAAAGGGATCGAAGTCTTCTTTTAGACACTGATCTAGCTTAGAACTTAATAGTGATTATTTTGTTCTTCTAGAAACGTCTGATGTTTTAAACCAGTGATAAAATTAACTGAAGGTTAACATTGATAATGGCTAAAATCAAGAGATTCAAACTCATTAAACTTCAGCATTGTCAATTGGGTCTTAAGGACTAATTGACAAAGTCACCCTTTTCAAAAGGCATAAAGACTAGTAATCTATTAGGACTCATACGGTGTTATGCAGACCTATAAGTTTACTTGCAGAAGCTAACGAGAGAAACTTCAAATACGTACTCTGACAACTTCATAAGTATGGAAACGTACAAATCATAAAGTATAAGTCAGAATGTTTGAAAGGTTCAAACAAAGTACAAACCGAAGTAAAGAATCACTTTGACAAGATAGTGAAAACTTGAGTCAAACACTTGATAACCATCAAAGGAGTTGAGAAACAGTTTCCCAACTCTGCTCCATGGAACACATCCGACGGATGGTGGATTCAGTGGGAGCAATCAAACATTGCTATGCATAATTCGATCAAAGATGGGTTTAAGCCAGTCTTCCGAATATTTTGGGACATATTCTATAAACGATTGTTTTCACAATTAACAAAATTCCGTCTAACAGCTAAGCTTGTAAAAGCATTACAAAACTAGCTAATATCTGACGCAATTTCTTTTAAAAGAAATTTGGGCTTCTTCCATAACTAATCAAGAGAACAAAGTGTTTGTTGCTCATGATAGTATTCTTCTAATAATTAGCACACCTAGTAGTCTGGGAGAAAACACTAATTATTAAAAGAATAAGTGAGAGAAAAGTACAAGTCGATTTAATTCAATCATGAGAAAAATCATGGAGGGTCATGAAGAACAATCATGAAACTTGTACAAGTCGATTAAATTCGACCAAGAGCAACAAACTGCGGCTCCTCGGAAAAGGAAAGGTTAAAGACATGATCTTATAAACCCACCGCACAAAAGCGAATGTCATTCGCCGGAGAACTCTCAAAACAAGTGAAAGTGTCTCTAAAGGAACATCTCAAAGTAGTTGAGAAAATTCCAAATTGTTGTTCAAAAGCCCTAAAAGGTCAAATCTCAAAGACACAGAAAATAAAGGTTATTTCTGAAGAGATAAAAGACCTGCGCAGAAACGGAAACTGACTCTAGATTTTGGCTAGAACCCAAAATCATCGTGGAATCCATATCTCGTCAAGACATGAAGCTTGATAATTTAAGTCAACAAAAGACCTAAATTGGTTTTCCAAAATAGAAAACTGAGAAGGATGGAAACATTCGTGTTTCCCGAAACGAGACAAGAAGAATAAAGATTCTTCCAATCAAGTTATGTCCACAAGCATGCTTCAGAAATCTATCGACGGATTAAAAGCACGCAAGAGTTAGAATCTTCGATTCAAAAGGCAATCAGAGAAATTTGATTCCTGGAGAATGAAGAAAATCTTGAATCACGAGTTTCAAGAAGGTAAGTGGGAGTAAACAAACCTTCCGGGTCCGTATGCAGAGTACATACAAAAGATTGAGTACGACATAAGGTGTTGTATAACAGTAACGAACTGACTCAATAAAGGACCACACACAAAAGGATAAAATGCCATTTTGGGCATCTGAAGATCTATAAGCATAGATCAAAAGGATGATAGGATTAGAGAGACTCAGTACGCTGAGATGCTTGAGATCCGAAACAGAAAATCTAAGACTCGGAAAGTCTAAAAGAATTTCGACCCAAAAACTCATGACAGAGGGCGTTGTAAAACTCGGAGTCTAAAAGACACCGATGAGCTAGCACGCATGAGAGAGACATTTATGTTCGAAAACATAAAGTCAATCATGTTGGACATGATTAGCATTTAAACATCCGAATTCGGATTGGAAAACCGAAACACTACTTAGTACATCCTAGAAGGCTAAAGGATGAAGTAGTACAAAGTTGAACATGTCATCGTAGCAAACTTCCAGACATGGAAGGAAAGTAGGCTAAAAGTGTTTTAAGCCGGGAACTGTTGCAAATACTACACAAAGAATTAAAGGCCTTAACTCTAGTAAAGATTACTAGATATTATCAAGGTTGAAGATAGTAATCTTCAAATTAATTGATAATAAGCAAAGTTTAAAACCGACTACCACGGTAGTCAAACTAAACTGTCACCTTAGACATAGTATGAGATTCATACACAGTCTAAGGCATGAGGTATAATTTTAAACCTCGACAAGTAAAACTGAGTGGGTAAAAGGAGTTTTACGGAAGAGGCTCAGATTTACAACTCTCGTTATCAGAAATAATAAGAATTATTTCACCAGTCGTCTAAACTTGGTTTAGTGTTTAAACGACAGTCCATCGATAATAAAACGTTCCGAATAGGTTTGTCAGATACGTGATCTGATGAATGAAACCCTATTAAGTGAACTTGGAATAATTATTATCAAAAATCCCTGGTCCAGGTCATTGCATGGACAACAATGACTCACGAAGACTAGCACGGGAGTCGATGGGATAGCGCAGTTTCATGGGCTATATGAATAGTATATTCTATTCGACTACGTGGGTGTGTAAAAGGTTTATACACTGGATAACCCTCAAATGAGAAGTACATCACTCGTGATGAACGTCAATACTTTTCATAAAGACAATTGGAGAGATTCCTCAAAACATGAGTGCTCCACTCATCTTATGTAAGGAATGCCCGACTTTGGTTCCGTTAAACGCCGCGCCGTAAAAGGAGGTTATAAAGACGGATACTGGGAAGGACAGGATAGACATGAAGTTAAGTGGGAGCGCAAGAATGGATTGTGTCACCCTAATCACATTAGGTACAAAGTGTCTCAAGGCCACTTGATGAGTAGCAACTGAAAATGCGTGGCCGCGCTCAAACGGATTAAAGTTAATCGTTTGTCTTTTACAGTTGTACTCGGATATCAAGAAAGTCTGAATGACGTGACGTATCAGATGGGATACTAAATTGACACGGGAATCGAGGCATTGCACTTGTTCTAAGTCCAAGTGGGAGTCTGAAGGAGTTGAAGGAGATGTCCTTCGACCAAGGTGACAATGCGAACAAATTGTCGGATAGGACAATTGATGTGGAAGATCATCAAGTCCGATTGATTTAGGGATCGTAGAGTTGTAGCTAGAGACTAACTACGATCGTCGAATTACGAAGTAATTCGCGGCTAACTTCGATCGGATCCTACAACGGGTTACACATAAGAGTGACAAATTGATCTAGGATATGACTAGTGGGAGTGAGATATAATCATGGGAGTGTCCCATAAACATATCTCATAGGCCTAAAAAGGAATTAGGCAAAGATAGTACAAAAAGGCCAAAAACAGGGTTTTTGGGCCTAGACCGGTTCGGGTACTTCTAGGACTCGGATTGGGCTGAATTTTGGAGGGTTAGTTTCTGATATAATAAACATTATATCTGCCAATTTTCGTGGTGTTTGGGCACCTCCTCCTTAGGGAATTGAGAAAATACCAATAGTTGCTATTTTCGACTATTTCCCTAAATCTTATTCTAAAGGGTGTTTTAGGAAACCTAAAAGGAGGTGGATTCTTATTAGGGTTCTATATAAACACTCTTAGGGCAGAGAATAAGGTGTGGAATTTCTCTCTAAGCTTTCTTACTCTACCACATCAAGTAGAGAGGAGAAAGTGAGCTAATTCCCATTAACTATCAATCTAGTCAAAGAAGAAGGTGTTCTTCTTTTCCAACCACCATTGGTGTGCTAGCTATACAACAAGGTGGGAGATCAAATTGATTGCTCGTGTCCCAAGTAGAGGAGCTACACTTGAAGCTCTTGGTCTTCTTCAATCAATTCAACTAGTTCGAGGGAAAAGCGATTAAGGTAATCTACTATCTCCATTAGATTAATTACTAGTTTTGCATGTGATCCTGGGAATACTAGTGTAGACATTAGATGTCATATTTCCGCTATAAACATTAGTAGAAGGGTGTAAATCCCTACAGAAACTAATAAATAAAGAATGAATCTTACCTTCTGTTTCTTTGATTGGTGATAGGGATTATATGTTGAATTGGTAGGTGTTGTTTCCTATAAGAATGAACCTTGATGTTGACTGTTTTAATAGAGACCCTTGTTAATGCTTCCTTTAAAACCCTAATGAAGTGACCCCTTGCTTCTTTAAAACCCTACTATTAAGTTTGACTGTTGCTATTTTAAAGAGGGAATAAAACGGTAATCACCGTGAAATTCCTGGCTTCCCGAAAAAGTTGTAAGCGGAAGCCACAATTTTCGGCTTCCGCTTTTTAGAGAAAAAAGCGATTTATAGCTTTTTCTAAAAGTGCTTTTTTGTTACCAAACGCAATTTAAAATTTAAGCACTTATAAAATAGCTAAAAGCCAGCTTTCTATGGATTTTAAGCTAACCCAAACGTGGCCTTAGCTTGAGACAGAGTTCAAAGAAACTCTCACCTTACATTTTTACTTCATGTGTGCAAAAACTTGGGTCGATATTTTCTTTTATCTTTATTTGTTTTTTCATTATCCCAACATTACTTTCTATTTCTTCACGTGGACGATCTTACATAGGCATTCTTTCTCCTACCCTGTCACCACCATCACTGCTTAAGACACCTTCAATCTTTTTTATGACCTCTCTCCTTTTCTACCTCTATTTCTACGAAGGGGAGTGTCTCCCTCGTCGATATAGAGATAATTGGCGGAAAGAGGGGAGGAAAGAAAGAGAGAAACATAGTGGTGGTCGACCAATGATGATGGTGGGAGGAGAAGTTTGAAGGGTCGCTAATTACGACAGTCTGTCCATCATTTTTGGTGGGGTGAAGAGAAAAAATGGTTAAAGGAGGGGAAAACTTACATTTTCCACCCAAAGTTTTAACCCCCCATCCCCCAAAATTTCTTTGTTTTCCCACGTCTGCCCTAACATTACACTTCTGAAATAAAAATTCCAAGGGTTTTGGGAAGAGAAGGTGCTAATTGGCTAGGGTTTGGGTTTATTTTTTTCTCTAAAGGGGTAAGTTTCTTGATCCCAATTCTTATACCTTAGCAAGAATTTGTGTGTCTGATTCCCAAAATGGAAGCTTTAATGCTCCCATTGCCATATCAGATAGCCATTTTTGGTGTTCTTATGGAACTTCGTTTGATTTCTTTGATCCATAATAATTTTATAATCAATTAATTAACTGAATCAGTTCAAAGGGTATAGTTTAACAGGTCTTATAAGTGCTAAATTCAAGTACATTCCGATGAGTGTGATTTTAAGGTGGATCATTAATGGTGACCTAAAACTTGACTCCTTATAACTACTTTAGTTAGTAAGCCAATTGCATTTGCTAAAACCCAACCCTAACAACAGTTATGAATTTTGTGTTCAATTTGACCAAAACAATGGTATAAACCATAAGAGACTTAGTGGTTAAATTAGTCGAGTATCTTCTTAATTTCTAACCACAATGTATTTCTCCTGACAGTAGAAAGAGAAGGAAATGGCAGCCACAGCAACATATCCACCACCACCACCTTATCACAGGCTTTATAAGGATTTCATCCGAACCCCTAAATCAGCCCCCGAACCGCCACCTCCAATTGAAGGCACGTATACCCTCTATGGAGCGAGCTACACGGTGAGATTTATTTGTCCTTTAGTATATCTTTCATTCACTCGTCTTCGTTTTCTACGTTTCTTGCTCTTGGTTCAGTATTTATGAATTTCAGGACACTGTGTTTGTAAACTTTCTGTTTTAGTTGTGAAGCATATGCCCCAGAATGTGCGTCTTGGGGCTGGCTGGGGCGTGTGCTTTATATAGACTAGGTTTACCATTCATAATACTCTACTATACTTTAAGGCCTAATGTCTGAAGTTTTTAAAATTTTGGATGTGAAAAAAGTATTAGAATGTCTTGTATTTTAGAGCATTTTATTTGAACCACTAGTTGGTCTTTTGGTTGTCAGCCATTTGTTACTTTTTTATTTAGATTTTTCTGTTTAGTTGAATTGCTTGTGTTTTATCTCTATGTTGGTATTGTTTTTTTTTCAACCATGTTGTGTCATTTAAATTTTATATAATCAAAGTTAATGCTCATTTACTTCAACTGTTATTTTAGACGGATGATGTTCTTCCGAGCTTGGAAGACCAAGGAGTTCGTCAACTATATCCCAAGGGGCCGAATGTTGGTACGTTTCTCTCTTTCAAGTTTATACAAGGTTGGATTTGCGTGGTAATGTTCACTTCTGTTCTATTCTTAAAATTTTTCTGGATCTTTCTATTTCTGCTGAGATGGAAATATAGGATGTAGTTAAAATAAGTTACTAATTAATCCTCACAACGATATTATTGGATACCTTTTTTTTTTTGAGAAATCGACTGTGATCTACGTTAGTCGTTACAAGGCATGGATACATCATTAAGATGTGATAAGCACGATAACCGCCTAAGTTAAACCAATAATTAAAGAGGCCTAAAGCCCGAGAACAAAGAGCCTATAGCCCGACAACATCTACTTGATTTTAGTACGTTGCCCAAAGGCTCAAGGCCCTTAATAAGCTAAAGTGATCGTTGATCGAGCATAATGAGCTAGCAGACCTAAATGTGGTCTCACTTCTAGACTTTCAAAGAGGCAAAAATATTAATGAAGAATAAGTCTTGTTAGCTTCTCATTTTGAGTTTTTAGCTACCAAAGCCACACATATGGCATAGTGACTGGTCTTCACTCTTTTTCTTATCAACTCACTCAATAGTCGAAAACCATATGGTCTCAACTCTGTGAAACCCCCCCCCCCCCCCCCCCCCAAATCTATCCACCTTCATCTCGCTGATGATATATAGATATTCTTTTCACAATGTTTCAAATCAAATGGTGCTCCAACAAGGCTCCTTGAAGGCTTGAATTTCTGTGGATGCTTCTGGTTGGAAGCTCAACTATCAGGGGACTATGATTACTATTTCGCTACAGTAATCTACCTGATGATATATAGATATTTTTTTTTCTAATGTTTCAAATCAAATGGTGCTCCAACTATCAGGGGACTATGATTACTATTTCGCTACAGTAATCTACCTGAAGCTAAGTGTTGATAGGATCATATGTCATCAGATCTGTTCTACTTGAGTACAATCAATTCTCGTTCTGGAAGTTCCTACGCGGCATAAACTCAAGATATTGCAATTTGCCTGAATATACTCTCAAATTTATAAATCCTTGAAGATAAGATTAGTGGACTCAAAATTTGTTTTAAATAATCGGAGATACTGATATAGCGGATTTATTCTTAAGTTATGTATAAATTTGTCATGGGATGATTCATTTATCTCTCTTCTGTTTATAAACAATAAACTGGGAGTTCTGGTCCATCATTAATTTCTGCGAGATAATAAGCATATATGCTTAGGAAAAGTGTTAAGATAGTTTGTTACTATAGTATGGCAATTAAGTGATAATATTTACTTAAAATTTTCGGGTATATTCCTATCGGTTTTTATAATTTATATGCTATTATTATAAAAATTGTGTACCTGAAATTTGATAAAGTGCTGACAGAATCTTGCAAACAAGGAAAACTAAACAAAGTTCTTATCTGTTGCACCAGAGTTGACGTAATTCATGGTGGTGTGGTACTTCCCAGTTAACCTTAATCTATGTCAATAAGATGCACAAGCTTGCATAAGGCAGACGACGAGATAAACTGAAGTAGTGAGAACTGCCAATAGGAAGCTTATTTTCCATATCCATTCTGATATATATATATATATATATATATACAAGCGAATCACTATATACCTCCATTACATTCAATATTTTACAATAGATGCTTGATTGCCGTGAACCCTTAACGAAATTGAAAATAATATTTCTGGTTGGTATCTAAAAGATAATTACTTTTTCAGATTTCAAGAAGGAACTGAGATCACTAAATAGAGACCTGCAACTACATATGTTGGAGCTTGTCGATGTTCTTGTTGAAAAGCCATCTCAGTATGCAAGGAGAGTGGAGGATATATCTCTTATCTTTAAAAACTTGCATCATCTTCTCAATTCTTTGCGTCCTCATCAGGTAGAACGTCTCTGATTTCTTTTATTGTAACTTTTGTCTTTTATGCAATGTTATTTGAACCTTTACTTGCTATTCTTTCCTAAGCATTTGTTTTGGTTCTCTCAGGCCAGAGCAACCCTGATTCACATATTAGAGCTTCAGATAAAACGCCGAAAAGAAGCAGTTGAGGATATCAAAAGGTAAAATTTCGCTTTCCCCATTTACCTTTTCTTGTTCCTATTTTGTCCTTTTTATTTCACTAGCTTGTTTAGTTCTTGATAAAACACAATGAACTTAAGAAGTGGCTTAATTCAGCATATCATTTTTGTTAGCCTTTTCTTCTACTTCTTTGTTTATATATAATAATGTATGGCATCTTATAGCTCTCTTGTTTGGCATCGATGGGATAATCTTTTTACTGCAAGTTGATTGATATTTTCTCTTGCTTATACGTAGAAGAAGAGAAGAGGCGCAAAAACTTCTGAAGGAGTCAATTGGAACCCTAGATGGTCTCTAGACGCCATACATTACATCTCTTTCAGGTAAGTGAAGAAGAAGATATTCTTAGGAATTGCAGCTTGGATGTATTAGTCATTTCTCCTGGTTGTAAGTAACTAGAGTCTTTTATATTCTGAATTAGGTATGGTTGGATATACAGTTGCGGAAAAAGGTCGGAAGCCTGTTACTGTCGCGTTCATCAATCATCCGAGTCTGGATGACCTCGTGAATGCTCGAAGCTAGTGGTAGCTCTTTTTCTTAAAGGTCTCTGTTCGAGATTAGACTCAAAACAGTGGTAGCTCTGTTGGAGAGGTGCGTTGGTAAAGCTTGCATGCTTCCAAGTTAGGCCGTCACAATTGTTCTTTTCTAAGTTTCATCAGTATATAAATTACTTTTTTTTTTATCACATTTATTTTAATAATCTAGTTCCTTTTAAACAATATGATTACATTCATTAGTTTTTGATACATCAAAAAAGTGAAATGTGTTCATAGTCTAATAATTTTGTTGGTGTAGTTATGAATCAAGAGCCGAAATCTGTTCTCTTCTTTTATCTTCCGCAAATCTCTCTTCGTTCTCCCACGCAAATCTCTACTTTTGGAACTGTTCTTTTGCATGGATCTGTGTGTCTCTCTATCTTTCTCTCCAGTCTCCTTTTTTTCTTCTCTCTTTTCTCTTTGGCATATCACTCTATGTGACCTATCTAACTTTCTATCAAATCATTTGTCATTTTGTTTTTTTGTTTTTTTTGTTAAGGACATTTGTCATTTTGTTGTAAACTCTAATTTAGGATTGATCTAGACAACAAAAGGTAAACCCTGTGCACATAGAGAATATAGGAGTTTTATCTTCTGATAAAGCAATCTAAATCTGAACATTACTATCACAATAAAAAGAAATGAGTTATTCAGACATTGACTCCCAGTTATTTATGATAGTAGGACTACACCCTCAACATAAAAATATCTGACGCTGACTTCTATTCTCGATTTTTTCGTTAAATATCAGTTAAGTGGTTCACGTGTCAACTACATGCGTGACTTGTGACAAAAATACCCTTTATTAAATATTTAGGTTATTTATTGATATTAGGACTACAACCCCAACACAAAAAATGTTTAGGGTTGACTCTTATTCTCGGTTGTTTCGTTAAATAACAATTAAGTACTTCGGGTGCGGTTTCGTATTCCTCTTATTTTTATAAGTTTTCAGAGATAGTTTATATGATAGAAAGTTCATCCTGATGGGAAACATACAAGAAAAGCTCACGACATTATTTGACCATCCAATAAGTCTGGTTGATTAGAGAGATCATAGGTCTCACATATAATCGTTACATACAAAATCTAGATATTAGTTAATTTTAAACTTGTTAGTTTAAATATAAAAAAAAACTCTTTCATGTAGGGGTGTTCATTTAGTATCCGAACCGACCAATCCAATCCGATCCAAACAGATTTGGACGGTTTGGATACCGATCCAATAGTATTCCGGATTGGTTCGGATGTTAAAATGGCAAAAACGATTATTTTGAATCGGTTTATGTATTTGGTTGACGGATAACCGAACAAACCAAACCAAACCATTTATTGTTATTTTTTACATATTATACATATAAACATATATGATGGGAATGATGGACGGCTGAGATTTACTAGTTAAGTTAGTTGCATGTTTGTCAACATTGTAGCTTAATGCATGTGCACCAGAAAGTAAATGGAGTAGAGAATTGTAGCTTAATTCAATAGTTAAGTTAGTTCCACGTTTTTAAGTCGAAAGTGCGAAATTTTATATATGGTAAAATGTCACAAGTGGTTCGGTTATCTAACCGATCCAAACCGTTCATGCATAGTTCGGATCGGCAATCGAACCAAACCATGAACGGATTGGTTCGGATATAGATTTGAAAAAACCGAACTCTTCGGTTTGGACTTTGGATTGGGCCAAAAAGTCGGTTATCCAACCGATGTTCACCCTTACTTGGCATGCCCCTCTACATGTTTTCCACCAAACTGGATTGGCCGTTGGAGCCAGTGACTCAAGCGGAGCGCCAAGAGAAGAGAAAAAAGAGAAGGCGGGGGCGCCTATAGAGGCACCCAACTCTTGCCTCAAAACCTCTTCTGAAGCCGCCGCATTCTACCTAAACCTTGAGTCTCTCTTCCCCAACAGCAATTAGGGATTTTCTCTTCTTCACTTCTCTCTCTTATACTGAAAGTGTTCTTGAGAGAGAAAGTGTTCTAGAGAGAGAAAGTGTTCTAGAGATGGCACAGTCACTAGAGTTGCTATTGATACAGTTCTTAATGCCTGATAATGATGCAAGAAGACAAGCAGAAGATCAAATTAAAAGATTATCAAAAGATCCACAAGTTATACCAGCTTTGATTCATCATCTTCGTACTGCTAAAACACCTAATGTTAGACAACTATCTGCTGTTCTTCTTCGTAAAAAAATTACTGGTCATTGGGCTAAACTTTCTCCTCAACTTCGTCAATTAGTCAAATCTTCTCTTATTGAAAGCATCACTATCGAACATAGGTCATTCCCTCACTTTCAATTTCTTACTTTATACATAATATAGTGAAATTTGGATTCATATAATTCATGGGTTATTTGTTTTAAGGCTTTTTATTACCTCAAGTTTCAATTTTTTTTTCTAGATTAGAGTTTACTTGAAAAAAGATCATAACTTTATCATTCAGTTGCCCCTTTTTTGGGCGTTTTGATAATCTTGCTTAAGTGATGAAGTAGTAATTTGGGTTGTTGATGATTAGTTTGGTTGATTTTGGTATTTTTGCAGCCCCCCGGTGAGGCGAGCAAGTGCTAATGTGGTGAGCATTATTGCTAAGTATGCTGTTCCAGCAGGGGATTGGCCAGATTTGCTGCCCTTTTTGTTTCAATGCATTCAGAGCCCTCAAGAAGATCATAGAGAAGTTAGTATTATTTATAATTTTATACCCATTGGTGTCTTCTCAATGCGCCTAACAAATGAATGCTACATTATTGTACTTGCCACTTGATATATTTGTTATAGAGACATTAAGACGTGATATATTTGTTTATGGCGGTACAAATAGTAAAACAAGAATAGCCATATCTAACCTTGAACTTGAGAGATATTATAATTTATAAGCAATATTTCGACGAAGTAATTTTGACTTCTCTTTGTGATACACTTGCTCGCGGGGGTATCTTGGACCTGTTCCTTTAATGCGTTGTAGTTTTTTCATTCAGGTGAATGTCAACTAAGTACATATTTCTCTTAATTGCTTGTTTTAGGTGGCATTGATCCTATTCAGCTCTTTAACCGAAACAATTGGAAACACATTTCAAGCACACTTCGCCGAATTGCAATCTCTTCTATTGAAGTGCCTGCAAGATGAGACCAGCTCCCGTGTCAGAGTCGCTGCTCTGAAGTATAATTTCTACTTGCTAATATAATGTATTATATTATTCCCCAAAAAGAATGTCAATTGGTTGTTGCATATTGATATGTTACTCTATATACTTCTTGTTTTTGTTATTCAGGGCAGTAGGGTCCTTTCTAGAGTTTGTTCGCGATGGGACGGAAGTGGTAAGTCAATAATAGTTGTGTCATTATTGCCTTCAGTATTTTTTTAGTTCATTTCGGAAAATAAATGCTGATAAAATGCATTTTGTATTATTCCTTTAATCCTTTATTATTCCAGTCTCATGACCTAGGTATGTTGATAAAGTTATAAGTATCATTATCCGAATCCATACTCACCACACTGTGTTGGATAAGTGAGTGAAAAAGACCGGTACGGGGATGTAGCTGTAAAATGTGATAAAATCGTTAGTTTTGCTAATCAAATCGTTCTATTTGACTATTGCAACATAACCGATTCAGATTGCTTCTCAAATCGTATTCTGCTGAAGTTTAAACTTTCTGCTTCGTTTTATCTTAAATTCATACAGTCTTGACTCTTAACAGTCCTGAAACAAGTTGTAAATTGTGGCGTTCAGTTACAGTTAAAAACATTTACCCGTATCTGGCCATAAGACTAAGCGGCTTAAGGCTTTTATGTAGATATCTTATATGAAATAATGCAATAACATAACGAAGGTAATATTTTTGTAAACTTAGATAGGCATCCATGATGATAATCCTTTTAAAGGGAGTAGCCTTGTCGGATGTACCAAATAAATGGAATAACATATTTTGGGTGTATCTTTTGACTTACATGAGAGCAAAAAAAAAAAAATGAAATTTGCAATTCATGATTCCATCAAAGTACAAGTCTTTTTTAAACATACAATGATAAATTATTCATGCTGCCATTTACAGTTCCAAAACATTGGCTGTATAAATATTCTCTTGTTCTAGTCTTACGGATTCTTTACTTTTGATTAATCATTGTGTCACTATACAAATAGACATGAACTAGTTCATCTCGCTGTGGTCGCCTAAGGTGCCCCTAGAGTTAGTTTCGTGGTTTGGGCTGCTGTGCTTGGAAAGCTTCCAACGATCGAGCAGCTTCAAAAGAGAGGTATGCCTTGGCCAAATAGATGCATCCGTTGCAAAGAGGAGGGTGAAACAGTGGATCATTTGCTCCGTCACTGACCGAAAGCTACTCCCCTTTGGTCTTTCTTTGTTTCTTCCTGTGGTAGTAACTGGTCCAGTCCAAAGTCTATAGCTCAGATCATGGAGCAATGGAACGGGCTGTTTGCTAAAAGAATCAAGAAGGACCTTTGGACACTCATTCCTTTCGCTATAGTTTGGGCTATTTGGATGGACAGGAATGATCATACTTATAAAGATTCTCATGGCGGTTCTAGTTTAGAGGTGGAGGATATCCTTGTTATCCTCTTCCATTGGAGCAGGCAATTAACTTGGGCTAGGGACAAGTCTCGTTTCGACTTCGTCTCTAAGTGGGAGGACGTTTTGATTGGTTTTCTTTGTCCTGTCCTTGTTTTCCCCCTTTTTTCTCCTTATATTAATTCAAATTATTCAAAAAAAAAACTATACAAATAGACATGAACTATCTTTTGTTTCTAACACGACTACGTGCAAGCTTTCTCGATTTATAGTTCTTCTAAAGTGATTGGAGTATCAGAGTGTCCACATGGGTATTCGAGTATCCGGAATGGGATCTATTCTTCTGAAAAGGAGTATAATGCTTCATAATGTATAACTCACGTTATATTTCAGTGTACTTTACTTTATTAGACAGGAAAAGTAAATTTGAGTATCATGCTATGTCAATAGTAAAATTGAAGTTACGGTTAATTATTACAGATAATGACTTCTCAGTTACAATGATTTTTTGGTAGCTCAGATGAAGCTTTATCTATTCCAAGTTTCTTGCTGTACTTCTCTCACTTCATTTTCACATTTAATGTTGTATATCACCGACTTATGCTTACTAATGAGCTAATTTCCCCATAAGGGAATTTTACTTTATCCTTTGAATTCTCTTTTGAGTAATCCGGTTCTTATTCATTCGTTATGTAGGTTAAGTTTCGAGAGTTTATTCCTTGCATTTTGAATGTATCGCGGCAATGCCTTGCTAATGGTGAGGAGGATGTAGCTGCACTTGCTTTTGAAATTTTTGATGAGATCATTGAATCTCCAGCACCTCTTCTTGGGGATTCTATAAGATCCATAGTGCAGTTTTCTCTTGAAGTTTGCTCAAGTCATAATTTAGAAACAAGTATTCGTCATCAGGTAATAAGAGTGCATCAAACAATTGTCATTATATTCTTTGTTCTTGTCACTTTCGTTCCCCTGACTGTTTCTATGTTCTTATCTATCTATCAGGCTATTCAGATAATCTCTTGGCTTGCAAAATACAAATCCACTTCTCTGAAGAAGCACCAGTTAGTCCCTCCAATCTTGCAAGCCTTGTGCCCTTTATTTGCGGAATCAACCCAGGGAGATGAAGACGACGATCTCGCCGCAGATCGAGTTGCTGCAGAAGTCATCGACACAATGGCTTTAAACCTCCCGAAGCTTGTTTTTCCAGCTGTTTTTGAGTTTTCTTCATTGAGCAGCCAAAGCCCAAATCCTAAATATCGAGAAGCTTCTGTGACAGCTTTGGGTGTTATTTCAGAGGGTTGTTCCGAGTTGATGAAGAATAAGCTGGAACCTGTTCTGTACATTGTCCTAGGGGCTTTCAAGGATCAAGAGCAAATGATAAGAGGAGCTGCATCATTTGCATTGGGTCAATTCGCAGAGCATTTGCAGCCGGATATTATATCTCACTATGAAACTGTGCTTCCTTGCATTTTGAATGGCCTTGATGATACATCTGATGAAGTGAAGGTAAAGATTAAAGAACTAATACACACTTGAATATACTATCCTATTAGTTTTCGTGCTCACACCTTTCTGGTTCACCCTACCCCTCTTTTAACAGGAAAAGTCATATTATGCACTGGCAGCATTTTGTGAGAACATGGGTGAGGAGATCCTTCCGTTCCTTGAACCTTTGATGGGGAGATTACTTGCAGCCCTCCAGACTAGCCCTCGTAATCTACAGGAGACGTGCATGGTTTGTACTTTGTAGCTTTCATCTTTCTTTGCTGTGCACACTTGATATTAAATTTGAATTGATTTTGATTTCATTACTAAGTTCCATTCCTCTTGGAAATGTTTAATACTACTTCAGTCAGCGATTGGCTCAATTGCAACTGCTGCAGAGCAAGCCTTCATTCCATATGCTGAAAGAGTTTTGGAGTTGATGAAAATTTTCATGGTGCTTACAAATGATGAGGACCTGTGTTCACGTGCGAGGGCCACTGAATTAGTTGGAATAGTTGCCATGGCAGTTGGAAGAACGAGGATGGAACCCATCTTACCCGCGTTCATTGAAGCTGCAATTTCTGTTAGTGTCTTCGACATGCTTGCAGTCACTAATTTCATCAGTAGATTTTTGATATTTATTGATTTATGCAGGGGTTTGCGTTGGAGTTCAGTGAGCTTCGAGAATACACCCATGGATTCTTCAGTAATGTTGCTGAAATAATGGATGATGGTTTTGCAAAGGTGTGTAGCCTTTGTTGAATTAGACCAAGTTCTTGATTAACTGCCAATCAGCATAATGAATGACAATGCGAATTGTTTTCTCTTGCTCTAAACAGTACCTTCCACATGTTGTACCTCTGGCATTTTCTTCTTGCAATCTACTTGATGGCTCCGCAGTTGATGTTGACGAGTCTTCAGAAGATGATAATGGGTTTGGTGGCGTGTCTTCGGATGATGATGCTCATGATGAACCAAGAGTTCGTGGTATAAGTATAAGGACGGGAGTCTTGGATGAAAAGGCAGCAGCAACTCAGGCCATTGGCTTATTTGCACTGCATACTAAAGGCTCATATGCACCGTATCCTTTTTATTTTCTCATCTCGGATGGAAAAGTTCTATAAATCATTTTTTGGGTTCTTTGACTGTGTTTAAGCTATTTGGAGGAGTCTGTGAAAATTTTGGAGAAACATTCCAGTTATTTTCATGAAGATGTGCGCCTCCAGGCTATCACTGCTTTGAAACGTAAGTACTTGTACCATTTACATGCTTGTTCGATATTCTTGTTGGGTCTCTGCGCACAATCTTCGTTATATATGGTTTAATTATTTAATTATATTTTTTTTTTGAAAAAATTATTTAATTATATTATTAATTGCCTAGTATAAAGATCCTGTTCCACTTGGGTAGAATAGCCATACTAGGTGTGACACTGGGTTAGATTATCATAAGATGATGAGAACTTGTAAGATAAAATAAATAGGATAAAAATCACAAGTCATTTCAGGTGTCTCGACAGCAAAAAGAGACTTGTAAGTTGTGGCATCAATCTATATTGTATTAAGAGGCGAGGCAAGGCGACAAGGCTGCCAAGTTGCCGCCTGGGCGCACCTAGGGGAGCACCTCAGGTTAACAGCCTGCCCATTAATTTTCTTCCAATCCAAGTAATATACCATGTAATAGATGTACTAAGACCTAATTTTACTTGTATATTGTATCTATACAGCTTGATTCATCACTTACACTACCTAAAACTCCACACTGCTGCAGTGAGTTAGTACAAGAAGACGAAGAGAAGAGACGAAATTTACATTTTTTATTTTGAACTTCGCAAATGAGAGTTAATTTCATTTTTTTCTCTTCTGCTGCTGCTAGTCGAACTAGAAAAGTTTGTTGTTGGCCTTAGTTGATGTGTGGTTGGACTTCGTTTTTAGTCGGGCTCAAGTGTTTACGTAAAATATTAGTTTGGGCAGCCCACTGATATTGCTTTTTTAGTTGGGCTTAAGTTCTTTCTCAATGAAAGATTATTTTGGGCGCCTCTTCCCCTCAGTTCATCTACGACTTCCCCCAGTCGACCTGAGGCGCTCGCTAGGCGAAACTTGGAAAACATGGGAAACTCGTAGGCAAGCAAGTTGACCACCTTGCTCACCCTGCGCCTTGCTCGCCTAAGCATCACCTAGGCACGCTGTGACAACACGCGTAAATGTTCAATGAGTTTGTCTTTTAATGTCTCTTGATTGGAGATACTGGGAGGCTTCACGGACTGTCTCAAGTCGATTGCTCTGAACATCTGTAACAGCTCTACCAAATGCAATTTAGGAACGAGAATGTTGTATCAAAACTTTAAGGGACCTGCAGAATCATGTGTAAGAATGAAAATATATAGTGTTGTAATAAGAACGATAATATTTGTAATTATAGTGATAAAAGAAGCAAGCACTAAGCACATTGATCCTCATTATGTTATGTCCACAACGAACCAGGTTAAATAGGTATTACTTATTTTCTTTTGAACACAATAAACTTATTTCGTATTGGGTACACATTGAATAACGAGTGTTCGAATCGAAAATCATATTTACCGTGCTTGATATATTTGTACATATTAGTAGGGGGTTACCTGTACATTCTTTCTGTTAGCTTAAACTGTTAAAAAGATGTGTATGTGTAATCTGTAAGTGGTTTTGTATAGATATTTGAAGTTTCTAACAAAAGACTGGCATTACTCCAATGCTCCTAAAAGATACATGTAAATCCTGAACAGGAATTACTTGTTGAAGGAGAGGGAAGAGGAAATATCTTCCAAGCTTTTGCCCTTCAGCATCTATTTCTAAGATATGAGCAATTGATCTTAGTTTATACTCTGTTAATATAATATTCCAACTTTTTCCTTAATTATGAAAGGAGCACGTTCTACTGAAGGTTTCTACAGATATTTGATTACCTGAAACTCTTTATCCAACTGTTGCAGATATGTTGACAGCAGCACAGGTGGTGTACCAAGGACATAGTGTGAGTATATTTTCACCAAACTAGTTTAAACGAAAAGGTTTTGTTATGTCTGCAACTATGATAGTTGTGATGTGATCCACGACCACGAGTTCGTGTATTTAGCCAGTTCCCGTCATGTGGGAGAATTCCAGGCTTGATTTCGTTAACTATTATCTGTTCCGATAAACAGTTAAATGTTCATTTAAATGCCTTCCTATCATCTACCGCAATACTTCTGCTTTAGCATTCAGTACAGTGTATTTAACCCCTAATGCCCGTGTAGGCTAATTCTTGATTGGTTGTGATCTGTACACTCAAATCTTTCAGTAGATAACTTGTAGTTACATTGCTTGGTGCAAGTTAAAAGCTACTAATATTTTCCTGGTCTTGTTTTGTTATCCTGCAGGAAGGGCCAGCAAAAGCGAGGGAAATACTTGGTAAGAAATGAATAACAAGTCCTAGAAATTACTTAGAAGCGTAGTTCATTATTTCTCTTACCAGCTTATTCCTCTATTATTCTCTGCAGATACTGTGATGGAGGCTTACGTCAAGATTATGACTGAAGATGAAGACAAGGAAGTTGTTGCTGAAACATGTACATGTGTAGCTGACATAGTTAAAGATTGCGGATATATGGCTGTTGAGCCTTGTAAGTATGGTCTCAGAATCTGGGTGTTGAATTACACAATCTTTCGTAAAATGGAATTCTCTGATTGATGTTAAATGAAAATTTAGACATGGCTCATCTTGTTGAGGCTACGGTGGTATTGCTCCAAGAGAAATCAGCTTGTCAGCAAGTAGAGTCTGATAGTGAAGAGGAAGACAGTGATCATGATGAAGTACTTATGGATGCAGTATCTGATCTCCTACCTGCATTTGCGAAGGCCATGGGATCTCATTTTGGGCCCATCTTTCCAAAGCTGTTTGAACCTTTGATGAAATTTGCGGTATGTGGGGAATTTGATTTTGGTCAGCTTCACGCCTTCTGTTTGTTACTTCTGTCGTCTCCTCATTTTTATTATCTTTGAGCAGCGGTCATCACGACCTTCACAAGATCGAACCATGGTGGTTGCCTGCCTTGCAGAAGTTGCACAAGCAATGGGTGCTCCAATTGCAGGCTATGTCGATGTAAAAATTTCTCTCTCTCTCTCTCTGACACACACAACACACGGGCACACACACCTGTAGTCTCTCTCTCTCTCCCCTTTAATTTTGTTTTCACACATAGAAGCATGTCTTGTTTCAGAAAGTAATGCCCTTAGTAGTAAAAGAACTACTATCAGGAGATGCGACAAACAGGAGAAATGCCGCATTTTGTGTTGGGGAGCTTTGCAAAAATGGCGGGGAGCCAACAATAAAGTATCCTCATAAAAAGTTAATACAAGGGTGCTTTTCTGATTCACTTGTTGTGTCAATTATACTGTCCAAGATACTCTCCATTCCTGTTTACTTTTTCCTTGTATTCTTGATTTGTTCATGTTTGCAAATCTTTGATAGACTTAAGAGTTGCAGCTGTCTGTTACTGTTATTCTTTCGTTTCACCTTTCTTTGTCACGCTGTGTTTGGTTGGTCCTTACATCAAGACTAGATACTACGTTGATATTCTTCGTGGGCTTTACCCAATGTTTGGAGAGTCTGAACCAGATCATGCGGTTAGGGATAATGCAGCTGGTGCAGTTGCAAGGATGATAATGGTCCAGCCCGATTGTATTCCTTTGAGCCAGGTCCTGTGTCCTCAAACTCTAAGCTAAATAGCTAATGATGGTGAATTCTGACGTGGAAATGACTTTTCAGGTTCTCCCTGTCTTCACGAAAGCTTTGCCATTAAAAGAAGATCACGAGGAATCATTAGCTGTTTATAGCTGCATCTACAATCTAGTGGTATCTTCTAATCCACAGGTATGACTTATGACTGAACTCCTCTTCTTGCTTTATAATAAGAGTCATGCTTGGTGTACACCATCTGGTATTGGAAATCCAGGTCTACTTGGGCTGCTTCGTCACTTTTAGTTGCCAGAAATCCCCAATTATGGAAATACTTCAGTATTCTTAAAATTTATAGAAGAATTATTATAGTCTAAAATGAACAAAAATTATATTATATATTGTACTCTTACTTTTAAGAACTCGGGGTACTTGGGTCTTGGGGTAGTTAGGCACTCAAAAGAAAAGAAAGGATTATTGTCGATCTAAATTTTGAAAGTATGATTTTGTGGATATTTTCTCACCATTACTGCACTAATATCAGCTCAATTTGAAACTGGTAACTAATTTGTTACCTCAAAATTCGAGCAGATAATGGCTCATGTGCCGGATTTGATAACCGTCTTCGCTGAAGTTGTTCTGTCTCCTGCCGAGACCTCTGAAGTTAAAGCTCTAGTAGGCAGTACTTTCTCTCACTTGATTTCTCTCTACGGTCATCAAATGCAACCCGTCTTAAGCAGCCTTTCTCCTACCCATGCCAATGCTTTGGCTGCTTTTGTACCGAAAAGTTGATGCTTCATCAGACTGGTGTCCACATATCTCTATATTCTCTACTATTTTACCCATTGGCGTGTAAAAGAGGTGGAACAATCTTGAACAAAGATCACGGCCCAACGGAGGTATTGGCACTTTGAATTTTCCTTGCTCTTTACCCGTTATTGTGTTTCTCAATCTACATCATTCTAATGCTCTGACATGATCATAATGCAGGTTTTCCCTTTAGTTGTCTTCAGTTTTGCCTGCCAGGAGTGTCATTTTTTCAATCTCTGCTGCTTCGTTTTTTCGAATTTTAGGTTGGATTTTCCAAGGTCCATGAAAATCATAGTGAGTTTTGTGTTTGATTTATTTATTTAATAGGTCAATTTGAGGTTTGAGCATCTAAAATCATCTTGGGAGTGAGGAAGATGTGAGTTTTGTGTGAGACAAATAAATACAAAAGGGTGGTGGTGGTTGGGAGCTCTGTACCCATTCATTTGTTATATAGTTATTTATATTTTCCGATTATTCTTGTGGACGGTTTCCTGAACTTCTCAAGTATATTCAATTTTTGGTCTAAAAAAATGAAGGTTTTATAAGTACAGTAAATGGCTAAATTCTCTTATGTCTAGCTCGGTGTTTGGTTTCTTGTTGGAAAAATTCAAGTTTCACATCTTCAAATGATCTATTCTTTTCATCTTCATTGATCTCTATTGATAGGTCTGTTCTTGTCCGAAAACCATGAAAGAGAGACCTCTATGCATTGATACATCGATACGGTGTAATAAACACGATAATTATTGAATCACTACTGGTCTAAAGTCCAACAAAATTAATGGACTAAAGCCGATTCTTGGATTTGCATTTCCATGGGATAGAACCAAGGGTCTCTGCATTGTAGCGTAGATGGGTTTGGGCTACCAGTTGTTAGCAAACCTCTATCATTTGGACCTCTTCTTTCTTTATGTCATCTCTCTACTTCTATCATGCCTCTTTCACCTTTTCTTTGTTGCTATATCTCTTCCGTGATGAGGTAGACGAGTGTAAGAGGTAAAGTTTGATAGAAAAAACAAGTTTAACTTCCGGTCTACTAGTTAAGAGTACGAAACTGCTATAGGCTAACAAGAATACCGTGAACGTCCTAAAGACGGTGAAAACGAACTTCAAATGCCACGATAAAAAAAATCCTATAGGTCATCAAGAGTTGCGTTTCTTGTTCGTACACCTATATATTGCTGAGACAAATCTTGACCATAATACTACACACTACTGTGTGTATCAGTGAGCTTCGCTATATATTTCGGTGGGACTTCGCATACGAAAAATCTAAAACTTGTAGTACAATACTACAATGTCTTTGTAATTTGGTTAAAAATGCACACCATTGGATTAAATGCCATCTTCACAAGATAAAAAATTGAATATAAGGAAGGTGAATTAGGGTTTAGCAAAGTGGGCAGCAATTAGCGAGGAGAGATTGTCGTTGAAGTCAAGGGCAAATTAGGAAATATAAAATAGAAATATAGATTATAAATAGGGGATTAGGGTTTAGAGGAAAAGAACAACAGGGGGGAAAGGGCAAAAGAAGTCGGTGGATGTGTGGGTTTAAAGAACCATATAGTTGCACATACGCCGCAAGCACCTCCTACCCAGATATAGATTGAAAGCAGAAGCTTTAATGCTTGCATTCCTTTTCCATGGTTTGTGAGTTTGGCTCTTTTGTTACATTCCTCATCTTTTTTTCCTTTTTCTAGGTTTAGGGTTTATGTTTTTTTTTTTTTTTTTTAACATTTTGGGTTTTTGATTTGTCATTGTTAGTTTGATTTCCTTTTTCTTTGTTTATAGGGGAATCAAAGAATTTCTCTGTTTTAATGATTTTTTGTTTTTTAATTTTTTGGGTCATATTTTCTTGGTTAAAATGAACAACTTAGAATTTTTTTAGTAGTTGAAGCCATTTATTTGGTGAATTCCCTTTGGCAACAAACAGTGTCTTAATAATTTCTTACGTTGCCATCAGACCTATATTTGATCTTAAATACTCATTTGCACCTTAGAAATATGGTTGGGGACATACTTTGGTTTAAGTATTTCATTCCTCATCTCTGAGTCATGGGGTGGGAAGGAGCAATAGGTGTTTAAGTGTAGTGATTCTCCTTCCAAGTGAAAAGGAGTCTAATTTCTTACATTTATCTGACAAGAGGGAAGTGAACCATATGGTGATATGGTTCCAAATGTAAAAAAATTCAAATGAATTTGTAATGTTTGAAGAGGTTTAACCCTAGACATAGCCATATAGATTAGAAACAGACGGAGAGAATGAAACACATTTTCATCAAATATCACACGTGCCTTTGACAAATAAGTTCTATCATTCCCATGTCCAAGGATATACGGCCTTTGTGTATGAGGCTGTTAGAGCAAATCCAGCCCGGCTGAGGCTCAGCCACCCGCTCCAAGCCCAGCCGCTTTTAGCGGAGGCTGGGGCTCCTCCTTCAGTCGCCCCTAATGTTAGGGGCGACTGAAGGCTCCCCAACATGACCGTTGGGGAGTCCCAACAGTCATGTTGGGGTGATCCTAGCCGTTGGATGAACAAATTATTAAGAAAAACTTTGTAATAATTTTGTAATTTTTCAACGTAAATAATAATTTTGTAATAATTACGTAAATAAATAATAATGTTGGGGAGTCCCAACGGTCATTTTAGGCTCCAATTTTTTTTATTTTATTTTTTTAATGTAAATAATAATTTTGTAATTTTAATTAGTTTTAATTCTTTTTAAAATTCTAGGCTCCATTTTTTTTATTTTATTTTTTTAATGTAAATAATAATTTTAATTAGTTTTAATTCTTTTTAAAATTCTAGAAAAACTTAAATATTAATAATTAAAATATATCCCACCAAATGTCGTTCCCGAATAATTTTTCAACCTTAGAAAAAAAAAAATATTATTTCGAAAATAGTTCAAACACGTGTTTTATATATACATAAAATCACACACTTTCTTCGCACACCAACTAAAATTCCACACACGCGTTTCCCACATGAACAAATTTTTCGGCCTCAAGAGAGATTGGGATTGGAGCTGAATTTTAGAGTGCTGAGGCCAATAATTTTAGGTGAAAAAGTGATTTTTTCGGCGTAAGACAGGCTGGGATTGGACTTGCTCTTATGTGGGAGGAAAAATATGAAATAGAACATCTAGAAGGATAAGTAAGAATTTGTATTCACCTTTAGCAAATTCTTGTGCCTATTACTTTGAAAGTTGTTTAACCCTATTTTTATATCAATATCAGGACCTCTAGTTAAAGTCAGGTGCGAATCACACACGTGAATCATGACATAAAAACTCTTATTTACATTTTAATTTTCATTTCAATACTTTTTCGTCAATGACAATCACTCCCCTTAATTCGACTGCACCACCATTATCATCATCGTCTTCATTTGTTTCGACCTACCTAGCCACCGCCAGAATCTTCATCTTCACAAGTCGCCATCATCAACTTTAGGAGCCTTCTTTGGTTGATTAAAGCTAATTGCGTTAGAGAGCAACTCATAGATTGAGAAATCAAATTTTGAGAATTTGTTAAGAATATGATGGTGGTGGCAATAGATCGCCATGTTTCTTAATAGGGATGACTCCAAATTAAAATGATCTATGTTTTTGTAATGAGATGATTCCATTTTTTATCCTTTTTTTAATTCTAATATTTTCAGCTCAAGTTCAATCCTTGCTTCTTCAATGTCAGACATTGTTTGGTACCCGTTGTTCTTGAGATGCATTAATGGTTTGAAATACCAAAGAAAATGTCACAAACAGACTTTGGGTGTTGCTACTGAAAGACATACATGTCAAGATGAGAAACAATGGTGATAGTGCTGGTAATGATGGAGTTAGAGATGTTGAAGGTTTTGAGATTCATTATCAAGAAAAATGAGTTCAAGCGGTTTATGAAGATGAAGATTGTGGCAGTGTAGGTCGGAGAAGATGATGATGATGGTGATGATAGTGGCAGTCGATGAAGGTGAATGGTTGTTGATGAAGTTGATTAATGGAAGAAGAAGAAGAAAGCATTAAGATGAAAATTAAAATGTAAATAAGGACATTTTTGTCCTAATTTGCATGTGTGATTCGCACAATTGACATTTAACTAGAAGTTACGTTATCGTCCACGTGGTGGAAATCAAAAGTTAAAAGAAAAATGAGTGTAATCCTAATATCGATATAAAAGTGGAAATCAATGTCAAAATATAAATGAAGGCATTTTGTCTTGTAAATCAAATAACATTTCACTGAAAATTAACGTTTACCATCTGAATGTAGTTCTAATATCAATTTAAAAGTGGGGGCCAATGTCAAAATCTCGGTTTTAAGCAATGGAGGCCTTCTCATCTTGTTTTGAGAGTAAATATTTACATTTCTACTGAAGTCATCTAAGAAATAATCTAATACTTTATCTCCATCTTTGTTTTTTGATGAGAATCTCCATCTTTGTTGACACCATGCAAGTTTTTCTATGGATAATCAGATATATATCTGATCTACATGTGTATCTGAAAATTCAGTCATCCAATACATTACATATATTTTATTGCACATTTTGTGATGTCGAACATGCATCCGAATGCTGGTATGTCCACCATATCCACAATTCAATCCAGAAATATAACAAAAATGTATATATATACATAAATATTAGAATTTCCACATAACGCCTCGATGTCGTGTCTTAATCTCCACAAGGATTGATATCTTCCTTCCAAAAGTATAAACATAGGAAGCTTTCCCCCAAAATCGAGTCCCAAACCGAAACCTTTCATCACACTATGAAGAGCTGAGTTCAGAGAGAAACTTAGTGTAGTTGAATCAATGATGTCGTTGTTGCAATCTCAAGCCACCGCTGCTGCAATTGCTCTGTTTCGTCTGGAAGTTTTATCAACATTATTTTTTATCGACCTGTTCGTGGCGGACACCAATTCTCAACTTGCAACACAACATACGAGTGAAATGAAATGAGTAAATCTGGGTTCCTTTGAAGTTCCTGTTTCGTTTGCCACCGTATGTGATCCAGATAAAGGTTAATGTTTCGAAATGCACTTTGTTCCTGTTTTCCACCAAATATACAAAAGATAAGTATATATGTACCAAGTTTTATTTGCTACTACTCTATCCTTAACCATTCCTGTAAATTGGTTATAGGGTTTAATCCAGAAAATAACGGTAAAGCGGCTAAAGGCACCCGACGGGATTGGTATCGCCGATGGGTGCTTGTAAGCACCTAATATGGATTGGGGGGAGTCACCTAGTTCGCCCCAACCTTTTTTTGTTTTTCTTCTCTTCTCCTTGGGGTCCTCCTCTTTTTCTTCCCCATCTTCGTCGTTTCTCCTTCTTCTCCTTCGAATCATCATCATCACGTTATCATTGAACAACCTCTTTTGCGAAGCTATCATCATCAATCTATAATGAGGAGTTAGAGGGAGAAAGAACCTTGTTTTAGAGAGAGAAAGAAAGTAAAACCACAATGGAAGATCCTTGATTTTAAACCAACCTCGATTTATGATGGGAGTTGGAGAAGGACAGAACCTAGGTTCCAAACCCTTAATCCCAAAGCCACTATTAAAAATCCTCTCGGATTGGTCTCAAGCTGGTCAAACCGATACCAAGCCTAAGCTTTCGGACTGATAAGTCGGAAACCGTTTCTCAGACTGACCAATCCGAAAGCTTCCGACTGGTCAGTTCTAAACCTTTCAGACTGGTCCGAGTCTGAAGATTTGCTTTGGGTTTCGAACGGGTCGATATGATACCTTTATACCCAGGTGTCAATAGATGTTTGGGGTCAACAAAGATTGACCTTAGTCAATCTCCTCTCCCGGGTGCTAACAACAATTTTCGGGTGCATTAAACAATAAAGTAAGGCTTAATGTAAGTGACAATACCTTATCTTTATACCCAGGTGTCAATAGATGTTTGGGGTCAACAAAGATTGACCTTAGTCTGGGGGGTAACCCCAAAAAAAATCCACTCTTGCCCAAAAATTAGTTGCAGGTCCAAATGTCAGTTTTTTTTATTCCCCTCTTGCCCTTGGACAAGACATGCTGACGTTTTCCTGGAAAAAAAAAATGACTGGTAAATAAAATAATTTACCAGTACACGAAAAATTCAAAGTTTCAAAATTTTTTGAAAATTTGAAATTTCAAATTCCCGCCCAGCAAACCATCTCTTCCCGGTAAATAAAATAATTTCTCGTACACAAAAAATTCCAATTTTCAAATTTTTTTGAAATTTTCAAATCTTTTTTTTGAAATTTTCAAACGAAATTTCAAATTCCCGGGCAAATTTTCAAATTTTTTTGAAAATTTTAAATTCCCGCCCAGCAAAAGTGTCTAGTACAGAAAAAAATTTCCAAACGAAATTTCAAATTCCCGCCCAGCATCAGTAAATAAAATAATTTCCCGAAAAAAATTTCATTTCCCGGGAATTTTTCGGTGGTTGTTCCGTAATTTTCTGAACAATACAGATTCTGATGGACGGGTTGTCAGATTATTTTTCTGAAAAAAAATCGTTTCCCGAGAATTTTCGATGGCAATTTTGTAATTTTCGATGGCATGAACGGTAAATACTTTATTTTCTAAGGGCCCTTTACGTAATTTTGAGCCCCCAAACTGACACATTAGACCTCCCTTACATTTTTAGGCAACTTTGAGTGCGATTTTCATTTTGGCCCCCTTTTTGGACCAATGCCCCAATCCCTCAATATATAAATCAAAATTAATATCTGAAATGGAAGATAAAACTTGTATCTTCCATTTTAATAGGTTCCTAATACTTAACAACCGGCTGGCACACATCGACACGGCGACACCCCCGTACCTATTTTGGTTCGGATTACACACAGTGGACGACTGAGAGGCCACCAGGCAACAAATAGATAAAGCTCCGGCGCCATGGCCGCCCAAGCCACAATAATCACAGCTTTATCTTCACAAACCACCATTAACACCAAAAACAACAACCCTTTTTCAATTTCGTTCTCTTCCTTCAATTCAATTGACCTTAATCGAAATCAAAGATATTCATTCCCACCCATCTCACTCAAAACATTCTCCTTTCCCCACTCTCCAACTACTCCAAATGCATCATCTTTTGATTTCAATCTCTCTCCTCCAATTGATCACGACCTCCTTGTAACCCCATCTCTCTCTTTTGGGTAAGTATAACTAGACTAGTCTTCCTTTCTTATTGCTTATTTTCTTTGTTGGGTTGGTTGTTTTTCAGGATACAATGGAGGAGTTGGGGGCAAAGATCTCAGAAGATGGGACAGTGGAAACATTTGATAATGATGATGAGGCATTCAATGCTGCTACCATTGATGGTGTAGCTGTAAGTTTCATCCCCACCCACTTCTATCTTTTTTCTTTGTATTATGTTCTCTAGATGCCAATATATGATTTTAGCAGCAAATGTTTAGTAATTATTGTATAAAAAAACATGGATGCATAATAGGATTAGTGTGGAATAAGCATATGAATGCTAAACTTTTTCTCATAGTGGGAACACGATATTCGTTTTCGAGGCATTACCATGATAACTATTACACTATTAGTAACTATCTAGATACTTGCCAACAACCCTTGGTTGGAGTTGTAAGAGGTATAATCTTCCACCTTAGAGGTCAAGGGTTCGAGGCACACGCTGAACAATTCAAAAAAAAAACTATCTAGATACTTACATGGGTTCTTTTCTCATCCAAATACCATAGCCTATGATAGTCGAAGCGCCGCCAGCACAAGGAGTGTCCTTTAGATTGAAAAGGACTAATTAATGTTTATTGAAAAGTTCACAATTTTAGATTTTGGATCTATAATGTTATTCATATAAAGGGTAGATTGGTAGGTAGTCATATCGACCATCATTTGACTATTCTTATATTGCAATTTACCATTTTATACTAAACTTGAGGCGTTGAAGCTTCGAGGCTTTGAGTCTTTTGACTTGATTCTTCCTAGCCATCTATTGATCGAATGATTGACCGTAACTTGGCATCTTAGCTCATCAAAGGAGAGACATCTAAGATATACTTGAATGCTTATATGGATTTGTGAAAAAAATCTTTCTCTAAGTATATATTTTTTTAATGATTTTTAAATACTGGATGGCCTTTCATCTCTGCAGTTATTATCCTTTTTCGTATTAGTTAAAAATATACTTTGGTTAGTTTTACTTTAAATGTACATTTTTTTTGAACTCCATCTCTCCGTGGATTTATGATGGAATTCCGCTCAATACCTCTGATGTCTTAGGTTGCGGATCTTACACATTTTGGTCGCATAAGAGGTAAATTTTTATCCATATCAAATCCTTCTATTGTCGTCATTTACTATATAAATTTTAATATCACTTATTCACTATCATCCTTTGACTATTTCTTTGATAAAATTGCCGACAATAAATGTGATCTGCGTATGCTTACTCTTAACGGGTCAGATAGAGATGTTTTAGTAACACTGAATCCCATTTTATTGTTTTTGGATGTTTTACAGTTTTACTTTGTTATAAACAAATGATAATAATAAATCTTTGGAACTCCTAAGTTAACAATCGAGATGTATTTAACTATTTCATAGAATGTCATGACTTTGGATTAGAATCTCAGGAAGTCCATACTTGAGATGCATTAATTATAAACAAAAGATAATATTGAATCTCTGCAGTCACGGGAGAAGATCGAGTTCAATTTCTTCACAACCAAAGCACAGCGAATTTTGAAGCCCTTAGTGAAGGACAAGTAATAACTTGAATACCATATTTTCCCCCCATATATTTGACATCCAAGTAGGACTAATCTTGTTTGAACTTTACAGGGATGCGACACCGTTTTTGTTACTCCAACAGCTCGAACAATTGACATTGCTCATTCATGGGTTATGGTAAACCTATAAGTCCAATTCATTTGATTTAATTCTTATGGGTATATAAAGATAATAATGATATCATCTCATTGCAGAAAAATGCAATTACTTTGGTAGTCTCACCTGTAACCTGCCGAAGCATAATAGAAATGCTCACAAAGTATGTTGATTATACTCGTCTTGATCTTTATACTAAATATCTCCATGGCTTGTCTCTATTTCGGTTGAAGTTTTCCTTATGTATTTAAAGTTTTGTTTCGGTCTTCTGCATTCCCAACATCTTTTCTCCATTGTTTATTCCTTCATTCCTCTCTCTGCTTTATGAAAGAATGAATGCATATTATGAGTTATGACTACCAAGGACTAACAAATTCTATGTAGTACATAAATTTTATTTCTTATATCTATTGTGTTGCTGGTATTAGGTACATATTTTTTGCTGATAAAGTGGAAATTCACGACATTACGAAGCGAACATGCTTTTTCACACTCATTGGACCCAAGAGCAACCAAGTATAGCATTATATGAACTCACCATGTTATTTTTCTCTCTTTCGTTTGAGTTGTATGATGACAGAGCTTTCAATTGTAAACGTAAAAGGTGATGGAGGATCTAAATCTCGGAGATCTCATTGGGCAACCATATGGAACACATCGACACTATACTGTAAGCTTCATTTTTTCCCGATCAACCACCAGATTTTCTCAACCAAGGTCGATGTAAAAAAAAAACAGTTGCACCTGTCCCATGCTAAGAAAACTATTGTGGTTAGCAATGTTCCTCTGCAGGTGAATGGCATGCCGATAACTGTAGGTGTTGGCAACCTAATCTCTGAAGAAGGATTTTCCTTGTTAACCTCCCCTGCTGCTGCAGAATCAGTCTGGAAAACTCTTCTCAGCCTCGGTGTTATCCCAATGGGAGCTGGTGCATGGGAGAGATTAAGAATTTATCAAGGTCCTAATGCTTTAAATAACACGCTGCATTTATTGTAACTTTTTTTTTTCTGTCATAACTTTTTTGTTACGTCATTCACGGGTTGCTTCCCTAGTTAAAATTTTGGAAGATCAATATTTTGACAGATAAATCAGATCCTCGCTAAATTCCATATTTAACAATGATTATCTTATTATATGTTTTTTTAATTTCAGTATTTAATGCCCATATCTTTTCGTGTTGAGAGATATCTGATGCATATAGTCCTCTAATACCAGGTAGGCCTGCTCCAGAGAAGGACCTTACCAATGAATTCAATGTCCTTGAGGCTGGGCTCTGGAATGCTGTTTCTCTAAATAAAGGTATATATGGATGTAAGTTACTTAGAAATGGTAGTCAATTGGGATGCTTTGATGATGTTACAAGCCCCATTGCTATCTCTATTTTTTTTTTGTTACTTGTTCTTGCTGTACAGTCTTTTTTCTTATCAATATTTTCATTCAAATTCTTAAAAAAGTAAAAATAAAGGTATGTATGTATTATCATTTCTGCCTAGAAATCCACTAAATGGATATCTCGTTCCAGGATGCTACAAAGGGCAAGAAACCATATCTAGACTCATCACGTACGATGGTGTGAAGCAGAGATTACGGGGACTTCATCTATCTGCCCCAGCAGAACCAGGCAGCCTCATTACACTTGATGGGAAAAAGGTTACATAAAAAATGATTTTATTCATATTAAACATTTGACAAGAAATTATATATATATATATATATATATATATATATAATCAGGATCCTTTTACAGTATTATTTTCATGTTCAAGCTATTAAACTGCTTCGTTCAGCCACATGTGGTGAATAAGGCTGATAATTTTGCTTACAACATTTTTCTCATTAGGGGTATCATCCTCGTCGAAGATAATTTCCATCTTAAACTTTTACCTCAATTAATCGCTAGTCGCAATCAACAATAAATGATGATTAAATCATTACCATAAACTTATTTCAACTAGTGAATGGTGGATCTAAAAGTTCTAGAATGAAATTATTTCCCTTAAAATGATCTCCGTAATGAAAACAAAGCTGTTTACGAGAATGGCCAACTGGCCCTCCAACCCATTGGAAGATCCCATTATCGTCATGAATCAAACATGCTACTCAATAAGAGTCAATAATTTAACATTAGGTGCAAGCTAACATTTTAGGCCATGTTTGGCGTGCGGGAAAGGGATGTGATTACCAGGAATTGCAATCCCGTGATGGAATTTCTGTTAATCACAATCTTACAGTATTCTTTGGGTTGATAAGGAATAAATATGGTAGAGATTCATCTTGTCGGTAGACGATTCCAAGGGATATGTAATCGTATACCCACCTACCCCTTGGCCCCTGGGTTTGGGATTTCCCCTTTGAGGAATAGAATGTGATTTCTGAGGCATTCCCTACACCAAACATTATTATCGGATGCTATTCCTGCCAATTGCATTCCATTCCCGTGCTCCAAACATGCTCTAGAACTCACTTCGCCGTAGTTTGGCCGAGAACGAAGCGACAACTAGACTCACACACAAATTTAAATGACATTTCTCAGTTTGATGAAAGAGGTAGAAAACCTGATTACCTGAGTACTTTTGTAGAGTCAATCAGGTCAACTTATATTTGTTCCGAACAAGTTAGTCACTTGAAGTTGTTTGCGTAGCTCCTTGTATTGGTCAACCTTTTAATTTAATAGTCAACTAGAGTGTCAGATTTTAATTCTTCGTAAACCATTTAAGTTTAGAAGAGTTTTCAGAAATATGAGATTAACAATTGACATTCTAAGCAGGTGGGAAAACTTACAAGCTACACAACGGGAGGAAAAGAATCAAAGCATTTTGGTCTTGGATACATCAAGAGACAAACTGCTTCAACCGGAGACCAGGTAAATGTCGGTGAAGTTGTTGGAACAGTTGTTGATGTCCCGTTTCTTTCAAGAGAGGCTCCTCTGACAAACGCCAAATCTTCTTGACATTCGATACCAATATCCAAAAACTGTTTGTCATTGCGCTATAGTTGGACTGGAATTGTTATTGAAGATGCCATGTTGTTGTATTTTTTGAAACAATCATTCTATATAAAATTTGGTGCCTAATGGTTTCTCATCTGTTTAGTTTCTACCTTCTTTGAGTAAATGCTAGAAGAGGCTACGAGTCAAAGACTACTCCAGACCTGTACGAAATTGACGGTATCTATTTTTGAGTCAACAGTCTCTCTTGATGGATTTTTCACCCTAGAGGGCCTAGATAGACGGTTGATTCCTATTTAGGTTAGGGTAGATTTACTTTTGTAGCCTCTTCTATCATTTTTCTTTTTCTCTTTCTTGTTTTGAGTTACAATTAGCAGAATCTTTAACGTTTCTGGTGGGTCTCGGCACAGAGCACAAACTAAAGCCAATGATTAGATCATGTTTGGAGCGCGAGAATGAGATCTGAATACGGAAAATCACATTCCGACAAAGTGTTTGGCACACAAGATTCGCATTCCAGCAAAATAAATTTTCCATTGACGGGAAAAACCAGACCTAGGTGGGTGTGTTTGGGGTTCCTTTTCATTTGATATTGTTAATCAAATAATCAGTTTCTGCTAATCATATTCCTGATTAATTACATGATTGTTTTCGGCGACCACATTTGTTATTAATGCCCCTAACCTGGCCTTACTGGTATTCTTGGCTAAAGGTCAAGATAGAGAGGGCACTGAATCAACCTTTGAGAACCTAAGATTTGCCACTAGAATGAATAGATGCTTGCTACTTCGCGATTAAAATCATAAACAAGACGTATCCCAACCCGAAAAAAGTAAATAACCCAATAGTTTCATAGTTTGAAATATAACAGTAGATTTTCCTAGCCTAAGGTCTGAGTAGGCAAATGATACCTGAACAGAGTAGCAAGATATAGATATGTACAACTACTGGCAAAAACAAAAGCAAATGTGATGCAAAGTAGTGGTTGACATCTAAAAGCTCTGTGGTGTTGTCGTGCTATTCTTTCAGCCGCAGCTTTGGGCATCCCAAGTCTCCCGCGCATCCAAGTTTGGGTGAAAAAAATCTTTGGTACCCCGCCTCCACCGCGTCTTCTTGTTTTGACGTTGGGAAAGGTCACCGACAGACTGTTATTGCGGGTGATCCTTCAAAAAAAGATCCTCTTTCCTCCACCCCTCCCAGTCTCCCACCAGAAGCCACTACCACCATTCTCTTTAACTTTTTTCTCTCTATATGCTCAAAGCCTCGAACTCTTCCTGTTTCGGCAAAGGAAAGAGTCCCCTCCGCAGATGAAGACGAAGGCTTTTCAAGCAAACCCCGTGAAGGATTTCGTATAAAACCTTCGAAGGGTGTCGAAGGCCTTTTGTCGAGAGATTCATGGTTGGTTAGATATCAGAGCGGTACCAAAAATCTCGTGGTTTGTGCTACATCACGCGATGAGTTGATCACCAACTGTTTTGTGGTTGGCCTATCGAGAGATGTTATGAGCGATCTCATGGCTCGTGGACCACGAAACCCTTGATCGACATATTCATAGAAGAGGGTTTCATCGGGAACCTCTCCATTCTGTCTGAGTGGAAGACAATCCTTTCTCTTTGCTGAAATAGTGAGAGGAGAGAGTTTTCACCAGAAAGAGAACGAGAGCAAAAATGGTGATGGTTATTGTCAGAAGTCTAATGGTGACAGGAAAGGAAGATTTTTTTTTGAATGACCGCAAGAATAGTATATAATACCCTCGTCAGCGTGAAGAAAACAAGTGATGGGGAAATAAAAGAGGAATCCATTGACATACTTTCTCTATATCAATCAGTACTGGCGTTGGCCACTTTATTTTGGTTTTAGAGAATATGAAGCAAAAAAATCAGAAAAGAAAAAAAAAACATCATCAAGATTGTTCCTGTATTTTTTTGGGGCTCATCTCTGAATTAAGAAATTTAGATGGCAATGAACAAAGCTAAGATTTTCCGAAACAGTAAATATTTTAACTCTTAATCTTAAAGATTAGTAAAGCAACAGAAAAGAACAAGAAGTCAAGATCCAACCCTAATTGCTTGAAGTAAAACCCCCTATAAGAAAAAAATTAAACAAGTTCCTAAAGCTTTCTCTCTCAGCCAGCTCTTTCATTATTTCGGTATGAAGAATTGAATCTCTCTCTCTTCTATCAACCAAAAAAGAGAGCTTCCCTTTCGTTTCGTTTCTAGCCTGTCGATAAAACAAAGAAAAATGTCAAAACCTCCAAATAATAATTCATGGGTACAATTTTAGAGCCAAAGAGAAATGTAAAGCATGAAGGACAATACAACCATTTTTCGTGATCGGAACGATTCCAATGAACCTTAGGTTTTAAACAAAGAAGAACCAAAAGGATAGAAGTTAACCTATAATTTATAGCTCATCTTTAACTGATTCCTCCTTGACAGTTGAGTCCTTGTTCTTCTGAATATATTCGATGATGTCCTCCTTTGTCCTACCACCGTCGTACTGCACTAGGTTCCCACTTGAAGAGATGAAGTAAAGGGTTGGGTAACCTTTAACATCAAATTTATCCATAGGGTAATCGTTGGCCGTTGCATCCTATAATGCCATTTTAAGAGGTATTGTCAGAAACAAATTGACTTAATGACTATATAATATGACATGAAGAACTCAAGAATAACCTAATATGCAACTTAATTACAGGACTTAGAAAGAGAAGAGCCTTACAAATTTAGCAATGACAACATCTTCGTCACTTTGGAATGAGACAGCAACTTCTTCCAAGATTGGAGCCAGTTTCTGGCAATGACCACACCAAGGTGCATAGAACTCAAGAAGAACTGAAATAAACGAAGTTAAATAGTTAACTGGAAGAACGAAGAAAGATTATTAATGATGTAAATGAACTACTATTGAATAGTATGTACCATTTTTGCCGGAGTTTAAGACAAAGTCATGGAGACTGTCAGCAACAACCACCTTCACGGGTTCATTGTTAACCTCAGGAATAGGTTCTGACTTCTTGAATGGCTTAGCGGTACCGTCCTGGAAAGTGAGTAATCAAGTTAGTAAAGTTGTGGTGCTCACGGAGCACAAATAACACAAGAGACTTGAAATGGAGAACAAGATGCATCACCAAGTACTCATTGAACCAAGGTGCAATTTTGTCTCCTTCCAAATTTGTTAAAAGAAATTTCGAGCCATCGGTGTTTTGGATGATGATGAGAGGTGCTTGGTCCTTTTTAAGGCCAAAATACTGTTCGTTCACACCAAAAACAAAGACAATATTAGAAAGATGTATATGCAGGAAAAGGAAAATCATAAGATTGACTAAAATTTCAGCTAACCTGGAAGGCACCATCACTAGCCTCGAGGTCACCGACCAAAAAGCTAACACCCTTTCCTTTGTTCTGCTCGGCGATACCATGGAATTTTGATTTCAAACCCTCAGCAACTTCAGTGCTGAAGTCGAGGAAAAACATTGCCTGTTCCATTTGACAACAATCACATTTGCAAATATTTCTTTTTAGTGGTTCGACAACAATCAGGCTGCTTCTAGGGAATGGAATACAAGTCAAACGCATAGCAACATCTAGAACTCTCAGTTAAAAACATACGCATTCAAAACAACCAGATTAAATCGAACATAGATTAGATAACATGGCTGAGAAGTACATAAACATAAATGCTATCTATGCAGATGTTTGTCCAATTGAAAGGGGAAACCTTCAAATAAAATATTAATCTTGGAATGACTACAAACTATTCAGACATATTGGTGGGGTAATAGCAAAATAGGTAACATATGACATATGTAAGTTGTTGGAGGCGTGAGGCGAGTAGATAAGCCCCTCTCACCTCGCCTTGCCCCACTCACCTAGGCAAGTTCCCCTGACCAAGGGAAAGACATTCTACAGTCTTCTCCCTTGACCTATATAACTTCATAAATACTCATGATATTTACTTCTACACATATCTATCCATATTAAAATACAGAATTTTCAACTACTCGACACAACTAATGATTAAACATGCAAATGAGTGAAAATAAAAACTAAAAATAACAAAAATAGGCATGTCGTATTTCGCAGCCGAGCTCCTAAGCGACCAGCAATTTACCTGTTGACCAGGCAATGCCTTGGACTACAAAGTGACTTGTTCGGGTTATTAATATTATGCTCATGATCAAAATGAAAAATAGACGCTTATACTAATCATTAAAACAGAGCAATCGATTATATATTTGTTCTATGCAACAGAATTAGAGCTGGTAACAGAATCACCATTATTAGCAATTCACATATTAGCAGGAAGAAACAATATTTAATTGTCCACTCCCCAACTTAACAAAACGTCACATACCTTGGCGTTGGGACTGTTAAAGAACTTTGAAACATATGGGTGGTTGTTTGGGTCTTTGTTGAAAACGGTAACAGTTGGAACACTAGCTTCTTCAATGAATTTCTCCAATGCATCAGCATGGAAATCCTAAGATAAACACCCACAAGAGGAACATCGAATTAGAGAGTAACAAGGAAAAGGAAGATGGAGAAACACAATAAAGAAGCTACAAAATAAAAAAAGAAGCCTGAACTGAGAGATAAGAAGATTCATCCACCAAGTACCTTAGAATCAACGAAGAGTTCGTCAAATGGCTTCAACAACCTAACGACAGGTCCATTCACAGCATCACCCTTTGGTAGGATCTTAGCATCTAATGTATGCCCAAAGTCATAGTCAGAACGCAATTTCTCAGCTAGAGCAATGAAGTTGTCAAATTCCTCCCCGGAAAATTTGGGAAACACTCCAACCTGCAAAATTACATGCAAAGTATCATCTCGATGAATCTAGAAGACCTAAATATGAACAGAAATTAAAATAAAGAAATATTACCACAAATATCTTGTTGTCACTGATCAACTTGCTAGCATCATCTGCAGATTTTAGTTCAGCTGATGCAGGGCCGGCCTGCTTCTTCAAATAGTCGACTATACCTTCAGCATCCCTAGGACCCTTGTAATCTTGGATGTTCTTTCCTCCATCTCTTAGAATCTTTAGAGTGGGGAAACCCTTAACATCAAATTCAGTTGCAATTGCTTTGTTTGATTCCTCATTGGCATCAACTTTTGCAAGAACAATAGCTGGGTCATGGCTACTCAATAAAGATGCAGCTTTCTCGTACTGCAAAAAAGAAGAAAAAGGATTAACTTTGAAGTACCAAGTATATCATGAAGCATTGCATCTTTGATAATGCCAAAGATCATAAAGGTTTGTGATGAAAAATATAAGTTACCTCTGGAGCTAGACTCTTACAGTGGCCGCACCTGAAAAAGGGTGTAAATAAATTAGTCAAACCATAACTTAAGCAAAATATATAGCTTATAACAGTAAGAGCCAAGCATCACTTCATACAGGTCATGTGAGCCAATTAAAGTAACATTTCTAGTTCTGAGAAATGTCACAACCAGTATCTAAGACCGCTGCAAGAAATACCATTGTAGCAGGTTTTACGGAACTATATGCACACAAAACGGTAGGACTAAAACCCTAAGTGTGCACTGTTGCACCATGAAGCTCACAAAGTCATACTATAGTAAATGCCTTCCTCATTCAATAGAATTGAATTCACCCATAAACTAGATAACAGGATATATCTTGTGGAATCAGTAGAAACATCATATAATTGGCACATAGAAAACTTCACTCATCCAATAAACATGAAGTAATTTTAATTTTTAAGTACAAAATGCTTAACCTACTTGTTGTGATACACAATCATCATGATCAAAAGATACATCATTGAGTAGAACCAAACACATACAAGTAGGGTTTTTCAATTAAAAACCTCTTACAAACTAATACTCCACCAAATCAATTACCCAACTTTTCACTTCAAGCATTGTTATGACCACTTCTAGATCAGAAATTTAATGTTCTTTTTACCAGATCCAAAACCACATGCAAGAAAAATAAGAAAAAGATGACTCGACAAGAATTAAGTGAACTTCCTAAATTAGGGTTTAAGGGATCTCGGTTATATAATTACACAAACGATCCATTAGTAATTTGAGAACAATTCTCACCCAAATCAATAATCAAAATTACACCTTTATAATTATCTCCAACTACGACATGATGACAATCAAATATCCAAATCCATCAAATAACAACAAATTCTATGAAATCTAACCAATCAAATGAATTTCAAAACAAAATTAAGATCTCAATCTGCAATTCAAGGTAAAAAAAAAAAAAAAATTCAAATCACAGAAGAAGAGAAAGAGAACCAATACCATGGAGCGTAGAACTCAACAACAACGAAAGGATGTTTGCTAATAGTGTCATGAAAGTTGGTATGATCCAAAGTCAAAACAGATTCGGCAGATTTACTACCACTTTCTTCCTCAGCTAAGATCACGCTAGGTGAAACCGCAAACAAAGAAAACCCTAGAATGCATAAGCAGATCGAAAACTTTAACCTAGACGCCATGACTATCTCTCTCTTTCTCTCACTAAAATCTCTGTTAGAAAGATGAAAGAGACAATCGTGATGAATATATATAAGGTGGGTTTTGGGTTTTACCTTCAAGATCCAAAAAGCTTACGTGGAAGATCCTAGATCCGAACACCTCATTGCTTTATTTTTAACCAATAATATTATCCCACGTAGGATAGTTATGACACACATTTCACAAAGACTCATCTTTTGAAACTAACCTCATGCAAAACTTATCAACAAATTCTAATTATCCTATCCATCAGTCATCACAATTGGGTTAATTCTCTTTTAGCCCCAAGTTATGACTAATTCACTTTTTTGTTCTTGTAAGTGTCTGTCATTTCGATTTACATATAAAACTCAAACAATCTAACTTTTCTCGAAAATATGTAATGACCAAAATTAAACTAATTCCAAAAATATGTGAAAACATTGATTAAGTTGAAGGGGAAATGACGTGGAATTAGTGTTAACATATTTTAGAGATTATTCTATTTTTCGTCCTTGAGAGTATTTCCGCAAAAAAATTGAAATTCTTTTTGGCTTTAAGCGAGAAACTGAAATCTAACCGATCAAAATTTGGGGGCCAAAATAAAGAGTAAGTCACAATTTGGGGGCCAAAATAGAATTAACCCATCAAAATTTAGTATTGATATCTAACCGATCTTATTTGATGAGGTAAAATAAATATCTTCTGATTTATTCGTATGTTTAATGTAAATATCTAAAATTATTTTATTTAGTTATGTGATATGAAAATTTTAATTTATTTGTGTCTTCAATGTAGATATCTAAAATTACTTTATTTTGTTATCTAACAGAGGATCTCTAATTTATTTGTATCTTAACTGTAAATTTCTAAAATTATTCTGTTTTATCGAATAATTATTTTGGAGAGAAGTACAATTATTTTAAAAGTTTAGGAAAAAGGGATTCATATGGGTTTAAATTTTGATATTGATAACCAAGACAATTAAAAATCTGTAATCCTATTGAATCTTTAGAATTGCAACTTTGCAGTCATTATGGAAGTACCAATATAGTTCCACTGGTAGATGAGAAATATTAGCAAAAACTTTAAACATTTTATTTGACACTCTTTGTTTTAGAGATCGAGTCTCCATCGAAAATGCTCTTAGGTGTAAACATCTTCAACTTCTTTTTTAACTTTTTTACTTTAGACTCTGTCAAATCTTTTTTTGTCATTTCCAATGGTGTCTGTCAGGCCTAGGTTAGCCCAGTGTCACGACCTCTTAGCTCAAAAAAATGACATTCTTCTACGATAACGCGTGCAAGTTCAAAAATCAGTGAGGCAAAACATGGTCAAGTGGGTGAAGATCTCGGATGGCATGTGATGGTAGGGTTGTTATATCATTTTTGGAACAGGGGGACGGATGCATCATTAATATGAACAAGTATGTCTGGCTGAAAGAATGATGTTTCATTATGGAGATACCTAAAACAAGAACTTCACATATATAGGAGGAATGGTCTCCCTTTCTACATCTGTCAATGACCTCTTGGATGAGGCGCTCGTCTATCATATAAAGTGTCCAAAAAATTGAGAGTGGGCAAACCTTAGAGACGACCTAACATATGTCAAAGGACATATTGCACGGATCTCTTGTTCGTTAGACATGGCTTGGGGCAGTACCTCGAAATAGTGTACTGGGACTCTCCGTAGGGAAAGATGTTTCATCTACATATGCCCAAGGGGTGTCATGTTGTGTGACTGCTCCACTAATAAAAAATTGAACTATTTAAGGGATTAGACCTTGATGTGTTTGAATTCATCATAGAGAGCTAAGATAGATAATGTGTAACGCCCCAAGCCTTAGCAGTTGTCGATATTGTCCCCGCTTTAACCACCCAGGCCCAAGCCCACACGGGTACGGAGTTTTGTTCTTGGCGAAGGCACCACAAGCCCACCCAAAAGGCCTCGGTACTTACTAAGCTTGAGCTTACACATATAGCCCAGTCTCTGGACACTCTTGTGAGCAATGTGGGACTATTACAATCCCCCACCCTCAGCGAAAAGCCGTCCTCGGCTCTGATACCACTTTGTAACGCCCCAAGCCTTAGCAGTTGTCGATATTGTCCCCGCTTTAACCACCCAGGCCCAAGCCCACACGGGTACGGAGTTTTGTTCTTGGCGAAGGCACCACAAGCCCACCCAAAAGGCCTCGGTACTTACTAAGCTTGAGCTTACACATATAGCCCAGTCTCTGGACACTCTTGTGAGCAATGTGGGACTATTACATAATGTGAGATGAAATATTCTCGTGTCAAATGTCCAGATGATAGCTTAGATGTGTATATGCCGAATGCTTGAGATTAGATGACAATATGTCACATAGCGGCTTGGTGTGCTTGACATTACAGTTGGTATACTTTTATGATGGACGATAGCCTATGACTCAAGGGAGCTTTGTATGAAATGTCACGCATCGCTTGTATGTTGGGAGAACGAAGTGTCGTGCGACGTTGTTAGTGAGGCCAAGATGACTTGATGGTCACAAATAGAACCTAGGTCTTTGATAAGGCTCGCTACGTAGTGATCAAATCCTTTTTAGTCTCTTAGCGCCTCACGTATAAGGATTGTCTGAGGGCACGCAGACGGGGCCTAATCCGTGTTGGGTTTGCATAACATGGACTCATGCTAGTCCTAGTGTCCTCGTGTTGGGCCCCATCGGTAGCCTATCTAATATATTTAGCCAGAAGAGTCTAACCCATCTCGGACTACGATTAACTTATTTTCTTTAATATTTTTAGCTTACTTGGACTGGGTTCATGGGCTAACTTCGAGTTCATGGACCAATCACTTTCTTTAGATTATGTAATTTGAGGTCTCAGATTCTTATGCTGTTACATTAGGATGAATTTTATCATATAAACTATTCCTGAAAACCTATAAAAATAAGAGGAATACGAAACTACACGTGAAGTACTTATGGTATTTGAACGAAAACACCGAGAATGAGAGTCAACCCTAAACATATTTTTGTTTAGGGGGTGTAGTCATATCAGGAAATAGTTGAGGGTCAATGTCTAAATAACCTAAATATTTCATGAACGGTATTTTTGTCACAACTCATGCGTACGGTTGGCACGTGAACTACTTACTGATATTTAACGGAAAAATCGAAAACGGCGGTCAACTCCATACACATTTTTATTTTGGGGTGTAGTCGTGAAATCCCTAAATAACAGGGGACTCCATGTCTAAATAACCCTTACTAAAATTGATATCTCAGACAAAAAAACACAAAGTGAAAACTTGCTTGGAGTTCACTAGTTTGGGAATAGTAGAGAGAGAGAGAAGTTGCCGACGGTGGCTAAAATGAAGGAGATAGAGATGGGCGGTAAGAAGTCCTGATTCAATCGATTCTTTCATACAGGTAAGTAACAAATTTATAACCTCAATTTCTAAATCTCAGTTGAAATTTTATTTTCCATTTTCTGGATCTTTCATATTTCACAACTGAAGTTTTAACTCTCTTTTCTAGGGTTAAAGAGATCTCATTTCTTTCTTTACTTCTTTCTCATTCCCTTATTGTTCTAGAAAAAAAAACATAATCAAATTCTAGGTTTCTTCAATTGTACTGAAGGGTTTCCCTTACTTTGATTGAGGAATTGGAATTCAGTATCCTGTATTTGATGAATTTTTTTCTTCTTAAATCTAATGGGTAGTGATGAATTTTATATTAGTTAATGTTACCTATTCTTTTTCTTTTTGTAATTTGTTTGTTGGGTTTGTTCATATTATTGAAAAATGCAAGAGTCTACAAAATATGGCGATTAGGCTTGTCAATTAATAGCCAATTATCCCAATCCGATCTTACTCCGATTCAAAAATCTACAAAATATGGATATTTTATCGAATATTTTTCGAATCCCATTTTGATATATATATATATATATATATATATATATATTACATGTTAGATAAGATGCATATGATTTGTGTCGATAAATATAGAATAATTACATTTTACTTGGAACGAACGGCCAAGATTTCATTTCGTCATGGGGATATAGCCTTTCAAACAACACTCGATGAAAAGGGTTCTTACATGAGGCAATATATCAAGGATGTAGCCTGAGGCCCTGAGCTATAAACCGGTGATTTGCTATAAGAGGGATTCCAGAAAAAATAATAGTTGAACAAACAAAAGTTCGTGTGCACATGTTATGGTATTGTTTTTTTTTGTACAATATGAAAGATAATTATTTTCTATATACGATACTATCAGATGTGGATATGATTGCAAATTTGCTATCAGTTTGGATATCGGATAGTTTTTGGATACGTACAAAATCTTTCCAATACGGATTTGGACACTGCACATGTCCGTTCCATTAAGCACCCGTTGACACCCCTAGTGGGGATTCTTGCAATTATCTTATAGACCAAATTTGCTGGAAACGTGATTATATATAGGAGACCGTTGAACAAAACCCTAGCTACGGCGTATTAAGTACATCCTCCATAGATTTATATACATATATTCAAGACCATGTTATTCTATTGAGTTAAATTCTTATATGAATTTAGTCTTACCTTCTTGAGAAATTTATGATTACTGGGTACGACATGTTTGTTACATAGAGGTTCATATTGGAGAATTGACCTCATTTTTATGCATATTTGTGGAGAAGCTTGAAGAACACGTGGTGACCAAGCAATAAAGTAACTTTGGAATTCGCAACTCAATGGTTTCTGAGGTAGATCAACCGGAGATGAATGGAAATGAAGCGAAGGGTGATAGTCCATGCTCTACTACCAAGATCGAAAATTTGAAGACTTGCACTCCACAACGTCTGAGTATAGATAGCGAAGGGAACTTAGTCAGTTGTCGTGTGTGTCACTGTGCAGATTCTGATACTAGAGGTGATGTTGCATTAGGGTTCTTGGGTATTTACCCTCCACCAGAAGTTTTGAGTATCAACGAGGATCAGAATTCTAATAGCAAGGAAGTGTCCAAAGATACGGAAAATGGAACTGAACATGAAGAGAGTTGTGGAAAGGGGCCAAGGGTTATTGAGTTTATAAGTCCCGAAGGGGAGGTATTCATTTGTAATACTGATCTTGAAGAAGGTCCTCATACTCATCAAGATACACTTATTTGTCTCGGTTGTTCATGCAAGAACGATCTTTCTCTTGCACATTATGCTTGTGCATTGAAGTGGTTTATTAATCACGGATCAACTGTTTGTGAGATTTGTGGAAGTGTAGCTGCCAACGTTAGACCTTCTGATTTTAAGAAGATTGTGGCTTCCCTAAGGGACTATGAAGCGTTAAAGGAAAGGACGGCCACAGGTGAACCTACTCAAGCTTATTCACAGGCAAACGCAGGTGTAGATCCTGATGCTGTTGCAGCTATCCGTAGACAACGGCTCAGTGAGATTTCATTGTGGTTTAATCCACACAACAACAATAATACTAATAATAATAACAATAATGAGACTTACGATAATAATAGTAGAAGTAGCTCCGCGAGGATTTCACAGGGAGCTCTACAACATGATCCTGGTATCCCTACTGAAGAGGCTACCCGAACTGAAAATCCTGCAACTAAATGGGTTGTGGAAGGAACTGGGATTTTAGTTGCCACTGGACTTCTTACTGTTACACTTGCATGGATCATTGCTCCTCGTGTTGGAAAGGTATGCACATATTCGTATTGGTTTTGTTTCATACGTAAAATTTGCTAAGCTTTTACTTCGAAATTCAGTAATTATGAATTTTAGGCATTCAGATTTCTCGTTGTCACGTCTAATCTAAATAGACAATTAGAGGAATCTTCTTTTAGTTAACAGCAACACATATTGATAGAAACCTTGAATCCATGGGAATAACTCCCCTAAGGGCTAGTCACAAACTTATTACATTGATAAGTGATTGCCATAAATTTTTAAGCATAAATTCTTTTCCCTAGGAACCTGTAGGTCATACCTGACATTGTTTACTTTAGTACTTTACTGGATTAAGCCTTAAGGTGTTTTTGAGTTTAGAAGTACAATAGAGATGATTACTACTGCGTTTAAGCCTTCAATCTTTCCATTTTCATGAACTGACGACAGCTTTTCGCGATACACTAGCAATCTAGTCACTCTACCCTAGTCTCTAGCACAACTGTACATTTTATGCACCCTTTTGGTATACCAGTCCCTAGGTATTATACCAAATAATACCAACAAAGATAAAAATCAAGTTAAAGGATATAAGGTTTCCTTATGAGACTGATCTTTATACATGAATTCGCATATATCTTGGATATTTTCAAGCCGTTTTGGACACCCCCAAAACGAACTAGAGGCCTGAATTGTGAAGAGTTTTGGGGTGTTCTGAGAAGGCAGAAGTTTAATTTCCATTTCTAATTATCATAAAAATGTAGTTTTTTGGCGAGAAAGGACTTGATTCAGTACTTCAGATAACAAAAGAACCCTAGCTTTCACAGTTAATGCCATTACCGTCTTTTTGGAGTCCCTCAAATTCAGATTCAATGTTCCGTTGGTACAGAAGAGTATGCATGTATTACGGATTTACGGTGCTAGATCTAAATGGTTTACCCATATATCCAGTCCTTCCTCTCATTGTATATGTGTAAATGTATCCTTTATCTTTGTCTGTTAAACTCTATGATCCTTTTACCTGCAGAAAACTGCAAAGAGTGGTCTTCACATTCTTCTTGGTGGTATATGCGCCTTGACACTTGTGGTCTTCCTTCGATTTGTAAGTAGTTCCACCCGGCATCTTTTGTTCTTCTTTGTCCAAATAGTTCAAATTTCAGCCAGAGAAAAGTAGTATTACTTGATTTTAGCTTGCTAGATAGTTTGTTATGAAATTTAAAGCTTTGAAAAAACTGGCTATTAAATTACTACATCCCGATCCACTTCACTTTGTAGGGGCCATGTTTGATTATTTATATCTGGAGTCGAGAAATAATTATGATTTCGAAATGCCATTGGTAGTCAAACAAAATAATGCAGCTTGTATTACATCGACCGGGATGGGTTCCAGCTTCTATTATGTAAGCACGTAGGTAGAAGCTTTAAAAGACATTTCACTTTGAAATAAAACTAGATTACTAGAACTATGGGTGCATCAGAAGTCGAAGGACTTTTGAGGGGCATGGTCCGGAGTCATCTCTCGTGTCATTCTTTAGTGTCTAAGATAGGGTTTTAGGAAAATAGGATTCAAGTTTCCAGATTGCCCACATTATACTATCAACTCAGTAGAGGTTCTATTATGTAAACACGCTGGAAGCTTTAAAAGACGTTTCACTCTGAAATAAAACTAGACCTTAAAGAAGTAGTGAAGATAATTAGGGAGGCAGATAGAAGAGTTTGGAAGCACGATGCTAAAGAACAGCTTTCTGTAAAGCAATGTTATGCATTGTTGGATGGAGGAGACCAAATCATAACTCCAACACTAGTAAAAGTACTAAGGAGGTTGTCAGCCCCTCCAAGAGTTGGATTTATGCTTTGGGCCACCTTCATTGACAGGATTCTGACGGTGGATAAGTTGAAACGGAGAGGCTTCCAGATCATTAATCGATGTGTTCTTTGCAAACAGGAGGAGGAATCTAGAGATCATATTTTTATCCATTGTAAGGTCGCTAACGGTATTTGGTCATACTTCTTATCGTCTATGAAGATACGGTGGTGTATGCCTTCCTCTGTGCCCCACCTTTTTGAGCAATGGGAATCCATCCCAAAGCCTAAGGCAAGAAAGGAAATCTGGAATGTTGTTCCAGCGGCGATAGTTTGGAGCATATGGAAGGATTGTAACAATAGAATTTTCAAGGATGCTAATGGTAACACGAGTTTAGACGTGGATGATGTAAAATCGCTTATTTTTATATGGGCGAAGGGTTTCCCTAAGTTTAGTCATTCGTCTTTTGTCGACATAGTTTGTAATTGGGAGGCGTGGATATCGCGAGGAACAAGCCTCCCTCCCCTTTGTATAGTCTCTTTTCCCTTTCAATATTAATTCAAATTTTCAAAAAAAAAATAGAAGATAACTAGAATACATTAATAAATCTGAAATAATCTTTCTTCTTCAAATACTGGAAACATTTCTGAAAAATACTTTAAGAATTGTAAGTAAATTCAAGTGTAACTCATCTTGAGCTTCTCTAAACATTCAACTAGTTGTTCTATATGTGAGGAATCCCGTGCCCCTCTCAGGGAGAATCCTATTATGATGCGGAATATGACTACTGATGCATTCTCGCACACCAAACACCATCACAGAATGCGATTCCAGATAATCACATTTCTTTCCTTCGTGCCAAACTTGGCCTAAGGGTTCTCGGTTCATATCACTTATTATTCTATCAAGGCCAATAGTCTCGTCATCCTAAGTCCAGAAAAGCTCCTGAAACCAGTTGAGCATATGATAGTTTATATTACGTTTATTGTTGTGTACCACTCAACTTAGTCCAAGGAATTAAATTTTGAATTATGTCGGTTGGAATGACCGAAATATTTGCATCATCGAAACCGAATAACCAAGTTTTTCTTAACAATGCATGTCAACGAAATAGATTTCCATTTCTATGACCACCGAAATTTCATTCCTTGACTCAGTCTATTTACCACCACCTTCACTTACCTCAGTCTTGTATTGCAATTTTATTGTTTTGTGAAATTAACTTTACTTTTGTGTGTGAAAATTTGCAGTTTGTGTTATCCAGGATCAAGTATGGACCAGCACGTTACTGGGCGATCTTGTTTGTGTTCTGGTTTCTTGTTTTCGGGATATGGGCGTCACGAACACATAACAGCCATTCTACATAATCCTTCTGTTAGTTTAGCTACGTACATATAAAGTTTCAATCTTCTTTCTGTTTTACTTTTTTTTTAACTCTATAGTGTGTTATATCAAAATTATAGATATCAGTATTCATGGATTTTTTTCGGTCAAGATCCAATTTCATCCGATGGCCCTCTTTTTCCCTGTCTTTATTTGGGCATTCATCGTTCTATGGTTTGTCAGACTAACAAAGATGAAACAGAAAAAAATATCTTCATTCAACAAGTTATAAATAGACCTGTGGTGTTTGTTTTATGTACAGTCTGAATCTGACTCGTCTGAATCTCAATTAACTTTGGAGGGTTTATCGAAGAGAAGAGATGAAGCGAAAATTACTTCATTCAACAAGTCATAAATGTTAAATGGGGATTTTGGTGAGAGGCCTTTTCACCTAGAAATCACACAGTCTGTAAGAAACCGTATCACATATTAATTTCTTAAATATATTTTAGTGCATGCTACACATCCGTTGTTTTCAGTTGCACAATGGGTCAAATTATTCTCGGACTATGTACTTAGGGGAAGTGTAGTTATGTCTTGATTGATGTAATATACTATGTATATTACTTATTTAGATGTAATTCATTACGATGATCTTGTTTCGCTCATCTACGAGTGGACAAGTCACTCTTAGTATCCAAGTATGCAGTGTTACATTTCTCAATAGTACAGGCGCCTATCAAAGTCAATATGAGTGCATACGAGCCTAAGAAAAAATATACTTGTCCACCTCGAGTATTTGAATGAACCCCAAAAGACATTTCAAACAATTATATATTGAAATGACTGAGATAGCACTCTATTACCTTCACCTTTCTATGGTGATCTACCTTCACAAACTTCTCTTTCCACTCTTTTGGACCTCTTGCATGCATATAATTCACACATATATAAATGAGATATAGTTATAGTGTCTTCTGAGGCCGATTTTTTGGTTGGGCAGTGATATGTGTCTGGAAACCAGAGTTAGATTCTTCCAATTTCAAGAATAAATACGATGACCCTCTCACTTTTGTTAATGATATATGAGAATAAATACGATGTAGATGGGAAGTGATGTGCCCTTTTCTTGAGGTTTGAATAATAGTTGTTCTTAATTCACAATGAAAATCATCGCGTCATTATTCAGCGTGGAATAGGTTTCACCAACTTAACCACGAAAATATCATGTGTTCAGTGTGATTTTGTACTCTTTAACTATTTTTCTTGGTTTGTTTGTTTGTTCTTCTTCATAATAAGATAGAACAGCAAAATAAGTATAGAACCAAGACTGAAACAGAAAGGTATAGATTGTTTTTCAAATTGAAATTCTCTATTCAACCTTCTATTCCATTCGTTTTTACCAAGTATTACATGAAAGTGCTGGTAGTACATCCTCTGTGTATTAGAAACATGATATATAAACTAAACAGTTACCCTAAAAAATGTCTAGGGTCCAAAGCTAATTGGCCCGAAAGCCCCGCCAAGGCAAATTTTGCACATGATGTCAGCAATTTGCCTTGTTCCGGCCACTTTTCGTCAGACCAAATAACTTTTTCCGTATATATGTATAATTCTTGAAAATCTTATCTTTGTTGACACTTACCTGAATGTAGCCGAGATCAATCTGAAGAGATAATAACTGTTTGTTGAGTCAAAAATAAAACCTGAATGTAGTAGATGCATGATTCTGCAACCTTCTTTAGGCTTCGAATCTGTCATGGAAGAAAATACCCTGAGTAATCATCTATCGTCTTTCACCGATCAACGAGCTATAACTTCCAACCTTTCCTTTGCCCGAATTCGAATGACCAAAGAGAAAAAATAAGAAACAATCTCTCCATGTGCCGACAATGAGGAAATGAAGTAGTAGTTTACTAGGTTATCAGTCTCCAGTCGTCTTATTCGAACCCTTGTCCAATTAGCGAACTTGCAATTCAGATCATAAGGAGAGTTGTCTTACGATCAAATATACAAATTGTATGGACAGTAGATGATACAGATCTTTCTGTAGTCTTCTGACTGCACACAGTGATATAGAGCTCAATCGTGTCTAAACAGAAAAGGATGTCCGACGTTGAAGCTAAGATATTTCAACTAAACAAAAAAAACCCGTTCAGTGTCGATGATTCAGAATTTGTACACTTCTGTTTAGTCACAAACAGTTTTATCCGCTCACGAGATCTTAGAACCGTTAAAATGCTTTAACCACAATACTCTCAATTGTTTCTTCATCTAATCTTCAATCCTTACTTCTACTTGTGAGGTCCTATCCCCATGGAACTTAATTCTTTAAAGTAAATTCAGAAAAATATAGTTAGCCCGTGAGCTCCGCTTACCCATGTTCTCTTCCCTCTGACTACCTCATTTGCCCATAGAATCTAACAAGAGTAGATCTAGTCATCGATCGAATGGATTTGTTGCAGTCGAATACGAACCTTATCGTGGTTTTACGCAAATGAAGAAACCATGAAAACAGTGCCGTTGGATAGAACTCCCTACTTTGAATTCATGAGGAGTACATCTTCGATTTTTAGATCATATCATGGTCGGAGCTTTTACTTCTAGAGAGTAACAATTCTAAAACCAAGAGGATACTCGCGGACCACCTAATGTGATGAATAAACTGCATAGAAATTACATTTAGCTTTTGACTATGTAAAAGTAACCTTATTACAGTCATTGCATACGAAGTGATACGAAAGATAGTAACTAGTGAAATCGAAAGTTCTGATCATCGAAAAATAACAAATTTCTATGATTTAATGAAACAAAATCTTATATTCAAGGTCTCCGTTATTATCACTATTAAAGCCCGTCAAACATAACTCTCCTTGAAAACCGATCAACAACGAAAAGATTGTCCTAGACTTATCTACTTTACCAACCCTAATGGCCAACTAGAGTGGGATAATGCTAATAGTACAACCAAATCATACCAACTTATCACATTATTCTTTGTGATAGTCCCACATCGCTCGCGAGAGTGTCCGGAGCCTGGGTTGAAGGTGGACGCCCCGAGCTTAGTAAGAGGGTGTTTGATTTTTGCACTTATTAAGTGATTTTCACTTATTAAGTGCGGGCCGGCAATTTTAGGTCGTTTGTTTTTTCACTTAATAAGTGAAAATCACTTCTAAGTGGTGGCAAAGTAAGTGCAAAATAGTAAGCTCCAAATTGGAGCTTATTTTTCTGCACTTACTTTGTAAGTGCTAAAAATGACATTTCTATCCTTCTCCTAATATTATAATTACCAATATAATTTTAACTAAGAAGAAAATCTTAAACAATTGATAAATACAAAATCTTTTTATGACTTTCGCTATGACTCTTCTTTATCTTCACTCATCCTTCACCTAAGTTTTCCTCCTACATTTTTCTAACATCTCTTCCTTCACTAATCATGGAACACCCAAACTCCATGATACAACTAAGTTCTTTCACCTTCATAATTCTTAATTATTTACGATTAATATTTTTGACATAGCATTCGTAAACCGTATTTCTCTTTTACCTAAACTAACGAACTTATTACGAATTAGTATGAAATGCTAATGTGTAAATACACTAAGGTTAAAACAGACAATTTTTCATTTTTATAACATTTAGATTTAATATAAAAATTATAATCAAGCACTTAGAACCGATGAAAAACAAACGCCATAACACTTACATTTGATATCACTTACTAAGTGATAATCAAACACCCTCTAAGTGTTGAGGTCTTTTGGGTGGGCTCATGGAGCCTTTGCCAAGAACAAAACCTCGTGCCTGTGAGGCTGGATCAAGGCGTCTAAAGCGGGTTCAATATCGGCAACTCCCAAGGCTTGGGAAGTCAGGTGTCACAAATGATTTGTGATTGGTATCTATGAACAAGTGATAACCAAAACCTAGAGAGAACAACTACATAAACAAGACATGTCTAAGAAAGGATTCTTGAAATGAAGAGATAAAGAAACATACCAATTTAAGCAAGGTAGAAGACATCATCAGCCATGAGAATTATATACTGCAAAATCCTGAAAGGAGCATTTTTGAAATCCAAATGGGGTAATCTCAACTCTCTCACTCTAAACTCCCCAGGAGTTTGAACACGATTAAAATCAACTTTCTTGAACAAATACACAGAATTTGAACCAAAAAACCCAAAATTACTAGAAACAAGAGATGGGTTATTCTTTGTTTTAAAAAGAGTCCAACCCATTCCAGCAAGAACCCTAGAAAACTTATCCATACTATCAATTCTATCACCAGTAACTCTAGAAAACAAAGAAAGTGAAGAACAATCCCAGTTACTTGTAGTAATTTTAGTATCTTCAGTAAGAGGGTTGTTGTTAGATTTGTAAAAAGCAAGCTTGAAAAGGCCTTTGGAGAGATTAACAAAGCAACGTAATTGAGAGATTGAAGAAGTGATTAGAGAAGGGAAAGGAAGGGGAACAAAATCTTCAGATAATGAAGAAGAAGAAGAAGAAGATGGCCATGTTGATGATGATGATGAAAAGAATGAAGGTGGTGGTAATGATGGTGAAGAAGAAGAAGATGATGATGAAGAAGATAATGATGGGGAGGATGATGATGATGATGAAGTAGGCCAAGAGAAGATGATATGAGAGAGTGATGGATTTGGGTACAAATCCATTCCAATTTCTCTAGCAATGGTTGCTAATCTGGTTGTATCTTTGATGATTTCTTTTGTTGGAGTGAAAATGAGAACTGGGGTTTTTGACTTATTGTTGCTACTGCTGCTGCTGTCAATGTTGTTAATTGTGTTAATGGGTTCTCCTAGAACCAAAGAACGAAACAGCTTTAGTGATAACATCTCTCTCTCTCTCTCTCTCTCTCTCTCTCTCTCCTCTCTCTCACCTCTCTCTCTTCTCTCTCTACTCTCTCTACTCACTGTTTCTCTCTCTATCTACTATTCTACTATTCTAGTAGGTATCTGTTTCACCCACTTTTCTTTGCTTTTTTCTTAGGTGGTCAATATCTTCCTTTCTCTTTGCCTCTTTGTCTTCATAGATAGGGCAAGCAAAAGATGCTTCTATTGACTGAGTTATCTGAGATTTGAAACAATCAAGTGCAAATGTTTATAATGGATCTTTCATAGTTCCTAACCATAGTCCATAGGGAAGGGACAAGTTTTTTTTTTCTTGGTGAAGGGGAAGGGACAAGCTATAGTAGCTATAGGAAATGGTACGACTCGTTTATAGACTGATCATAGTGCTCTTGAGGTCGGTAGATACGTGGTACGTCAAGACACGACAAATTTTAGGTATATAATATATGATTCATCACAATATGGGAGAGATAGTTTATATAAGGTCTTTCGGCGTGGACATTGAGTTTTAATCAAAAAAGAAAATCTAAAAGATATTGGGAGCAAACCTAGTTGTTATAAACCCAAGGTAGAATAGATGACACTCTTAAAGCTTTAAAGTAAATTAGTAGCAATTTTGGAATTCAAGCTTCCTATAACAACCTTTCGTTGAAGCCCACTTTGATTGAGAAGTAACATGAGCGTTTGTCCACCGGAGAGGATTTCGTTGAAATCTTACTACTCGGGGGTAAAAGAAATACAGTACAACCTTTGAGACCAGGGAGAGCATCAATCTGAATAAAATACATAGTATATGTTTACGTGATTCCATCAACAACGAAAAACTTCCCACCCCAACTACAACTTCACCAAAATAATGAAACAAGGAATTCCCAAATTGGGTATGGAAGTCTTAAAACATGAAGGTGTAGATTCAGATCAGACCCTTCATAGTATTACTTCTTTACAAGCTAAAACCTCAACCTTGAGTAAGTATCATTTTGACAAGTCTAATCTAAAATGGCGGTAGGAAGAACAAGCCGGAAACATATCACCACGGTATAAGTAAAGGAGAGATAAGGCGGGTACTCAGATGAGATTGGAAATATGTCACTACTTTACGGAAGCAACCAAATCAGCACGAGCCTTAGTGAAAGAAGCAATTAGTGATCCAAGCTGCAACTTATCATTGCACCCAAAGCTCAATCTGTACCTGTAATATCAACATTAAAACCAAGATATAAGAATCAAATGCTATGTTGTGACAAATTGATTCAATATCATTAGTAAGAATGAGCCTATGGGGTGATAAGAGGCGCCCTGTTTTGACCATACTACAGAAAAACCTATTTAAAAAGGATACTCCTTTTGACATTTTTGCTCGTACCTGACACTTGGATACTCTGATCCACCTCAGTAGGTATATTGTTAGATCTATGTCTACATCTTGTTCGAAGTTGCATATACTCATGTTTGCATTTTAAGACCATAATATACAAGTCTAGGTTGACATCTTTGGCCGTTAAAGTAACAATGGCTGCTCCAGAAGTAAGCAAATAATCCGAGAAAAAATGGACACTCCTTTTGACATGTTTGCTTGTACCTGACACTTGGATACTCTGATCTACCTCAGTAGGTATATTGTGAGATCTATGTCTACATCTTGTTCGAAGTTGCATACAATCATGTTTGCATTTTAAGACCATATATACAAGTCTAGGTTGACTACTTCAGCGGTTGAAGTAACAATGGTTGGTCCAGAAGTAAGAAAATAATACGAGAACATAATGGACCCAGTAACTACAAAAAAGTAACGTGATCTATCCGTACATTGATCATAACGAGTATCAACACGTTTTATCCGACACCACAAATGTCGAATTTGATAGTGGTATTTGTGTCCATATTACATTGCTAAAAATGGAACAGGCTAACTCGGTTGATCTCATTGCATATCCAATATCTTGAAACATCCCCAATTAAGTTACAGATGCTACAATAAATGGGGCTAATTGGTGGCTATCCAACTATTAATTTTCGTTACAGAACATTATTTTTGAAATACTAACATCGTATAGACTCGTTACAATCAAAGAAAAATGTAGGGCTCAAGAATGACCCACAAGAAACAGAACAGAGCATGAGAACTAAATGAATAATAAAAATTCATAATTTGTCTAGGAAGAGATCATGGAAGCTGAAACTGAATGGGTCGTAAATCATAATTTACTTTCATCAAGTGAAACAATCCAGATGAGTCCAATACATACATGATACATGTAACATTATTGATGACATTTCGACTATTATATGCAGTCATGCACTACCATAGATGATAGATTGATATTTCGTTCTTTTTGTTAAAGAAGGTCACAAAGAAACTTGGTGCCACCAAAAACATGCATACAAATGCCTAAACATATTGATTCAGCATTATCCCCTATCATTTCCTCGGAAACATTCTCCAGTTAGAACCAAATTATATTTTTATAGAGTAAATTCTAATCAGAACTGCTCTATGAATGACAAAAGAACGAAAGAGACATAATGAATAGAATACAGAAAAAAGAAAATGAGAAGTAGATGCATACTCGATGTCAGCTAAATCGTTAATCAAGTGTACTCGAACACTCGATGGCATTTTGATATTAAATATGAACCTGTTAATGTAACAAAACACATAAATTTAGTAAAAGCACAAAAATAGTATCTGCTAGGAAACTTATTATGGTGGAAAAAGAAAATTGCCCTTACATAGTGACCTCTCTGACAATGTCTACTAAGGCAAGCCCTTTTCTCATCTTGATCTCACTGATTCCTGCAAATTGTTAAGTTTAACCAGTTTTGATTTGAATAAACACACACAATTGTTAACTACCCAAGTAACTACATAGCTTGAGGATAGAAGTTTCTGAATTTAGTAAGATGTCAGAAGTTGTAGGATACGTTTAAAACAAGTGGCGAACATTTCATTTAGGAGCCAAAACGAGATCTCCTCGATGTCCTTAGGCATTGGATTCCCAGTGCAAAGATAAACAGCCTCTTCACTTATATGTGGAGAAGCCATGTGTGTTGACTGCACAAAATAAAAAAGTAGGGTACATTCAGAATGACGTGTGAGGCAACTTGACAAAAGTTGTTTGTTATATGCGACGGCGTATGCGTATGCGTATCCATAACAACTTGGTGTGGATGTGTATGCAAAAGCTTTATACGGAGATTCACATGCAATAAATAATAATCGAGCAAAAAACAAGTTGAATATAGCATCATCAAATTCTAGAAGTAAAATAAGCATGCTATCAATCTTCGGTTGATTCCCCAAGTCTACATCAAAACACACTTAAGAACCCTATCCTCTAGGTCTAGTAATACTATGAAACCTACAGTACAAATGCTCTAACCTGCAAAATGTTTAATGCCTTTCTCATGTCCCCGTTGCTAAGTCGTACAAGCGCGGTTAAGCCATCCTCAGAAACATCAAGCCTAGTCAAGGAAATCATAAAAGAAAATGATTATTTGCTACAAATACTGATAAAAAGTTAAAAACTACTAAACACTTTTCAATGATTTATCTTCTTTAGTGCAATAGAGACAATATGGAAGGAAGTTCAAGAATGAAAAACCATAGTCCTCATTTCTCAAGATTTAGTGTAAATATGAACATAAAATGCATGTGCATAACTAGTCATTTTAAACTTAAAATCCTCTACAGCAATATAAATTGAATCGACTTCAAATTTGATGCATGCCCAACTAATAACTGGACATGGCCCAAACAATAAGTAATTAACTTGTGCTGCCAAAGGCGCCACCAGTGGAGCTAAAAGTCTATAATTGGGAGTCTCCGCTTCTGAGTGTCTAGTCTTCTTGCTTAATTTTTAGATCTTAAATGGTGACTATGAAGAGTGAGTATTATTCGGACGTTATTAATTATTACAATAGCAGTATTCCATAGGGGTACTATTCTGTGGTTTGTGCTTTATTTAATTAGACCAATATACTGTGTGTACTGATAACTGATAACTATATTATATATTATAGTATTAAGGAATATGATAACCATTACGTATAGTATGACGGAATGTAATATATATGTATATATCTTATATTATTACCTAGGCGTATATCCCATGCTTCTGAGTTTTGAACCACAGAAGCAATTATGAATATCTCGAGCCATATAGATATGTTTCTTCAATAATCCAGATAACTACCATTTGTTTTTCATACATTTAGACGGGAAACAATATATGGCCCTGGTACAAACAAAAGTCAATGTGGACAAGTGGCAATTATTCTAATGAAAATTGTAAAATCGGAAATGGTAATCATACTTCTGCTGTTACAGCCAATAGAAGCTAATATAATAGTGCAGCAATTCGTCTGACTCCTTCAGATGAATAATCAGGATGAGACAATGTTTAGAGACATACCCTCAAGACAGCAAAAGAACTAGTAATGTGCAACAAACATATTTTTGGACTTCTATGAGTATTAGATAACAAAGTCTGGAATGTAAGTGGCTAATAACAAAGTCAAAATAATCAAGAAAAGACTATGTTTAGAGATATACCCTTCAGACTCTATTACATGTTTCAGCCGCTCAGTGACATGTGTAGCATCAAGAGGAGCAAAACGAAATCGGGTACATCTTGATTGTAAAGCTGGAATAATCTTGTTGACATGATTACAAATGAGAGCAAACCTAGTGTTCTTTGTGTATTTCTCGATCACTACAGCATGCAGGGCAACAACAGTAAGTTGCATATAACAGGGATCAGTAAGGAAACCCATTGTGAAAGCCTTCAAACTGAAGCAGCTTACCTCTTCTCAAAGCAAATTGTGCATCCTTCGTCATGGCATCCGCCTCATCCAGTAAGACCAACTTGACTGATGCCTTTACACTGGTAGCAAAAGAGATTTGCTAAGTTTGCTTATCAAACTAAAGGGAACCCTGAATGCATATCCTATCTTGATCTATGTGGAAATCTCCTCATCATTAGCAAGTAATATACTATGGTAACCAATAATGGTTCTAAGCTTTCTTTGTTGTTTCTTATTGCTTAGTTTGGCATCTTTTTAGTTAATTCATATTCATACATTAGCTTCCACGTCGCATTTTTATGGGCATTTCCGCAGCTGAATTACAACCGCAAATTTCGACTCAACATGGAAAGCCTATCATGAAGTCCTCCTTAGCCCTTACCACGAATGAGAACTACATATAACAACTGAGGGACAAGTCACCATGTTCGAATGGCTGGAAACTGGACACTCTCAGACGGCCCAGGCTCTACGAATGGCCCATGAACCCATAATGGCAAGCTGTCGAATGATCGTCCCTGGATTCTCAGAAACAAATGAAGCCACTAATCTGTCCCAGATTCACCACGACACCGTTGATTCTTACCACATTTTTTTTTTTTTGAAAATTTGAGTTAAATGATTCTTACCACATTGAACCCCCAAAAGGCCGTGTTTCAAAAATTTATAAGAGGATCATGTATTATTCAAGGAGCTTATGATACGAAAGGACAAATTCCAATGTAAAGGTCTTCAAATCAAGTTGCTCTATCAAACACAATGTATATCATTTTGTAATTGACCATGTCAGCAAGGAAAACATGATCATCTTCGTTTGGTTGACGCTCAACTCAAGTATTGGAAATTTAGACACCTCTACGCTCTATAAAGTTGGTCGGACTAAAAGAAGGTCAAGGTACAATAATATATGTATGGTGTGGTTGTTGCAACTTAATCTTTCTAAAGCAAAATTAACCCAGAACTACAAATAACAAATGAAGGGCAAAAAGAGAGTAAACATTGAGAGTGTAAAAATACCCAAATGAGAAGCTCTGAGTACTGGCGAAATCTTGTATTTGTTGACGAACAACGTCGATACCTCTATCATCAGAGGCATTCAACTCCAATATCATATTGTGGTATTGCTGAGCCCCATAAAGTTTCCTAGCAACAGCAAGTATGGTTGAAGTTTTACCAGTACCAGGAGGTCCATATAGAAGAAGATGAGGTAATCTGTTCTCACTTGTTAACCTATCAACTACATAAAGAACAAATCAAGATATAATTGAAGCCCTAGAAACATAAAGCAATAGACTTTAGGGAGACAGAGAGAGAGAGAGAATGAAAACCCTAACCCTAGGTTTACTTACTGGTATCAACAATGTCACGATGAGCAGCGACATCAGCTAGGGATTGAGGACGGTACTTCTCAACCCAAGGAGTGGCTTTACCGACTGAAGGGACTGCAATATTCTTTCCTTTACTGGCTGCTCTGGTAACTGCGTCAGCTCCGCCGTCGATCTCCATTGGAGAGATGATCTCCTCCGCCATCTTTCTCTCTCTACTCTCTCTCTCTCTCTCTGAACTTGAGAAGGAGATTTGTTATTCGATTTGGTTCTTATTGTGGCGCCAAAATAAGAGAGTAATAGATTAATACGGGGTCACTTGTTAAGCTGGTCGCATTTAGGGGGTAATGAGAAAGAGGGATGTAACTCTCATGTGGCTGAACCGAGAGAAATAAGAATTATATCCATGTAAATTTTTTCTTTCTTCTTTTCGTCAGTGTCTAGTCAATTTCTCTCACCTCATGAGGTACTTTACATTCGAAGTTCTGAGAATTTACTTATGTAACTCTCATGTCGCTGAACCGAGAGAAATAAGAATTATATCCATGTAAATTTGTGATTGTATCACTTATGAATGAAATATTGGTTCGAATGGTTTAAAAAAAAATTAGAAATGAAACATGATCCTTAAAAAACAGATTCTTCCAACAACACACTCAGTCTGCCATAAAAGAGTGATGATGTGAGGGGATGAGAAAAACTAGGTAGATTCCGAGCAGAAATTACATGTAGTTTGCTGCAATTCACGATTTAGTAGGTCTGAATCATCAGAAGCATAGACCACGGAAAGCCACGTAGATGTCTTCCTAAGATCTATCTAGTTTTTTCTTGTACCCTAATAATTGTCTATCTAGTTTTTTCTTGTACCGTAATATTATTCGCAACGAAAACTCTCAAGATTACACCGTCCTTATCCAGGGCCGGTTCTGACTTTTCGGTAGCCCGAAGCGAGGTCTGAAAATGTGGCCCTTTCTATCAAAGTGTAAAAACGTATAAATGTATTACATGAAATGATGAAAACCGTAAGTGTCGCAAAATATTTTCATCATATATATAAATAACAAAATAGTTTTTTGATAATTACAATCACTGAAATTTTGTTCTTCTTAAATTTTTCGATGCAAAGTCACTAATAATCGTCGAATAATCAAGACTGTCAGCCATATCCTTCTCAATAGATAATATAGCTAACCCGTTTAACCTTTCTTGCGACATAGTAGATCGAATATAAGACTTAATCAACTTCAACTTAGAAAAACTTTTTTCTGCGGAGGCAACAATAACTGGTACTGTTAACATAATTCTATAAGAAACCCATGTGCTCGGTAACTACCTTACGTATTTTTCAAAAAATCTAGCACTTCGATTGGCCTTTTGATCTCATTCGGTAAAAAACGCTTCAACACTTTCAGTTCAGAAAATAAGTCTAGTCCGTCTATGTCATGTGACTCAATATGCTTGAAAAAGGTTTCAAGGCGAACACATGAATTTCTCAAATCATCATCATCTTGGGAGTTTAACTTTTTTAACTCAAACAGAAAATCAAATATTTCTTTGTATTTCTAGTTTGCTCGAATTTGCTCTTAGAGTCTGATCTAATATGTATATGAAATAATTAACTCTAAATGCTTCTTCAGGTGACATTGATGGATATTCACATGCAGTTTCGTCAAACTGTTTCTTTCTTCGAATAATACGTCTTTCTCGAAATGTTGCTTCAACTCCCATTTTGATGGCAAACTCTTTAGCTTCAACCATGCCTTCTTCAAATCCCACTTCTCTATAATCTTCAAGATAATGAATAAGTCCATTCAATTTTTCTAATGCAACATCAATATCTATATCTTCAGTTTGAAGTGTTTTGCTAACAAAGTTTACCACAAACAATATGTTATGCCAAATAATCATTCTGAAAAGGAATTCAAAATTTTCAAAGTCTTGTTTTAATATATTTTCGGCATCATGAACTGTTTTTGAATCATCACTTGTCTCCATCAATTCTTTTAAAGCTTCTCGTAGTTGTGGAGCTTGAAACCTAATTGTCTTAACACATTCTACTCTACTTTCCCAAAAGTCAAACAAACTGTTGAGTCCGCCATTCATTTAAAGATCATCAAATTTGGTGGCCATTTTTTTACTTAACATTTGTTAAATGAGGCCCTTATAATTTTCTTAGTGAGTTGGACTTCTTATATATTTCTTAAAGAAATTAATGTTTTGATGGCCCCTAAAATTCAGTGGCCCGAAGCGACGCTTTGTTCGCTTTGGCCCAGGGCCACCCGCCTCTTTGTTAATAGTGAAAACTCAAAAGGACAAGTTCTTTTTGTCCAATTTAGTCATCTCCTTTAGTGAAACAAAGTCATCTAAATGTTGTGGATTGTTTCTCTGTTATCACAGACTTTGTCCTCGGCTGTTTCTCTGTTATACTGTTTCTTCTTGCGATTGAGTAACCATTATAAGAAAGAGAGGTATATTCATACATATACAACGTGTATCGAGGTAATATTTATTTAGTCATTTATAAATGTTTCGTACAGATGAAGAAGGGCTTTTAACCCAAATTATCACTTTGCTAGTGTATCATATCATATATGCATTCAAATATAAGAATGAGAAAGGGAGAAGAGAGAGCTGCTAATCCAGCCTTATTTTCATAGTTCTTCATATATGTCGTCCTCGGAAGTATAATTTCCAGGTAAGTATTCTTCTGTCAGGTTAGGGGTATGAGGAAGTCCTTTGTCGTCGTCCACACTGTCGAATAAAAAAAAAATAGTTCCATGGTGAGAATGCCTGCCCGTCCGAGAGCCACATAAATAAGGAAGAAGAAATCACAAGAGAACTATTCCAGACTTTAAAAGCTTCTTGCAATTTCCAGCTGCCCATCCTATCCGTTGTTTCTCATTGTCATATATCACCCATTTATCTTGGAAGAAATTATCTGCCAAAATTGATCGAAATATCGATATGTTAAAACTTAATCGAATATAAACCAGTTCCTTGTCAATTCCAAAGGAATAAGGAAATTGGGTGGAATGCCCAATGTCATGTTGGTTTTTTGTTGGAAAAATATGTCAATTCTTTGTAATAAAAGAGCGAGTCTTTCTACTAGAACAAAACTGTAGTCGTCGGTAAGAGCAAAAAAAAAAAAATTCTTTTGGAAAATGGAAATGTCGAAGTGAGTTGTGGCTTATTTATAGGAAGACGAGGGGATATGTGTCAAAAAGTACTGTTTAGAAAAGAAAAAGGTATCAATGAAAGTGCAGGTTTATAGCATGCTCTTTTTATTCGGTTCCTTGTACAAACCTATGGCAACGATGCAATCTGTGCCAAGCGATTGAAACCTGTGCAAGCTCATGCAAACTATGTGCAGATATTAGATTCTCGCATAATGTGTGCGGACTTGTGCAAACCTTACTCTGTCCCAACCCATGCATACTCGTGCAAACTATACATATCTAGTCGAAGCCTAACAAAATTGATGAATCCGTTTTTACCAAAACAAGTTGGCTTAGTGAGTTTTGCCCAGTTTCCAGAAGAAACTTTCTTACCTCCAATAAGGTGGTAGTGCATTTCCACTTCAGTGCCATTTAATATCCCTAAGCAAGCATTACCAAATTCCTGCCGAAGAGGGAACTGGTTAGAACATGACTTGATAGAGCTTCTGCTCTATTTCTTAGAGAAAGTAAAAGAATGCTTACAGAGAGGATCAAGTAAGATTCAGGGGGTATCTCCATTTGCTCTTTCTTGCTGTTCACAAAATTCAGTAATACAGGTTTGAAGTATTTCTTGACATCAGTTATGGATTTGAATGGTTTTGCGCCTTTCAAACAAATTGGTAGTGTCGTATCTGAAGCTATTTTCAGTGGTGCCCCAGATAAATCTTTCACGAGCTGAAATATAGAAAAAAGAAAAAGATCAATATCGGAGTTCAGGACTAGTGTTTAAAGGAGTTGCAGTTTTAATCTGTTTATAACTCACAGAAGAAATGAAAGCATTGTAAGTCTGGATATTGAAATAGGTGTAGGAGCTGCCACTGTCAAAAATTACATCAAGAGCCTTGACACCAATAGACTGCTTTCCCAGTGTGATTTCAGCTTTCCCGGGGGAGTAGTGGTTATCACTAATATAAGAAGAATAAATATGTATTCTTTAGATAATGGTAGGAAAGCAAGAGACAATTTTATCTTCTATGGCTGTGCTCTCGTGAATATCTTGAAACCTAAAAGTGGGTACAACCATGCATATTTAGATCTTAAAACAAGTCTTCCTTCCCAGTACGTGTTATCAAAAATCCAGAAAGAAGTCCAAATTTGATAAGATGGAGTTGTTTTAAGATTTGACATTACTGAAAGAAATCAATGCATGGAAAAATCCATATAATACAAGTACTTTACATATACTTCAATTCAGACTTCAGACTCAGATCCATTTAGAAAACAAACACAACCTACGGGTGTGATTTCATTTGCCCACATCGTAAGTGGGTGAAGGATATGACAACTTTTAGAAGAGGGGGAGATGACTTACATCGCTCTATCACGCGACATTGGAGCCCAAACTACTCCGGATTTTGGTACAAGATCACCTCCCAAGAAGAGCAAGCCTCCACCACGACTATCGAAACAATGTCCAATCACATTTTGTATCAGACCAAGACTCTGAAGCTGAGATACTATTGTGACTTTCCCCTTGCCAAGACCTAATACTCCATCAGTAGGGCAAGCGTTATTACTAGATCCCTTTTGATTGTATCCACATCTGCAAACAAGAAACTCAGAAGCATTATCATAATGAATTTCAAAATAAGACAAGGCAAGTTTTTGGAAGAAAATTTAATGGACGATAAATTTTGGAAAGTTTCTTACCCCAGACCCATACGAGGGAAAAGTGTTGAACGATTGATAAAGTGAAAGGGAAATGTTTCATTCACAAGGAACCCCTCGGATGAACCTTCATCTGCATATTCAATTACATACTGACATATGCCATCTGGTTTTGCACATCTGCTGCTTGAGTGAATCGCTGCGCATAAGGGGTCCTTACAAGGAATGAAACCGTTCTTATTGGGTCGATAAAGTGGGTGTGGAGTCTGCTCATAGAGATAGAGAGGAAATTGTATGTTCATATAAAAAGAATTTGTATTCATAATCATGGACAATACTGGTGATAATGAGCTTTTGACTATGTTTAATCCAATTACTAGGTCAACTACTTCGATTTACTAATGTCCTTCTTAATCAACATGAGTCTATGAGCGAGGTGCTTACAATAGATCACCCCACTGCCAATATTTGAGCCACGAGAAGAGCAGACCAATAAAATGTCACATTTACTATAAATAGATTACGAGAAGCCGTGTTTCTAGCCTTTTGGGAACGCTACAAGCATGAACAAACAACTAAAAGAAATGCAATTCCTATAAATTAAATAGATTTTACCTTAGTACAACTCTTACACGGTGCATCGCATTGGAGCCATGTGAGATCGCTGCCAGTGTCGATATCAAGGTAATACGGTTTAGGCGGGAGACCAATTTTCAATTCAACATTATAACAACTGCAAATTAAAACAAATTAACAATAAAATATCAATTCGTATTATAAAAGCTAATTTGTCAATAATCATAACATCCAACATTTTATTGATGGGCTAAAAGAGGGTACAAGTCAAAGGCTTACTCTAGACCTACACGATATCAACGGTGTCCGTTTTCAAGTCACTCTCTCTCTCTCTTGATGGACTTCTTCACTCTCGACAGACGATTGATTCCTATTTAGGTGATTAGGTCTGGGTAGGTCTACTTTGGTAGCCTCTTCTACCATTTTTCTTACTCATCATCTTGAATCTATTTTAGGACAAATGTGTTCTAGTAGCATTGAAATATAGGTTTTAGTACTTCATTATTCTCTTCTAAATCTATTAAGAAGACCTAAAATCTGAGTTTGAAATCAAAATTTGGGATATTATCTAAAGAACCAAACAATGAGTCAATAGAGAAGAATCAGTGAGAATGTCAACAAATTTTGGGTCAAATCAAGAGAAAACCCTCTACCCATTGTGCCCAATTAACTAAAAATGAAGATATGAATATGAAATTCAAGAATCTGATTAGTAATACTAGATGAAATTGAAACGTACCCATGTGGATAAACACTCCCACGTACAGGAAGAAGAACAGAAGATCCAATTTTCTTGAGATCAAGTGGTTTCTTCCTCCTCCCTATTTCTTGATTTGCAGCTGCTGAACAACAAGATAATGTTGTAATAGAAAGAATCAAACCCAGAAAAAACACCAACCCAGACACCATTTTCATTGACTTGTATTTACCCTCATCCATCATCTCTCTCTCTCTCTCTCTTAAATTTCAACTATCCTACTTGTACCAATGACTTTGATGATGTTTCTCACTTTCTCTCTCTAACAACACCAAGTAGTATTTTTTTGTTAACACCAAGTAGTAGTACCCCACAAGAGAGAAGGAGAGAGACGCGGTTTTCTTGAATTATAGTTTGAGGAGTTGATATGAGTATATATATAGAGAGAGGTATAGAGAGAGAGAGAATGAAGAAGAAACAAACAAGCACCTTCCTCGAAATTTTGTCTATCTCTCTTTTTTTTTTTACCTTTATTTCTTCAAGTCTTTACATATTCTTGGTTTGTTATTGTGTGGACTCTTTAATCATCAAGCAAGTAAAAAGACCTTTCAACAAAAAAAAAACAAAAAAAATAGTAAAAGAACAAAAATCTCCCAACAAAAAAAAAAAAAAAAAGGTAAAAAACAAAAACAAAAACAAAAGAATAGTTAATTTTAGTCTAAGTAATAATCCGGAACAAAAATATTATTTGACGCGAAAATCAAAGCCCATCATACATAGGCTTAGGTATATGGAGAAAAAGAAACATCCAGACCAACGGAAGTCTGTTGTGTTAGCTTACATACTGTGATTGACCTTCATTTTTTGGCTAAATAACATTTCTCAACATGGGATGAGTAGAAAACTCACTTTGTTCAGTCACTACAGCGATTTTGAATTAATGTCTGCCATATCCCAGAGTTGGGTAGAAAAATCTTGATGTCTCATAACTCTTTTTTTTTTCTTCAAGGTAGTCTTTGGTGTTTGACAAATTGCTGACTTGGATAAAAAAAACTTCTTCCTCCACCTTGGACTACCACCACCATTGACCGACCAACATTACCACCTCCGACCACCACCATCATTTATCTCTCCCATCTCTCTCTGCTCAAACTCTTTATCTCTTTCTCTAAAACTATCTTCATCTCTTTTTATTTCTCTCTAAAACTTCCTTTAGAGAAAAAAATGAGGGCGGAAGAGGATTTAGCATGAGAAAAAGATTTTGAGAGATAGTGTTTGAGCAGAGAGAAGTGAAAGGGTGATGAAGAGGGAGGAGAAGGAGAAAAGAAGAGACAGTCTTAAAACTTTTTCTTTACGAAGGAAACTTTTAGTATGCGGAGCACTAGTAGGTTTTTTGACATTTTAGATTTAGATTGGTGTATGACTTATTAGGTATACAAACTTGACCTTTCCCACCTAAAATCCTATTTTCATATGTGATGCATATTTGAATTGCCATAGACTACTCTCAACCTATATTCACTATTAGCCATATGCAGAAATACTTTTCTCTGATTATGGAAAATGTTTAAAATTACATGGAAGACATAAACAAGTTTTGGAAGTGAAAATAGTGATGTCGTTTTAGAATGGGAATCAAATCGCTAAGAGTAAAAAAGGGGCGAATTCATAGAAAAATGTGTTGTTGATGAACAGGGAAATTATGCACGTCATGAAATTGAAAAAAGAATGAAAAAACTTAATATTGACTTTAATGTTGAAAAGTTAATTGATTAAACAGTTTTTGCCTTTTCGAAGAAGTATCAAGATTATAGAAAAAGCATTATACGATTGAGATATTCATATAATGTTTATGACATGTCAAGAAACTTCTCAATTTTCATAAAATGATGGAGAATTTAACAAAAAAAGAAAATTAGTTTAGGCTTAATTCATTTTATAGTACATGTTCTTTGTTTTTTTTTTTGTTGAACTATAGTACATGTTCTTTGTTAAACAAAAGATTTCATGAACAATCCTACCTATAACTTGCGAATTAATTCAACAAACAACTAATTATAGGCTTGAAAGTTTAACAAAAAAGCTCAACAAAAAGACTTTTGTATAGGCCTCATTCCTGGTATGTTTGCTCTAGTTTTTTTTTTTTGTTAAACTATTGCTCTAGTTTTTGTTGTTTTTGTATAGGCAAATTCAACAAACAACTTAAGAGCAAAAGTCCTCCTACCACTTTTAACAAAATTTTAAAATTATAATAAGTATATTGTTAAATTTAGATCCCAATGGGGATCTAAAAATGAGAGAGATGAGAGAGGGAATCAAATGAAATCTATTCATAGACTCATTACTTGTGCATTAAGAGAATTAAAGAATATGATTCAATTGATGTTTCTTTTGACTAAGTTTGGGCTAAAGAATTTTATGTTATTAAGAAGGAAATACTTGTCCATTGGAGTTATATGTCTAATTCCAACACCCACAAATTTTTTATTCCTTTCTTATTCCTCTTTTAGTTTTAGAGTGCTATGGTTTTGTTCATTTCTTAGAATATTTTCTCCATTGGTTATACCTTAATGCATCCACAATTCACACAATTGTTGCCCAATTAGGATTTGTTTTTCTGCTAGCCCTAACAGCCTTACCCGGGCAATCCCTTTTGCCTGACCAACTACTTCTAACGCGTATCCGGCCAGAACTACTTCTACCGCGCTCAATGACCACTAGGGTCTATCTGACCCACCAGTCGTCATTCTGTGTCTGTCGTTATCTTCGTTCCGACTCCCTTTTCTGGATACCCTTATCGCTTTTCTTTTTTTTCCTTACACCCTATTGGGTCAACCCTAACTCAACCTGGACCTTATGTGTTTCATGTCAAATCCTACTGTCCCGACTGAATAAGACGTCCATTAGTTCTCTTTTTTTATTACTGTATTTTGTTTATCTATTGTCTTGCAAACAATTTTAATCACTATGACTCACTGTTCTGACAAGACTAACCATCATGATTTTCCTCACACAAAGTCATGGTGTCACGAATGTTCTTCCCCAGATTTAGGTTCACCTACTGGTTACTCATTAGATATCAACAAATGAATAATGAATTTTATCTGGGTTTTAAAATATATCTATTGATTGGGTACAATGCAAGTTGAGATCGAGTCGATTATAAGTTCATTTCATACCGGACCAGACCAGAATAGGGTTATGTACATTCTCATTATGAGAAGGGGTCAAATGCCCTACCTTTGAGTGTGGTTTGAACCATTGATTCACGTAATTGGAAGTAACCAATTAGGTTTACGACGAAACCTAGAAATCGATCACTGATCCAATTTGAGTACCTCTACGGGGGTCCACTACAGAAACGAGACTTCATAAGTTCAGGGATTTGAGAGCGGAACAAAAGACGGGAAGACTCAACCACCTTCCGAAACGAGATGCAGCAATCTTGAAGAGACAATTATATCACTTGCAAACATATCTGGATGGGATCAAATATATGACGGGGTTGCCTGATATTGTAATCATCGTTGATCAGCAAGAAGAATATACGGCTCTTCGAGAATGTGTAACTTTGGGAATTCCAACGATTTGTTTAATTGATACAAATTGTGACCCGAATCTCGCAGATATTTCGATTCCAGCCAATGATGATGCTATAGCTTCAATCCGATTAATTTCTAATATGTTCAGATTTATAAGTAAGCATCTCTTGTAAAATATGAGCAACACCAAATCCCTCTAGAGCCCAAACTTCCATTTCTCCTACCCGTTGCGGCGTTGCCCTCCTTGCTTGGCCCTTCCCCTGAGGGGTTGATGTGTAATAAACCATAACCGGGGTGAGATGAGGATCCAAAACCCATATAAATGATTCTACTTCACTTTTGGTATTGTCCATAATCAATACTCATTGGTAGTGTAGTTATAACTTTAGCTATAACACTTGGAACTATTATGTCTGCCTTTGGACCTGTAGTTGGGCACTAAGGGAGAACATTTTTTCAAGTACTACATTAGATTACATCAATTAGGATTTAAGATCCAAAATTTGTCAACATTAGTATTGTTTCAAGACTGATAAGGAAACTTTAAAAGAACACCAAATATGGGCCGGGGAAGTTGCCTCTCCACTACCCCTAAGGTTTTGGGGAAAATAATTCTCAATCAAAAGAAAAAACTTGGACGTTAAGTTCTTTTTTTCTTTTTGAGAATTCGACTAGTCGTTACAAGACATTGAAGCATCATGGAGATGTAATAAGCACGACAACCGCGTAATTTAAACCGAGAATGAAAGAGGCCTAAAACCCGACAATAAAGAAGCCTAAAGCCCGACAATTTTTACATTATTTATAGCCTAAATTACATAGAGTAAATCTTGATGGCAACTGCTTCTATCGAGAGTCGATCCCACGACCTCATGAACTTAAGAGGGTTGTCCAACTGTTACACCAAAAGGTGATGGACAGTTGGACAGTTAATTTGGTAAGGTGTTTTAGTTAAAATTGAAGCACCTCGGTTTGATGACTTGATCCCTCGTGTACAACTTTTAGAGTTTTTGAATTTTTATATTAAAAAATTGGGATGAATCAAAGAATTACATTTCGGTTTTGGTGGAAATTTCGATCGGTCTAAATTTTTTACAAATATGTGGAAATGTTAATATCATTATTAACGTCTATTTACAATGAAATATTAATATCGTAGGGGTCTAATATGCAACAAAATAGTTAAGTTAAATGGTTAAATTGAATTTTTCACCTCTAATAACTCTATAACAGTAAGTAATGGGCTACTCTGCAATGAAACAATTTTTTTAACCACTCTGTTCGTTTGAGGGGCTATATTCAGTTAAGAAATTGTTTAGGAGTAAAGTAAGAAAGATTGGCATCCTTCCTCCATTGTCCCAATGTCCTGGGCAATTGCCAGTAATACTTTGGAGGACACCTTTAGACCTGAAAATCCGTTCTAGTACCAAAACTTTTTTGGAAAAATTCGATCTGAAAATGAAGAAAAAAATCAAAAGAGATCTAGGGTTTCAAAACTTAACACGAAATCTTGAAAATTTCGACAGTTTCGGTCGAAATCTTACACGAAACATTTGTAAGTATGATTGCGTTTCCCTATTTCGATAAAACGAAAAATTTCGGTCTTTTCAACAAAAAATTATCGACGTTTGAGCTAATACTTGTTTCTCTTGGTAATTCTTTTTATAAAGATAAAATAAAACGAAGCCCCTACTTGTTTTTATGTTGCATACAAATAAGGCCCTTTGGCACTGGGGGTCGGAAGCGAGGCTTTGCTTGCTTGCACCTCAGGGTCCGCCCTATGGTTAAAGGAGAAGATGAAGTTTTTTTTTTCCTTTGAAGAGCTACTACCAATGGAAATTTGTCGACAGCCATTCGCCTCATCTGCAAGAAGAGAGACAAGTGTGGGTTGGGGGCACCCAAGAATTTCCATCCAAATCTTGGATGCCGTCAAGTTAATTTTGTAAACCCCAAACCTGCCACCCTTTTCAAAGTGCAAATCTTACATCATATTTGTGGACTAGTGCAGATTTATTCTTGGCAAATATGTTTAAATTTCATATGCTTAAAACTTTTTCTTTTTCTTTTACATAGGAAAATTTTCAATAAGTGGAACGCTATTAGCTTTTTCGATTTAGATTGGAAGAGAATGTATGACTCATCGGGTATACAAATTTTTAGACCTCCTCGGACCTAAAAAATCCTATTTTCATATGTGATGCATAGTTAAATTAATGCTATCATTTTCGAATGCCAAGCAAACTGCTAAGAGTTTAACATTGAAAAGTTTAAAATGGGGTGAATTCATAGAAAATTTGTTGACGATTTGGAAAATTATGCACGGAATGAAATTGAAAATAGGATGAAAAAAACTTAATATTGACTTTAACACTGAGAAGTTGATTGATTAAACTATTTTTGTCTTTTTGGAGAAGTGTCAAGATTATAGAAAAAAGCATTATATGATTGAGATATCCATATAATGTTTATGACATAACAAGAAGCTTTTCAATTGTTCATCAAAAAAAAAAAAAACTTTTCAATTTTTATGAAATGATGGAGAATTTAACAAAAAAAGAAAATCAGTTCAGTTTCTAGGGCATTGTGGTTATCGGTAAACCTTTCTCTCCCTATGTATTGATTTGTCTTTCTAAGGCTCTAACTACATGCTCATCATACCAAATAGTAACTATTTTTTCTAATCACTCCTAAACTAATGAGAAGATGAGGGTTCTAATCAATCCTAAACTAGTCATTTTGTGTGGTCTCCCTTTTTCATTTCGTACTTATCGGCTCTTCTTTATACGGACTTCCTGTGTGTTAATGGTAAAACTTAAACCATAACACAATGATATTTGGGTAGTTTACACTGTCGACTTTACCATTTAAAAAAGAAACCTATAGAAGATGGAACATTGGAAAATTCAGGTTGTACTATTTGAGCTCATTCCATTGGGCCAGATTTGGCTAAGTCGGATTTATACCAAATTTTTAGTTTTCAATTTTTTTAATTCCTCCTTGATTGTTACTTAAATACATTTAACTAAAATTACTACTTTTTATGTGAATGTAGGTCTGCCAAATCGACTATTCATTGACTACCACAAGAAATATAACACATCTCCTATTAGCTATTACAGGTTGTTGGGTGAAGAACATATAGTTGCACAAAAAATAAATAATCCAATGAAAATAGTCAGACATCCCAATTTTCTTACTCATCTTGGATCACAGAAAATAGGAAATGACACATTTCAGCTTTATGAACCTTTTTTGTGTACTTTAGCCGATTTTAAAAAACAATCTAATTTGTACGGATTCGAAAGTTTATATGTTGATACATATTATCCTTCACGTGTTATTTTAGAAATTTTTAAGAATATATTTACAGCGCTTACATATCTTTTAAAAAAAGGTATGTTTTACAAAGATTTTAGTTTACAAAATATAGTTATAGTAAGATATGATGACGGAACTCACCCAAATATACATGCGAAATTGATGGGAGATTGTAATTATGGCAAGGGAGTCGACCGGAGTAAGTTTATAACTATGATTCATTTTTATTATCATAATTTAAATTAACTTATAATTTGTAAATAACAATTTATTCTTGCAGATATGGCGCTTGTGAAAATGTTGTTAGAAAAGTTTTTCGAGTTCACTCGGAGTGATAAAAAAACTGAGAAGTGTCCAGAAGCTAAAGACCTAATTTCTAGATTTACTAGGTAAACTAATTTCTTTTATATATTCTAAAGTTCTTTTGTTATTTTTTTTAAAACTCACGTGTTGTTTTGTTGTTATTCTTTTTTCATTTATTATTAGAACTACAGAAAATACTCCAGAATATAATATCTTACGGGGCGTATTTGAAACAGACATGACGTTATTACTTCGACATCCACTTTTTTATAGTGATAAAAAATGTATGGAGTATTTCAGAAAGTATGGAGATTTTATAAATGGTTATACTTCTAAGAAAATGGAAAAGATGTTTAGGTCAACTCTTCGACAACTCTATTATAAGTATTGGAATAAGGAATATAAACCTAAATTAAAAGAGCATTGTCAAGAATCACATATTTTATACGGTGTAAAAGAAGTAGAAGAACCCGAAGTTAGTCAAAACCAACGAGGTAGGCCAACCCAAGTTAATCAATATCAAGGAGGTAGAGGAACCCAAGTTAATCATCAATTTGGTAGGGGAACCCATGTTAATCAAGGAGGTAGAGGAACCCAAGTTAACCATCAATTTGATAGGGGAACCCAAGTTAATCAATATCAAAGAGGTAGAGGGAGACAAATGGGTGGAAGGGGAACTATTCAAAGAGGCAGTGGAGGACAAATGGGTGGAAGGGGAACTATTCAAACAAGAGAAAGAGAAAATGAAACACAACTCGATCAGGAAGATAGTTATTACAGTTCACCGTTTGCTCTAGTCATATATCATCGGAATATCGTTTCTCATTATTATGAGATAATTACTAAATCTACGGTATGTTTTTTTTTCTACGTAACCGTTTTCTTGTTTTCGGTTTTGTTTATTATAACGCATTATTGGTTTAATGTTTTGTACCATAGGATACTTTTGGTGGACACAAGTTTCCGTATATACGTCGGGAGATGCGAATATATCACCCGAAACTTTTGATGGAAATTTATTCGGCTTACGAAAAGTATCAGTTATCTTCAATTAAAATGCCAGACCGAGACTACTTGGGTAACTATTGTATGAAGCATGTTTCAGAAGTTGCACAATTATCTTAGATAACTTTGATCATCTAAAACAACATATACTGGGCTTTTTGAAATTGATAGAGAATTTGGATCTAAGTAAATTTACATTTGAAATAAAGGTTTTACTTTTTGAGAGGCATTGGATGTTATGCTATTGAGTAAAATATTTGTTTGTATTTGAATGAGTGTACTTATATATCCTACCTATATCTGAAAAGAGGGCCAAGTATTTCTCCCTCATTTAAATGGTTAAGTTTTTTACTTTTCAGTTGGTTCTTCCTGTTGAACATGTTCATCCTCTCATCGTCTTTGCTATTTGATACTGCTCATAAGTTTCTTTTTCTAATCTTCAAGACTAACCAGTTGATGGTGGAGATTGATTAAAGTCCAATCCACTAGGTAGGCCAAGTTGTTCTAATCAACTGATTTAAATCTACATTACTGTACAATACATTTATAAGCACAACATATGTATTCTATATATGTCAATGTGAGAGAATTATGCATCTATGCAACATAAAAAGTTGGTTTAAAATACATTTCAACAAAAGTTAATAGCAACAACAACCTGTATAGAGAAAAAGTTGTGATTTATTGGGTTTATTGTATGTTTGGACCCATTTGACGTGTGGGCCCACTTGCATATTAAAATTAATTGAGTGTGAGCCTACTTACTACTAGTCAAGACTATTTTGTCTTGTAGCTAGCACATGGGTAGGACCCACCTCTAAGAGAATATGACATCCAAAACTTTCTTTCTTTAGACAATTATCACACTTCTTCCAACTAGTAAAACTAAAGATGTTTTATGATGGAGTAGAGAAGGTTCCCACATGCGCACCCACACATGTGAGGCAGTGTGGGCTTTGGGTTACTTGAGTCGTTGGACACTTGGACGCTTGGGCTACTTGCCCCTTTGGGTCGTGGCCCGTGAGCTCGAGAGCTTAAGCTTAAAGTGTAATTACTCTTTTGCCACGAAGAGCACCGCAAATATGGAGGAAACTTCCCGTCCACGCACACATACGTATTCATCGGAAAAATAGCTCTCCGTCAAAGAAAAAACTTTTTTAAAGGAGTCAAACAGAAAAATAGATAATTAAGTAGGTAACATTAAGAGTATATGAGGGACCAAAAAATATTACCAACTTATTTGGTGTTTTCAAATTTTCGAACCAAAAAACAAAACACTAAAACTTTCACCGAATCACTAATCGTCACGCCAAATGTCATTTTTATCATTTTAACACTCATTTTTAAAATAAAATAAGATTACATAACAACTAATCGAAATTACAACATTTAAACTACAAATTAAAAGTAATATGATATTTTACTAAAACTACAAATTAAAACTAATACGACATTTTACTCAAACTACAAATTGAAGTTAATACGACATTTTACAAAAACTACAACTTTTCACGAAAACTACAAATTGAAACCACTTCGTTAATACGGGGTAAATCATCATCTCCATAGTCACCTCCGCACCCACCGCTGTAGGTGCCTCCATCTCCACCTCCATACGCACCTCAAAACGAACTTCCACTGACTACATTATTTCGTTTCCGAAACAATATTTCTTCTTGTTTTCTACGAAAGTATTCTTGTCGTACCAAATCTGTAATAGAATTGACGTCCATATTCATAAAATTATACTCCATCTCTTTCCTTTCTTTATCGATTTTTTTTTTTCGTTTATTAATAATTTTCGCCATCTCAATTTCATGGTCATTTTAATTGGCCGCGGCAAGGATGCTGGCAAGGATATTTCGTGATCTGGCAAGGATGCTGGAACAATTTCGACTTTGAAGCTCAGTTTGGGGGTGGGAGAAGGAAAAACTGTCTATGAAAAAGATTCTACTGAATTATTTATTGCATAACTAACTACATGTAAAAAGAAGTGGGAGAATAGGTCGTCCAATTATAATTATATAAGAACGAGTATATCGATTTATTATGAATGTAGCAAACTAGCAAAATCGTATAGGATGGCAAGTTTATTCAAATAAATGGTAACCATATATATATATCTTTAGATGCAATAAGTTGGTACCGTCCAGGATGGCAAGTTTACTTCGTTTTTAAGGTCTGATATAAATCAAATTTGTTTTGTTTTGAGCAAAACATATTTTGAGGAAGAAGAAGAGAGAAAACAGGAGAGAGAGAGGAAGAAGAAGATAATTTTTTTTTTTTTAGGTTTGAAGATCGCCGGCCGGAAATTTGGCCGGCCGGCGACCCCTGCCGGAGAAGATGATGATGTGGCGTTGTAGGTGACTTGGTAGAGAGAGGAAATGAGGTGGAGGAGCGAGAGTAACAGACAGTTAAAGATAACGGAAAAAGGGGGCCATATGAGAATATTTGCTAAAGTAGGGGGTCAGGCAGGAAGCTGGTCACAAAGTTGGGGGCCATTTGAGAAATAACCCTATCTTTATTGGAGTTTGCTTTTGTTTTTGACATTTTCAATTCTTGTTTGGAAATGGTATGCAATGAAAAATAGGGTATTTGAAGATTATTTCCGAACATGTATTTTTTTGTTGAACTTTCCGAACATGTATTAGGTTAATGAAATTTTTTTTCATACAAAATATAGAAAATCATATACAAGACGATAATTTTCTTGTAAAACAGAGAAAAAGGTTCAGAACCAAGATAATTTTCCAAACTCAAAATTTGACCTTGCACGTCTTATTATTATGGTAGGAAGGTTGCTTACATCTATCAAAGATTCTCATATTCTCATATTCCTAAGAACGTACTCAGACTCTCGACGGGAATTTTGATTGGTCATTCAGGTCTACATCAAATTATAGGTGGAAGTGTTTTTGTCTTCTCTCATATTCCTAAGAACGTACTCGGACTCTCTACGGGGAATTGTGATTGGCCACTCAGGTATGCATCAAATTATAGGTGGAACTGTTTTTGCCTCTTCCTCAATGGTGTGGGGCTCGTATATTTTTATCTCAACCATCAGATTTGGTAGTAGAGAAGTAGATGTGTTTGAAGCACAATTTATGATAATTATATATTCTGCACACATAATTACATGAAATGTAAGAAACATAAACAAAAAATTATACAACAAAATACATTATGTAACATGAAGTGTGAAAATTGACTACACAAATTTTTTTTTTTGTTGCATAAAAGTTATCTTTTACACATCTTGTTTTATTCAAAATCAGTCAAAATATCTTTACCTCGAATATGTATAGCAAAATAAGAAGATAAATCACTTTAAATAATGATTTGAATCTCTTTTTATCAAACATATGTAATATTACGCATTACAGAACACGTTTTGTAAAAAGAATTTTGCTTAGACATGAAATAAGATAGAGTTTTTTTTTTATTGTTCAGCATGTCTCGAACCCTTGACCTCAAGGTGGAAGAGTATACCTCTTACCACTCCAACCAAGGGGTGTTGACTGCAACAAGATAGAGTTTGCATAAGCATCAGTACAAATAACAAACAATACAAAAATGTTGAAACAAAATGTGTTTTGTAACAGATACATGTAACATTTTCCTTACAAAACAAATTTTGTGATGAAAACTCAGGTAATTCAGGAAACAAAATATAGCTTCTCAGAAGCAATTTTTGCAGACAAATTCAACTTTTTATGTAACAAAAAGGATTTTTATCAGACGATGTAGAGGTCCCAGGTTCGATCCAATGGAAGTGCAAATCCAGAAATATTGATAAATAAAGTAGTTTATGTTGGCTTTTGGCCATTTAATTCGTCAGGCTATAGGTCATTTCATTCGTCGGACTTTAGGCTCAGTAGTTTCTTCGGCAGTTATCGTTCTTATCACATCTCCGGATGTATCTATGCCTTGTAACGACCATTACTTACGGTACGACTGAATGGTTGTCATATCTAACAGTTTTGATGTTTCAGCCAACAGAAGCTAATATAATAGTGCAGCCCTTCCTCTTGAATAGGAACATGTCACTACACCACAATAGAAAAAGTACTTATGAAGAGGCTATGTTTAGAGACATACTCTTAAGACAGCAGAAGAAGTATTAATGTGCAAAAAAACATATCTTTGGCCTTTCTATGAGTACCAGATAACAAAGTGTGCAATATAATTCTCAAAAAAAAAGGGATGAATTCATAGAAAAATGGATTGTCCCTGATTCCAAATCATGCACGTCATTTAAGTAAAAAAAGAATGTAACAACTTAATATTGACTTTAATGATGAAAGGTTTAATTGATTAAACTGTTTTTGTCTTTTGGAGAAGTGTCAAGATTATAGAAAAAACATTATAGGATTGAGATATCCATATAATGTTTATGACATGTCAAGAAACTTCTCAATTTTCATAAAATGATGGAGAATTTTACAAAAAAGAAAATTAATTTAGACTTAGTTCCTTTTATAGTACATTTTCTTTGTTAAACATAAGACTTCATGCACAATCCTACCGATAACTTGCAAATTCAACAAACAACTAATTACAGGCTTGAAAGTTTAACAAAAAAGCTCAACAAAAAGACTTCTCTATAGACCTCATTCCTAGTGTATGTTCTTTATTTTTTTTTTTTTTTTTTTTTTTTAACTTTTATTAAAATAAATACTCCATGAATCAACGTTACCTATATTCGCTATTGGAAATTTAACAAACAACTTGTTATAGAATATTGTTCTTTGAAAGTTTTCATGTGTTACTTGTATTCACTATTGAAAATTTAACAAACAACTTGTTATAGGAAAGTGTTCTTTGAAAATTTTAGTTTGTGCAGAACTACAAATAGTGGTCGATTTTTCAAAAATTCAACAAACAACTAATTATAGGCTTGAAAGTTTAACAAAAAAGCTCAACAAAAAGAGTTTTGTATAGACCTCTTTCCTAGTATGTTTGCTCTAGTTTTTGTTGTTTTTTATGTTGAAACGATTTTTCTTCATCCATGGGCGATGAGTTTCGATATATTGGGTGTATTTGTATTTAGTAGTATACGTTATCTTTTCTTTTGTTAAACAAAAGACTCCGCGAATCAACTTTACCTATATTCACTATTGGAAATGTAACAAACAACTTGTTATAGGATAGTATTCTTTGAAAGTTTTCGTGTGTTACCTATATTCACTATTGGAAATTTAACAGACAACTTGTTATAGAATAGTGTTCTTTGAAAATTTTCGTTTGTGCAGAACTACAAATAGTGGTCGATTGTTCAAAAAATTTATCGTAAATGTGAATTACTGTGATCTTGTGTACAAGTTCAATATTTTGCCTTTTGTTTATAACTTAAGGAGAGCAAAAGTCCTCCTCCTACCACTTTTAACAAATTTTTAAAATTATAATAAGTAAAGATCCAAATGGGGATCTAAAAATGAGAGAGATGACAGAAGGAATCAAATGAAATCCTTATATAGACTCATTACTTGTGCATTGAGAGAATTAAAGAATATGATTCAATTGATGTTTCTTTTGACTAAGGTTGGGCTAAAGAAAGAAGGAAATTCTTGTCCATTGGAGTTATATGTCTAATTCCAACACCCACAAATTTTTTATTCCTTTCTTATTCCTCTTTTAGTTTTAGAGTGCTATGGTTTTGTTCATTTCTTAGAATATTTTCTCCATTGGTTATACCTTAATGCATCCACAACTCACACAATTGTTGCCCAATTAGGTTTTTTTTGGGTTATTTTTCTAATAGCCATAACTTTGTGACCAGCTTCCTGCCTAGCCCTTAACTTTATCAAAAAAATTCAGATGGTCCCTTTTTTTAGTTACCATTAGAACACCGTTAACAGTCATCAACTCTCTCTCCTACATCTCGTCACCTCTCTCTGCCACCTCATCGTCTTCACCGGCGAAGGTCGCCGACCGGAGTCGACGACCTTCAAACATAAAAAAAAAAAATAATAATTTCTCTCTTCCTCTCTCTCTAACACTCCGACGAAGGTTTCCCTTCGCCGGAGTGTTAGAGAGAGAGAGAGGAAGAGAAAAAAAACAATGTTTTAAAGTTATTCCTCTCTCTAGATCTGTTCTAGAGAGCGAGAGAGAGGGAAAAAAATGAGAGGGAGAGAAAAAAAAATTAGCGTTTCAAGGTCGTCGGCCGAAATTTTTTCCGACCGGCGTCCCTCGCCGGTGAAGACGATGAGGTGGCGAGAAGATGATGTGGCAGAGAGAGAAGATGAGATGGAGGAGAGAAGGTGATGACTAGTTAACGGTGTGCTAACGGTAACTGAAAAAATGGGCTATATGAGAATATTTGATAAAGTTAGGGGCTAGGCAGGAAGTTGATCACAAAGTTAAGGGCTATTTGAGAAATAACCCTTTGATAAAACAAAAAAATTCGGTCTTTTCCACCAAATTTTGTCGACATTTGAGCTAAAGTACACTACTTGTTTCTCTTGGTACTAAAAGAATCAACACAAACACATCATAGTGGAAAGTGACAACGTAGTGATTATCAATCATCTTAAAGATGCAAAGAAAACTATGTAATGGCAGACCAAATCGCACATCAACAATATAAGAAGATTACTTCCACAATTCTACAACATCAAATTCACATGCACCCCGAGGAAGAAGATTAGTTCCTACTTTACGAATCTTTATTGTAATAATAAAAATAATTTACTTTACGGTCGCAGAAATAATAAGAATAGGAAAATAGATTTGTTAGTCACAAACTCACAGTGCAACTCAAGATAGTTTTTCCTTTCTCTAACTACTTCCGCAAGACGTTATAAAACATATAAACACTTTCCTTTGCCTACCTATTTCTGCAAGACGTTATAAAACATATGAGCACTTTGTTATGGCATATAAAACATATTTTATGTTCAAATTTCAATCTTTTGATTAGTCAATTTTTTTAAACTAGGGTTTCAAGGAATACAAGTTTGGGTTAATTCCGTCTTGGCCCCCGATTTGTGACCAACTCGCCGTTTTAACCCCTATAAGTGTCCGGCAGTTCGTTTTGGCCCCAATTTTCTGTTTGGCCCCAATATATTTTTGTAAGCTTCTCCATTATACCCTTATGGCAATTTTGTAAATTAAATGTATTTTCTTTCTCTTTGTCCACCTCACTAAGCAATTGCCACGTCATATTCGTCCAAATAAGATCGCCGGAAAATGTCGTCGGCGACATCAATTCCAGCGACCACCATTTTTTTTTTTTCAACTTCTTCTTCTCCAACCATCTCCTTCCTTCCTCTTCTCTCTCTCTCCCCTTCCTCTTCTCTCTCTCTCTCTCTCCCCTTCCTCTTCTCTCTCTCTCTCTCTCTCTCCTTTCTCTTCTCTCTCTCTCTCCTTCCTCTTCTCTCTCTCTCTCTCCTTCTTCTTCTCTCTCTCCCCCTCTTCTCTCTCTAAAATAATTAGATTTCCGGCGAAGGGTTTCATTTCGCCGGAAACCTAATTATTTTAGAGAGGGCGAAGAGGGGGGAGAGAGAGAGAAGAAGAAGGAGAGAGAGAGAGAGAGAGAGAAGAGGAAGGAGAGAGAGAGAGAAGAAGAAGGAAGGAGATGGTTGGAGAAGAAGAAGTTGAAGAAAAAAATGGTGGTCGCCGGAATTGATGTCGCCGACGACATTTTCCGGCAACATTACGGCGACCACTATATAACTTCCATTTTTGAAGAGCTATAAATAGCTAACAGTGGCTTGTAATTGCGATTGATCACGTGAATAAGAAAAGGGTGCTTCTATAGGCACCGTGCCAAACAGCTGTAAGGGGGCGGCCATTTTATTGGGGTCGTCAATGATCCTCGACTCCAAATCTCCAAAAGCACCCGGTTGGTGACGTTGACCTTCATTTTCTCCACTTTCAATTCCTAGGGTTTTCTTTCCTCTTTTTCTGGTGTCCTTCAATTTGGAATTTCAAAACAGTGAAAGAGAACCAACAATGGGATCTCTGCCCATCTCAGGCGAGGAGGACGAGATGATGTTTCCAAGGTTTTCGTAAACAGATTTCAATTTGGCTAATAAAGACTTTACTTCAGGTGAAATTGGATTCAGCTCATTTTGGTTCAAGAATTGTCTTTCTGAAAATGAAGACAGGACTGGAGTTTGTAGTGATTAATGAATAAAATTACAAATGGAATCTATTAGGAAATTAAGAGAGAGAGAGAGAGATGTCAATTACCTTTCAAATCCTCTGTTATTTTAAGTTAAAGAAATAAGAATTAGGAATTTCTTACAGATTGGTATGTCAATTGGTATGGATGATTTGTAAGGAAGTTCAATGAGCAAATTTTTCACAGAGCTTTCAAAGAGCTAGTCAGAGGTGAAGGAAGGTAGCATGCTAAAGGTGAAATTTTTTTTGCAGTTGTTTGGTTGGAAATTCAAATTATATATAGATGTTTTCCTTGAATCAAATTTGCATCATTCCCTCTTTTTAACCTTTTTTGTCTCTACCAACGGAATCTTTTGGTATTCTAGTTCTTAGTGTTTGTTTTATTGTTCCAACTTTTTTTTTGTTGAACTGGCATTTCATTTAATTAATAAAAACGTTATTACAATATCTATATAATAAAACAGGTTGAAAAGTGCTGACTGGGACAAACATCGGAGATAAATCCGACCGTCCATCCTTGATCAACACTAATATCAACCATTAGATCTATCACCAATACTTTCATTTATTAAATATTGACCTTTAAATACCGGTGTATTTATTATTGGTTTTAAGAATTCAGTTACCAATCCTCTTAAATGCTCTTAATCACTACCAAATATAAAACCGTAAGGATTAGTCCTTTTCCCTTACTTTCATTCCAGATTAACGATCTAAATTGATGAAAATTCTCCTTATGCTCTTAAATACCTACATTGATTAATTTGTCTTTGCCGTTACAATCTTTAACCTTCTTCATCACAATCTAATTCTTATTCTAAATCTCTTATTCACAAACTCAATACTCACTCCTGAGTTGTAGAATCACGATTAAATCGCCTTTAAGTAATACGAAGTGGAAACAGATACCTCTCTAATAGAAATGATTTTTACAGGGATTTCTCTCTAGAGCCCAAAGGTTGCAGAAATGGTCGCAGTGAAGAAATAGTAGGCTCCAAATCTTTGGTTGATTAATTCTGCGTTTATGAGTTTCATTTATACGTCTTACTCTCTATCTCTCACTATCCATTTTTTTTGGTGATTAGGGTTACTACCCCATGCTTGCAAAGGTTGGCATCCACCATTATAATGGAATCTGATCCTCATGTCTATTTTATAACCATTTTATGCTATTTCATGTCTATTTGGAACTCGATCTCTCTTCCAATCCATTAACTTACTCTTTCTGTGATCTTCCATACCTGCAGTAATCTATTAGGGTTTTCCACTACGCTCAAGTAACGAAGTTTTGTTTCTTGTGTAACTCTTTGTGTTTAATGATTAATATTAGATATCTTCTTCTACTTGAAAAAAAATTTCTTTCTTCTATTATAAGTTTTCTTTCTTCGTTTACTCTGATTTGGATATTCTTTTATTTCCTTATTGAGGATTTTTTTTGCAATGTTTATTGGGAGTTAATATCACTATCTTTTTGTTCTCTTTTGCGCTTGCAGTTGAATTAGGTACAAAATCTGGCCGAAGAATTCTCTTAGGAAATTGCTCAGAATTGATGTTGTTGAATCAAACTAAGATACTCCCATTCTCTTTATGCACAATTTCGTTTAGAGGGTAATGTTTGATCATTGACGTTTTTCTTTTAAATGTCATGTTTCAGTATTTGTTGGCACATGTAGGTTCTTACTTTCAACCATTTTACATTTGTTTATCCCCTTCAAATTGGTTTACGTTTCAAAACTTTTTCAGCTTACAGAAATATTACCTCTCTATCTTTTTGAAGTTGAAAACTTTCACATTTATCCTCCTCAAATTGGGGTCTAAAAGTACCACTCAATAGTTCCAACCCCTCTATCGTGACATTTTTTAGAAATTTTTAAAAGAGAGAACTGTCATTAGGAAGACAGGGAGTCGGCAGGACTTACCCATCCTCCCAACTCTCTTTTCCTGCCGGAGAGAGAGAGAGAGAGAGAGAGAGAGAGAGAAATTTTAAACATAAGAGTGGGAAAAAGAACCTTCGTCTATGCCAACCATCTCCACCTGCTGTTGGTAGGAGTTACTTTTATACATCTTCAAGGTGCTGGATTATAGCGATAACACGGTAAGTAATTACGTAATTTTGTTCTCATTTTCAATTGGTTATTTCGGTGTTTAGTATTGCCCATTGATGATAGATCAACAATGTAGTAAAGCAACTTAGTTTTATTTGAAGATATCGTTAATAGAAAGAGAGAAATAAATCATCGATTATCTCGAGCCTACGTCGAGGACTTTGAAGCCCTTCTCAATTCTCATTCATCATATCACTTACATTTAATGTTTCAAAATTGTAATTTCATTTGGGCATGGATCTGTTTATGTATTTCTTTTTGTTATCAAGTTGATAAAAATAGAGATTCTTAAATTAGTTTACTTGTATGTTTGAGTAGTTAGTGTCTGTCAAGGTATTTCTTCGTGGTCATCAGCTTAAACCCTTGCTAGACTGTTTCACAACTAACGTCATGATATTTTTACGACTCTTGCTGCAACCAAGTTTTGTGAATTGAGGATGTTATGGTGATGGAGGCAATCTTGGTAATACATATAACCAATTTGTTCTCTTTCTAAGAAATGTGTACTAATTTTCTGTTGCTCTTTTTCAGTTTCAAATCTTCAAATTATGCTTGGTGTCTTATCCAATTCACTTGGTAAGTAATTTTAATTTGCTTTGTCCAAAATTATTGCTTATTTGCTTTGAGTTGGAAATTATTATGGTGATTCGGTTGTTCCAGATCTGATCATGTGGCTAATTATTCATGCATAGATTTTGATTATGGGTTTCTTTTGTAGGTACGCTACATTTGTATAAGAATTGAGTGTCATACTCCTTTGAGAATAATTGGAAAGGATTTAGGCACTGACACCTACGAAGAGAGTAATGTTCGATTAGATCTAATAATTTTAGACCCCAATTTAAGAATGAAGCAGTTCATGTAGGCCATATCATTATATCATATGTGGTCATGTAATAAAGCTAAGATGGTCATGTGTGTTACTTTCACTACATATGCTGGAACTGTCAATGTTCAAATATCAAGAATAACTATCTTAGGTTGAAACCTTATAAAGTGATATGAAGTTTTGCGTGCTTAAGATCTCCATGGTATGTCTTATAGGAATATATAATTGGGTTGAAAAATAAAAGTTCACCCAATTGTAAGTGACACGGCTAAATACCATGTCATAGGACTCTTACACAAGGTCATTGATTTTTTTTGTTGACCAAGGTCATTGATTAACTCTGATGTATCAATGAGTTGTCCACCATTCATTTTGTATTTGTTTGGTTTTCTTTACATTTTGATATTATTCAATGTGAAGTTAGTCGCACTTGATGATTAGTGTGCTATACATCTATATCATTTATTTAGTATATTTTTCATAATTTCGTTCAGGTTTGATTTTACCGTGCCTCCGGCACGGGATATACCTAGTTTATCTATTAAAATACAAGGAATATTATGCCATTCTTTACTTCTATTCTTCTTTCTGGCCCATTTAGCGAGCTTGTCTGCTTGCGAGTTGAGTTCTCTTTTGGTATATTTGAGTTGCACCGTATCGAAGGTTCTTCTAATATCACGAGATTTTTTTATGTGGATCAAAGATTGTCAGCGGACTGAATACTTCTTATTGTTGAAGTGTTTAATAAGATTGATGTTGCCGCTTTCGATGATTATTGACTTTAGATTTTGTTCTTTCGCCCATTCTAAACCGTGTAGTATTGTCATGGCTTCACTTTCTTCACTGTTTCTCGCCTTTGATGTTTTCACTTGTGCTGCAATGAATTTGGATTCTTCGTTGTGTGCTATTAAACTGATTCCCACATTGAATGTTACATTAATAAAAGATGCATCAACATTAATTTTTATGAATTGAGAACTCGGTGGTTGCCAGTTTTCGATTGATTTTTGTTTCTTTTTCTCTGTGATTTTGTTGGTTCTTGGATAAGATACGATCATTTTTATAATTTTATTTAGATCATTCATCTCATGTTGAAAACAGTGGTCACATCTAACTTTCCATAGGATCCACAGAATTGTAGCGAAGTGAATATCTTCACTGGTGTAACAGTGATTGGAATCGTTTTCCCAGGAGAAGATCCAATCAGAGATAGAAGTAATGTTCGCCATGATAATATTAAAGTGAAACCATATGTTTTTAGCTAGAGCACAGTGCAGAAGAGCATGCTCAATGGTTTCTATATTATTACAGTTAGGGCAATGAAGGTTGTTGTCAATGTATTTTCCTATTCGTTCTCTAACTGGTAGAGACTTCGTGCATATTTTCCAGATGAAGATCTTTATACGTGGTACCGTAGGAAGAGACCGGATGAAGTTCAAGTTCTGCGAAATTGGTTTCTGAATGATATTGTTGGTGCTAAGGTGTTGATACATAGATATAGCTGTGAATTTACCCGAGTCTGTAAGCTTCCATTTGATTTGATCTTTGCCATCGATGTTCACTGAAATAGCTTTGATGAGGTTTTGAGTACTAATATCAAAGTTAGCGTTGAGGACCTCGTCATTCCAATTGTTATTAGTGATGAATTGAGAATTGTTCCAACTTGAATGATCAATCGGTTTGGTTAGAGAGAAAAAATCGAACAGAGTCAGGTCCGTAAATCGTTAGGTGTAAAGGGGTTTTTAGGCTGGGTGCTTATAGAGAAAGTAGTTGTTGGGCCACATGCTTATAGAGCCGCCCGCTTACAGCCATGTATTCTGGTGCCTTTGGAAGCACCCATAAGAAAATCTTTCTCTCGCTCAAACTTTGATTTCTAACACCTCTTAGGCTTCTTTAATGGTAGGGAAGGGAGGAGATCCCGCTCAAATTAAATTCTTTTATGGTAGAGAAAGGAGATCCTGCTCAAATTAAATTTTCTAAGAGCATAGTGAATCAGTGAAATTTGTATGCCCCTGATAGGTCTTCAATCTTCAGATTACTGACAGGAGGTCTATGAAGAGAGCTAGACAACTCTTCATCTGAAGTGCCCAGATGGCAATTATGACCCAAGGGGGATTTAGAGCTAGTGCTTGATGAGGGGATTCAAGATCACAACCCAAAGCTAGATCGTCGTCACCGCTCGATGATACAGTTGTGTCCTCTTCTCTTCCCTCATATCCGGAAGAAACCTTGACTTTTGGACCTCAGAAAAAAGTATTCTCTTGTACTTTTTGAACTACACCGACAGATCTACCAGGAACATGGAAGTACATAATACACATTTTAATGAGATAAAGTCGAGAGTCAACAATCACACACCATTGACTGAGGTCGGATCATCCCACCCAAAAGATAATGTCGGGGAAACTAAGATCCTATATATTTGGGGGGCATGGACTGTCAGGTCTGGTTCATATAGCTAGATATTCCTACCAGAGACCCTTTGGGTTGTCAATCTCTGATTTTGTCGAGACATTTTCTACTTGGAGAGATGACCATCTCTGCTTTTGTCGAGACATTTTCTACTTAGAGAGATGACCATCACCCGTAAAGATGCCTGGCATCATCACAAAACACGGAAAAACAAGAGAAGAAAAAATTTGAAGTGATTGGTTAATCACGAAAGGTAGCTACTTGCGAGCCGCAGAATAAATTAAGAGGTCACCTACCAATCGAATGCCCTTAAAGGGCCTAACGTACAATAGAGATATGGGTGCTTTCTCTATTAGCACCATCCAACTATGTAGGCGCTGGTCAAGTGGAGTTAACCCTAACCCCTCCATCCATCTCTCACAAAATCCAACCAAAATTTCGGACATAACAATGATGTCCTGAGACATACTAGACGGATTGGACCAGTCTGTCCGTTTTCATCAAGTCACGGATTAGCCAATCCGTTACTCTTGACATACTCATGGATTGGCTAATCCGTTTCTCTTCACATACTCACGGAATAGTCAATCCTTGAAATGGTGAAACCTACATCGATCCCTTGTTACAATCTCTTGATCGAAAACCTTTGAGACAAGCCTTATAGCAGAATGAGAATCAACACAGACTCGTAAACTCTTCACGACCCGTATAGTAGCTCCCTAGTAGCAATATGTCCAAAAGCAGTTGCTAATTTTTTGCTGTGGAAGAATAACGCTCTCTATTTCCTCATCTTCAACGTCGAAAAACACTTCAGACGTGCTAGCTACATAACATGCCATTCTTAACCGCTTCGAGATTTCATTGATCATCACATAAATTTCATTTGATCTAGGGTGTATCTTCTCTTCTACACCAAACTCTGTAAATTTCCCCATAGATCTCAATTGAACTACACCCAGGTAGTTTGCCAATCTTGGAGTTCTTCATCAGAACTCTTACCTTTGAAACATCATCCCATCTACCAGCATTAGCGTATATGTTGGAGATAGTTGTTAAGTGACCTCCATCTTCATGATCTGTTTCTATTAAGTTGTTAAGTGACCTCCATCATCACTCACACTCTCACTCTCACTCTCACTCTCACTCTGTTGTTTTGGAAAAAGGTGGAAGAAGCAAACAAAGGTAAACGTGCAAGTCAATAAAATTTCCGGATGCTAACAGCCTTTGACTTGGTGCCTTTAGAAGCACCCTAGCGATCTAGATGTTCCGCCCTCTCTAGAGATAACTCTCTCTAACCCTAGTTAGAAATTGAGATATGGACCCATGCTTACAAAACAGACTTAGTTCCAACAAATCACAACTTGGGAGTGAGGTCTGATGCTATCTGCTATAGCTTATACACAACACATGTCCTCACATATAAGGTATACCAGTTTAGTGTCTGTGAGAACAGAAACTTACCTTCCAAGTTTGTCAGCCAAATATAACCAAGATGTATACAACACTAACGATACAAAATAACACAATGTTTCAAGTAGTTAATCATCATCTCATATCTCATACAACAATAACTCGGTAGCATTTTTTTCATAGTTTTTCCAACTCAAACCTGGCTGACTCTACCCAGCTTCCTTGTCAGCAGTAATTCAAGATCATATGATGTCCCTCGTGCAATGTGTAGCACGTTGCCCAAATAACTCACACTAGAAGAACGATCACGGTCGTCCGAAACCACTTCCTTCACTTTTTCCATCACATTCTGCGATTGCGAAGTGATATTATTAATTTAGGGAACGGACAAAAATCGAAAAAATATTTTCCACTGTTTGATTCATGAAGAGAAAAAAATTTAATTTTCTATATTCTGAAGTTTCTATTGTTTGGTTCACCTATAAAATATATATATCAAATGTAGGAAAAAAAATGGATAAAAAAGCATCAACAAAGTAAGAACACAAAAGAAATATTAAGATCAACTAATAATTATATATGTATATATCATAGTCAGTAATGTTGCATCATGACCAAAGAGATAAGTGAAAAAATTTGAGGTAATTCATGTAATTTTGCCGCTAACACACTGGATGATCAACATTCTTAAGAACTCCTACATGGAGATTACTGGGGGACAGTGATCTAAATACTATCGGTGTTTTAGGCAATGGAGTTTAAACTCATAAATAAACTCTTTAGGAATCTAGAGAGAGAAATGGGTTATGAATACTACTACTACTTCAATGAACATTTTGAGGTTGTGTTACTTCATACAAGTAAAACCTAGGAAAAAACAAGCAGAAAATGAAGGAGATAAAGGGTTACTTCAACATTTTCCCCGGTGGTGGTGTGAGTCAAAGTAATTTAAGCAAGATTATGAAGAACATAAAACCCCACTTTCTCTATCTCTCAATCTATCTATTTCTCTCTCTCTCTCTCTCTCTCTCTCTCTCTCTTTTCTGCTCCCACTCCCTCTCTCTGCAACTTTTGGGAATCAAAGAAATAAAATTAAGGCTTTATTGGGAGGTGTGATGGAAATAGAGCTCGACGAAAGTGTGCTCTACACTAGAGAGAGATGGTAGAGAGAGAGAGAGAGAGGCACACACAAGAGCCAAGAGGTCAGCGACGGGTTTTCAGGAGGAAAAATGCATGTTTTTTTTTGGTGAAGTCTTTCTTTGTTAGTAGGTGAGTCATGAAATTCCCTATTTTAGAGGAAAATTTGGAAAAAGTTAGTCATGTGACGAGTTGTTTTTCTTTCTCTATTGTCAATCAAAGAGCAGAAAATTTCTATTTTAGTGAAGATGCTACTCTTTTCCCTGGAAAAACTGCCTACCAAACAGAACCTTGGAAAAACAACACTAATCACATAAACAAGTATTTATTTTGAAATTAAAACATTCACTTGAGTTACCTCAAAGCTCTCTCCAGTTTCTTCTATTTCCTCTTTATCTTTCGCTTTACATGCTTCCAGCTCATCCCAGACATAGGTCTTATAATCATAATCATCACCGTCGGCGAGATAGTTAACTACCTTCCAAATATCTTCAATCTGTTCATAGATCTGTAACTCAGAGAGAGCAGACCGCACAAAAAGATGATAACCTAGATGGAATAAAAAGCTGAGTCGAGGTTTACAATACCTTCTTTAATTTTCTAACATACCGATAAATGTTAGGCATAAATTCGTCGGCAGCCTTCTCATAGGTCTCCAATTTCTGAGTGCATGAAACAATCAACCCCTAAAGAAACAAAATGATATACATTATCACAAATACTATCAAAAATAAAATCAGCCAATTAGTTGTACAATTAAATAGATAACCTGCCACTGCTTCATTTCCTTTTCTATCTCATCTATCTTAGATTGGTCGGTACATCGATCATCACGTCGGTGAAAGAGCCAGCTATAGTCAACCAAAGGTACCAACTTACAAGCTTGATCATCAAAAAGACGACGCAGACGTTCTCGCTTCTCTCCACGAGGCAAGTAATCAATGGTATTGATAGCTTTATCTATACTTTCCCTATAGAGAACAACACCCAAGCATAGAGATAATAAATAGTCTTTACACAGTGTAATCTGTAATACAAGAACTCAAGAAAATTAATTAGTGGCGGTGAAGCAATAAAACATAGGCATAATCCAGCAACCTTCTTAAGACTCAATTGCCAAAGATAACATAAACAGGACTATACAACAGACATTCATTTGCAACAAAAAAGAAAAAGTACCAACATCAATTAGGTTGGATACATCACAACTGCCATGACATTGTCATACAAAACCCTAAAAGGGATAGAAGCTAACTGGAGGCAGAGTCAGATTTATACATGTTAGGAAACATATACACCAAAGTTGACCATGCATCAAAGGGAGAAGAAACTGGAACCCTAGTTCTCTAACACCCTAAGGGTTTCAGTGATTTGGGAAAAACAAAAAACCCTAATTTGATTAAGGGAGGGTTTCGGTGATTTGGGAAAAACAAAAAACCCTAATTTGATTTAGGGGAAGACTGATTTCGATTAAATATCTGATTGATCGCTGCCTCGTGGGTTCAGAATTGGGGGAAGGTTCAGTAAAAAAAAGAGGTTCTAAAGAGAAAATGGTTTAGAATTTGAAAAGCAAAAATCAAATCGTGGGAATTAAAGAAAGGAAATCAGATGGTTATAAAATCCTAGATATCAATCCATACCTTAATTCCTTACATGTTACCAGAACAGTCTTCATCACGCCGTCAAGATATTCTCCCCTCTTTTCCTCTGGTATTTCATCAATCGATTTCGGCAGCTGGCACACAACTTCGTTATCGACCTCAACAAACTCCATGTTTCCTCTCCTCTGGTTTCTCCTCTAAGAGCAAGTCCAATGAGTCCCGGTCCCAGGGCCCTTAATTCACCTTTTCATTCAAATTTAAGGGTCCGGGCTCAGACCCTCAAAATCGACTCCAATGGGGAGCGGTCCCAGGGCCCTTAAATTTGAAGTTTTAATTTCTTAATTTACTTAAATAATTCGATTAAACAATATCGATTACAAACTTAACATTTGATTAGAAATTTAAATCTACGACAATACGACTAAACAACAATAAAAAAGTTAAAAATAACTAGAAGGGGTGTGGATTACTGCTAAACCAAGCTTTACGCGCCTCCATAAGCAACCGTGCACCATGTTCGTCAAGAGAATTAACATCAATCTTCATTAAGTCTATTCCATATTGTCGGTCTTTTGCTTTTTTATCGCTTTCAAGGAACCTTTTTTTAATTTCTAAAGATTCTTTCATGTGTACCATTTTTTCTTTCCCTTCCTCCATTCTATTTTGCCAATATTCCGGCGGAGCATCACCGACTACTACTTTGTCTTTAGCGGTAGAATTTGTCGAATTTTCTCCGACTCTTGCATTTGCTTTGGCTTGTTTACGACCTATTGGTCTTTCCTCCGATGGATTGGTATTAGAATCTCTTTTCCCAGATGTTGACTCTCCTGGCATGTCTGCCATCCACTTGTTATGCGACATCAAAATTTTGTAAACATGTTGGAATTTAAACATTTTTCCTTTGTGATTGTTTTTATAAATATCAAGTGCTCTTTGAATCTGAAAAAGATAAAAATTGATTTAAAAGGATATTATGAAATCAAAAGATAAAAATATATAGATTACAAGTAAGAAAAATTACCCGATCATAGTCGTTCTCTCCGCTTTTTGGAACTTTATTTACTATCCTCAAAGTAGAAATGAAACTTTGACACTCGGTATTTATGTCACCGAAACGAGATTTACAACCCTTTTTCGTGCGTTGAGAGTTTGTAAGTTCATTAAATTCATCGATTACTTTTTGCCAAAACATAGTAGATTTTTGGCAATTCCCGACAACCGCATCAAATGTGAATTTCAAATAAGAATTAGTAAGTACTATATCTTCATTGGTAGTATACGCAACCCGTTTATTAGATTTCTTGGTTGATGTCGTTCCTTCAAACTCGCAAGAATCATCTAAAGTTTCATCTACCGCCGAGGGAACACGTGAAGAATCATTAAAAATTTCATCACTTTCAAATTGGCTAGATTGATAACCGGGATTTTGAAGGAGATTCATAAATAACTCATTATCATTGAAGGAATCCATCGAAAAAGATTGAAGAAATTTTAGAGAGTTGGAGAGATAAAATGAAAGAGAAAGAGTTGAAATAGAGTGAAATGAGAGAGAGATAGAGGATGATTTGGGTTCAACCCCTATTTATAGGGGTTGAACCCAAAATCTGGCCGTTGGGGATCCCCAACGGTCCCTTGGGGATCAAAGGGCCGGCCCCTAATAAGGGGCCGCCCCTTATTTACTTCTGCCCTCCTCCCGGGACAGGCGGAAGTCCAATGGGGAGGAAGGGGTGTCCCGGGCCCTTAATTCAAATTAAGGGCCCGGGACTCCTCCCCATTGGATTTGCTCTAAGGCTTGGGTTCTTAAGGGCCTCCTCCTTAGAGAATATTTTAGGGTTTCCCTTACCCAACGAGAAAAATGTAAGAAAACCCCAAATATGGGTCTTAACTCTTAGGTGCTGTTTGTTTTTTTATTTATGTCTAAATCTTAATTTGTTGAATCTTAATTTGCTAAGTCTGAATATGTTGAATCTGAATTGGTGAATTGTTGATGTTTGTTTCCTAAATCTGAATTATAGGGTCTGAATTGAAAATTTGACAGTTATACCCTTTTTGAAAACTTCAGCCAAACAAAACCTAATTTGCTCCTCTCAAAAGAAAACCCTAATAAGTTCCTTATTCCCTCTCTCTCCATCTCTCAACAGCCATCTCCCACTCGTTTATCTCTTTCTCCAACAACAAGTAGATCAACAAAGTTAAACCGGCTAGATCAACTCTCTCTCTTTCTTTCTCTTTCTATAACAGTAGATCCTCTCAGCCGCTCTCTCTTTCTCTAACAGTTGTTCGACCGGCTAGGGTTTGTAGTGGAGGTGGTTTGTATTTCTAGTGGTGGTGGTTGCTCTATCTTTCTCTAGCAGTAGTTTGACCGACTAGGGTTTGTAGTGGTGGTGGCTTGTATTTCTGGTGGTGGTGGTGGTTGCTTTCTCTTTCTCTAACAGTAGTTTGACTGGCTAGGGTTTGCAATGATGGTGGTTGCGATCTTTCTCTAATAGTGGTTTGACTGCCAAGAGTTTGTAGTGGTGGTGCTTTGTAGTGGTGGTGGTTTGTATTTCTAGTGTGGGTGGTTTGTATTTCTGGTGGTGGTGGTTTGTAGTGGTGGCGGTGGTTTGTATTTCTGGTGGTTAATTTGTAGGGGAGGTGGTTTGTAGGGGTCGTGGCGGTGGTTTGTAATGGTGGTTCTGGTGGATTTTTTTTAATCCATGGGGTTAATAATGTAAATTAACACAATTCAGATATTGACTTTGATTTCAGACTTGTTTTGAAGTCTGCAAAATGTGGGTATTTTTTTAGCCAATTCAACATTTGGTGAATTCAGCTAATATTTCAGATTTACCTAAATAAATAAACAAACATCTGAAATCTAAATTGGGACTATAGATGTCAAAAAATGGGCTTCTGTGATCAACATGAAAAAGGGAGTTGATGCATGAAAAAGGGAGTATCGATTCCTCCGAGTGTTCATGTTTCCACCTCTGCTTCCTGCTATGCTTCCTTTATTCCAGCTCCTCGCTCCTTGTTCTCGCTCCTTGTTCTCGCTCCTCGCTCCTTGCTACCTGTTCCTGTTCGTCTGTTCCCAAAGGGTTCGAAAACCACTCCGACGCTCAAGCCAGTCAGGGTGCTCTTTGTAGTAAAAGAATGAAAATTGATTGATCCTTTTGGGGGGCGAGTTATGAGAACTCTGAGTTTCTTGTGATCTTTTAGGGTTAAGAGATCGTGTCCTGTGAAGGACGATGTGGGGGGCCTTTTATAGGCGATATTAAGCCGACTTTGATTAGTGGCGGTGGTGAGGCGATTGTCGTCAAACCAAGAGAGAAGTTTCCTCCCTTGAGTATCTAAAGTTTCTCTTAGAGTCTATCTCGGATCTTTGATAAGTGGAAGTTCCTAAGTTCAAGGATTCTTCATAGATATCTTGCCGAAGTGATAGACTTTAAAGGAGAAGTTTCCTCCTTTAGACACGTGAAGTCCAAACTGGCTTAAACACTTCGAGATGTTTAGCCGTCTGAGCTCTCTTTAGAAGTTTCAGGATTAAGTCGGTAGGTTGCTTGGCGCTTCTGCCTCCCCAGTTCTGGGCGTAAGGCAGTGACCGAACCTGTGTGGACCCCCTTACTCGTTTGAAGACCCCTGGGATGATCTGCTCATGCCAAGGGCGTTTGCAGAGCTGGTTTCCTCTAGCTGACCTCCCAGTTAGGGGAATATATGGTGGACCATCAAGGACTCAACTGTCCTGCTGCCTTAAGTCGGGTTGACCCATTGGTCTTTATGTTTGACTTTGACTCTTCAGACGTTAGTCAACTTCTGGACATTTTGTGTATCATCATGAGTGTCTTTACTCCTTAGTCGAAAGTATTGAGACTGGGGAGTAGAAGTAACTCGTTTTTTTATACATTGAAGACTCTGAAGTCAAGGGATTTTACCTGGACCAGAGTTGTTTCGCGAAACTTGGTATTTCTTTTGATTTTCCAGAGCTGCGTAGTCCTGATCTGGTGGAGAAGCTTTCCCCCTAACTGTCGTTGCTGAAGTCTTAAACCTTTAAAACCGCCTTGGTCAGATCTGATTCGAGCAACGCTTGCTTGGGCTGACGAACGCATGGTTTGTTATCTCGAGACACGTTTCGATTTCTTCCCAAGCAATTGATTTCTTTTTTATGCGTGATTTTGTGACGTCATAGATTTGATCTTCTGATCATGCGTTTTCGGTGATAATTTTTGGACTGCTGTACACGGCAGTTTTTTTGCCATGCGTAGACACGTGGTGGTTGGTTAGTGAGAGGGCGGGTACGTTCCCTAGGGTTCTATTAACTCCTTCGCCGGCTTCAATCAATCTGAACCGTTGGTGATTTTAATCAGTAGTCGAAGGGGCGTTGCGGTTTCTCCAGCATGTAGCGATAACTGCCACGTGTCCTGACTCTATTGGTTTCCTTCGCGTTGGCTCGGATCCGAATCTTTCTTCTTGCGCGGTTCGTCATTGTATTTAAATGCCTTAGTTAGCCGCGACTATTTCTTTCTCGCCTTCTCTGCTCAATCGACCCCCCATTTCCTTGACCTCCTTCTTTTGTCTACTGTTGTGTATCCCTTCTATTCCGCAAGAAACATGACTGTTCCTTCTCCTGCTGCTGATTTTTCCGGTCAAATGCGTTTCCACAGTCGGATGACTCAATAGGACGTCGATGCTCTTCGTGCTGATCACGTGATTCCGACCATCGCTGAACTCATCCTTCCGTCTCCTAAAGACAATTTCTGCTTCACCGACAATCGTCGCGTTGGTGTTTATGAGGTCTTCTTCAACTTGGGCTTGGTGTTTCCTTTTTCCCCTTTCCTTGCTGAACTGCTGAATCACTATGGGCTTCAGCTTTTTCAATTAAGCCCTAATGATGTGATGACCATCATGACGTTTTACTTCTTCTGTCGTCAACAGGGCGAAAAGGTTAGTCTTTACGCTTTTGATAAAATGTTGGCACTATTTTTCTCCCCGTATCAGTCTGTTCTTCTCTGCTCCTACTATCCCCAAGGATTATAAGGAGAGATTCCTTTTTGTCTGTCCTTCTCTCGCGACTGAAGATTTCGGCTTTGTTGCTCCGGTCCCTGGTTCTTCTTATGATCGTCCCAAGATCATTTCTGACGTTGGGGATGTTAAGTGCCTTAAAATCCTGGCTGCTTTGGATAAAGGAAAAGAAGGTTTAGTTCCTGAAAGCGTTGCTGATCTTCAGACCCTTCGTCAAACTCAAGTGTTTCATTCTCTTCCACGTGGGGTTTTGCTTAGATTCTCTCGTTTCCCCCTCTTTTTTGTATATGTAATCTTTCCGTTCTCCTTCGTCGCCAGGATTCCTGAAAAGGCGCACCAGGGGTCGATGACCTTCCGTCTCCTTCCGGTGTTGATGAGTACGTAAAGTACTCCATTTTTGGATTTTATTTTATAGTCTTTACGTATTAATTTTGGTGGAATAATTAAGTTACATGGTTTTATAGGAAACTCCCAAAAAGATAAAGAAGTTACTAATACAAGAAGTTACTAAAGATATTGAGATAGATGTATGGATTGGTAATTATAAAGAGTGAAGTTGGTGAAGAAAATGGTTTGTTTAGGGTGCATTCTGCAGTTTGCCATTTTCCAGGGGGCAATTCTAGATTCTAAGGGACTGAAATGTGAGAAACAGGAAGTACATTGCTGCCCACAGCCCACGTGAATGAGAATTATGGTCATCGTGACGTCACCGCGACGTCACCGTGACATCAGCACAACTTTGTACAACCAAACAGCAACTTCTACAAATTATTTTTTCCAATCCAACCAACCCGAGGAATTAAAACACACCTCCACTACCAACTCAAAGAGAAATGTTAGAGGAGCAATACAAGAGCAATATTAGAAGTGAAAGGTTTCTTGAAGAGTAGCTAGATGGGATTTTTGAGGAGAGAGAGACTCCGAGCTGACGTCATCAAGCCCGAAGTCGCCCCTCTCCTTTCTTCCCAAGAAACAACCCTAATTCCCGAAAACCTCCATTAAAGACACTCTGTCAACCTCTTTGATGAGGGAAATCGACATGCAATCCTCTTGATAGACTAAATAGGACCCGTAGATTCCACTGATAACGTTCAAAGAAGGTCTAAGGAAGGTATAAAGGCTGTTCTCTCATCTTAAAGTTCTAGGAAATAGCAAGAGGAATAATCAGGAGCAAATCCAGGTAAATATTCTCCCTCCATTAACGTTTTTACATCTGTCTTATCCATCTTGATTTACTCATATGAATCATTATTAAGCGTCTCAACCGAGTAAACGTTCCGGATCCCTCTCGCGTGCGCCGTGCTTGCTGTTCATGCAGAGAAGACTAGTAGAGTGGGTTCTCCATCCAGGTTACAAGTGGTGAAGATCTCTAGAAGATCTCCCTCTTTTCTAGACGGGTGGAAACACTTGACCTACACGTGTTAGAGAAGATGAATGGACCTGTTGAGAGAAGTAAAAAGGATAGCCTTATCGTCTTCTTTAAAAGGCTCTGTCGTCCTTTTCTGCTACTCACTTTCTCCACTGATTGGAGCAGAAGCTTCTCCATCTTCCACCTTTTCTTCTACTTTCTACCTTTCATGTCGACAAACCCATCACCCCTTAACCTTGATGACCTTTCTCATAAGATGGCTATCCAGCTGAGCCTTTCTGAAGGAGGGAATCTTACCATCTGTTACCCCAAACCCTCTGAAAATAAAGAGTTGTTGGAGATTTCTTCAGGGTTCTTAGCCAGACTATGTTGCAAATATGACTATGGGATTGGATTCATTAGGAAGCACTTGTCAGGCCATAGTAGATTCTTTAGAGAGTGCAGGATCATCCCCTCAGCCACTGGTTTCAACCACTTTCTGATTAAACCTCGAAACCTCACAGCACTTAATGAAATTCACCAAGGAAGACCTTGGATTATTAGAGGTTTCCTGGTAGTGATGCAAGAGGTTGACTTTCCTCTTGGAGAGGTGATCCCTCAGCTAATGTTAGAACCCATGTGGTGCAGTTTCTCTGGCCTTCCGTCGTCGATTCAAAATAGACAAGACCTTGATATCATCTTTGCATGTATGGGATACATTATCCAGATCCAGCCTAAGAACTTCAGCACAGTCACGAACTCAACCATTAGGATCCAGTTCATGTACGATGTCAGGACCCCTCTACTGGCGAAACTCAACTCCATTTTCACCGACAGAGGTAAACCTGTTAATTTCAGCTACCACAAGTTCCCTAAGGCTATTTGTCACAAATGTAGGATAGTTGAACACCCTTCCATCCCCTGTGTTAAGCCTCAACTGCATGTGTTTGCTTCCCCCATGGAAACGCAGCCCTCTGTCCCAATTCCAGTTGATCCATGGGCTCTCTCTGTCGTCCCCTCTGTTAATTTGAATGAAATGCATGGTCCCCCAATCCCTCCTCACGATATATTTCTTGGGAAAGGCAAAAGAAAGGACCTTGACTTACTAATGGAAGTCAAGATAGAAGAGGATGTACGTCGAAAAAGCAATCTCAGGAAGGCTCAGGGCTATGGTAAGGGAGGAGATGATTCTTTGGTTGAGAATCCAGTGGGTTGGTATACTGGTAACTCCTCGTCCTCCTCCTTTCACTCCACTTCTATTCCTCCTAACTGGTTCTCGCCACCCTTGGAATCCATCGACAGTTCTGAAGAGAAACGCAGGCACATATTTGCTGATTCTATGCTGGCGTCTCCCGACCCTCAGTCTGAGGCTAAGGAGGAGGGGGAGATGGAATAGTTTACTTGGTTGATGTTCATCTTGTCTTGGTCGTGTTCTTGGTTTCTGTTTTAAGTAATATTGCATGTTAAGTGTTTTAGTTTTAATTTCTATGGTTTTATTTTGTTAATCACATCTACTGGATTTGATGTGAGTAGATATCTCTGAATATTTCAAGTGGTAGTTTGTGTTTTAGTAATCGGATGTTACTATCTTTTGTTAATACTAAATATTATAGTTCAATTTGTTCCTGTTCTTAGGTTTTAGTTTTGTTCTGATTATCAGTAGCTTTTGATCTTCAACATATAGCAGTTTTTTGATCTTGATTCCGGAGCTGATAATAGCCTGCTGTTAGTTAGAGTCGTCGTTGGGCCCAGTGGGGTGTAGCTCCTTAGGCCTGATTCGTCTTAGCACCCCGGTTCTTTGGCCTGAGGTGAGTGCCTCTATACTCTCTTGAGGCAGTGCACAAAAAGTGCATAGAGGCAGGCCACGCAGAAGGAGCGCCTGTAGACATAGAGCAACGGCAGACTCCCTCTAGAGGCCCATATTTAGTTAGGATAAATGATTAATCAGCACAACCCTTGCCCAACTATCCTCAGCTGGAATGTCAGAGGGCTGGGACAGTATATCACGAAGAAACACCTTATATCCTTAATCAATAGGCATAACCCGGACTTTATTTTCTTAGCTGAGACCAAGAATAGAGCAAATACTATTAATAAGAGCATTAAAATCCATAAACAATACAGTAGTCACTTTGTAGAACCGATAGGTAAAGCAGGAGGTCTAGTTCTTTATTGGAAACACCACCTGAAGACCTCAATAGAGTACTCGGATAACAATATTATTCACGCTAAAATCTCCAACCCCTCTACCCATTATTACATCACCGGCTTCTATGGTAGCCCATATCATAAGAATAAGCTCAATCTGTGGAAAAAGCTAAAAACCCTAGCGATAGAGACAGACATGCCTTGGTTGGTCATAGGCGACCTTAATAATATTTTAGACACTCAAGAGAAACAGGGTGGAACTCAGGCTTCTGACTCCAACATGTCAAGCATACTTTCTATCCTCAGTCAGCTGGAGTTGATGGACTTGGGGTATCAAGGAAACCCGTACACATGGACTAATAAGCAATATGGGGAGAATCTTATTCAGGAGAGACTTGACAGAGCACTATCTAATATTAATTGGATGACGTTATACCAGTACTCTAGTGTCACACACCTCGACTCTGTGGGTTCAAATCACCTCCCTATCATGTTAGGAGAAAATAACAACATTAATAACAAACCCAAACCTTTTAAATTTCTACGAACTTGGATGAACCACCCGGATTGCCATGACTTCATAGCAGGCAAATGGAATTCAACCACGAACATCCAAGGGGAGCTGAAGAAGTTAAGCAGACATCTCACCCTATGGAATAAACAGGTGTTCGGCAACATAGAGAGAAACATCAAAACCATTACAGACAGTATTCAGAAGAGTAGTAATAAAGAGGAGTTAGCTATGATGTACGAACAATTAGAGAAACTATACCTGCAGCAAGAGAGCCTATGGAAAGAAAAATCAAGAAATAACTTTATCTCGGTAGGTGATAAAAATACTAAATACTTTCATTCCCAAGCTATTCAGAGAAATCGTAACAATAAAATCAGGGCTATTAAGGATACTAACGGAGATAGTAGATTCGAATATGATTGTTGGTGGTGAATTCCAATATCCTAGATTTACCAACTTATAGTTTTCATCACAACTTTATTTTGTTTTCTAAGTTTTAATTTTCCAACCATCTTCTCAAAATCAACTATTTTCTTTCCTAGTTTGTTAGTTAGTTTTAGGTTTAGACTTAATTCCGAACATATCCTCGTGGGATCGACTTCGTAACACAAACCATATTCACATACGGTTCGTGCACTTGCGAGTTTTAATTTAGTCTAGTTAGTCTATTATTTAGGTTCATTAGATTTCACACCAGGTGTTAAGAAATCTCGTACTAAATCCCTAGTTGTCGGAGCTTTGCTGGCATTGTCATTCGTGAGCCCGATAGTCCGACGTCTCCTTCGGTCCCTACCAGCTTCGCTCCTAAGGCTCCCTTTTTTATCAGAAGCGGTAATGTTGCTTCCTGGACCAGGGCAAGTATCCATTCCTCGGCTGACAAGGGGAAAGCTCTGCTCGTCATGGGATTATCTACAAAGATGGCTAGCTGGCCTTCCTCACTACGTGGCTTCTTTGGTCGATGGTTTTCACTAGGGGTGGGAATCGGTCCGGGTCGGGCCGGTCGGGCTTTTAAACTCTCTGTCCATTCGGGCTTTCGGGTTTAATCGGGCGGGTAATTTAAAAAATTCTAGTGTCCAAAACCCGTCCAAGTCCGTCAAACTTTTCGAATTTCTCGAGGATTGGGCGGTCGAGTATCGGGTTTTCACCAAAGTTTCATAATATCTCGGTCGAAATGACCAAAGTATTTCTATTTCGATGGTACCGAAATTTCTATCGAAACTAAAATTTAATTAAGTTTCTCTTAACAATTTTGTGTCAAGGAAACTCCGTACTTGGACAACAATATATGTATGTATATCTATATTATACACTTCAAATACTTTAAGAATATATTTATATATGTTTTACATGAATACAAACAAGCAAGCATACATATAATGTGTATAGGTATTATCATATAAATGGATGACATTATTAAGCGGGTTATGTCGGGTAAAGATTATCGGGCGGGATGTCGGGTAGCACCTCAAAACCCATACCCGACCCGTTGATTTCATCGGGTCGGTCGGGCTAAACCCGCCTTCGGGTTTCGGGTACCTGCGCGCTCTAACGGACTCGGGTACCCGTGACAGGTTTCGGGTTTGCAGACTTTTTTCTCAGCCCTAGTTTTCACCGCCATTTTCACGGCAAGGTATTCCGATCTGCATTCTCCATTTGCTAGTTTCTTGATAATTAGCTACCTTTCCTTTCTTCCTCTTTCGTTGATGTATACTTTTTTTTCCTCCAGAGTTCCCAGGTTAGCCAGGATTTTGCTTCCTACTTGAGCAAAATCGAGCATCTGGAGGCCCAACTTTCTCAAGCCGAGAGAGAAGCTCTGTCCTATAAGGCCAAAGCCAAGATTTTGACTAATGATGTGAAGATTATTTCTGCTAACCGAGATTCTTGGAAGCTGGCGACGGAACAATCTCAGGCCATCGCTGAACTCCAATCCTCCCAGTCTGGTGCACGCATTTCTGTTCTGGAAAAGAAACTCGAGGCCCTCAAGGAGAAAGAGGTTGCTCTAGTTCTTCGGAGGAGAAGGACAAAGTTGCTATCAAAGATTCTCGTCGCAATAATCTCGAGCTTGTTGCACTGAACCGAGCCCAGATAGTGGCCACCTTCAAATGTGGAGATGAATTTTCTACCGTCATGAAGAAGCAACTTAAGTTGGGTTTTCAGGTTGCCTGGGAGGCAGCTCTCGCCTCTTCTGTGCTCCCAAGGATTTTTCTCCTCTGCGTCATATCAACAAGGATCGGGTGGCCCTGTTTGTCAATGGCGTGTCTGCCGACTGAGGTTACAAGGAGGACTTCTCTTTTAGCGATGACGAGTGGGATATCGAGGCTGCTACTTCTGTGGTTCCGGTGGATGATGACTCTGATGAAGGTTCTACTTTTTCCGTCCCCAAGTCTGGCTCCGGCGGTCACCCTGATCCTTCTCCTTCTGATGAAGAGCCGTAACTTGTCATGATTCTCTTTCGTACTTTGAGCGTTGTTTTTCTTTTTTCTTTTTATGTTTGAACCGTGAATTCGCTGCTTTGCCACGATGGGTTTATATTTTGTTCTCGTCTTTGCTTTGTTGGTCATCTGTTACATTGCTGCATAAGAAAAACTCACAGGCTGGGCGTTTGTTATAGTTTGTTCATCCCTGGCTTACTAATGCAATTCTCCTAAACTTACTACGCATGCTCCATATGTTCGCCCCTGAGAGAGTAAGGGTAAGTTAGCTCTATTCTATCCTGACTTAGGCTTACTAAATCTCTCTGCAAAATAAAACTCAAACTAGCAGAACTGCATGTTTTTAGCTACCTTTCGAGTCCGGGTTCTGCCCCTGATCATAGCTCTCGCTCGCAGGGTTGTTTTTCGCTGGCTTAAGCATAACTAGTTTTATTAAGACTTCTCCTTAGGCCCCCGATCGTTGCTTTCGCTACCAAGACTGGGTTCGTTGGCTTGAGCGCAATTAGTTTGACTAGGACTTCTCCTTAGACCCCTGGTCGTTGCTTTCGCTATCAGAGATGTTTTCGTCGGCTTGAGCATGACTAGTTTCCTAGGACTTCTCCTTGTCCCCCTGGTCGTTGGTTTCGCTATCGGGTTGTTTTGTCGGCTTGAGCACGACTAGTTTTCGCTAGGACTTCTCCTCGTACCCCTGGTCACATTTACCAGGGTTGTAGGTTAACTAGGACTTCTCCTTGGGATCCCGAGTGAGGACCGCGTTTTATTCAAGTAAAGTGAGTTTAACTAGGACTCCTCTTTGAGATCTCTGATCGTTGCCTTGGCTATCAGAGTTGCCTATCATGCCGGCTTGAGCGCGGTCAGATTAACTAGGACGTCTCCTTAGGTTCCTGGTGAGGGATCAAGTTTTACTCGAATAAAGTTTCAGTTTAACTAGGACTACTCCTTGAGGTCTCTGGTTGTCGCCTCAGCTACCAGAGCTGCCTGTTTTTCCGAAGCAAAGTAAGTTTAGCTAGGACTCCTCATTGGGGCCTCTGTTTTTTGCCTTCGCTACCAGGGCTACTTTTTATCAGAGCCGGGTGGTTTTAGCCATGGCTCATTCTCTTAATGCGTCGTTTTTATTAAAATACTGGTTTTATTAACAAATATTAGTAGCTTCTAGCGCTACTCTCCCACCTAACGGCTTTATTCTCAAAATAACTTGAAAGCAAAAGGGATGAGAAGCAATGGTAACCTACGTGGTTTCATTCCTGCATGTCTGTTGTGCGTTCGCGCTCAGTGACTCCCTTTTCACTCGCGATGCCTAGAATCGCCCCCTTCTTCTGCAGTTCCGAGCCGAGACTGCGTAACATTCTCTGACCGGCGCCTGGTCTCCTCTTATCGTATCCACGCAGCTTGTTCCGGAACTTTATCATCAGTTGGTTCATTGGGATTGTAGCTCTCGACTCCCTCAAGAAATTTCTTCCGAGGATGATGTTGTATGCGTGCAGTTTATCAATAATCACGAAATTCAGCATCATTGCTCTGCTAGTTGTCCCCTCCCCAATGAGTATGGGTAAGGTAATTACTCCGCCAGCTTTTACTTGGTCCTGTCCAAAACCTGTTAAGCAGTGTTCATAGGTTTCCGTATTTTGCGCCCTTACTTGAAGTTTTTGGAGACATGTCCTGCTTATAACCTTGGTGGAGCTGCCGGTGTCAATTAAAATGCGTCCCACGTTCCAATTAGCTACCAATTTCACTAGGAAATCCGCATGGGGTGTGATCACTCCCCTTAGGTCCTCGTCGATGAGATCATGGGGGCGTCTTTTTGTCGTGCTGCGTCGTGATTTCGTCATTTTTTCTGCGTCTTTTGTTACCTTTGCTTATTTCGCGATTCGACCCTTGATGAGACGTGAAAATGTCCCGTCTGAATCTCTTAACTCGGGATAGTTAGTCTAGTTCGAGTAGTTACTCCCATTAATTGTGTGTTTCTCTTGTCCAGGTGTCTTTTTCAGAATTGAGCGGGAAAAACTGACAAAAGCGGGCGAAAGACACATTCGGGGCATTTTGGTCATTTGTGTATTCTGGTAATTTTGGCTAATATTGATGGTTCAAAACCAGATAATGAACTATCTTAATTCCGGAAGATGTTTTCGTTTAAAACCAATAATCTAAAACAATGTAATTGTTTATTTCGAAAAACAAATCTCTAAACTATTGTTTATCAATCAATAAGCATATATCATCAAAGAATCTAATCTAAGCATGATATATCAAATTTAAAAGTATAAACAATGAAAAGAAAATCAATTCTACAAATTTAAACAATTTCAACTTTGAATCACAATCAAGAGAATTAACAAAATAAAAATATGTCTCTAAAGGTTCAAGTATGGGTTTCATCCTAAAACCCTAGATGGATGGTTAGCTAATCATGGCGAATAAGATTAAATCAATATGAAGAATAAGAGAGAATGGAAGAAAACTAAACTTTTTCTCGCTGGAAATTGTTTCCTATTGCAGCCAAACGCGCCCCTAAGGAAATCGATTTTCTCATCTTCTCGGAAACAATTTCTCTGTGGGAAAATTATTTTCCCACATATTTTCCAGTCTTCTCCCCTGTTTTCTTTCTCTCTCCTCTACTGTTTTTTTCACTTCTTCTTTATTTTTCAATCTGAAACACTAACAAAATGGAAGAGAAAATGATATAAGATGATGAAACTTTAAATAACAATCTCTATTTCTCTCTTGATTTTTTTCTGTTTACACTTTCTCTCACTACAAATATATCTCTCTCCCTCTCTCTGTTTGAATCTCTCTTTCTCTCACTAAAAAAAAGATTACAGAAAAGAAAAAGTTGAAAATGGATGCTAGCTCTCGTGATTAGATGATGATAATGGTCGCCATGATTAGATGATCTCTTCTTCTCACTCTCTCTCTCTAATACCTCGTTTCAGCCCGAGAGATGTTCTGCCCCCAAAACCCAGATGTTCAAGACAATGGTTCGCCCCTGTTTTTAAAGAGAGAAAAACAAAAGTCCCCCCAAATCCTCTCTCCTTCTAGCTTCAGATATAACTTCTCTTTTTAAAAGAATTATTCAAAATCAGAAAGCTTCCTAACCAAGAACTTTCTCTCTCTAGATGATATAATCTTCCTGTGATCCTTTAGCATCTCTGTCTCCTTCACTGATAAAGTGTTATTCTCATCTCTCCATCTCTCAATCGAATTCCACTCTCTAAATATTCTCCATTCTGTTTCTATAATCATCTTTGTTTCCTTCTTCTCAGTTTCGGTTTCTCTCCATGAAAATAGCCAAGAGAAAATCTCCATCTATCTTAAATATTATCTTCAAGTCGAAATAGAAGATCTCTGTATATAGTAACAACTCACAAAAATCTCTCTTTCTTCATAAAGGGCTCCATTTCCTTCTCGGTTCTCAATTGTTTTTTTTTTTTTTTTCTGAAAATCTTCCATGATCTTTGTAATCGAATTCTCACGTTCTCTCTCTCTTCATCTCTATAAACAGCAACCAGATCTCTCTTTGATTTCCAAAAAGCTATCTCAATCAATCTCCCCAACTATCACTTTCCATCTCTCTCTACGTTCTCTGCGTCAAAGATGGAAAGAGAAAAAAAATACTTCCTCTCTCTATAAAATAAAATCAGGGAAGATACCAATAGTTTCCAAGAATTGAGGGAAGTAGCCAATCCCGTGTTGTTGTTAACGATCAAAAGAGACTTATTCACTATTTCGCGGAGTATTTTAAAACCATTACGACATGTGTTCATATGAAGCCATGTGAGACAAACTTATAGCGTCCATTAGATCTCAACAAGTCACGGGTCATTGCACGTTTGAATCTTGCGCTAGGTGTATGGGATCATTTAGCTGTTGGAAATCCCGAAATCCACCCTTAACAGACCAAAGATATCCCGTGCCAAATCATCACCGTCAGATCGGCTTCACTACAGTGCGCCACGTGTCTCAGGAATGGTTCCCAGTTAACTTGATTTTAACCTTAACTTTGACTCACTATAGTTCTCGCATCCGGACTCCGATTTGACTTTCGTTTTTGCCGTCGGGTTCGTCTTGGACTTTAATTTTCATTCGAGCACCAATGTTGTCCAAATTTTCCAAAATTACAAATGACCAAAATGCCCCTCGTACATCTTTTTCTCGATTTTATATGTTTTTCGCATTGAACTCCGTAAAATACACCTGAGCAAGAGAAACAAATAATTCATGAGAGTAACGGCTCGAAATGGACTAACTAACCCGAGTTAAGAGATTCAGATGGGACATTTTCATGTCTCATCAGACATCAATATGCTGCCGTGTTCACTGCTTCAGCCCAGAACACCTCCGGCGACCCTGCATTCGAAAGCATACAACGAGCTCGTTCCAATAGAGTTCTGTTCATACGTTCCGCCACCCCATTCTGTTGTGGGGTCTTTCTGACCGTATGGTGTCTCACTATCCCTTCGTCTACACAGAACCTATTAAACTCGTTTCCGCAAAATTCCATGCTATTGTCAGTCCTCAAGCGTTTGATCGATTTTCCAGTCTGCTTCTCGATTGAGGTCTTCCACTGTTTGAACTTGACGAATGCCTCATCTTTGCGTTTCAGTATGTAGACCCATACTTTCCTGGAAAAATCATCTATCAAGGTTAACATGTATCTACCCCCACTATGTGAGCTAACCCGAGAGGGACCCCAAAGATCTGAATGGATGTAATCCTGAGTTCCTTTGGTATTATGAACCGCAGTGCTGAACTTTATCCGACATTGCTTCCCGAAGACGCAATGTTCACAAAATTCCAATTTTCCAACCTTCTGCCCACAGAGTAAACCCTGCTTGCTCAGCATAGCCATCCCCCTTTCACTCATATACCCTAACCGCATATGCCATAGCTTGGTAGTCTCAACTTCCTTATCTGATGATGACACCGCTACAGATCCGATAACTGTGTTACCCTGTAGCACCCATAGGTTGTTCTGTTGTTGATTTCCACTTGTCTAGAGATGGTATGAAAATACCAACACTTTCAACTTAGACAAGTGACCATCACCCGTGCATCATCCCGGCACACATGATGAGAAAGATGTATACAACATTAATTTGGGATACAAGAAAGCTTCAAATAGTTAATCATCTCGTACAACAAAGATTTAGTAGTCTCAACAAAAAAAAAAAGATAATACTTTAGTAGCATTTTTTCACAGTTTCAAATAGCTCATACCACCCCAACTGACTTTGCCTTAGTCAAAAATTTTGTCAGCATCTTTTCACGATCTCTTGATATGCCTTGTGAAAGCTGTAGAACCTTCTGCAAATAATGTACAATAGCGGAATCACCAAGGTAGTCCCAAACAACTACATTTAGTTTTTCCATCACATCCTGCCATTACAAAGTGATATTATCAAATCAGTATCTGCTTCTTGGAAAAACGACCACTAATCACACAGATAACAAGCCCTAGAAGTGCCATGACAAATCTAATTAGCAATCTCACACACCAAAAGATAGCAGTATTCATTTTGAAATGAAACCTTTACTTTTTTTTACCTCAAAGCTCTCTTCAGTGTCTTCTACTTCTTCTGTATCTTTCTCTTCATATTCTTTCAGCTCAGACCGGACTATTTCTTTTTCCTCCTCATCGTCACTAATGGCAAGCACGTCAACTGCCTTCTCAAAATCTTCGATCTGTTCATAAATCATGAATCCAGAGAGAGCACAAAAAGATGATAACAAACAAACTACTGACAGATGGAATAAAAAGTCGAGTTGAGGTCTACATTACCTTTTTTAGTTTTCTGACAATTGCATAAACTTTAGGCATATATTCGTCACGAGCCTTATCAATAGTCTCCAATTTATTAGCGCATACATCGATTAAATCCTGGAGAAACATAATAACATACATTATCACAAATACTATCAAAAATAAAATCAGCCAAATCGTTATATAATTAAATAGATTACCTGCCAATGATTCATTTCCTTTTCTATCTCTTCTTTTATAGATTGGTCGGTACATAGTGTAAATGATTTGAAGTCAAGATACCCTAATGAGTAGGGTAGATGTATATTTATATAAAAGAGAGTGTGTACAAGATTACAAAAATAACCCTCACAATAAACCAAAAATGCAAACACAGTACTAATGAACAATATACACTAACACCCCCCCTCAACCCGAACGGCTACCAACTAGTGAGAGCTTGAAATTAAGATCGTGAAATCTTGATGATGGCAATCCTTTCGTAAAAATATCCGCCAATTGATCATCACCAGAGATAAAATGAACACGAAGATTGCCTCCCTTGACTTGGTCACGAACAAAATGGAAATCGATTGCCGCGTGTTTGGTACGTGCTGAAGAATAGGGTTAACCGCAAGATAAGTTGTACTCAAGTTATCACAATAAATAATCGGAGATTCAGATAGGGGCAGCCCCAACTCAAGTAGTAAATTTTGGACCCATATGATTTCAGCAGTTGCATGGGCTACAGCCCGATATTCGGCCTCGGTTGACGATCAGGCCACTGTGGGTTGGGTTTTTGAAGCCCAAGCTATTAAATTCGGGCCAAGGAAGATACCATATCCAGAAGTAGACCGACGATCATCAAGCGAGAGGAACTTTCATCAAGACATTTATAGCCCTTATGATTGGGGCTATAACCCAAAAGAATACAAGGTTTTGTTTTTACATCGAGTTTTGAATTTCGATAGGGAGACAAAAGGGGAAAACATCTACAACCAAAGGTTCGAAGATGATGATAGGAAGGTTTGAAATTAAATAATTTTTGAAAGGGAGAGAGATTATTAAGGGCTGAGTCGGCAATCGATTGATAGTATAGATAGCTGTTTGAAAAGCATCCGACCAATATTTAGTTGGAACAGAAGCTTGATGAAGGAGACATAGGGAAGTTTCAACTAAATGTCTGATTTTCCGTTCAGCAATTCCGTTCTGTTGGGGAGTGTGAGGGCATGAACGACGATGATGAGTTCCATTTTGAATAAGATAGTTAGAGAGGTCTGAATTGACAAACTCCCCTCCTCCATCTGATTGTAAAACTTTAATGGGTTTGCCAAATTGCTTTTCGACAAAGAGTTTGAAATTTTGAAAATGAATCTTTACTTCTGATTTTGTTTTGAGAAAATAAAGCCAAGTAAACCTGGTAAACTCATCAATTAACAATAGAACATAACGATGACCTGAATTTGACATCTCAGGGGATGATCCCCAAAGATCAGTATGAATGATCTCATTTGGAGCAGAAGAATGATAAATAACAGAATCAAAAGGAAGACGATGATGTTTACTTGAAACACAACTCAAACATTTAGTTAAATTCATTACAGACTTCTTAATTCTTAAATCATTGTTTTTTATTACGAAATTTAAAACTTTCAGATGTGGATGAGCAAGGCGACGATGCCAAACTTCAGAGGTGGTGGTTGAGGCTGAAGAGTGAGATGATGCAAGCAAGGAGATTGGTGGTGATGAAGCTTTTGGAAGAGAGAGACGAAATAGGCCATGATCAATCGTTCCTACCAGGAGTCTCCTCCCTGTTGGAATGTCCTGAACGAAGAAACCATTTCGATGAAACACCACAAAACAATCAAAATCATGGAGAAGGCGAGAAACAGAGATGAGATTCTTTTTGAAAGAAGGTACAAGTAACACATTTTTAAGAGAAATAGTAGTGGAGGGAAGAGAGATGTTAGAAATACCAGAAACAGAGGCTAGCTGACCTGTTCCCACCATTACTTGATCAGGAGCCGAGATTTCAGAGCGAGCAGAAGTTGATGCAATGTCAGAGGCAATATGCATTGATGCTCCTGAATTAATATACCAATTTGGATCCAAGGGAGCTGATTCAATCCCCATGGCAGCGAATGAGTGAGCCAAATCAGAGTGATTTGGAAGTTTGAAGCATTGACGAGAAGAATGGCCAGGTTTTCCACAATATTGACAAATAATAGGAGAGGAGGAGGAAGGTGGTGGACCAAGAACAGAGGAAAAAGTATTTCTGTAGTTACCTCTGTTTGAATGATAGTTTCGATTTCCTCGATAACCACCTCGACTTTGTCTTCCTCTGTTACCTCTTTGAACAGAGTATTGTGGAGCTCGAGGAGTTGGAGAAGAGGATTGAGTGAAGAAAACAAGGGGTTGAACAGTGAGAGGTTTTGTAAGCTCCAGACGAAACTCATGAGTCAAAAGGAGAGAGTGAAGTTCTGAGTAGCTGGGAGGAAAAAGTCTTGTAGTAATGGAGGTGACAAAGTTCTCATAATCAGGACCAAGGCCTAAAAGCACAATAAGAACCAGCTCAGAGTCAGCTACAGTATGACCTATAGCAGCAAGAGAGTTCGAGATGGATTTGATACGAAGGAGATAGTCAGAAACAGAGAGATCCCTTTTTGAGAGTTTGAAGTTGGAGTTTGAGGTTCATTAGGAGAGCAGAGTTGATAGATGAGAAATTTCTTTCAAGAGAATCCCACACATCTTTAGAGGTGGTTAAGCCAAGAACTTGACTGAGAATGGGTTCAGTGAGAGTGGCATTTAGCCATGAGAGGAGCATCTGATCGATGCGATACCAAAAAACATATTCTGGATTTCGTTGAGGTTGAGAAGAGGATTCAGATAAACTTGGAAGAAACTCAGGAGGAGATGGATAAGAGCCATTAATGAACTTGAATAAGTCCTGAGAATGAAGGATTAGAAGAAGCTGACTTTTCCATAAGAGATAGTTAGTATTGTCAAGTCTTATGGATACAAGATTGGCAATGTTTGAGAGAGCTGGAAAAGGAGAATGGGTTTGGGTTTGGGTGGGAAAAGAAGAAGGAGAAGAAGGGCTCACAGTGAAGTCGGCCATTGAAGAAGGAAGAAGAAACTAGATGTGCACTGAAAAACAAAGTAGAGAATAATTCTAGGGATTTGCTCTTGATACCATGTAAATGATTTGAAGTCAAGATATATACCCTAATGAGTAGGGTAGATGTATATTTATATAAAAGAGAGAGTGTACAAGATTACAAAAATAACCCTCACCAGGGCCGTGCAGTGGGGGGTGCGGGCCGTGCGCCCGCACAGGGCCCCCCACCACAAAGGGCCATTTTCAAGTTTTTGGCCATCTATTAACCCTATTAAACCGGGAAGGTTATGTGATTAGCATGAGTTGTGAAGTAGCTCAGCTGGTGCACCGTTCATCTCTTGGGCTAGAGGTCTTGGGTTCGAGTGCTACTGGTAGCACTTTCTCTTAATTTTTTTTGGAAGAGGTCACATTGAAACGGTAATGGCCAATTATTCAAGTGGTATAATATACATGTCAACAAAAAAAAATGGTATAAGATGTAGTATTTTCATCCCAAAGCCAGTAAGGACAACAAAACTATTCTCTAACTATCACAAATCTCTTTTCTCTCAGTCTCTCTTGCGACATGATATTTCTATAATTTTTATCGCAACGCAATTTGTTCTTTGACACATAACTTTCTTTTTAATCCTTATTTTTTTTCTCCTCTCTAAAATTTCTCATTCTTTCTATCATATGAATCTCTATCCAAACTCTCATTATCATTCATAACTAAACTATAATTTAATGTGTGAGATGAAAAAGTTAGCCACAACCTTGACATACACAAAAGCAACCGAATGCGTAAAAAAATTTAGATTTTACGTTTGCTTATACAAGGGGGGCCAACTAAAAAATTTGGCACCGGGCCCCCAGATTTTCAGGCACGGCCCTGACCCTCACAATAAACCAAAAATACAAACACAGTACTAATGATCAATATACACTAACACATAGATCATCATCAGTTTCTCTAAAGGGATCAACATAGGAAATGAAACTACACCACTTATTCCCTAGATCTTGAAACAGATGCCGAAGACCTACTTCCATCTTTCCACGAGGCAAGTCATTGATGGAATTGATAAACTTATCCACAACTTCCCTATAAATAGACATAGTAAATAGTCTTCACAGAGTGTAATCAAACAAGGCATAATCAAGCAACATAGCTTCTTAAGCCATTATTAACAAGTTTCCAAAGGAATACGATAATTTTTGGTTCAATATATTTCACACTCCAAAGTTTAGTCCATGGAAAGTCCAGAGGACCCCTTTGATTTGTTTGTTGGGTACTAATTCCTCTGAAATACGATTTAGCCGAAAAGAGCCCACTGATTTGTGGTGTCCATATTAATTTATCTTCTCCCATTTCTTGATCAAGCTTTATCTTTAATATTGCCTCTGCAGATTCTTGTTCAAAATAGTTATGAATAAGATTGCTATTCCATGCGTTGTTTACTATCAGTTCAGCTACATAATATTTCTCTACATGCATCCGATATTTGATTTGTGGAATGAACCCTTGAATGGTAGGAACCCATGGATCGGACTCGATACGAATGGATCTACCATTACCAACTTCCCAGCAATTGTTATTTCTGAGGGTGTCTCGAACCAGGAGCATTGAAGACCAAATAGAGGAAGAATACTGTTTTTTACTTGTTGTCCAGTAATCTTCCATGTTGTAATACTTAGCTTGTAATACTTTAGCCCATAGTGAATCTGGTTGAGTAAGGAATCTCCAGGCTAGCTTAGCCATGAGAGATTCGTTGACCCTAGCCAATCCCCGTATGCCTAGACCTCCCAACTCCTTGGGTTTCTGGATGCAATCCCAAGGGAGAAAGTGCATTTTATGTTGGTCTTCTTCTTGGTCCCACCAGAAATTACGTTCTAGTCTCTCGAGTTTATTAATGATCCCTCGAGGCACAAAAGAGAGGCTAAGAAAGTAAATACAAATGGGATTTAACGCTGACTTGATGAGTGTTGTTCTCCCTGCTTGGGACATAAACTTCTTTTTCCACCCGGCCAGTCTCGCTTTGAACTTCTCTATCAAGAATTCATGGGACTGTATTCTGTATTTAGGCTTTAGCAACAGAGTACCGAGGTACTTATCTGATTCCTGCCTAACGATACTGTTTAATTGGGTTAAGAATCTGACCTTAATGTCCTCCGAGACTCCCGAGCTAAAGAACATCGAGGATTTGTTAAAGATAACTGCTTGTCCCGAAAACCTGGTATATATATATATATCAATAATATGTTGTACTACCTCCAGGTTTTTAATAGTAGCATCTCCTAGAACTAGGAGGTCATCAGCAAAGAGTAGATAAGATACTCTTAGTGCATAACGATTGACCCTGTAGCCTTCGAATAATGAGTTTCTTTCAAATTGTTCTATTAGGATCGAGAGAGCTTGAGAAGATAGAATAAACAGGAATGGGGACAAGGGGCAACCTTGTCTAAGTCCCCTAGTTGATTTGAAGTTGCCATATCGCTTCCCGTTGATTAAGATACAGAAAGTCGGGGTAGAGACACAAGTCATAATAAGCTTTAATAGTAATTCTGGTACTCCAATTGTTGCTAGGATTGTTTCTAAGAACTTCCAGTTGACTCGGTTGTATGCCTTGGCCATGTCAATTTTCAATGCAAAGGCTCCTTTTTTGGATTTAGATTGATTCATTGAGTGCAGACTCTCGTGAGCTATAACTAGATTATCAATAATCTGGCTCTCGGGCACGACATCTCACTGTTGCTTCCATAAACGGTCGAATTCGAGTCGCAATTAACTTTGTGATGATCTTATAGCCTGTAATTGGTCTGAACGCGTTTCTCTTCACATGCCAGACAAATTAGGTTGTGTTTGATATCAGGGAAACAATTTCCATGGAAATACAAGAGTTTCATGGAAAGTCTTCCACGGAATTTACTCCGTGGAAATAAGAGTTCTTTCGTTTGTTAGTCATTTATTATTCCGTGGAATTACGAACTCTGTTATTTGGTTGACAACTAACTTCTACGAATATAATATTCAATTAAGAGTTTTTATTTACTCTTTATGGGTAGTTTAAATGATATTTTTACTTTTGCGAAAATTACATTTTCATCCTTATGTTGTCTAAATTACATTTTTACCCTTATGTTTTCAAAATTATATTTTTACCCCTATGTTGTAAAATTATTTAACCATGTGTCACTTTACTAATTTAAAGGTAAAATGTTATTTTGATATTATACGAGGGTAAAAATGTCATTTTGACAACATAAGGGTAAAATGTCAATTGGATATTATAAAAGGGTAAGAATGTAATTTTGGCTATAAAAATCCAAAATTTCATTTTGACAACTTTGTAAACATGTCATTTGGTAAGAAGGACAAAAATGTCATTTGTCCAATGTATAAGTAAAAATTTATTTTGCTAAATTTTTATGGGTAAAAATGTCATTTTGAACATATATGGAGGTAAATTTAAGGTTTCAAGTATCCGAATATATTAAAATATTGGGATATTTAGTAAATGCCCCCCACTTATTTAGCAATATTAGGACTTCACCCCTAAAAACATTATAGTTCAGGCGTTAACCCCCATTGTCCCTTTCTCCGTCAAAATCTCGTTATGTAGTGGGTGTGCGAGTCACGTGCTTGTCATCGGACCAAAATACCCCTGTCCTAATTTTTAGTATATGACCCTCATTTATTTTGCTATATTAGGACTACACCCCCAACCAAAATACCTTGTCCATTCGAATAGTTTATCCCGAGCCAATACCTTCCCATCTCACGATCGGTTGAATCACCCTAGTTACATGCCGAACCACTAACCCGAGTTTCGCCCATAGACTGGGTCATGCTCACCCCTAGCCAGAGGCATAGCTAGATCCAATCCACAAGTGACTTCGGCTGATTCACCCTTGTTACATTCTCTATCTCATAAGTCTGAGTTTCGGCTATAGATTGGGTCATACTCTCTCCGAGCTAGAGCCAATAAGCGAGTGACTCTGGCCGAGGTGTCACTAGTACTCCGATGGTAGGGTGGATTTTGTTTTTACTATTCCGAGGTAGTTGTACCCTAAAATTACTTGTATGGGTCAAGTTCAAGTTATAATATCCACCAAACTGAACCCGAAAAAGAATGGAAGAACAACTAGTAGTAGTTGTCCCAAAATTGGTGTAATTGGTTTCAAAAGTCTCTGTTTTATAATTGTTTCTCACAAAAATTTGATATTGAATCTTCTAGTCCTGTTTTAAGGAGTTGTCCATTTTCTAGACATGGGTTTCGAAGAAAAGATGAAACCTTAGAAGATTTTGCTAGAGAAGAATTGAAATCTAGAATAGATGTAGAAGAGATTGAAGAAGAAGGAGAATCAATCAAAGAAAAAGAAACTGATGAAGAAATTCATCCATGTTAAATCGATTTTCAGATTCTCCTTCAACAACTAATCAAGGTAAGTTGGTCGGGGGTGTAGTCCTAATATAGCTAAATAAATGGGGGTCATATACTAAAAATTAGGACGGGGATATTTTGGTTCGATGACAAGGACGTGACTCGCACGCCCACTAAATAACGAGATTTTGACGGAAACAATGGGGGTTAACGCCAGAACGATAATCTTTTTAGGGGCGAAGTCCTAATATTGCTAAATAAGTGGGGGGCATTTACTAAATATCCCTAAAATATTTTTATCTTGATTTTTGACTTTCCACGGAAACTAATCCCGAGGGGGAGCAAGGAATTAAAAGTGGACTATTTCATGGAAATAGATTCCCTAGGGAATTAAAGTCATGGAATTACACTTCGTATCAAACGATGGAAATACCTATTTTTATGGAAATTCTTTTATTTCCATGAAAATGGGAGATATCAAACACACCCTTAGAGTCGATCGCGTCAGCTCGGTGTGGTTGTGCCACTCGGCCCCGATCAGGGGTCAAATAGCAATTGTGCTTTGGGTGGCGCTGTTGAATCCATCCCCCGCCACTTCACTAATTTATCATCTCTGTCTTATAAGAAGACAAAAAGTTGAGTAAACGTGGATGTAAAATTAAATTTATGATCTTATCTTCCCCACTCTCGTTTCATGAGAGCGACTGTCACTCACTCTCTGTGAAACCCTAGAATTTCAGTTTCCTCTCACTATCTCCCTCTCTCTCTATATCAGTAACAACAATGTCAGCACCAACGCATGTTCCTTCACTTCATTAAAGTGACATGATTACTACCTCCACTCATTTGTTTCATCAAATTTTACCTTTTCTTCTTCTTCGTTCTCATTTTCATGGAGTTTTAAGAAACTTGAAAGTTCTTTCTGTCCAACAACTATAGAAGAAATGAAAAGAAAAACAAACTTCACTTTCTCTCTCTTCATTTCTCCTCTTCTCTTATTTCTCTTCTTCTTCTTTACTTCTTTTTCATTTGCTGCTAACAATGTTACTTATGATCATCGTTCTTTAATCATCAATGGCCAACGGAAGCTATTTCTCTCCGCTTCAATACATTATCCTCGTAGTGTGCCTGCTGTAAGTTTAAATTCTCTTATTATCTTATGAGATCTTAGAAATTGAACTTTATTTTGAATTCTTATGTTCTTGATTTGTTAATAGATGTGGCCGGAACTGATTAAGACTGCCAAAGAAGGAGGAGTTAATGTGATTGAAACTTATGTTTTCTGGAATGGACATGAACTTTCTCCTGGAAATGTGAGTTCTGTTTTCCTGATAATGTTCTGATAGAGTAAATTCTACAGATTTTAGGGGAATTTGAATATCATTTAATAATGTTTTAAAAAATGCAGTATTATTTCCATGGTCGATTTGATTTGATGAAATTTGTCAAGATTGTGCAACAAGAAGGGTTGTATTTAATACTGAGAATTGGTCCATTTGTTGCTGCTGAATGGAATTTTGGGTAAAGTTTTTTGAAAAGTAGAATTAGTTATAATTTTTTGATGTTTTTCTTTTATTTGGGTTGAACTTCAACAAGTTACTCCCTATGTAGTGGTATACCTGTATGGCTGCATTATGTGCCAGGAACGACATTTCGAACTGATACTGAACCCTTTATGGTATGGAAATTAATCTTCTTTTCATTTTGCTGATTCTCTATATAATACTCTAGGAAGGATTATACAAATTTTGTTTGAGTGATTTAGAGTTTTATAATGACTATCTATACGAAATTTAAACTCGTCAACTTGATTCTGGTTTTGAGTTCACAAATTGCCTAATTGGATTGCGGTTTTACGATTGTAGCGGCACATGCAAAACTTCACTACACATATAGTGAACATGATGAAGAGTGAAAAGCTTTTTGCATCACAGGGAGGCCCTATCATCTTGGCTCAGGTAAGATTCTTCTTAACTCTATAAATGCTCCACTTAAAGATCTAGCTTCTAAATGGATCAAAAATGGTTTTATTGGATACCCGAACTGTACTTCTGATCAAATACAACGACTCTCTTAAATTTTGAACAAAAATAGAACCTCCAAAAACTCGATAGTCACTCCAACCTATTATGGGTTCACCTTTTTAACTCAAGTGAACTTGTGTGAGGTTCTTTTGTTTTGGCAGTACTAAGTTTTGTTGGATTCACGAGCATGTGATTCTCTTTCCCATCTTTTATTTTTGCTGTAGTATGTTTTTCTTATTTCAAGAAATGCAAAAGTTGAAATTTCACTTATTGCAGATAGAAAATGAATACGGAGGTGACCTAGAAAAGGTGTATGGAGAAGGAGGCAAGCGTTATATAATGTGGGCTGCAAGAATGGCTGTGGCTCAAGATATAGGTGTACCTTGGATAATGTGTCAGCAGTATGATGCACCAGATCCTGTGGTAAACACTGCTAATTGTTTGTCTTTATGTTCCATAATCGTCTATCTGTTGTAGAAGGAAAGATACCATGAATATTGAAACCTTGGAAAAGATTGTGTTAGATCTGTGTTATGATGCTAGAAATAAGATAAACAATGAAAATCTAGAAGGCATCCCAAGTCATAAGTTCACCTCATTCCTGTTATACTATATCTTTTGTCAGAGTCCTATTAAATGCTAATACCATGGCTGATTAACTATTGCCTTCTTAAGTTCTCATTTATCGAAGTCCAAGGTTGCTTTCTTTCTACGGCACCACTGCTTTCTGTGTTTGGCATTTTTCTTTGTATGAATTCATTTACGATTAAGGAATATTTTGTGGCTTGCTTAGATCTAACATGAAATACAAATTCAACTTTCTTCCACTATAACTAATCTTGACTTGCAACTTTAAGTAACTCAGATGGAACATTCAACTTAGTCTATATTTTTCAACTGCAGATCAACACCTGCAACCAATTTTATTGTGATCAATTCAGCCCCAATTCTGCAAACAAACCAAAAATTTGGACAGAGAACTGGCCTGGATGGTAATGCTTCACTTTCCTGTTCTCACTATTAACTCAAAATGTTAATATTCCACAGTAGAGAAGCCCCGGAAACTGTGTGATGGTATAGTGTTTTACTCCAGAAAGTTCTTGTTAGTCATGATGTATCTCTCTTTTATTTTCCTTCCATCCTTTCTAATTTTTCTTATTCAGGTTTAAGACATTTGGGTCTAGAGATCCTCATAGACCACCTGAAGATATTGCTTATGCTGTAGCTCGTTTTTTCCAAAAAGGCGGCAGTGTACATAACTATTACATGGTAATCTGATTATAAATAAAGTTTATACTAAGATAATATTTTCCTCTTCAACAAAAAAAAAAAGATAATATTTTCCTAGTTTGCTTATCTACTTAGAATAGGTATAGCTTTTTCTGTCATCAGTATCTACCCTTTAACATTCGACTTCGTCATTGTATAGTAATTTCGGATTGACTTGTCTCCTTAAATATTTTATTTTTCCTTAGTATCATGGCGGGACAAATTTTGGTCGCACTTCAGGAGGTCCATTCATTACTACGAGCTATGATTATGATGCACCAATTGATGAATATGGTTAGCTATAGTTCCTTACATTCAAATTTTAAGGTTTACTGTGTTTGTTGCAGGAGTAACTACTAAGAAAATTTTCTAGATTCTGGAAATTAAAAAAACTGTATAAACTTTCATGGTATATAATTTCCTAATTAATTACAGGGATGGCTAGGTTTCCAAAATGGGGACACCTTAAGCAACTTCATGAAGCCATAATGTTATGTGAACATGCACTACTTCATGGTAACCTAGAGCATTTGTCTCTTGGCTCATTACAAGAGGTGAAACTAGAACTCCTTTTCACTTTTATATTCTACTTGAATATGACACACAACTGATTTCTTCAAATTTATTGATATTTTGAAGAATCAAGATCACTTCCACTTATTAGGAAATTTAAGTTTCAAATTATACCATTTTTTTATACTATTACTTTTACAAGGTTGATTGAAGTTTGGTTAGCTCACTGGGGTATTCAGCAAAAGAAGCACACGCCTCTAATACGGACCTCTACTCAAATACCTTTCAAATAAATTTTCAGTTCATTAACTTTTTAAGTCAAACATTACCTTTTCTTAGTGTGAATCTAAAATTTTAGAGAGACAAATGTTAAGTGCATTTTCGTCTTCATCCAGGCCGATGTTTATTCTGAACCTTCAGGATCATGCGCTGCTTTCATTGCTAACAACGATGAAATCAATGATAAAATAGTTAACTTTCAGAATGTATCGTATCACCTTCCGGCTTGGTCAGTTAGTATCTTGCCAGATTGCAAGACTGTTGTGTTCAACACGGCAAAGGTTGGTTTAAGATATACCTATCAGATGTTACTTCTTCAAATTCATTGCATGTAGTTATATGTTTGCTCTGCAATTAAAGCATTATAAGCTATCTAAACCAGGCAAAAAGAAATATGTTTTCAGCCTCCATGAGGCAAAACGTTAAACATAAAGGGCACGATTTTTAGAATCAGGCATTTTATGGCTTTGATTTAGAAGTATAACATTGTCATAAACCATGGACGTAAGCATTGATGGTTTCCTATGCATCTAATACATTACAGTTATGAGCTATTTAGCTTAGACAATTGCATTGCCAAGTATATCTTAATTTACTTCATCTCGAAATTGTCATTATAATAATGTTATCTTATTAGGCATAAATTTTGTCACTCTTCTTCAAACGTTCCGAAGGTTAAGGATCTGGGTTTAAGGTTTTATCCGTTCTTAAGTATAAGTTTGAAGCAATTGCATTCACCTAGTTAACATTTCCGTGATCATATTCTGAGATAGTATATGAATTTAACATGGATAAGTCTGTTTAATAATTCTCGCCATGTCGACATTCTGTACTGATAAGCATAGAAATGGGGAAAGTTACCTGCTGTTAGGGGTGGGAATGTCTTTCTTTTATTTGATAAACAAACCTGAATGTTTCTTTTATTTGATAACCCATGTCCAGGCCCAATGTTTTCGTTTAATGTGACACCCCGTAAGTTGACGGAGAGTGAAACACATACTAGTCCCCATGTTTCTTAGTGAAGTATAGTGACATGGTGGTGAGTGCATGGTTTCCTGCAGTCTTGTAGTTTCTGTATAACTACATAAGATGATTATGATTAAAAAAACAAAGTTCAACAGGTTGGTTTCCAAACGTCAATAGTGGAAATGGTGCCAGAAAATTTGCATGCACCCATGATGCAGTGGGATGTATTTCAGGAGAAGGTGGGGATCTGGGGAAAACCAGATTTTTCTGCCAATAGTTTTCTGGATCACATAAACACAACAAAAGATACCACTGACTATCTTTGGTATACAACAAGGTAGGTGTTTTCTTATTAAAAACGGTAAATGCATACACTTAGTTTAAAACCCTGGTTCTTAATACTTGTGAAATTGTGGCATTGGATGTGGAAATGTCAAGTACGACTAGTTTTAGCATATTTCTAAATAACAAAACATCAGCTGCGACGGCCGACGGGACAATGTAATTGAACCTGCTGATTGTCCTTAGGTTATCTTAGGAATTAGGATAAACAGCTTAAGTAGTTGATATCTTCTACTAAATGTAATTCATATAGCATCTTAGGGTGGAATAAATCAATAAACTAAGTACATAAATGATACCCAATGAACCATGACCATAAACTGGGTAAATAGAGAAGCCTAAGATGCTAATATGTTATGAAATTGACATGTATTGGCAGTGTAAATGTTAATCAAAATGAGGGCTTCTTGAGCAATGGAAGCAGCCCTATTCTTGTAGTATCATCGAAAGGCCATGCTTTTCATGCTTTCGTCAATCAGAAACTTGAAGGTATAACTGTTACGTTATTAAAATTCTCCTCCCATTGTGGTTATAAAAAGCATTTGTTCTGTCAACCGAAGTTCTGCACATGCATTATGGTTAGAACCTTGAGGAGTCTCTGTCTCCAATTTGTAGTTAATTCTTGGAAAGAGTAATTTGAATAACATTAAGCTGCCTTTTAATTTTCAAAGCTATGTTCTGACATGAAATTTGCGAACACCTATACATAAATTGTGATTATTTCCATTATATCATATCAAATCATCAATAAACTACATTACTGATCTTGCAAGCATATTTGTCTATTTTAATTATAGCTAGCGCACCTGGAAGCAATTATGGATCAGCATCCAGGATTGAAAGTCCCATTAGATTAAAAGCAGGACAAAATGAAATTGCTATTCTGAGCATGACTGTTGGCTTACAAGTAAGTAATTGATATTTTCTTAGAGGTTTCCTTTGCATCTTTGAGTAAACTGCAACTAGAATCGACTCCCAATAGAAAAGATTCAGTATACAAATAACACATATTGGCTCTAGTAGCTGTACTGTGTTCTTGATTATTACCGCAGATCGTTCATTATTCACTTTATGTAGGCTATGACACTTTGAAAGGGGTCCATGTATAGCTAATGAGGTAGACACATGGAAGTTTATGATTAGTCCAGTTAAGAATTAGAACTAAACTAGGAAGAGGAGATCGTAAGCAGCCAAAGGTTTTTGGTAAAACTTCGCTACATAGTTATCTTAACTAAAAGTTTACCTTAAATAGTCAATTTCAATCCCCTATGGGTCAATAATAATGTACCAAAACCATTAAGACTTCCCACCGTTATCATTGGTTCTGGACATGGCATCATCCTTACCAAGTTAATAATTAAGAAATCTGTACATATTTGGCAATTTCTTCCCATGTTGTTCTTCTTTTTGTATAACCATTAATATTTAGAAGAAGAGACAACTTCTCATTGTTTTTTTAGGTTAATCAGGTTTTTATTTTTAGTTTTGGCGATCTCTCCCTTATATTTGTTTTCCGCTTCAGAGTGCAGGACCATTTTATGAATGGGTAGGAGCTGGGATAATTAGTGTCAAATTAGAAGGCTTCAATAATGGAACCATTGATTTATCATCAAACAATTGGATCTACAAGGTGATTCTTATCATTAAATTTTTCTCTTTCTTAGAGTTTTCTTTTTTATATTTTGTCCCTAGTTGAGGTTCTCTCTAATATTTTTGTTGCACTTCATGTACTCTTTGTCAAAACAAATTCGCTTCTGCCTTGTTTGTACTGATTAGTGATTCCCTCTCTTGTCACTTGACTTTAATGTGCCTCAACCCCACTAGAGATTTCCATCAACTGTTTCACTTAATTTAGGCGAATTTTAAATCTAGGCGATTGATGTTGTTAGTAGATGTACAAGCCAAACTACAAGTACACCTGGCACTTCCTATGAATCTAGAAAACTTACCTCAGAGTTTTCCATTGGCATTAAGCATAACAAGAGATGAAAAGAAAACTGTATTCTAGTGTTTGAATCTTGAATTTCCCATCGACCAATTTCATAAGAGACAATACATTATTCAACTTTTGTATGATAATCCATAAAATTGTCTTTTTTCCGAATATTTTACCAACTTTTCTAGATTTCTTCGTATTCTGTATGTCGTTATATAATACAAATGCCATTTACCATCAATTTAGCCCAATTTTTTGCTGCCTCAACTACATTCTCACATTGGTGTCGTTCCATCAGTTAGAGTGGGATGACTTAGGTAGGTCATAAAGTTACCAACTTAAGTGATGCAGTAAAATGTTAATAGGCTTTGCTAATATGTTCTAGATTGGAACTTATTGTTTTGTTAGGTGTGTACTTGTTGAGGTGTAGCATGATTAAGATGTTGTACAGCACAACATGATCTATATACTGAGAAACACCCCTACAAACCGTCCCTTGTGTCATTTTTGTCTTACAGATGTGAAGATGTAAGATTGGTGTAAATATGAAGTAACGAGCATTAAGAGAGAAGAAAAAGGAACAAAAAAACAAAAGTTGACACCATACAAAAAAGCATCTCAAATTATCTTGAATGGGCTAATAGGAAGCCTCATAATAAAGTAGTGACAAAGAAAACTAATACAAAATAAATTTTGAAACGAAACAAAAATGTCGATGAAAGTCTGATCTCTAGATGGCGTTTCTGTAACTCAAATAGCTATCAAGTAACTCCCGATAATTCTGAAAATCTTTTTTGCATTTTGTTTTCTCTCTCTCTCTCTCTCTCTCTCTCTTCTCCTAGATTGGATTAGAAGGAGAGCACCTTAAGATCTATCAACCAAATGGGTTGAACAATGTAAAGTGGCAGTCAGCCTCAGCACCACCAAAGAATCAGCCTCTCACGTGGTACAAGGTGTGTAAAATGTTGATTGTTGAGTAATTAGATTTAATTTTTAGTGTTTCACACACGGTTATGAGTTCAAGAGATAATTACACTAAATGTGGTGAGTCTCTTAACTGTTTCAAGCTACTTTTATGATCTCTCTTTATAGAGATTGTGGTAGATCTGAAATCTAGTTTTACTTTCTCAGCGCCTTATACAACATCTATTCATCATTGTTTTCCTAGATAAATGTATTTGGTCGGGTCTTTCGTTAACGCTTCTAAGAACTTTCAATCACTCAACGTTTCTCAGGCCGTAGTGAATCCTCCGAGTGGTAATGAACCGATTGGGCTGGATATGATACATATGGGAAAAGGTCTAGCTTGGTTAAATGGAGAAGAAATTGGAAGATACTGGCCTAGGAGGAGCTCCGCACATGAGGAGTGTGTCACAGATTGCAATTACAGAGGCACATTCAATCCAAACAAATGCAGCACTGGTTGTGGTGAACCAACTCAAAGATGGTAAAAAAAACTCATTTTCTTCATATCTATTTTATCTTTCTTCTAAATATGATCATGAGAGCAATGGAGTATATATATATATATCTGTGTGTGTGTGTGTGTGTGTGCGCGCGCGCGCGTTATTTCATGTCAGAATTAGGCTTAGCTAGCGGATGTAGTGCATTCACATCAAATGTGCAGAAATAGACTGACATCTACTCTCCTGGAAACTGTAGCTGTGACCAATTTCTTCCTAGATAGGGTAATGATTGTACATAGGACTTCTGCGCTACACGAAATACATTCATCACATAAAGATCAAATATTCAGCTATTTTGCTATAGGATAGTGTTGGCAAGCATTCTGGACTGATACTGATCACGTCCGCTTTTGGTCTCGGACTCTCGGGACCGACGACTTTGTAATGTGTCACTAGGAAAGGGCGGTTAATCCCTATAAGAGGCACCGCGCTCCACCTCCCACCTTACGTGGGATTGTTTTTGACACATTTTAGCTTTAGGAGAAACGGGAAGAACGTGAGATCATAAAGGTAAGATTCTACTCCCATCTATGATATATCACTCAAACAACTGTGTATGTTTATTTGAAACTCATATGTTCGCATACTAGTAATGTATCAATACATTTACAAGAACTGAAAATCAATTCTACATTGTTCCTCTAGCCGTTTAGACTTAGAGTTTATCCTAATTGAAACAGGTACCATGTTCCAAGGTCTTGGTTCAAGCAATCAGGAAACATTCTTGTAATTTTCGAAGAGAAAGGAGGAGATCCAACTCAAATTAAATTTTCGAAGCGCAAAGTAAAAGGTTTATGTTCTCTTATTTCAGAGGATCATCCCTCAATAGATCTTAAATCTTGGAATAATGACATGAAAGTCTATAACGAGAGCAATGCAACTATTCATCTGAAGTGTCCAGATGGTAGTTTGATATCCCAAATAAAATTTGCAAGCTTTGGAACTCCTACTGGAAAGTGCGGATCTTACAGCAAAGGAGCATGCCATGATCCAAGCTCCCTTTCTGTTGTCGAAAAGGTAAATATTTTCATCTAACTTGTTCAGTTTATTAGTTATACTCTCATGAACCAATATATTACAACACAGATCCGTGATTTGATTGTTTCGATATCTGATTTTCGTATCTGAAATTGAGAAAAAACATATACCACCTTAGTTTAAATCATCGTCTGATTCGCTTAGGTATCATAAAAAAGTGAGGCAAATTTTATATGGTAATGGAGTAGTTCCACTTATAGTCATGACCTTCTTAACCTTCCTTCTTTAGGGTTGCCATTCTTTTGGGTATATAAATTGTTGGTTCAATTTGTTCTACAGGTCTGCCTAAACAAACAAAGCTGTGAGTTACCATTGTCAGAGAAAAACTTCAATATGAATTTATGCCCTGGGTTTACCAAGAGACTTGCTATTGAAGCTGTATGCAGTAGCTGATATTTCAGTTCTAACAAAAACTATAATTGCTAATATCAGATGGTTAGAATGTGATCATATTGGTTTACTAATCAGGGAAAGAATTGCATACACCATTGGAGTAAATCTCTTTCCATTGAATGCTTAGAATTTTCAACCATACCTAATGGCCCGACTTTCGAGGCCGCCCACGGCCCAAATGGTGACATACTGACATGACCGACCCCTATTGGTCTAATGGTCTGGTTGTTTCTTTCTCCTCGCGCCCGGACCAATCGAGGTCAAGCGCTTTACCTTTCGGACTGTGTGGTTGGCTTTGGAAGCAGGCTCCTTTAGCGTTTTGCAGAAATGTTTTTGTATGTCATTTCATTCCATTTTTGTCCAAAAGTGTTGTTATGCTACTTGCATTTTGAGACTGAGTTTTTTTTTTACTTCACCCCTCAAGGGAATGGTCATTTGAAGATGTCCCTTTGAATGGGTGATTGAGTTCACCCCAATCATTTGACCAAATATGTGAGAATTACGTAATTTCATGTATGACCAAACTACCTAAAAAGTAATGCTTTCCCGAACAATTTTATTCATCTCACAAAAGAAAAACAATTCTCAACAAAAAAAACAAAGAAAAACGAACACTTTTATTGATTCACAACATTTTACATTTTGTTTGGCTAAAAACCACACATTAGTATAGGCCGCGTTGAGGTTTACAATACCTTCTTTAGTTTTCTGACAATTGCATAAACTTTAGGCATATATTCTTCACGAGCCTTATGAAAAGCACAAATACTATCAAAAATAAAATCAGCCAAATCGTTATACAATTAAATAATAGATTACCTTCCAATGATTCATTTCCTTTTCTATCTCTTCTTCTATAGATTGGTCGGTACATAGATCATCATCAGTTTCTCTAAAGGGATCAACGTAGGAAATGAAACTTACCCACAACTTCCCTATAAATAGACATAGTCTTTACAGAGTGTAATCAAACAAGGCATAATCAAGCAACATAGCTTCTTAAGACACATAATAATATAATTGCATCAACATCATCAATTAGGTTGGATACATCATAACTGCCATGACATTGTACACACACAAAACCCTAAATTAAAGGGATATAACTCTAACTAAGATGCAGAGTCAGATTTCAGAATGAATGATTTGCGACGATTGAGGACATAAGATTCAGATTTATACATGTTAGGAAACAATCATGGACCAATGCTTAACCATGCCTCAAAGGCGAAAGAAAAATTGAAACCCTAAAAACTAGTTCTCTAGGAGCATCTCCAACCCCAGTCTGTCTTAGGCCGAAAAAACCACTTTTTCAGTCAAAATTTTTGGCCTCAGCTCAGCCTCTAAAATTCAGTTCCAGCCCCAGCCTCTCTTGAGGCCGAAAATTTGTTCATGTAGGAAACGCGTGTGTGCACTTTTAGTTGGTGTGCGAAAAACGTGTGTGATTTTATGTATATATAAAACACGTGTTTGAACTATTATTCGAAATAAAATTATTCGGGGACTGACATTTGGTGGACGTATTTTAATTATTAAGTTTTTCTAGAATTTTTAAAAAAATTAAAACTAATTAAAATTACAAAAATATTATTTACATTTAATGTTGGTTTTGATTTTTAAGTTATTTTTAATTTTTTGGTTATTTTTAATTTTGTATTTAATTTTTTTGTATTTTTTATTTTACAAAAAAAAAGGTAGATCTGGTCGTTGGATAAACCAACGGCCAAGATCTGTCCCCAAGTCACAGTTGGGGCCCCAACAGTCACTTGGGGCCTAGCTTCAGTCGCCCCTAATGTTAGGGGCGACTGAGCTAGATGCTCCAGCCTCCGCTCCAAGCTGCTGGGTTTGGAGCACCGGGCAGAAGCCATAAATTTGAATTTATGGCCTCCGCTCGGCTGGGGCTGGAGATGCTTTAACAGCCTAAAGGTTTCAGTAGTCATTTCGGAAAAAACAAAAAAACCCTAATATGATCCAGTGTGATAGTGCCAAAAGATAGAAATAATCGGGCTCGAAAGAGAACCCCGGAAAAAGTGGAAAACCCACTTATGGGCCAACCAGATCAAGCCCAGTAATAGGTTGATCTGAACCGGCCATAGTGTGGGAGTGGGCCGGTCAAGCCCATTAATGGGCTTAAGTGGCCGGCCACACCAATATTAGGGGAAACTCTAATTTCCAATCAGATAGGGTTTTGATAAGTTTATCTTTTCTGAGACTCTTATTGAAACCTAATTTGAGTGAAACTCCTATTAGGGTTTCTCTATATAAGGGTCATTAGAGTTCAGAAAAAAAGTTGGACTTTTCTCAAGAGAAAACAACTTCTCTCTCACAATATACAACTAAGTGGAGAGAGAGGGTTTTAGAGAAAAAGCTCCCAAACTATCTAATTAGTCAAAAGAAGAATGGTTCTTCTTCTCAACCTTCAATGGAGTTCTAGCAGACAACAAAGAAAGGAGATCAAATTACTTACTCGGGTGTCTCAAGTAGAGAAGCGATAATTGGAGCTCTCATCTTCTTCGGGATAAAGTCATTGAAATCTAGTTCGTGGGAAAGTGAATCCAGGTATTCTTCTTTTAGTTTCTAATTCATTATTAGTTCATGTATATGATCCTGGTAGCTAGCGTTAAACATATGATGTTTGAGATTCTACTTACAACGTTAGTTAGATGATTAAGTAGTCTTAGAGACGTACAAAACCCAACACTTAGTACTTTTAGTAAGTTTCGATAAAGATTAAAAAAACTTGGGCCCCCTTAATATTTCTTTGTAGTCGTCTGCTATGAGGCCATTCAGCAGTGGTTCCCGAAGCGAGGCTTTGCTCGCTTGTCTCCAGAGACGACCCTGGCAACCACCACCTTCGACCACCACCGCCGTTTTTTTCTCACTCTCGTATTCCATCTGCTAAATTTATATCCACTAAATCTTTCTCTTTTTTTCACTCTCAAAATTTTCAACCTTTTCTCTTAATATCACTGTTCCGACTAAGAAAACAAGTTAGGCGAACTCTTTATGAGGGTTTCGTCTAAAATCCTAAAACCCTCGAAGTGAAAAACTGGCTCGAGTGTCGCGGAAACCTTGATCGACGGTTTCATGGTCAATTAACCACGAGACCGGCCACGAAAATCTCGTGATCAGCCACTAAACCCTCGAGGAGGGGTTTACCATAAAATATTCTTGTCGGATAAAATGAAGAGGGTTCCGGCGTAGGGAGCCCTTCCTTACCCCAGAACAACGAGATTGAGAGAAAGTGAAAGAGATAGAGAGTCAGAGAGTGAGAGAGAGAGATTATTAAAGTTTGAGAGATGGACAATGAGAGGGAGAGAGAGAGAGAGAGATAAACAAGAGATAATAACTAGTTTCCAAATTCTATATTTTCTTAGTTTTAGTAGTTTCAGAATATTAGTTGTTTTAGGGAAGATTCTCTAATTTTTAGCAGTTTCCCAATTTTGGTTGTTTTCCTGGTTATTAGCAGTTTTCTAAATTCTAGTTATTTTAGAGTTTTAGTATTCTTAGACTTGTATTATTTTAGGGTTCTAACCTAAATAGGTCTTTTATGTTCATTGTTAAGGGAGATTAGATTATTGAATAAAATTTCGTTCGATTTAATCAATCATAGAGGAGTGATCTCTATACTTTTAATCTCTTGCCTACTTCGTTTTGCATCCGTTGGTATCAGAGCTTGCGTCGATCTTTAACAGTGCCACCGAGAAGTCAATCTGCTAGAGGTAGAGAAATTCACATGGATATTGTTAATAGAAGAACATTAATTCAAGCTATGAATCAGAAATTAGATAGTGTTGACAAATGGCGGCAACAGATGACTCGAATGATAGAAGGATTCACGCATCGGTTCGATGCCTTGATTGATCATCGAAGGAAATCGACTTCACCAAATCATCACTCGATAAGGGATGATGAATCTACTGAAGATTATTCTGATAATCCTTTTGCTAGAGATGTTTGGGGAAGAAGGAATGAAACCAATCACGGTTCTCGGAGATGGGAAGCGGGATTGAGGATAGATATCCCAAAATTCATAGGGCGTGGTCAACCTGAAGAATTCCTCGACTGGCTAACTATGGTTGACGATATTCTAGAGTTTAAGAGGATACCTCAGGATAGGTAGGTCCCTCTTGTGGCAACTAGACTCCGTGATAGGGTTGTTGCATGGTGGCAATAACATAAGTTGGTGCGGCCCAGAACAAAAAAATCAAAGGTAACTTCATAGGTGAAGATGAAGAAATATTATGCGTGCAACTTTTCTTCCACATAACTACAGGAAGCTAATGTATAAAAAATTGCAAGAATTGAGCAAAGAATAGCACTTATAGTTTCAATTCGACAAAAAGAAAATTGTGTTGCTACCTAGTAGAGAGATTCCTCCTCCAACTAACAAAGGTGACACTTCAAATCTGTTATCTCATTGGTTATTCATTGAGGAGATTGAACAAACCGATGTTCAATATATGATGATTGGGAAGGAAAGTAGTATTATGGATGACGTGATTCCATATTCCGTTCGCCCAACATTGGAAGAATTTTCGACGGTTTTCCCTACAGATGTATGTGATGGTTTACCACGCTAAAGGATGTTCATCATCAAATAAATCATGTTCCAAGTGCGACTTTACCAAATAGAGTTTCTTATAAGATGAACCTAGCGGAACACGTGGAGTATGAGGAAGGCGAGTATGTTTGGGTCGTTTTAACTAAAGACAGATTCCCAGTGGGCAAATATAACAAGTTATCAGCAAGGAAAATCGGACCCTGGAGATACTTGAAAAAATTAATCCGAATGTTTATCGTCTGAATTGCCAAGTCATGTGCACTCCTCGGATGTTTTTAATGTCAAACACTTATTTCCATATTCTGGAGATTATTTAGACAATGACGATTCGAGGTCGAATTATGTCCAACCCGGGGAGGATGATGCAACTAACAAAATAACATTAGGATTTTATGCTAAGTGGAGTCGTGACAAGCCTGGGATTGGATGACCTACAAGAAGATTTTCTATTTTTAGTAGTTTCCGAATTCCATATTTTTTTAGTTTTAGTAGTTTCAGAATGTTAGTTGCGTTAGGGAAGATTTTCTAGTTTTTAGTAGTTTTTCAATTTTGGTTGTTTTCCTAGTTATTAGCAGTTATCTAAATTTTAGTGTTTGTAGACTTCTATTTAAACATAGAAATAGGCATTTTACGTTCATTGTTGAGGGAGCTTAGATTATTGAATAAAATTTCGCTTGCGTTAATCAATAGAGAAACGATCCCTATACTTTTAATATCGTGCCTACTACGCATTGCATCACATTCCTTCCAAAACTTAACCTATTTTAATGAAGTTTACGAACTGCCCATTTCGAAATAAGCTAATACTTCAATATTTTAGAATCGAAAATTTATAATAAAGATTTGATACAAAACCTCCAGACATTTTCAAGAAAATAAACCTAAATTTTGTTCAAGAAAAACGTTCAGATTTGTTCAAGAAACATTTCATGTAATTTTGAGGATAAATCCCGCAGATTTCTTCTCAAAGCCCTATTAATCTTTGCTTCATTGGTTTGTAGACAAAATTTTAGATAAAGAAGAAATGAAATGTCTGAAAATTTTAAAGAGTGAAATGATGAAGAAACTATAGAGAGAAATAAGAAAAAGTGAAGGTTCGATTGTCAATTAACGATGCAAAGATAAAGGAGGAGGAAAAAAGTAAATATACAGCTGGAAAGGAAAAATGTCAGCAAACAATACATAAAATGACGCAAATGACGCTTTGAACCTGCACTTAATTTCTTGTACACACTGGAATGGAATCTCATTAACCCGTGACTTTTTGAGTATCCAACCATTTTTTTCCCTCAAAAGAATGCTACTCAAAATTGTATATCGCAAACATTATTCACAACAATGGCCTTAAAATTTAGCTTCGATTTAATCTAATAAAATCAAACCGGATAGTTTTTCAAAAATAAAAAAATCCGCAACGAGATGAATCAGAGGATTGTTCACGGAAAGACCGCCGAATTCATTTAAATAATGGGACATGGTCGGTTAGACGCGTGAAAATCCTAGATAAACCGTGTCTTGAGCACCAAAGAAAGAAAATATCAGTAAGGGTAAATAGACAGAAGAGTTGTGGACAATAATTGTCACCAGTGAAAGAGAAAGGAATCTAAGACAAAATAACGTCCTACTCGTACCGACGTTGACCAAAGTGAAATAAATAATTGTGATAGAGAGCGTTTGGTTAGAATTCAATAACAGAAAAAGAAGAGAATTGACTGCTTTGTTGACTTTGTTTGTTTGATAGTCAATTAGTGATTTCATTTCAACATTAAGTCAATACCTCTTTCTTTTCATTACTATTATGGGAGTAACAAATAGTGTTAAAGAGTAGTTGAGTTTTAGCAACAACTTCACATTTGACGCCCTACCTTATTTTCAGGAAGAAAAAAGATCTGAAATTTAGGTGTTTCACAATTTCAATAGAAAGAGTTGTTAAATAAAAATTGAATGAAACAAAACCATTGAGCAACTTTTTTTTTTTGTTAACTATTGAGCAACTTGGATGCCCTATACTTTATCCATAAGGATCCCTCAAAGTTGGTAATAGTGTACTTCTTTCTCACTCATAGTCCTTAAATTTATTATTGAGTATAGATGGATAATTAATCTAAATTTTTAAAAAATCATTATTCAGACAGAAATATTTTGAGTACAAGTCTTACAAAAACGTTGTACGTACTATTGTTCACCATAGAGTAAATTTAACGGTCGAATCACGTAAATATCTTGTATCACATGAGATTGTTTATTTTCATTATAGCTTGTCTAATATGAATATTGTCAAAGTTGGTAGATGTTGGGTAAAAGAAATTCCTACAATTTTTTCGATGCCCCAAAACTATGCTAGCTAGTAGTCTGTTGCCATATGCATTTATATAGTATTTTTAATATGTTGAAGACTTTTCCCTATTGAGGTCCCCGACATTCCAGTCGAAAGAAGGCGAGAGGAGACCACATAACAAGACTTTGAGGAAAGTGAACTGAGAAGAAAATGGACATTGAAATCATTAAAAGAAGAATGATAAGAAATTAGAAAAGTCAGACATACTCTCAGCAGAAATCGTATGTGACTTACCGTGATTCGTATTTTTGATAATTCTGACCCGTGAACCGAGAATCACAACAAACCACATATGATTTATGTATTGTTGTTCCTTAGCATTACTCTGAAAAGAATGAATTACTTCATTCAAAATCAACATATATCAAAATAAACATTTGAAAGTTTACACAATCACATTTACTTGTTATTGTGTATGTTTATACATCATAAACAATCTATAAGATTCATTTACCTCCAATATTCTAAAAAATGAACCAGATCTTTCCAAATTCCAACAAGGACTTCTCACTATTTTAGGTTGATGGACGCCCTATAGACTACAAGTCTACAACCCTTGCACACCCTTCATCAAAAAAAGAGAAACCCTTGGCACACACAATTCAAGCTGCAAACATTTCTTTCAAACATTGAAGAGGACAAGTGACACAAAATGAAACTATAATGTGGGCCAAATAGATCAAACAAAGTTGACTATTGTCTTAATTGAAAAAAATGATGAAATAGTATTTGGATTCAATGAACCATGCTTTGGTATGTGATAGAGAAATGAATGGGATATGGGTGGGGTCTAAATCAGAGCAAGGGAACCCATCAAGGGGCAAATCATTAAAACCTTATTAAATTGTACTACCTAGACCTTGTCACTCCTCTATAATACTTGTCTAGATAGATATTGCCACATAAAATAACCAAATAATTCATTATAATACATCCATTATTCCTCCCAAAAGAAAACACCCCAAGAAATAATTGTACAAAAGTTTAGATTTTTGGATATCTATTATCAAATTATAAGACTTAAAGTTTCTATTTTAGATAATTTTCTTAATTACTTTTTGAGTAAAAATTATGGATGGGGCAAGTGGTCTTCACATGGTATGTAAGGGGCAAATAAAAGAAAATCTAACCCTAATTGTTTTAATATAAGAGAGATATCAAGGAATATGGAAGAAGATAAGGGTCATCTCTCTATCCCATGTTCATTCAAACATTTCAACTCCTTTTGACTAAAGCTTTAGGAGATCTGTCGATGATTTTGTTTCTGGATGAAACCTACTTCACGAAGAAAAACTTGTAACTAGAGAATAGTGAAAGTTTCGTAAATTTTCAATCCAAGACCGCTTTTGAAATTCAAAATTTCAGTATCTACGAAATATTTTAAATGATTTTCTTGAAACCCTACCATATTTTAATATTTTAAAAATTTTAAAAATTGTTGAGATTCTACGATAAATCTAGGGACTATTTTTGGATTATTACCCAGCAGAGGGTATTTCATGGAAATAAATGAAAACAAGTTTTCTACCTGAACATTGAAACTTCACGCGTTTTGGAAAAATCATCGCAATTTTTTCTTATTTAACTCTATGCAAAAGATCTCTTCGGTTCTTATCTTTTTCCTTTTTTACCGGAGATCATTCTTCTTTTGAAAAGAAGTTCGCAATCGGGTAGAATTCTTTTTTCTCAATTTCAAAGAAATTCTAAAAATAATGATAAATTTCATGATTGTGACAATCGGAGGGATACACTGAAAGAAAGAAACACAAATATTTAATGTGATATTGTCAGAAGTTCACGATCTACATTTTTTTTTTTTTATGAGGCACGATCTAAATCTTTAATAAAGCCATGAACGATTACATTATATTAATTGTGAGTTTGTCGGTATGAATCCTTACATTGACCATACGCAATTCAACTAATTAAATATGAGTATCTACTGTTATTACAAGATATTTAAAAGTGTTACACGATGGTGCGGACTAGCTTTTTAGGCTGCTAGTGATACTGACTGTTTTGGCACACCTGAGTCTCACGATTTTAAAAAGCTTCACTAGAGAATAGTGTTTTTAACCTTTTAAGAAGGGCATCACACTTGGTTTTACCACCGATGTGGGATTGTTTCCACAACACACCCTGCCAAGACCACACCACAGTAGAGTGAATCATGTTAATCACATGTTATAGGATGGTGCGGGCCAGCCTTTGAGCTGCTAGTGATATTGTCCGCTTTGGCACACCTGGGCATCACGGTTTTAAAAGGCCTCACTAGGGAAGGGTGCCTAACATCTTAAAATGAGCACCAAACTCCGTCTGACCACCAATCTGAGAATGCTTTACAACACACCTTTCCAAGAGCCAAATCAAAGTAGAGTGAATTGTACTGATATCATGTTATAGGATGGTGCGGACCAGCCTTCTGGACTGCTAGTGATATTGTCCGCTTTGGCATACCTGGGCCTCGCGATTTTAAAAAACCTCATTAAGGAAGGGTGTTTAACATCTTAAGAGGAGCACCACACTCCGTCTAGCCACCAATTTGGGATTGCTTTACAATACACCCTCCCAAGACCACATCATAGTAGAGTGAATCGCGTTGATAATGTATTATAGGATGGTGCGGACCAACCTTCTATGATGCTAGTGATAATGTCCGCTTTGACACACCTGAGTCTCACGAATTTAAAATGCCTCGCTAAGGAAAGGTGTTTAACCTCTTAAGAGGAGCACCACAACTTCGTCTCACCACCGATGTGAGATTGTCGTCACAAGAAAAAGAGAAAGGGAAGGTTTATAGCAATGTCCAAACTCGTTAAAGGCAAGCTTGCCTAAAGGCAATTTCTAAAATGGTTAAAGGTAATGTGTGCAAAGGAGGCAATGCCTCCACTAATGTTTGACCTAACGGCGCAATTAACGTCGTTAGGTTGATCACCGGCCGACGACATTTTTTTTCACTTCCTCCTCCTCCTTCTTCTTCTTCTTTCTCCTTCCTTCTTCTTCTTTCTTTTTCTTCTCTCTCTACTTTTATCTCTGGTCTCTCTCTACTTTCTCCCTCTAGCACCTCCGGTGAAGGGGTAACCCTTCGCCAGAGGTTTGGAAAACCAATAAGTTCTTTGGTCTTTTTACTTGTTCTTTATAACTATTATGAGAAAGTAAATTATGTGACAAAATATTACTAAATAATTTTAAAATTCATACAAATTAACTTTGTAACAGGATAATTTAGTCTACCGGTTTAGAGGTAAAGGGTTTGAGACACGCTGACAATTAAAAAAAAATTGTGGTCCAATATAGTAGCACCTATAACATAAATAATTAAAAAAAAAATTGTCATCATTCGCGTTCATCCCTTCTCTTCCCTCAATCTCACACGGCCAACTCTTTTTTTTTTGTTGAAGACTCACACGACCAACTTGAGCCAATCAATATGAAAAGCGTATATATTAGAAGTAGGAGTATCTAGGCCATCCAACATGTAATATAAATAACTTTTTTTAATGGCAACTAAACGTTGATCACGATTTAGTGTCATTCACCTAGGTTTTTATATCATTTCAACTATGATTTTAAAACTATGACAGGGGCATATAACTCCTCCACTTAGTAAGTCATTATTCAAAGTAAATTCTGGCCTTGGATTGGAATGCCCAAAAGTGAAAAAATTGACAGCCACTCTAGGCTTCTTTCTTATCGAACTTTATTGGGTGGGGGCTGCACAATGTGCTTTTCTTTTTTTCTCATGATATAAATGTTTTATATTATCCCTTTCTTTACTTGGTGTTTTTCTAAACCAAAACTAAAATCATGTAATTGTAGGAGGCCACTTACTCTTTTTCTGTTAAATCTTAGTTAAGTGGTGCATATGCCTAATGACACCTGCGACACATGACGAAATTGTTTTTCTTTTATCAATTATTCCAACCAAATGATGTCCTTTGTCCCCATCAATCACCACATTCACCGACCACAACCACCACCAACTCCACCGAGGACCTCCACCATTATCTTTTTCTTCACCAAGCACCATTGTGATGGTGGTAACTGAAAGCGAAGATATAAATTCTGGTGATGGATGGTTTTGGTGAAGGAGAAGAGGATGGTGGTGGCATGTGAAGATGGTGGACGGTGAAATTGGCGATTAATTGCGAAAGTGATCACATGGTTTGAGTTAGAATTGTTTGATATAAAGAGGGGTAAATTTGTCATTCGTGACAAGTGTCATTGGCACAGGCACCACTTAAAACTGAGACTTTTCAAGAAAATAATAATTTGGGGGTATAGATGCCAATCATATTTTGAGAATTGGACTGAACAATAATAATCTCTAAATTGTTGGGGCTTTTGTCAAGATAACACTTATTTCTTGACCAGCTCACAAGCCAAAACAAACCATATTATAGTGTTTATAATGCCCTAAATGTCTGGGCGGTCTGTGGGGGAGAGGGGTGGGGGTGGTGGTGGTGCCACCGCCCTAGCCCCACCAAAAGCCACAAGGGTGCTACATGAATATATTATCACTCATATTTATTTCTAATTTTTCCATCTAAAATTTCCATGTGAACAAATGAAATTTGATCCTTATAATGCTTTGTGAAAATAAAAATCTCAAAAAAAAAAATTAGTTGAAAATCGGTAAGTGCATCATATATACGTAGCAACATCAAACATTTGAACTTCAATCCATTTCTATATGATGTGAAAAAGCTACATGTTTGTTGTCTTTTTTTTTTTTTATGAGATTACATGTTTGTTGTCTAAAAACATTTTCTCACTTCTATATTTTTTGGTACAAAATAGATCAAATTAAAATTTGACAACTAGTGTCTACATCGTGAGCCACCATATTATTGGAGACTGGAATATGTAGCTTTTCATGATCTTTAATTTTGTTTTTTTTTTTTTTTATGAAACTTAGATGTCACAATTAAGTTTTTGGTGATTCAACTCAAAATCAATCGGTAATGAGTGGAGGTGACCTAAACATTATATTCTTGGTTACTAGATCAACTTTCTCTCATGTGAGACTACACTCACACGCCTCTTCAAGTATGGCGATCTTTGTACGTACCACACGTTTTTGTTTTCTCGTGCTTCTCTCTCTTTCTCTCTCTAGGGTCGGCGTTTCATCTAGAGTTTTTCCCTTTCGTCGAGAGGAACCCCAAAGAAAGGAAACTCTTCGTATTTGAATGGATTTCAGGTTTTAAGTGTTGTATTCTAACTCTATAAATAGAATCTTGTATTTCTTTTGAAAATCATCAAGGAATAAAACAATTTCTTTGATCAATTTCAACTTGGTACCAGAGCCAACGGTTTTAAATTTGTTTCAGAAAGTTTTGTCGATTGAAGGAGAAAGAACTTTCATCATCATCATCATCTTCTTTTTCTATCTTAGCTCCAAAGAAGGAAAAAAAAATCTTCATCAATTGTTTATTTCAAAGAGAAATTTTTTATTTTGGTATTAAAAAGAAGGCAAAAAGACAAAACAATAACTTTAATTGTTATTGTGCGATCTATATTGTCTCACAATTTACAAGGCTTTGAGTTGGTGGAACACATCTTCTCATAGATTCAGTTTCTTAAATTTTCTGATATAAACTTTTCCTTATAATTAATAAAATAGAAAAGATGGATCAGACAATTGGTACAATTTTTCAGTCTGGAGGATCCTTAAATTCAGTGATTATATTGAATGGAAAAAAATTATGATATGTGGTCTCAAATCATGGAGATGCATACAGCTGAAAAAGAAAAACTTTCGTTTATTCGAGGTAATTCATTACCATCTACTGAAGATGACGTTAAATACGAGAAGTGGTATGTAGAAAATCAAAAGGTCAAGAGATGGTTATTGATCTCTATGACTCCAGAAATTATGAAGAGATACATTCGTTTACCTACTGCTCGTGATATCTGGAAAGCTTTATCAAAAATTGTTTATGATGGATCCGATGGGTTGCAAGTCTTCTCTTTGAATCAGAGAGCGTTTTCTGCCAAACAGAATGAGAGGATACTCTAGGTTTTATTGCAGTGAGTTGGTTGAGATCTTTAGTGAATTAGATCACCGTGATAAAGTGATAATGGAAAACGAAAACGATATTTTATCTTATCGTAAATCAGTTCAATGACAACGTGTGCATATTTTTCTTGCTAGGTTAGATGGTGAATTTGAACAAGTTTGTGCTGAAATTTTGAGAAAGGATCTCACTCCTGATTTAGAAGAGTGTTATGCTTTGGTTCGTCGTGAGCTTGTTCGACGCACAACGATGACCGGAGCATCTGAAACAACTGATGCTTCCGCAATGATGACTAGAAATAAGACAAAAAATAATCTTGTTAAAGCTATTTTTCAATCCGACAAATCTTCTTATAAGTGTACCCACTGCAAAAAACTAGTAATACCGAAAGTCATTGTTATGAACTAATAGGTTATCCAGAATGGTGGGATCCTAATCGAAGGAAAAACTCTAATAAACCCTTGTAGCTGCACTTGTTGAGACAAAGGAAGAAAATCCAACTGTTGAGCAAGCTTCAACAGTGGTAGTCACTGCATGTGACATGGAAGCGGAGAAGAGGAACTTTAGGGATAAATTCTGCTGCGTGGAGCAGTTAGAGAATCTCAAGAATCAACTAAACGAGTGTCTGCACCAAAAGTGCGTCGTGGAGGAGAAACTATCAAGTCTTAGCTCTCTATTTCAAGAAGATCTTTCTACAGATACAAGTATTTTGGTGAAGCAGTTGTAAGAAACACTAAGAAACTATGAGTGTGAAATCCAAGAAGCAAGGAAGTTGAAATCATCTCATCAAAATAGTGAGTTATTAAAAGAGAAATTATTGGAAGAAAATGCCCGAAGAGAGCGTGCGGAATTCGAGTTACTTAAACAACAAGAGACTCAATTTGATGTGAGAAAGTTGGAGGATGAACTAATGGCATGGAAGTCATTAAGCAATGGTATTCCTGGTGCTTCATGTCCAAGTGGCATACGTATTAAGTTCACAGACTTGCAGAAAGAGGTGATTGAAAATATGACAACAATTGGTCAAGTAATCGCATGTTTGAAGCAAATTGAGGTAGCTCTGAAAGCAGTTGAACTTGGTAAACAACATGTAGAATTTGTGGCCTCTTTAGCCAACCAGAAGGCAGAAGATTCAGAATCTGAAGTGAAACGGTGTGAATTGATGATCAATTATCTTACTGAAGAAAGAGAAAAATTAAAAAATGAAGATATTGACTTGAAGATGCACAGGAATGTGGAAATAGAGAGCAACAGAGCAAGAAACTCTTATTTAGGAATCGGAGGCATCACTTGCTAGAAAGGAACCCTCCATCAAAGAACTGCAAGGTAAATTATCAGAACAAAGGGAGGTCATGGCTAACCAGCATAACGAGATAAACCTGCTCAATGAGCGACTAAACATCGAAGCGCAGAGGTAAAATCATTGGAGCAGGAGAGTGAGAAGCTCAGTGAAGAAATTTATGTTTTGGAGTCGAAGTTGGGCCATGGTGATAATTTCAAGTCAAATATTTTTGAAGTTAGTGGACAAGTTGGACATGCGCGATATCTACGCACCAACTTGAGGAGGAGTGTTGAAATATCTTTCCATATTTTGAGGTATCCCATATAATATCTTTCCTAAATTGAGATATTGGAAAATTAGTAAAAATATTTAAAAACTACTATTTAGAAACTATTAGATATTAGCAACTAGTAAATTGGAAACTAGTAGTATTCTAACTCTATTAATAGTTGTATTTCTTTTGAAAATCATCAAAGAATAAAACAATTTTTTTGATCAATTTCAACTATCCAAAATCTTTCCTGTTGCACAGAGATTTTACAAGTTCATTAACATCATTTTTGTTTTTAAAGCTATGTTGTCCTCTATTCCAATAAAGTAATTGGGGTCAAATTAGATTGTGTTTACATGAACTACTATCTAGTACCCGCTCGGGCAGATTGAAACCTAATAGTAAGTAAAATAAGATTCAATTCAAGTAGGCCGTATAATTAATGAATTTTTTTCTTAAGGACATCTAAAATTTGAAGTGACTGAAATATGTCACTGAAACAACAACGTCGAACTAATATTGTTGTCAATACTTGTGTTCTATTAATTCTACATAAATACACATGTGTGTAATAAAAAAAAAATATTACTACACTACGAAACACGAATGACATAGACTAAGATGGAAGTAGAATTTTAGTGTCAGCACCATGTGTAAATCCACTTAGATAGGTTTATACTTTATAGTGAAATGGTTCCCCATTAACATTTGTTAATTAATTAATTCAAAAGTAAGAGTTCAAACATAAAAGAAACTTACAAAAAGAAAATCAAAGATACTTCAAAAATTCTTCTTCCATGGTCTTTGGGAACACATAAAAGAAATGGAATAGAATTGGATCCTTTCTCTCCATCCATCCAAATTTTTCATCATTTAGAGTCATGACTCACTAATGGCCTACTCAACTGTGCTACCTTAGGTAAGGCCAGCTCAATCTTTGAGGTGTGTAAGCAAACATTTAAAATGATGATATTTTTATACTAATTGACAATGAGTGAGGACTTGGGCATTATAGGTGATTCTCGCGCGCCCTATGTTTGGCGTTGAGTGCAGTTTACAGTGTTTTTTTTTTTGGGTGACGTAGAGTCCATATTGAAAAAATCAGAAATCGAAATTAGGCTGCTAACCAGATTAACGACTAGTTGGATTTCAACAGGATGAGTCAGATTTCGCCGGATAGCAAATTTGTATAATATATATATATTATTAGATTCAGATTTGTATGTTGTTAACGCCACCACCTAATGAGATACATGAATAACATGATGGGTAGTGAAGACGAAGATCCGACGATTAACGGGAGTTCAAGATATTTGAGGATATTCCAAGATGTTTGAAGACCCAAAAAATGAATTTCATGTATCTATGACATCTATGACATCTCTTGTAGTTATGCAATATTATTAGGGTTTTTTGGGCTTGCCCCCTCGTCACTAATTGATAATTGAGTTTACCCCCCTCAATAATGAGTAATTGAGCTTACCCCCTTAGACTTACTACTAGTGACAAAAACACAAAGGCTATGTTTGGCATACGTGAAATAATTGCCACTACCAAGAACAACTATTCTTCAATATGATTCATATTAGGGATTCTATCTCATTTTATTGTTTGAATTGGTCAGGAATATGATTAGTAAAGATTGGTTTTGTTTATATATTATTTACTTTCTGATTTTATTATCACATACCAAACATATCCTTAATAGTTTTGACAACAAATCTAAATTCAAGGGGGTAAGCTCAATTACCAATTACTGAAGGGGGTAAACTCAATTACCAATTAATTTTGAGGGGGTAAACTCAAAAAACCCTTTTTATTATTAGATAGATATTATCTACATTCCTAATTCAGTTTGGAAACTAGAAAACTAAGAATCCTTAATTAACTCTATAGACATGAGTTGGATCATAGATTTTTATTTATTCAGTTATGTCTGACCAATGTAACGAATCAAACCTACAATTGTAGTGATTATTAATAATTTATTATTGGTTTCACTGTGGATGTTAGTCGAGATTACGGAGGAAGATCTTCGACTGAACCACGTTAATTTATCATGCTTACTATTTCAACTTATCTCTATCACATGATCGTGAATTTAACACGACCTTTTAAGAGCAAGTTGTCCATCAAAAAACTAAGTGAGAGGTTTGCACGAAATTCAGACTAAAACCATGAAGAAGCTCAAGCTCAATTCATTTGCTGGCTTTTTTAAGTTGGTTTTCCTGACCTTTAGGGTTATTAGGCCTCGTTTGGTTCCGCTTAAAAAAAGCTAAAAGCCAGCTTTTAGCATATTTTAAGCGCTTATTGAAAACTTTACGCGTTTGGTTCAAAAAAGCTGTAGCTTATTTTAAGCTAGAAAAGCCCATTTTCTCTAAAAAGCAGAAGCCACAATTTTGTGGCTTTTTTATAGCGGCTTATTAAAAGCTAGCTATCAAAATAAAATAAAATATTTTTTTTTGTCACCATCACAACCACCCCACCACCTCTACCACCACAATCACTCCACCACCTCTGACCATCACCCCACCACCTACGCCACCATTCCACCACTTCCATACCACCTCCGGCGCAACTCCATCACCACCACTCCACCACTTTCGCCGCAACTCCACCACCATCACAACTATTTTACAACCATCAAATTTTTTTTTACAACCACTCCACCACCTTCGTCACACTCTACCACCATCACCGAACGCTTCACCATCTCTCCTGCAACTCCACAACCTCCGACGTAGCTTCACCTTCGGTGCAACTCCACCACTACCACAGCCGTTTCACCACCATCGCCACAAATCGACCACTCCACCACCACACTATACCACCTCCACCAACCCCATTTCACTACCGTCGTTGCAACTTTACCCCCTAACCACCAACACCCCCTCCATTCTACAACCACCATCACTACCATAACTCCGCCACCATTGAGCACCACAATAACACGTCCACCACCATTGAGCACTATCACTACTGCATTAGGTTCAAATTTTGATCTTTATGTGTTTACGAAAATTAAAAAAATTCTATTATTTTATTTTAGTATTTAATGTTTATAAATTTTTTATTAATATAATGATATAAGCATATTGTTTGATAACTACAATACGAAGATTACATTTTTTTTACCAAATGTCATACCTAGCTTTTTAAGATATAACAACACTTTTTATGTAGCGTACCAAACGATTCAGACAGGTTTTTAAAAAGTGCTTTTATTTATGGGCTTATAGAAAAGCTCATAATATAAGCTATGTGTGCTTGAACGTTTATGAACTTATTATATCATATGAATGATAAATGTCACAATATTGTAGCCCTATTTCATGATAATTATATACTTATTTCATTCTTGTAATTCCTTCCCTTCTCTCCATACATGTATCATTCTCTCTCTTTCTATTTTATACTCAACCTTGATTAGGATTATATATATTGTATTTCTTAGGGTTCACTAGTCACTGGTATACTTGATAGAATCTTTACATATAATTAATGAAAATATTATTTGTGTAATATATATGAATAAAAACAAGAAAGCAAAAAAAAACAAAGTGAGTGAAAGCGAGAGAACCTAATTCTCTATCTTTCATTAAGGATGGTAGAGAGGCATTACACGTAAAAAGGTGAACTTTGAATGGGGGGTTTAAAATCTCTCTAAAGATTTCTAATGAATGCCTATATAAGGACTATGGATTCAACTGAGATAATCGCAGCCAGAAGTTGATTGTCAATATCACTTCATACTGCCATTTCTTGTTAATATATCCTTTCCTTCTATTTCTCTTTCTTTTTTTTTGGTGTGTTTTGTGTGGTCTTCTTTGCTTGATCGATCACATCCCCACTTTCAAAGCCACGATCCTCGTTGCGTTATAGTTACTAAATGACGGTAAGTTACTTGGATATTGGTCGTTTGAGTTTTTTTTGTTAGAGTGGTGGTCATGTTTTTTTCTTGTTGTATAAATCTGAATCGTCGAAATGTTTCTTATCTAAACTTAGGTCGTCTTCGAAAAAAAAAAGAGGTCGTCTCAATACAAGTTATTTTGATGAAAAATTCAAGAGTCATTTCACGTTGTTTCAGACAAAGAGTTATTCATTTGAACCTATTTTATGTCAAACTTAAATCAACTCAAAATCATTTAAAGGTGGTTGTACGTTCAAATTAAAAAAACACAATAAAATTTTAAATTACAACATTTATTTTACAAAAGGTCTAAAGACAGCCCCCTTTTACACTTAAATTTTGAAGCGCCCTTTTTTGTAGATTGGGGGTCTATAGCAGTTATGCCGGGGGATTTTATCTCTATATAATTATATCAATATAACAAAATGACAATACCGATAGAACGAATATTATTTGTGTTATGACAGTTATATCGAATGACTTTATTCCCTCTATAATTCTATCAATATAACAAAATTGCAACAATGATACAACAAATTCTATTTACTTTCACCGTACCTTCAAACTATAAAATCTTGAGAGAAATTTAATTAGAAATTCTATTCATCCCTTCATTTTGATCCATCCACTGATGTAGCGACATATCACTGGAGTATATTTTCTCATCGTTCTCTCTCCGATTGCTCCACACTCCAATAATATGTCGCCACATCAGCGGAGGATTGGGAGAAGGACTAAAATGGAGGGATGAATAGAATTTCTAGTGAATTTAATATTGATATATTAATAATTTTCTTTTTTCACTTTACTTGAATGGTGCAGTTTGTTTGAAATTTAGAAAAGGAAGAGAGAGAGAGAGAGAGAGAGAGAGAGAGAGAGAGAGAGAGAGAGAGAGAGAGAGAGAGAGAGAGAGAGAGAGAGAGAGAGAGAGAGAGAGAGAGAGAGAGAGAGAGAGAGAGAGAGAGAGAGAGAGAGAGAGAGAGAGAGAGAGAGAGAGAGAGAGAGAGAGAGAGAGAGAGAGAGAGTGTGGGGTTTTGACTCATGTTCAATAATTTGATGATTTGGTTGAAAAAGAGTAAAGTGTGAGATAGAGATAGAGTTGACATCAATGGTTAATTGGACTCTCCTGACTGAGGTAGAAACTTATAATTAGCACGTGGGTATTACTTCAACTGAAATCTTGTATAAAACCCCAACAAGTCTCCCCAAGTTTCAACACAAAAACACAATTCAATTCCTACCCACCTTCCTCCATATTCTCTCTCTCTCTCTAGTATTTTTCTCATACTAACTTGCAATAATCTATTACCCACATAACCTTCTTCTTCTCTCCTCTCTTATTTCCTCACTCTGATTCCAAATTCCAATCATATACACATCTCTCTCTATCTTATAATTTCTCTCTCTAGATTATAGAAGAAAACAGAGAGAGTTAGTATACCCTCCTCCCTTCTCCTATCTGTCCATCAGTAGGTTTCATTTTGGCTTCTTTTTCTCTCTCTCTCTCTCTCTATAGATTATTACTATTAGATACTAATTAATTGAGAAGCCAACAGTATTTGATTCCTTTCATGGGCTATACCTATAATTGTAGCCCACACCTAAACAATTAAACACCATTTCTGTTTTGGGTTTCTGTGTCTCTTGGGTAGTGTGTCAATTAGTCAGTACTCTCAGTCAGTCCCCAAATCTCTCTCTCTCTCCCTATATATATATATCTAAAAACAGATAAGGAAGTCAGATAAACTAAAATTGAAATACCCATTTCCCTCTCATCTCTCTGTCTCTATAGATTTCAATTTTAGTGTGGGTGGTTCATTCTCCATATTGGGTAGTGATCACTAGAACAATCAAAAAACATAAAACAAAAAGACTAGTTTGGGTTTGGCCTAATCATTTTGTCTCTCTTATTGGTGAAGATGGGAGAGTATAACAACAACAACACAAGCAATAATAAGATCATGAATGAGCATCAAGTGATACAAAGTGGGTCGAAATGTTTCGATGATGACGGTCGTTTAAAGCGAAAAGGAAATGTATGGACGGCGAGTGCACATATAATAACAGCAGTTATCGGATCAGGAGTATTGTCATTGGCATGGGCAATAGCTCAGTTAGGTTGGGTAGCTGGTCCGGCAGTTATGTTCTTGTTCTCATTTGTTATTTACTATACTTCAGCTTTACTTGCTGATTGTTATAGGACTGGTGATCCTGTTACTGGCAAACGTAATTATACTTATATGGATGCTGTTTCTTCTAACCTTGGTAATTTTCTCTCCTCTCTCTTTCTTCTATAATAATACTTAGTCAGACAGACAATATGATGCAGAGAGATTTTCAGAAGATATCTTGATAATCTTAAATATCTAAATTTATCGTGATATTTTCTGAAAATTTTGCTGCATCACAACACACATGGCCGTATAGTCACAGAAGGCAAAATATTTTCATGACATCAACAATTTTGCCTTTCGGTTCGGCGGTTCGGGCCATTTATTGTTGTCAGACCAAAAAATTATTTTTTAATTTTTTATCCTATGTTCAATAGAAATATCTGTTTTATTTAAAAGAGATATTTTTTCCGCCTTGGATTTCAGCCGACACACTTTTCTTCGGCATATTATATTAGTTTTATTTGGAAAAGGACACTGTCCGCGGCACATCTCTGCGCTGAATTCCGGCCGGGTGACGTGTTCAGACAAGATTTAGTGTTAACTTTCTCTCTAGATCTTGGCCGGCTATGTCACCTAGTTGGGATTCAAGAGGGAGACGGGTTGGGCATAGCATCACGGTCGTTTTTGTTTGACCAATTTTCTCATTATTTTATTGAAATCTTGAGATAGAGAGAATTTTGTATCTAACATAATATATGAACTTTTGTAGGTGGTGTTAAGGTCAAGATTTGTGGGGTAATTCAGTACATGAACCTCTTTGGTGTTGCTATAGGATACACAATTGCAGCTTCTATAAGCATGATGTGAGTTTTTAACTTATTTTATTAATTTCTAACAATTTAATTTTTTTTTCTTTTTATGATTAAATAATTCTGATTATATTTTTCGCTGAGCAGGGCTGTGAAGCGGTCGAATTGTTTCCATAGTAGCGGCGGGAAGGACCCATGCCACATGTCTAGCAACATATACATGATAATGTTTGGAGTAGTCGAAATCATTTTCTCTCAAATTCCCGACTTTGATCAAATATCGTGGTTATCCATCGTTGCTGCAGTCATGTCATTTACTTATTCTACCATTGGAATGGGCCTCGGAATCGCTCAAGTTGCAGGTGAATAGACTTTTTGTGTATCAATTCCTTTCTCGCTTATTTGATTCTTTTTGCGGAATAATATACTAAATTTTGCCTTGCGCTTATTCGATGATTAGAAAAAGGGAAAATCAAAGGGAGTATGACTGGGATAAGCATTGGAACTGTGACCCAGACTCAAAAGATATGGAGAAGCTTCCAAGCACTTGGAGACATCGCCTTCGCCTACTCTTACTCCATCATCCTAATCGAAATTCAGGTAGAACCCTGGAACGAATTTGTACAAATACGTGCTAAGACATATACTTCGGTATACTAATATTTGATTTCTAAATAAACAGGACACCCTTAAGTCACCACCATCCGAAGCGAAAACGATGAAAAAGGCAAGTCTAGTGAGTGTTACGGTTACGACTGCTTTCTACATGCTTTGTGGGTGTATGGGTTATGCTGCGTTCGGAGACCAAGCACCGGGTAACCTTCTAACAGGTTTCGGTTTCTACAACCCATATTGGTTACTTGACATTGCCAACGTCGCAATAGTAGTTCATCTTGTTGGAGCTTACCAAGTCTATTGCCAACCTTTATTCGCCTTCGTCGAAAAATGGGCAACCGAGAAATGGCCAAAGAGTGATTTCATCACAAAAGATATCAAAGTACCGATCCCCGGATTTCGCCCTTTCAATCTTAACCTATTTAGACTCATTTGGAGAACCATCTTTGTTATATTAACTACAGTCATATCAATGCTTCTTCCATTCTTCAATGACATAGTTGGGCTTCTTGGGGCTTTTGGGTTTTGGCCTCTTACTGTTTACTTCCCTGTGGAGATGTATATTGCACAAAAGAAGATACCTAAGTGGAGTACAAGATGGCTTTGCCTTCAAACCCTAAGTCTTGCTTGTTTAATAATCTCTATTGCCGCTGCGGCAGGATCCGTCGCGGGTATCATTCTTGATCTTAAGGTGTATAAGCCTTTCAAATCTACCTATTGATGATGAAGATAATATGGTATAAATTGTTGAAAAATCAACAATTTGATGGTCTAGGTAGCTAGATACTAACACCTCATGCCTTGAGCTCAGTGTCTCCTATGTTCATAGCAATAGCTTTGTTTGAGTTGTTGTTACTATTGTTGATTTCTTGCAATTTATCATTTTCTTGTTTAAAGTTTAAAGAGAGACGGAAGTCGAGTTTCTCCTATGTATTTAGTTTTCGTGTTTTATAATAAAAACATACTCATCACTAGATCTGCAATATCGTATACGAAAACGTTCATTTTTAAATTTATCTTTATATTCTTATTTCTCTCGTAGTTAATCCAAAGGCGAAAGTTGAGTTAATTGAGTGGGTAAACTCAACAATTTCACAAGATCAAAATTCTCAAAAGGGGTTTTTCCCCTTGAAAGGGCTTGCTCAATAGTTGAGATTGAATCCTCCATGTTCTTTTATATTACATTTTGTTTTTTGCATTGTTCTTTATCCAAGTTCACTAAGCGAAACAATTATATCGTGTCATACAAGTTGGACGCTAGTATTGTAGATGACTAATCGTCAAGTACAATCCCATGCAGCAACAGATTGAGGAATACCGTGTACTTTGGTCATATTTCTATGATACTAATAGCTAAGGTTTGAGCCAAGTAAAGATGTTTTAATGCCATAAAATGCTCATAATTGGTCAGTCCGTCCACAAACACCAAAAATTGTTGTCTTACCCTTGGAATCTGGGAGACCATATACACTTTCGATGGATATGTCGGACTAAAGCGTGGTGTGTATCGGTAATGGCTGAAGTATTCCAATTAGTGTAAGAGTCATATACTTATTCATTCGACAAACCTCGCATTACCCACATGTCCCTAGATAAATGAGGCATGAAACATGCATCACTATGTCTTTCCATCTTTGTTGAGGACTAAGGACAATTTGGTTATCACGATCACACAGTAGACCATTTGTACTTTTAAAATTGCTCGAAGAAAAGTTAAGAGTGTTTTTGCTTTTTTTTATGGCCCTCTACAAGCCATAGATTTTCCCACAATTCTCCTTTTAATTCTTTGAACTAAGAACAACCCACATAAGATATTTCTTTCATCTTTGCCTCTTCATACACGGAGATAAGTCGTCAACCACCTTATTCTTGACCCCTTTTACATGTTTCCATAGTCGTACCCCATAACTTCTGTTAACCACATTTGTTGAATCAGTGTTGATGCTTTCGCATCTAAGAAATGTTTAAGGGTCTTGTGATAAGTTTGAATAGCACCACCTTTCCCAACAAATATGGTCTCCATTTGGTAATATTGTGCACTGTGATCATCAGTTTCGTATCATAAATAAATAATCCTAGATTTTTTTAGACCTAATGCCTCGATTATAAAGACTAGAGGGTTTACGCTCTTGCATTAACACAATCCGAATACTTGAAGTTTGGTAAGGCAAGGACTGGTGACGTCGCTATGCCTGCCTTTAAACTCTCAAACTCCTTGGCTGCTAGATCTTTCTATTCCTTCATGTTCTTATTCAATAGCCAAGTCAATGGTGAGTTTATCTTGTCATACTCCTTACAAAATTTCTACAATAACTAGTGAGTTCCAAAAAAACTTTGTACAATTTTCAGAGGTTTCAACCACTCAACCACGCTTCCTATTTTCTCTAGGTCAGCGACCACTCCATTTACTGTCACAATATGGTCGAAATATTTTATTCCTTCTTGATCGAATCTGCATCTGCTCATTTAACCTTAACTTGTGTTCCTGTAAAATTAAAAACACCAGCTTCAAATGTTGAAGGAGTACTGCCCTATGTCTGGACGACAGCACAAACTAACGAAGATGCTACTTGAAAACTTCATTCCTAAGATGTTGAAAAGTAAAGGGGGCAAAAGTTGACCCGAAGGACGTTACTAGACTTATAATGACCCTCGTGTGTTTGAAATGCTATTTTGTGTTCTCTCGTATCTGAGGATACCCAGACCTGAGGTCGAACTTAGTAAATACCGCTAATCCGTGAGACTCTTCTAATAACTCATCAACCACTAAAATGAGATTTTTGTCCTTCATTGTAGCTTGATTAAAAAATTTATAATCCACCACATCCTCCACAACTCATCCTTCTTGACTTATAAGAACGATAAAAAGAGTTTGTCTTGGTCTGTCTAAACCTATTTTAAGCAATTCATTTGTGCCTTGTCAATGTTAGTTTTTTTGGTAAAATGCGTAACTATATGATTTGAGATTGATGGGTTGTGCCCCATGCAAAAGAGTAATGCAATCGTCATGTGACTACGAAGGCAACAATATAAACTGAAGGGTAGCCCTATGCGGACTCACCAACCAACCTTTAAAATAACAAGGTTAATTTTAGTGGAGTAACCTGTCCGAACATATTGTTTTTATGACACATTCTTTTTTTGTGGCAGCGATATTTATTTATGTTATGAGACGATGCAAACCAATCTTCAGGACTGCTACTGATATCGTATGTCTTGACACATCTGAGCACTAGTAGGAATACTCCCCAACCCCAGTCCCCTAATTGGAAATTTCTCTGGTCCATCCCAGTGGTGCCCAGGGTCAAAATGTTTCTATGGAAAATTTGCACGCAAGCTCTCCCAGTCAGGGACAGAATCGGAAAATACATTGATAACAATAGAATTTGCCCTAACTGCAACGAGATAGAAACAATAGAACATGCCATACTTCACTGCCCTTTGGCAAAAAATATCTGGTTCTACTTCAATATTATCTCTGAAAATATTACTTCAACAAGAGATTGGGTTTTCTCTTGGGAGTCAAACGACCAGAATGCATACACAACAAACAATATTCACTACGCTACTATTATGTGGAACATATGGAAATTTAGATGTGACCATTGTTTTCAACACGAGATCAATGGCATTGACAAAATGATCAACATTATATCTTCATTCCCACAAATCCCAGCTGAGAACGACACAAAGCTCAAAACGGAAAGCGGAAAATGGAATCCTCCTGAAACTAATTTTATAAAAATAAATGTAGATGCATCTTTTACAAATACCCAAAACATCACTGGTATCAGTATGCTAGTACATGATAATGAATCTAAGATGATTGTAGCGATAGCTTCTACCACCAGGAGTAGGAATGCAGAAGAAGGGGAAGCTATCGCCATCTTGAAAGGAATACAATGGGCAGAATCTCATGAATACAAAAAAAATTATTATTGAAAGTGACAACATAAATATCATCAAGTACTTGCAGAAAGGAAAAAACGACATTCAATGGCAATCGCTCATACACATCAAAAGAATCCAGGATATACGAAAGAGATTAGAAACAGTGAAATTCTCACACACATGTAGAAAGTTCAATCAGGCAGCGGACAAAGTCGCAAAATGGGCAAGAAAGAAAAATAGATCGAAGGTTTGGAAACAGGTTCCATATTTTCTTTGTAAATTATATTGTAATAGAACTCTGATTTCGAATTAATATACTGGTACTTTCAACAAAAAAAAAAAAAAAAAAAAAAAAAAGAGAAACATAACACTCCGTCTTCACCCTCGTGGGATTATTTTCAACACCAATTTTTCGAACATTAGCTGTGGACATTTTTACATTTTGAAGAAATGTGAAAGGATTTCAAAATGTTGCAATTACTATTGTCTAAGGTACACACGCTCTCGAGGGCTAATCATAATACTAATTCATAACCACGAAGATAGAGAAGAGCTTCGTCCTCTCCATCTCAATCTTTAACCCTCCCAGCCTCAGACGAGGAGGAAGTCCACCCCTCCACCATTTACTCTCTCTTTCTCTCTCTAACCACAAATCTTCCCGATCGACTTCCTCTCTCTCTCTAGCCTTCTCCGATCTACCGGATCATTAGTTAATAATCATTATCAGTCAACCGTCGGCACTTTATTTCTCTTCCGGCGATATCTTTATCTATACGTGAGAGAGAAGATCGATCGATCGATCTCTATTCAGATCCCAATTTCACTTCGAATCCCAATCACAAACTGTTGGTTTGCCCTAATTTACAGATTCAAGCTTAATTCAAACCCAGATCTTGTTTTTTTTACAATTCGATCGATTGGATAAGTTAAAGGATGGATGACTTAGCTCGTGATTTCGGATTTAGACCGCAAGGTAAATCGGCTCCTATGGTAGCTTCTAAATCAACCGTCACTGGTGGTGGAAGTGGAACCCTAAATTTTGGGATCTCATCTGAAATTGGTGATGGTGTTTTCAATAAATCGTCTTCGTCAAATAAGGGGAGATCTGGTTGGAATTCGAATCCAGTCTCTGGTGGATTCAATTCTTTTATGGATGATCATGATGGGCTTTTTACTGGTAAGAAAACCACTTATGATAACGGCGGAGGAGGTGGAGTAGGAGGGGGTTACGATGATGTCTTCGGTGGTCCTCCTAAGTACAACTCTAAACCTTCTTCATTCGATTATGGTTCCATCTTTCATGGCGAATCTGTTCCTACTACTACTACCACTGCAAAATCTTCATCTTTGCCTGTTTATGATAAGCCTGTTTACGACGATGACATCTTCGAGGGGATTCCAGGGTTGAAAAACACATCTTCTTCTGCTAAATACGAAGATGTGTTTTCATCTTCTTCTTCTCCACCTCCTCCTGCCAAACAGGTGGACATTCCTCTTTACGATGATTTTCTTGGAAAATTGGGTAAACCCACACCTGAATTTAAGAAGAATTCGAGTGATAAGAAGGATAATGACTTTGCTTTCGATGATTTAATACCCGGGTTTGGTAGGAGTAATCCTCCTCAACCCCCCAAGGATAGGTATGTAATGACTCTACCAGGATTATTGTGTAAATTTGATTATAAGCTTAGCCTGATTTGATGCCATGATTATCCTCATTTATTTGTCAACTCACTGAATTAGAATGTCATACTTGTAGATTGATAACTTACACTATAATTAGTGGTAGTGAGTCCTTTTATTCGGAAAGAACGGTAACCATATATGTTAGTCGTTACAGCTTCCTCCAGAGTAAGGGATGACGAGGGGAGGTGATGAAAATCAAGTCATTAACCATTGACATTCTATAGTCAATGAGAGTATAGCATTTTCCACAAGTGATATCACTTACGAAGTGCAATAACAATTGTTTTAAACCTTATATGTTTAAGCTACTTGTTTTTTCTCATTCATAATCTACTACTCATTATATAGATATATAAACTAACAATTGTTTATTTCACTGTCTTGGTTTTCAAATTCAATAGAGGCGGCTCGAGGTGTATGCACCTACAAACAAGAAAAAGACTTAGAGATGTTATTGAGTGTATGCAACATTAAGCAGTTAGAAATTTTGTTTGTAGATACTTAAAGACTTTATATTATTATTATATATAAAAAAAAGGACTATATTATCTTAAACTTCTAGATCAATGTGGTATGGTCTTTCTCTTTTAAAATGTAATGCACGTCGATGCTTAAGCCTCAAGGTGACACCTTTGTTTTTCAGATTTACCCGCCTTGAGGTGGAAAATCATTTCTTAAACCTTGTCCACCGTAATGTATGATCCTCTCTATTTCGTAGATCTTAAGCTGTTATCTGTACATAAACGCACACAACAATACACCCATACTCATAATATATATATATATGTGTGACTGAACTTTTGCCTAGAGATTTGCCAAAAACATATAGTAGTTCTCTTATAACTGGAGTACTATAAAATAAGTTCTAAAACTTCGTCGTCATGAATGTCTCTTTCATACTTTCTAAGATAGAAAAAAAGCACAAGGTTGTATTTTTTTTACTTTGTCCCGTTACTTTGAATCTGTATGGCTTAATAATTGATGAGTGACAAATAAACACCATTTAGTTTTCTTGTACTTAGTAAGTGTTCATCATTTTTTACGTGCATAATGCAAACAGCACCTTACTATAGTAATCAACACTATTAACTGAAGTACATTAATTCATCAAAAGTACTGTTATAAAAATTTTCTGAGTTTGTCTCGTTCACTTGTCTCTCAGAGTTTATTAAGTCTATGATAATATTGCACTCTCCTTTTAGATGTGCTTTGGTGTTTGATGCTCCCGACTCCAATTAAATGTCCTGTATTTTCACGGGCAATAAGACCAAATCCCGTCCCAAACAGTTATATCTCAAAGCTGCTTCAAAATTTGTATTCTTGTTCGACTGGTACTTCCTATTTTCCATGTTTGAACTAGTTATGACGTTGTTTTCAGCTGCTTTTAGCATGTTTACTTCACCTCACTCTTTAGGTATTCAATGTGCCACGATATTGGCGAACAGATGGATGCCCGTGTGGTTTCTTCTATGCTCATGTATTTGTCGTAAACCCGTAATTGAGTGAGTAACCAGACCAGGACATAAAACTAGTTTGGTTAACTACTTTCTGCTGGTGAGAGACCAGACCCCTCTTTTTATAGTCACACTGCAGAAATAGATGTCTGATTTTTTTGTTCTTTTTCATTAGAAGGTCACAGAAGGTAGTGTTTTGTGGTAGTAAGTAGTTAAGTACTTGGGTTCACGAGAGAGTAGTCGTACAGAGAAAGTTTTTGGGTTGGGGTGGAGTTTCAGGAACTTCAGTATTGTGTCCTTTGTTTTTGAACTCATTCACTTGCAGGAAACTGAAATTTCTGCAGGAGTATATGCGGCGTTTGACATGATGTTGTTTTATTTCAGTTTTCTTTCCCGTCAAACTTGTCCTTTAGGGGGGAGATGTTCATATCTTTCTTCACTTGCAGTGATCTGCGTAACCCTTCATTCGTGTTAAATATGGTCTTTTTCGATCCTTTGCAGTCAACATTTTCTTAACATATATATTTATATATAATTATATATATTTGTAGATAGACAGATTATTGAGATACTTATGTTAGGTTTCTGAAGCTATTGCGACATAATTTGTGAACAGGGTAACTACAGAAACCAATCACGTACACCAATCTACTGTTCCTTCTACAAAGGGAGCATCTGGTGATATAGATGACCCCTTTGTGGGTTTAGAGTCAACATCAACGCCGGTTTATGCTTCCTCTGGGCTATTCACCAACCCATTGGAAGAAATCAGCAAGGCCAGTAATTCAGGGGCTACAAAAGTTAACATCCAGTCTAGTAGTGGATTATTTGATGATATGGATCCTCTTGGAAGCCTTGGAAAATCAGTACCTTCCTTTTCTACTGACATGGATGAGACAGCGAAGGATAAAAACAGTCAAAAGACTGGCCCAAACAAGGCAAGTTTGTCCAATTTTAACTTTTTGTGAAACCCAAAGAGGATGTCCGTATGCTATTTTCAGGGATCTTTATCCAGTGGTTTTTATAATGCATGCTGGTTTATATGTTAGAAATGATTCTCACTGTCCATTTAAACAACTAATATTACCTAGTAAAAATTTGCAGGTGGATACTTCTCCAAGATCAGAAGATAATTTGGATGCAGCTGATGACATATGGCTCAGTGTCTCCGAGATTCCTCTGTACACTCAACCTACAAGTGCTCCTCCTCCATCAAGGCCCCCACCTAGACCGGTACAGTTTACAAATGGAGGAAGAGCTACAAGTTCAAAGAAGGTCAATGATTACTCCTCACATAATTTCACTCATAACTTCGAGAATTCTGAAAGTGGCCCTGATTCGGTGAAGAGTCCTGGTGTCTCTTCAATAGATGAACTTGAAGATTTTGCCATGGGCAAGCCTCGTAACAATGCTGATGAACACGGAGATGTTCTTTCTAGTGAGGAAGAGTCAGAGCTGAATTCAGCTGCTGCAGCATCAGCAGCTGCTATGAAGGAGGCTATGGATAGAGCTCAGGCAAAATTTAAGCATGGTAAAGAAGTAAGAGAGAGAGACAATATAAAGGCTGCTAAGAATAGAGTGAATGTCCAGCAAGAACATGATGAGAAAGTAATGCAAGAGGCCCGTGAACAGGAGCTCAGAGAGAAACAAGAGAGATTAGATTTTGAGCGAGAGCAAAGAGAAATAGAACAGAGAAAAATTGAGAAAGAAAGGGAAAGAGCGAGAGAAATTGAGAGGGAGAGGCAGAGAGCCAGACAAGCTGTAGAGCATGCTACACGGGAAGCACGTGATAGAGCTGCTGCTGCAGCTCGGCAAAAGGCAGAAAGAATTGCCGTCGAGAAGGTCAATATTGAAGCACGTGAACGTGCTGAGCGGCAGGCAGTTCAGAGAGCACAAGCTGAAGCACGTGACAGGGCACAAGCGGAAGCAAGAGAGCGAGCTGAAAGGGATAAAGCAGCTGCAGCCAGGGCAGAAGCAGAAGTACGTCTTAGAGCACAAAAGGCAGCTGTGGAAAGAGCTGCTGCAGAGGCTCGGGAAAGGGCTGCTGCAGGGGCTCGAGAAAGAGCCGCTGCCGCTGCTAGATCTAGTCAACAAAAGAATGAACCTGATCTTGAATCCTTCTTTGGCAGCATGGATGCTCGTCCGAGCAGTGCACCAAAATCAAGAACTACTACTTCGGTATGTTCTTAGGAGTCCTAAGCTACGATTGCATCTTTTGGTGTTGTATTATTTTTAATTACTACTCCCCTTCTGACTGTTTGCTGTAGAACTCCATGTTTGATGCGCAGTTTCAAAACAAGGCTGGACCTGAAGTTGCTCAGCAAACATCTTCTGGAGCGTCATCTAGCATGCGGAAAGCATCCTCCGCGACAAATATAGTTGAAGAGCTTTTTGGTACTATTGGATTTTTTTTTTTGCGATATGATCTTCAGCTGTAAAACTGCTTAAATTATTTCTCAATAGTCTGATATCTACCGGTAGTAACTGGTTCGATTTCTTCTTTTTCCTGAAGGAGGAGGTCTTGCTCCATCCTCTGGAGACTTCCAGGAAATAGATGGTGAAACCGAAGAAAGACGAAGAGCCAGGTTGGTTCGTCACCAACGAACTCAGGAACGAGCTGTACGTATTTGTTATTCATTGCCTTATGTACTTCTGCTTCCCTTAGTTGTAAAGCAATAGATTTAGATGTATGTATTCTTTACTGAGTAGTGAACAAATTATATACTTGCTCAAGTATGAATTCAAGATGTTTTTTTCGCACTTCCAGTAACCCTTTTGTTATTGAACTTCCCTGTCCCATTTACCTTTTAATATATGCACTGGAGTGTAAGTGTGTAACACTTTTTTGTTCTTGACTCTGAATGTTCAGATTAAAGCACTTGCTGAGAAGAATGAGCGCGATCTCCAATCTCAGAGAGAGCAGGCAGAGAAACATGTGAGTACTTCAGATCCTGCTATGTTTTGTAGGAGTGATGCATTTATTAGCAGTCTCGATGCTTTAGTTCTTTGATATTTAGCTGTCTGAGTTATTGGATGGCAGAATTTGTTTTTTCTCTTAGCTCCATAAATACCTGCCTGTAAACACATTAAACAATAAGCAGTTTCTCATTCTGGCTTCGACTTGTTTCAGAGAATTGGGGAGACACTGGATATTGAGATAAAGCGATGGGCTGCCGGAAAAGAAACAAACTTGCGTGCTCTGCTGTCAACATTACAATATGTGAGTTACAGGGTTTATTGCTTCTTGTTTCATTATGACTTCATTTTTTATGCTCATTTAGCAGTTCTGCTATATTCTTCACTTGTAAATTTGGTTGCTGCACCATAACTATGATAGCATCCGTACGAGTCACTAAAGGATGTTCGTTATCCCTGCCCTTTTCTCGTAAACATCCTTCTGGGATTGTAGTAGACGGTACAGTACTATCATTAAAAAAACTTTCGATCCCAACCGCTTAAAAACATCCAACTCCGTCTAAACTAAATTATTGTTTTTTTCCTTGTGACCCATTATGTTAAAAGGTTCTGATTGGTTAGATGGATTTATTTTGTTTCGTACTTTGCTTTAGACATGCTAAGAATCTTCTCATTTAATGATATCCAGGTGCTTTGGCCAGAATGCGGTTGGCAACCAGTTTCTTTAACTGATTTGATCACTGGTGCTTCTGTAAAGAAAGTCTACAGAAAAGCAACATTGTGCATTCATCCTGATAAGGTGCAACAGAAGGGTGCTAATATTCAACAAAAATATATTGCTGAGAAAGTGTTTGACCTCCTAAAGGTACTTCAATACCTAACAATTCTATTTTAAGGACATTTTAGTTTATTTCATACGACTTATATTAGCAACTACGAATTTTGGAAATAAAAAATGATTTCTCTATGAATTCAAAGCAATCTCGTGAAGACTTTATTACGTCTGCACTTGTTTACGTCTTCCAAAATTATTTGGTGTCTTGTGCAGTTATCATATTATTTGTTTGCTTAGTAATCGACATAAACCTATTTGAAGCTATAGAAAGGTAGAAACTATCTACCTGCACATGGAAATTTGAAGTTCATAACCTTTTTACCTAATTTGGTATATTATGATCCTGAGACAATAATATGCCAGTAAAACGAACATGTACATGTAAAGTCTCAAACTCTACCCACTGAAGTGACTGTCCCTTAAGTATACCTGACTGCTTGAACCTAGTATGCTTAGAATGTGGCATGGCAAATCAAAGAATGTGGAATGTGTGGTCAGTCCATGTGCAGGATCCACGAAGAGATGACTGAAGAGCTGATTTCTCTAAGATATTCCCTCCACACTGTGAATATAATCCTTAAACGATATTCATCGTAGTCACACCTCAGATTCGATTGGAAGTTGTTCACAACCAATCCCGAAACAATTTTGTGGTTTAAGCAGTCACATTTGTCAAATTTCAGAATACCTTTTTGTGTGATTAAATTGCAGTTTCAGTAAGGATGATATGTATAATAATTAATATATGATGCGGTGAAGGTCCTAACTCAAATTAGATTGCATGTCACCTCCAATCTCGGATATGATTGGGCATGCATTATCCTCCTCTCACACGGCGGATAAGGGCAACGCATCTTATTCAGAGACTTTGGTTAGGTCGACTTCCTTTTATTGGAGTTTGAATTAAAACAGCAATGAGACCTGAACCAAATGTGAAGCTTCTTGACTTACATTTTGGGGTGGTTGTGTGACACGTAATCGTGTAGTTTCCCCTTTACTGCAATTTAATCCTTGGCCATAGCCAGTTTCTCGGGCAAAGCCAGAGAGGGCACTTCGGGAATATCGATCCCCTTTGGTTTTGATTTTGAACTTCCAAACATTCGGTTGTTCTATAAAGTATTTGGGAAAAACCTATGTGGTTCTATACTTGCCAATTAGATGTGAACTTTGTTTCGCTTGTCTGATATATATTTGTTATTTTTTTTGTGTGGTGGGAAACAGGAAGCATGGAACAAGTTCAATTCAGAGGAGCTCTTCTAGAATTTTGTGATAATTTTCATTCTTTCATTCCTAGCCTTGGAGAAGGTTTTGGGGGGTTAGGGTAAAAGCAACAAACTCTTTCTTGTGTTTATGATCCTGTAAATTAGGTTAGTGAATGTCCTCTTGGAATATATATATACTTTTTGCCCTCCTTTCATATTTGTAGCAAAATTTCATCCATATCCCACTTAAAAGTGAGAGAAAGTTGTCAATGTTTGTGTTTATTCTTTTCATGTTTCTCCCATCCCCCCTTTTTGATTGTGTGATAAAACCTGTCTCTTATTGATTGGGAGTTGTACTGTTATATTTTTTTTGGTGGTTTATAATTATATCAGATGAACACTTCTTTTTTTTTTGCTTTGTTTATAGTTCAAACTCCATATCATTTGAAACCCTAATCCATCTTATACAGAAGCTTGAAAGTAATTTCTATAGGGAAACTGATAAGTTTCATTCTTCTTGTTTGCTTGCTTTTCCATGGCTGAGGGAAGTCCTTCTGGCCGAGGCCTCGTTAATGAGGTGTCGGACATTGGTGAATGTCAAGCCAATCATCGGTGATGGTGGGTGGTTTCCCATTTAACTCAAAATGTGAAACCTTATATCGCCCCTTGGCTTTTTACCCTGGGCTGTTCCCAAGAGCTTAGCGAAGGCCTCCATATAGGTTGTGAGCGTAAGGGGAATCGAAGACCTCCGTATAGGTTGTGCACGTACAAGGGAATCAAAGGCCTCCATATAGGTTGTGCGCGGACGAAATTGTCTTTCCAGTGTGGAGCGAGTAATGTGTAAGAACCTGCCTTTGGAACGAAAGGAGGAACCCATTAGAGGAGGGGTTGCAGCTGATTAGCTATTTGGTGAGTCAATAGGTAACCAAGGCGTCCATGAGGATTATCAACCACACTAGGATTGAGACACAACCTTGACTCCTACTCGTCAATGGGTGAGAGTCTGATAGAGCAATGCCTGCGTTGAGGTAAAAAAGCGACGAATCATAAACTTCTTTTCCAAGAGAAAAAAAGCAGTGGCGGTGGCTGACAAAAAAAACTACCAGGGAGAATAGACCGAGAAGTACTACTTCTCGGTCCATGAGGATCGGACAGATACTCAAACTTAAGACTGAAGTTACTGCCACTTGTTATACTAAAAACTACTTGAAAAAAGAAAAAGGCTAATTTCCTGTGTTTTTTTTAGAGAAATCGATTACGACTTACGTTAGTCGTTACAAGACATTGATACATCGAAACGATGTCACAAGTACGATAACTACCGAAATACTACTAAACCTAAGCCCGACAAATTAAATGACCTATAGCCGGACGAATTAAATGGCTTAAAGCCTACATAAACTACTTTATTTATACCAAAATTCAATATTCCTGGAGTCACATTTCTATGGGATCGAACTTGGGATCTCTGCATTGCAGAGTATATGCACTGATTGAATGGGCTGCCAGTGGTTGGCATTTCGTGTTCATTGTTGTATTGTTGTAAGTTACTAAAAGCAAACAACCTCTTAAGAGGGTTTAAGTTTTCCTAAATTCAGATCTGGCTCGTCTGAATGGGAGAAGTGTTCAGTATTAATCAGGCTGGTTCGACCTGTATTATACGGGCTAGAATCAGACCACGAGACGACCCGCCTAATAACCCGCTGCCAGTCTGCCACGACAAAAAAAACAGAACCGAAAGCTGAAACCAACGAATTACAAGTACAAAGAGAGTGTCTTTGTTTTCCTTCTTAAGAGGAGGGGAAGAGAAATAATAAGAACCAAAAATCGTTTAATTCAAGCTTGTTACAATCATCAGATTCTTAGATCTGTAAGTACTATTTATTTTCATTTCAATCTTCTCTCCTAAACTGATTTACCCATCTTGATTACTGACTGATTAGTGAACTGATTCTTTCTCTATGTGTGTGAATTCATATATTTACTTGTTTGGCCTTTGCTACATGATTTAGGGTTTTAATTTATGCTATCAGTTGGGTGATGGTTTTAAAGAATTTAGGGTTTAAAATTGGGTGTTGTTCTTTAAAATGAGTTTTGTTTATTTATTCAAGAATTTAGGTTTTAAATTTACACTTTCTGTAGTAAAACAAAAAAAAAAAATCAGTTTTTAAATTTACACAGGTTTGCACAGAGAGAGCCCCAAGCCTAAAAAGAAAAGTGGCATGCTTTTTAAACCTAGACTACAGGCTGCTTCGAAAATTTTGAATTGCTCATATGAAATTTAGTCGATTTCTAAGATGAATCCATCTCCGTAGACGTAAGGATTTTCGTTTACATGCAACTTGTCAATTCTTGATATCCAGGGAGCAATTCGAACGGAGAATCGCCGTTTGTTGGCATGAAGAGAGCCCTTGAGTGTTATGTCAGAATCATGATTAACTAACTATGCGTAGACCCTTCTTATGTTCCTTTTTAGCGAGAATTAGTAGACAGTGTTACAGTAACTATACAAGTTTTAGGGTATTAGGGAGTCAGCTAAAGTCGTGACGGGAGGCACAAATACTAACTAGTTTTGTGTAGCATATACAATTGAAGTACTATCTTCTATACATTATTGATTGTTTTATATTCGGATACAACATATTCGGATACAACATCCGAACAACTCTGAGCTCAATCACGCGGATTGGGATGTAATGTCTCTGTTATTTTTATTTGATTATATTTATGCGTGATATCCATTTTCAAGAACCTAAAACCCAGATATTCTCCAAAATCTTAGCTTTGCATTCTGCTTTCACTTATTGCAAATGTGGGTTGAAGTATATTACTTCTTAACGGCATGAACTGTGAATCAATTTGGAGACACCCTAAACTATTCTTGCCGGAGTTTGTTGAAGAAAATGAATTCTTATTTTATAAGAGCCAGTTCAAGTTCTGCAATCCCCTAATTAATCAGTCGGAGTGTAATAGTTTCAAATATGCTGAAAATAGTAATTAACCAGCCGTTTTTTTGAAATTCAGGTGACATGAAGTGCCTTGGTTTTTGATGGACCTTGTCTTGAGCGGGTGAGATATAAAATTATCGATTTGCAACCTCTTATCTTTGACACCCTTACTGAGCTCTATAGAGAAAGAAAGTATTGAGACATGCAGCTATATCATCACCCATACTCCTTGGATAGCCAGAAGGTCAGGCTTGCATTGGAAGAGAAAGGTATTGATTACACGTCGTACCATGCCAATCCGCTCACAGGGAAGAACATGGATTCTTCGTTTTTCCGCATGAACACAACTGCGAAATTGCCTGTTTTCCAGAATGGTGGTCACGTTTTGTTCGATACAATTGAAATTATCAAGTAAGTTTCCTCATCCGTGACTGACCTTTACTATTTCTTTCTCAATGGAATAGTACCAAAATATTATTTAAAGAATGTGATTGCAGGTACATAGAAAGAGTAACATCAGTCTCGTCAGGTCTCACAGATGATATGATTAACAACAGAGAAGTGAGTGAATGGATGCAAAAGATTCAAAAATGGAATCCTAAGATATTTACACTCTCCCACGTCCCCGAGAAGTATCGTCTCTTTGTTTCCAAATTCATTAGGCGAGTGGTTATTGCTAGAATGTCCGAATCTCCGGATTTAGCGAGTGTTTACCACCTAAAGCTGAGAGAAGCATATGAGACGGAAGACAAGTTAAAAGATCCAAATATTTTGAAGTATAATGAGGAAGAATTGGTTCAACTTCTTGATGAAGCCGAGATTCAGCTAAACGGAACAACATACCTGGCAGGAGAAGAATTCACCATGGCAGACGTAATGCTTGTTCCAATTCTTGCACGTATAGAGCTCTTGGAATTGGAAGAGAAGTACATTGCTAGCAGACCCAAAATTGCAGAGTACTGGAATGTGGTCAAGGAGAGACCAAGTTATAAAACTGTGATCGGGAAATATTTCTCAGGGTGGAGAAAATATAAGACTCTGTTAAAGACATGGTTCTTCGTTTGTGTGAGAAGTATGCTCAGAAGATATTAAATGGCATTGGGAAATGACCATTTTTACGGTCATCCCGTAGTCCAGACGGAGCAAGGGTGAATAAAAAACATATTCTTTTTATGTATATTAGAGAGGAAAGGTGATTCTCTTTCTTCTGGAGCTTTGGTAATGTAGAGTGAATCCAGTCAGGTATGTCTTATTTCAGGGGTGTTAATTTTTTTGTCGTTGTGTGAGTCTGGCTCGTCTGGTCTGACTCGTCCGAACCTAACTTGTCTTAGTCAGCCACAATATTAACATGCTCTTAACTTCCTAAGTCAGCCTTCAATCAAGTCCGCCAAAATAAAATGCGACTGATTCAGATCTTGAGTCAGATCTTAGATCTAACGTAGAGAAGAAACAAGCACTGCCTTAGATGAATTTTCGTCTCAAGTTTCTGTCTATTTGATAAATTCGATTCTAACTCAATTTTATCTCTATCGGATATGACAGGTTGAAAAGGATAAAAGAACCACTCAGTATCGACGCTTCTACTTGAAAGAATCACTCTTATCCATCTCTTTTAAGAATTTGTTCTGTTTTGTATTTATCACATTGAATCATAAATGGTTGTACAGATTGAGAAACCCTTATTCCACAGTTGGGGGTTGCTTTGTGTTTTGTTGTTTAACCTTATACTATTAGCACCATATAAATTGGTGTCTATGTTTTTTCCTCTTTTGTTTCCTCAGTTAATCATCATAATTACCTGTAAAATTGTTGTGTTTTATTCCTGAACTCTGTCCTGAAACTGTAATGTTTCTTTTCCAATGAAATATGCGTGAATTTGTTGCTGATGTAACTGTTAAATGCATTCGATAATGGCTCTAAAACCGTAAAATGTATGAATCCTTTATATGCTTAGATGGATGCTCGGAAATTTTGTTATGTTAAACCGCTGCTGTTTGCCAACGATCTTTGCCTGGAGGGGTTTATCGAGTTGGTTTCGACCCTCTAGGTCTAGGGTTCAAGACAAATACATATATGGCCTTAAAAAACCTGTTGCTATCATTGGAGTTTTGTCATGGCAGAGAGAAGAGGAGATGGATTTTTAAGTGTTTATAGAGCTCAACCTGGATAAGAGAAACCCTCCCAAAACCTTATTTATTTCATCTGACCCATCTCTAGCGACAAACTTATTGGTTGAAACGAAAATAGGAGTCTTGAATACAGTCTGTAGTCTAGCAAGTTGATATACAAAACCCAAAATCAGATTAACTCAAAATGGTAATATATGATTGAAATTTGGAATGTATTCTACTTCCTAGTTCTCATACTTCGGCATTCACCATAAACGACACCCTTGAGGTGAAAAAGAAAATATCTAGGGCCTCCAGGCATGTGCATTAGTCCGTCTTCAAATCCCTATATGACGGGTAGACCAAATAATGTTGATATACCACTTTTATGATAAAACCTAACTCACGAATTGGTTTTTATGTCTCTTGTGGTAAAGTTGTCATTTTCTTATCTTTCATACGAGTCCATGAAAGAGAACCTAGGTTTTGAGGCACACTTAATCCAAAAGTCCAAAGCCATTCATTTTCACCGATATAAGATTTTTTGTTTCATGTGAGTATAGTGTTTAGGGTTTGTCTATCGAGTTCCGCTTTATCAGAAGCTGGTTGTCCATATTTCGAGATATGAGCAAAAATGGGCCGAACCGATCAAAACCATATCTGATCAAACAACTCATTTTGTAGTTGTTTGCCCTAGCTAGAGCAGAAATATTAGGTTAAGGCGATGTCCCCAATTTTTTCACATTTTCAGCGTTCAGCCCGGTCTCTGTTGGTCTCACTGCTTGAGCGAGAGAGCAACCTCTAGACTCTCCCTCTCTCTCTACTCTTTCACCTCTCTCAATTTTGTCCATCAAAGTCGAAATCTTTCCCTTTTTTCTTAGCCCTAAAAATTCCTCTTCTTCCTTGGATTCAATTCTATTACCTCCGAATCATCCTTGAATGCCCTAAAATATCAACATTCATCAAGATGGAGGAGGAAGACATAGGCAGCGGCGCCGGTGGTGGTGGTGGTGGTGGTGGTGGGAGCTCATCTAGGGTTTCTCCTGCGTCTACATCTGCTGTTCCTCCCGTAACAACAAAGGGTAGGCAGAGGTTTACCGTTGAACTGAGAATTGGTGAAACTACCTTTGTTTCTTGGAAGAAACTAATCAAAGAAGATTCTTCTAGCAAAATTAAACCTAATAATAATTCTTCTTCATCTCTTCCTTCACAACCGGAACTTCCTCCTCCTACTGGTGCTCATCCTGCCCTTGAGTCTCGTGTTGCTCCTCTGGTATAAATTATTCCATCTCTCTCTCTCTCAATAAATTATTTGATTCTGCTCTCATTTTGTTTGCTTGGGTAACTAGTTCTGTTTTGTGTTATTTTTTCAATCCAATAGTTGAATTCAGCAGCAGAAACTTTTAATTTTCATTACCCAGCTTGCATTTGATTCTTTAGACCCACCCGGGTATAAATGTACGCCCCACTGCTATGAAGACGGAAAATCAAGATACTCCGTCATGGAATCATAAACATGATTCATGTAAAAGTAGAACATGGAAAGTAACACCACTCACGCAGTTCGCACGTTACAATAGATCAAGCTATAAAATTTAGCTTTGACACGTTCGCCCGAGAAATTAATGAATGTAGTACCATTTAAGAGTCTAGAGAATGGAATTCAAGAGAACTACCCATTCGACTTGAAATAAAGAAGCTTGAAGTCCCAAACGGGCATTCTACGAATCAAGCTGGATATTCTTCATGTTTTCATTTTCACAAAGAAAAATAGTTTTTGACACATTGGAGTAACTAGTAAAGTACTGACATATGATTCTTATCATAAGTCATCTAACAGGCTTATGTTTATCCACAATCTAAATCATCTGAAGTATTTGGCCTGTTGGATAGCAGGACGGAAACGTCGTTGTATTTCGTGTAGTGTGTATACTTGACTTGAGTTACTGGGTACTAATTGATGGTATGCATGGTTATTGTTGTGAGCATGTCGGAGCTCTAATTTGCTTTCTTAAGATAAGAAAAGGCTTTATCAATGCATTATAAGCTTGAACGTGGAGATCTATGGGATATTGCTCATCCTATCTGAGTTTGTACTAGCATGAATTTCTAACTCCCATTTATACATTTTTATCAATACATTATAAGCTTGAATATGGAGATCTATGGGATATTGCTCTTCCTATCCGAGTTTGACTAGCATGAATTTGTAACTCCCATTTATACATTTATATGTGCACATGATTCCTTGATTGTTTGTTTTTCCTCTTAACGTTAGTTTTGAATCACTTCAGTTATTGTCACTAATACCTTGGTTATACTTCACACTTGTAGGGTCAAAATGGGGACGAGGAAATGAAGGATGTACCTCCCTCAAGTCGTTTTAGTGCAGTTATTGAGAAGATTGAACGGTTATACATGGTATTGCTTAGAAGCCATATTAGTTTCTTATACTATTAGAAGCCTTTTAGGGCATTTACTCGTACATGATATGATATTAATTTAGTGGAAAACTTGTTTTGTTGGTTTAGTAATTATGTTATTTGAAGTGTACTCTCGAACATGCTAACTTGGAGATGATCGTTTTTAGGGTAAGCAAAGTAGTGATGAGGAAGAACTTGATGATATTCCTGATGATGATCAATATGATACAGAGGATTCTTTCATAGATGATGCAGAGCTGGTGAGTTTTACAGCTCTTATATTATTTTATTGTCAATGCTTGTTGCTAATTCTGAGTCAAGTGCAGTTAACAGTGTTTCTGATTTGTGGTACCTAGGCAATGTAGCTACTTGAATCTGTCTCCTATGTTGACATTTTGCTATTGTCAACTTTTGAGTCACCAAAAACTGAAACAGATGATCTGCTTAACCACCATTTTTTCATGTATTAAACAAAATATTTTGTTACTAGTTTCAAAGTGGGCTTATTTTCCTTACCCAATAAGAACTAGAAACCTGCCAATCTATGAAGTGGAGCTTCTTTCCAAAGTTGTGCTTCTCCCAAGCTAATTTAGTTTTCCAAAACTCGTTTTGGCTCCTCGTAGTCCTCAGTCTCACGAGTAAGCATTTGTAGGCGCTTTCCAAAAATCCGTTAGCGAACACAAACTATTTGGAACGCAAGTACAACAACACAAATATTTCCCTCTAGGAGAAGTGTCTATTTATTATCTTTTGAAAGCTTAAAGTAGGTATTGTACATTAATCTGTAAATAATTTTTTTTTCAAAAGTAGTGATATTGCAAAGTAGTCTTTTCTGCCAACATGTGCATAATGTTATTACCTTTCCCAATACTCAAGAAATGATACTAGGTGGCGGGGGTAAAGGTGCAGATAATGAAAGATGACCTGGATATACATGATTTCAGTTGTTAATTTTTGGATGATTCATCTATATTTGTTCATACTTCATAGTATACTACTTGCAGCCATTATACGATACCAGTGCCCAGTTTCTTTTTTATGTTCTGATATGATATTTTGTCGCTAATTTCTAAACTCATATCCCTTCATCCCATTTGCTGCAGGATCAGTATTTTCAAGTAGACAAGTCCGCAACTAAACACAATGGGTTTTTTGTTAATCGAGGGAAGCTTGAACGCATGTGAGTTTCTTGTCAGCCTCCATCTTACACCTGTCCTTCATAACGTCCACCATGTTTCATTGTTGCTTGCATTATTCGTTGGTTCTTTAGCTTTGAGCATGTTAAGATTTTTTTCCTTACTTCCGTGCTACTTGGTCCTTTCTGGCAGAAATGAACATGTACCGTCACCAGATCACCTGCCAAAGAAACGGAGAAGGAAAGATTTGACAAGAACTTCTGGAGAGAGGGACGCTGGACATTTACCAAATAAACATGCCAAACTGGGTAATGTGAAGATGAAAGCTGCAGCAAGGACTGCACCATTTGCTGGGAATGTTCCTATTTCCTCACACACTCTAACCCCTGAAAGTGATCATTTTCAAAATGGGAAATTACTGGAGAGAATGACTGCACCTTTAGAACCGCTAAAAAAGAAGTTAGCTGATTCAAAAGTTAATTCGTTGTCTTCTAAAGTCCAAGCTGCAGATGCATCTGCCTGTCCCTCCCAGGGAAAGAATACTGACAAGCACAAAGATGTAGTTGTCCAGTCAAGGGACCTTGGTAATAAATCAAAGAGTGAATCCTTGAGTAATGCACATCAGATACATAGGGATGCATCTACTTCTACCCAGCCCGAGTCTCAAATTAGAAAAGTATTAAATGATGCAGACGAGCTTGAACCATCCACCAAAGTGCAGCAGAGAAGAAAGGATGGAAGTAACGAATTGTTTGATCATCAAGTGCGAAGAGTGGTTAGTACTCGATTAAACCTTAATGTGGTATTTTCATCTGTTTAAATCTTTCCCCTTCATCTCATTTTAATTCGTATTAATGCTGGTGTAAACTCTGATAATATTAGAGGCGGAAAAAAGAAACAATCTCTTAATCTAGAAAGATAGGCTTTCTTTGTCATCGTATGCTTGGTGAACGAAACGTTCTTTTCTGAAATTCTTATGGTATTTATCAGCATGCATGGCTACTTACAGATTTATGTAAGTGGAGAAAATATTTTGCACCGTATAGAAACGTGGTCTCATTTTTTGTGAGGGTAATCTACTTCAGTAGAAGATCATTATATTAAAATGTCATAGTTTAGATCATTTCTGTGGGATCCACCTATACGTGGACACAAAATGTAAGCTTAAATGCATTTAGATGTTTGTATTGTGCAATGAACTGGGCATCTTATCATCTGGGGAGTAATTAGGGTTGTTATTTATTAGTATGCAAGTAACTTGAAACTATGGGTTCCAGTGTGAACTTCATTGGGAGTGTTATTAGCAATATATAAAAAAACAAGGGGAAATTTTGATAAGATGAAGTCATTGAGTTATTGATGTTGTTACTCACAAAAAACTAAAAGTTTAAAGTGTATATCATTGTTATGTTGATCACATCAGAATCACTTTATTCCTGAAGAAGAAGACGATGAAATCCCAATTATACTTTGGTGATGTATAAAATTTTAAAGATGAACACGAAATTAAATGCATGATTATTTTACAAGGCAGATCTCATGTGGCAACCAAACACGTCAGTGACCTGGCGATGTTTTCCCCGGTTTGGCCTTGTCATATTGTCTAGTCTTCTTGTCCGCGCGGTCGTTGTACGCACACCACCCTTTATATATCATATCTTGCAAGTGATCTTGTTGATGTTAACTTTTTTTCTATTATGCAGAAAAGCACATTGATGCATGCAAAAGAAGGTTCAAGTGTTAGGTCAAAAGGTACAATGCTAGAAAGGGCAATCAGGGAACTGGAGCTGATAGTATCAGAATGTAAGTATGTTAACACTGTGTGATCTGATTCTTAATTTTTCAGATGCAAGGAAGTTTTAAATAAATTCCATGTGTATCCTTGCAGCAAGACCACAATCCATGGAAGCTCAGGACACTGATAATTCTTTCCCCGGAATCAAAAGAAGGTTGCCACGAGAAGTTAAACAGAAGCTTGCCAAAGTTGCTAGATTAGCGGTATTGGAACTTAGCTACCTCACATCTTTTAGTTAATGATATTTCTTTCTTCGACATAACTAGCGCCTTCTTTGCTTATTAATCTGCTTCTTTGCATTTTCAGTACTTCGTATAAAAACTAAGTGAGTTCTTTTCTATTTGTAGCAGTCAAGCCAAGGAAAAATATCGGAGGAGCTAATTAATCGCCTTATGGGTATTCTTGGCCACATTGTGCAGTTAAAAACATTAAAGGTAGCTTCTTGGTAGCCTAGGAATACGGTGTTTCACTTTTCAACTCTAATTACTCGAGACCGTACATTAGACTAGAGCGATCAAGGGTGATAGGTGATATGACGGATAATACCGGAAAGCATCGATTACACATAAACTTATGGTTCATTAAATATATTTTCACAATATATATATATACAATAATTAAGGGCAGTGGCCGGAAACTAATGTATGTACAGATGAAAGCAGTTTAACTACTTGCTCTAAGAATACAGAAAATGAAAATTTGTTCTCGTTTTTAATTTGTTAACTGAGAGTGGCAGTGGCAGATTATATTAGCTATATCATGTATTGAGTTATTAACTGGTGTTGAAACCAGCCAAAATATCGGGAATATGATTGGCAGCTCCAACATAATTTACTTTCAATTCTGTTATATCATTTTATCTTGATTAAGTTCGTTCTTTGAAGTTGTATGGAGTAGGCAAAACTGACATGCTCGATTTCTTTGACAGAGGAATTTAAAAGCAATGGTAGAACTGGGATTGTCTGCAAAACAGGAAAAGGATGATAGATTCCAACAGATAAAAAAAGAAGTAATCGAAATGATCAGAACACGAGCATCTTCACTGAAGTCGAAGGTAGCATGTAGAACTGCCTATCAAATTCTTTTTTGCAATATGTTTTCAAATACATCCCACAATGAAATCTACTATCTTCCATTTCTTACTTTTTTCCTTTCTGTGTCATCTGGTTAAAAATGCTTTTGGGAATCTATAAACGTCATATTTTCTGCAGCCAATCGAGGCGCAGGATGGAACACTTGATGATCGTAAGGAAGCAATGGACTCAAAGGAAAAAGGACTTGTTACAGGAACATGTAGTATGGACGATGCCATGGAGGACAAGATATGTGATTTGTACGATTTATATGTTGAGGTACTAAGTTAACCACTAGAAATATATTTACAAGTTATAACTGAGAGTTTTGTTTTGTAATTGGTGTTCTTGGCTTTTTTTTTTTAAACTTTGGATGCTTGCAGGGAATGGACGAAGACAAGGGTCCACAAATCAGAAAGTTGTATGTTGAGGTAACCATATATAGTTTTGTTATTTATATTGCTTATACCTTTTTTATTATCAGTCCTACCCGATACTACGGAATTAGTACTTCATCTGTTTGTACGTGATACAACAGAATGAATGAGTATTGCATCTTTTAGTATCCATTCTGGATACACAAAAAGGGTTTATCAGATTTTAGGTTTTCAATTGTACTGTTTTTTGAAAACTATTTCAATTGTACTGCATCCATGATATATCCACATATATCTCTTGTGATTATGCCTCAATTGTCGCCTTCATAGACTTAGTTCTCCTGAACTTAAATATAAGCCTCGATTTTTACATTTAGAAGCTAATATTTCCGTGTTGGATTGTTATAGTGATGTCTCACATTTTACTCCTAGTGTTGTTAATTAAGAAAAGCAATTTTAGATGACTTCTTCTGCAATTCCGCAACCAAGACAAAACAAATTCTGGTTTCTTCTTCGTCGTTCTTTAGCCAAGTCTTGTAATAAAACTAACTGCAGTTAATGACAAATTTCTTTTTGTTGCCTATCAGCTTGCAGAGTTATGGCCCAATGGGTTGATGGACAATCATGGGATAAAAAATGCTGTCTGTAGAGCAAAGGAACGGAAGAGGGCATATTATGGTCGTCTTAAGGTATGGATTGTTTTTTTTTTCTCTCTGATGAGTATTCAGTTATTTCGATATCTGAAAGATTGAATATTATATCTCAGTGTTACGTGAAAATGTAAATGCATAATCTGAATCCATGCTTTCTGAAAATGTGATTGCGTAATCTCAGTACTACGTTGGAGATGTGAATGCAAAATGGAAAATTGTAAAATTTGGGCGTGCATCCAACATGATAAGATTATCAGAAAATGGGTCTTAGACTAGTGTTCTAAGCTATCACCAGAACACAGCTTGGCACCGATATTCGTGCATAATTCCTTCATTAATGCTGCTGTTCTATAACTGGTTGCAGCTGACTGATGTTAGTTATATGTTTTCAGGGCAATGAAAAGTTGAAGAGAAAGAAGCCATCTTCCACACCGAGGACAGCAGATGAAAGAGTTTCAGCAGAAGCTAGTTCTATTCCTCAACAACCACGAGCTATGGTGGATAGAATCACTTCGGAGAATAATAGTGAAGCAACAATGTCAATCAACAAAATGGCTTCTAATACTCAGACAACTATTAGTCAACAGCAGACTTTCACATCAGACAAGATCATGTCTTCGAGCGCAACCTTGACCAAAAGTTCTTCTGGTACAGATAATAGACTGAAACAAGAGAAGACAAAATGCAGTTCCAGCAGCTTTCTGGATAAGGCGAGGAAAACTTTGGATGGTGTCTTGAAGCCAAAGGTGAAGAGAAAATCAGAATCAGAATCAGGAGATAATAACAGCACTCCTTGTGCTCCTCCAGAGAAGCTATCACTCTCCTCACAACAACTGCAACAAGGAAAGGAAAGATTCAAGGCCCCTAAGCAGGCAGTAGTTAATAGTAGTAATCAACAACAAAAGTCAACCCTTCAATCTTCCTCCTCTGCCGCTCTTACAGGTAACCAACAACAACCAAGCTGATACTAATATCCTGTCGATTGCTTACAAGTTTTTAATTGCACAATGGGAAGAAAGTCAGAAAGCAGATGTTAGCCACTTGTTTTGCCTTTGTGTTAGTTAAATGAAGAAGAGTTTGAATGTGTCTAAGATCACATCGGTTTGACTACTTCTCCAGCAGTATAGTCGTAGTTGTCTGTTATTCTGTAATTAAACGGCGAAAATGGTATGGTTAGAAGTGAGGACAGAGTACTGTTGGACCAGCTTAGAGTTCAGAAGGTTATGGCATTGGAATAGTTGGACCAGGGAGGAAGGGTTGTTTTCCTGTTCTCTTTATGTTTTCCTGCCTATTTAAGTTTTGAGTAACAACAATACTAAGCTATAGCATATCTCTTTCTTTTTAGCTTATCCCCTGATTTTCTTTTTCTTTTGTATTTATATTTCTTTGCCCCGATTGAGACAGACGAATTTGTGGGGGTTTCTGTTTATCCGCATAAAGGCTGATATTTTCGATATGAAATCATCATAGAGGAATCAATCATCTAGTTGTTGGTTACTAATCTGAGCAGGGTCTTTCATCAAAAAAAAAATCTGAGCAGGCTCATATGACAGTGATAACACCTGTTTTTTCTGTGGGCTCGCTTTTTTCTGTTTTTTTCTCGTAGGAAAATGAACAAAGAATGTAAGGATAAAGGGGAGAAGGAAGAAAAAGTTAGATCTGAAAACATACATATTTCAGACTACTTGGTACAGATGACACATTCCTCAATACATTTGCTAACATCAGAGGCCAAGAGATCCTCAAACCCTAAATCAAAAATCTAAGGAATGTTGCCATCTTTTATGTGCTGTGAACCGACTACCAAGGGGGGATCATCCTTATGGAGGTGGTGCTAGCTTCCACTGAAAATAGGCACTAGTTCTTCATTCAACGGCTCAAATTGACTGACTAATCGATCGCGTAAGATTTGTAGAACTGCAGAATGCCAAACAAAGTGAAGTATGGGTATGAGATTGGAGAATCATTTCCCTTTTGATATGACGCCCTACCCCATCCTTCTGTAGTCGAACCTTGTCCAAAGGAGAGTAACCAGCTATTCAAAGTTCATATCGCGGAAAGTTTTGGAGCACCTTGACCCGCGTATAGCCACAAAGATTTGGAGCTATTGACTTTCTTTTTTTTGTTGCAAATTGGAGCTATTGACTTCATGTTCTAAAAGTTTACTCTGCCCATGGCTGTCTCCCTCAAAACAAACTTTGTAGAGGCTTTTCCCCCTAATCTCACTTCTTTTTCCTTTTAAGCTCGTCTATGCCAATCCCATTATCCCTCTATGAAGTCATTAGGAAGAGTTTGGTCACTCAAAATTCAGAGAGGAAACCTTGAGGAGACGGGGAATCCGGTCGGTACCCATCGGCAAATGCTTCATGCTTCATGACCTCGGCCTGCTATAAATATTTAAATATTTTTAACGAAATGACCGGACTAATCTGTTAACATGTGGGTTCCGTCAAGCAATAATCAAACATTCAAGTTATTACATTTTCTTTATAACTAAGAGCTGATCAGAGACATTTGCTTTCATTAACAAATTACAGCAACAACCAATTGTTATATTCTCCACACAATTTTGATCTTGTATAATACGCAGCACGAGCAATAAACCCTAAAATCTTCTCCAAACAATGACGTATCTCAATCGTATAGAAGTGCCTCGGAACCTTAAACCCTTCTCCAGCGCGCATACAGTATGCTACTACCTAAGTTTCAAATTTCTTGTTTTACAGAATCAGATCTTTGATAGGATCTGCAGCAGTATTAACTTGGTTGGCTAGGTATGCTTCGTATATTCCAACAACAAGCCGAGGATCCTTTTCTACAAGCTCCTTATACTCATCCTGCTTTGTTAGCTTGTCCATGTTATCAATGAGCATAGATAGAGATGCCCCCATGAGGTATTTGGCATTATGTTGCCTGGCAAAAGCAAAGCTAACGAGTGCATTCTCACCATTAACCCTTGACATTATCAACTTCTCACAGTATGCTTTTAGCTGTTTCACTTGGTATCGTTCTGCTACCACCAACAGATCATATGCCATCTGCTCGTCGGTCAGGGAAACCTCTGCTGTGTACAAGTAGTGAACAAACGAACGAAGGACATCGTATGAGACATCACTTATCTTGATTGTTCCGCTTCTTCTCTCCTCCATCTCTGTTTCTAACATTGCTCTGAATACTGGAGATCTACTAACCTGTTTTAAATTTTCAATATCAACAACAGTCTAATATAACCACAATGATATCAAGATTTCATGTACATTATTATAGCTAAAGGTAGCTAAAGATCTTATATTCTTATTTTATTTTAATAGTGGTGAAACTTACAAGTATAATGCTAATCACAAACAAAAGATGAAGGCGTTAAACTACAAAAATTGCTATCATATCCTCCCGATCAATAGTGAAATCCATATAACTACCCAAAGAGTCCATTTTTTCCTCTTAGTCCAAAGGTATGAGTACCACCAACTTTTCGGAAGTTCGAACCAGTATATATCGTAGAAGCAGCACAGGATGTATAGGAATTATCCACTTGTCAGACACATTTACAAAGAAAACAAGAATAGCAATGGAAGTCTTCATATGCAAAATGACATAGATGTATATTATTATGCTCTACAAAGATTTTTCTTATCTTTAAAAGCCCCTGAATTTCGATCTTTCCAGATGCCCCACATTATTGCATAAGGAATGACTTTTCCAAGTAGAGCCCATGTCAGGATTAAACTCCATAACTATTGGCCTGACTGGTATGCTTGTCTTACCCCAAGACTATAGCACCTCAGTCTGATCCTTCAGAAACTCGCAAAAACGACGACTATGCTAAGAAACATTACAACAAGTTCTTATATAGGCCTTTCCATGCCTTATATAGGCCTATGTGGACGATTACAAGTGTTGCGATTTTGAAAAGGATCAACATGTTTTTTCAGCTACAATCATGCTTACGAGATAGCCAATTGTAATTCATAGTATTACTTTCGGCTTCTCTCTACTTACAAATGCAAAGAAAGTGATCGGGAAGTATTAGATTACATCTGAGGATCAAGACCAATTCAGAATCCAAACGTGGAGGTCCGAGGATCAAAACAAGATTGGACCAATCAAATAAAGATATTCAAAGATCTACAGTATATATTACTTAGTATTCTTAGATTCATTATAATCATCAACTGTATTTGTATATATTTATCTAGTTCTAGGTAGAAGTCTTTGGAGACTAGGAAACATAAATCACTCTATAAATAAGAGTGAGTTCTATGCGTTTTACTCATTGAGTTGCATCAAGTCATATTAGCCGATCAATCCCACAATTGCGGAGAATAACAAATATAGCAGCCTTTATGTTTTTTCTCAGTTGATTTAGGTCGTGAATCGTGATCCTCCAACCGGACCACGTTAAACCCTAGTGTTATTCATTATCTTCCGATAGTTATCATAGTCATGAATGTTACAGGAAGGACTACAATGTTATGAAAGACTGTTCATCTTCATATTCACTTAGATGTTTAATGGCAAAATTGTTTGCCAGAAGTTTTTTATTTCATAATCCCTAAACTTGTAATCATTCAGCTATAGAAGCATAAATAAATAATAAGAAGAATCAGTTGAATTGCTTGCCATTGCCAAAATTGTTTTCGATTTCATAATCCCTTTGCCCACAATACCAAAATTATAAGAACAATCAGTGAAAATTATTTCAATAAAAGTTTCTACTTTTTATTGCTTATGACTAGAAAATAGAAACCCATCTTCCCATTTTCCTTAAATCACATAATCAATGAATCAATCAATTATCAAGCAAAGAAAAACAAAACCCTAGATAAACTGCAGTAAAGGGTAAGTAAGAAAATTACCAAAACAAATTTGTGAGCAGGGACAGAAGGAGAATCAGCATCATCAGTAGCAACAAGAAGAACATCAGTATAAAAGAAACAAGCTGATGAAGTATGAGGTGAATCATCAACAGGAGAGAAAGAAGAAGATAGAAATGAAATCTTAGATTTAAGTTCATCAATTTCACGTTTTAATTCTTCTTCTGTTTCACTTGCTTCTTCATAACATTCTTTACAAGTACCAGCATCAATTGATTCATATTCTTCTTTGCAAGATATACATCTCATTTTCAATCCTCCTACTCCTCCTGATGATGATGATGATCCTGGAAATCTTCCTCCAAATGTTCCACCAACTCCTCCCCCCTCTCTAAATCCTCCTCCCCTCTCTCTAAATCCTCCTCCTGGATCTCCAAACATTGTTGTTTTCCTGATTTTTCAAGCAATCTAGTGTTCTGATTTCATCATAAACTTTATAGTGGACAGTGGACTAAACAAAAGCCAAAAGTGTTGATTTAGACATAGAACCCCAACTATTTACTGATATTTGGGGTGGATCCTTCAATTTGACTACCCCTTTGCCCAAACAGAAAATTTTCCACCCCCAAAAGGGTTTATTTGAAAATAAAATTGGATTAAAAAACTCCGTTTATTTTCAAAATGATCCCCTAATTTATGATCGGTTTCCTGCCTAGCCTCCTAATTTAGTTAAAATATGCAGATGACCACTTTTTTAAAATTTTCATCCTTTGACCGGTTAACTTTTTGTTTTACTTTTCAAAGGTATCCTTGCACAAATTATTTACTTCTTTTATCTCTCAGGCCTTCTATCTTTCCCTTTCTTCTTCATCAAGAAATTCTTTCTTCATCACTTTCAACTACAACAAACTTCTGTTACTGGAAACCCGATTTTTCAATGTAATTTCTTCTACAAATACGTTAATCTTTTATTTTCTCCCCCCTCTATATCTACAGAAAATTAGATGACTATGATATGAATCCATAAAAAGAAAATTAATGGTGGCGGAATTGGTAATTGAGGGATTGAAGAAAAGCATGAAAGAGAAAAATAGTTAAGAAAAAAAATAGTATTTTCATAAAATAAAAACTTCAAGAGTTATTTCTCAAATGACCCTCTAATTTATGATGAGCTTTCCGCGTAGCCCCATAGTTTATCGAAAATATCTAGATGGTCCATTTTTTGCCGTTAACTTTAAAAGACTGTTACTTTATATTCTTTCCCAAAATTATCCATCATTTAATTCTCTGATATATTTTATTCTCTCTCTCTCCCCCTCTCTCTCACTCTCTCTCCCTTCTCTAAAAGCTCCCTTTTTTCCTTAAAAACTTTCTCTCTCATCATTTATTGGTCAGTGCTATTTACAAAGCTACTAAGAGTTATTTACAGAGCTGGCTATTTGTAGAGCTTGTTTTTACTATTTACAAATACTTTTGACTTTATCACAACTTATTAGGTATTTAGAATTAGACTCCTATTTTAAAGATAAGTCATTCCCTCCATCTAAAATCCTTGATCTATTCCGTCCAAAAATTCTTAAAACCATTCTTTCAACTTTTATCTTGATGTATTAGGGTTTCATTGCTTCTTTAGGTAGTTTTCAAAGAAATCTTGTTGTTGATTTATCTTGAATCATATATACTCATGGAAGTAGATTTCTCTTTAGTTCTTTAGGTAGTTTTCAAAGAAATCTTGTCATTGAAGAAGATGAGATTTTGTTGTCATATTTTTTGTTGGTTATTGCTGAAAAATTTCGGTTTAAAGTCGGTGGTTCCTGCCGAAAATCCATCTTTTTTTATGTTGCCATATTTTTCTTATAATTTTTGTTGGTTTCATCGACAATTGTTTGATAAAAAACGTCTTTCCTGCCGAAAATCAATTTTTCCTTTGTCATAGTTTGCTTATAGTTTTTGTTGTTTTTCACCGAAAATTGTTCGACAAAAGCGTCTCCGAAAATGTTCATCGTTCTAAGCATTATTTGACCGAAAATTTGTGGTGTTCATAAAAGTAAGGAAAAAAAATGTTAACCTAGAAATCGAAATTTCTTTTCGGAATAATCACCACAAATTAGTTTATGTTACCTCTAAAGCTATGTCTTCGCTCATAATGTTGTTATATGAGTCTAATGAAGAGTTGTAGTTGAGTTCTTCAATACCAAACTCTTCCATTAATGAAGCTTCTTGAACACCAAGCTCCTCCATTAATGTACCTTCCTCATTGTTAGTTTCTTCCATTACTAATGTTTCTAGTAGGTGATTGTGAGTTGATTGTTCATAGTTGTAGTGGTGATTGTTAGGGTGGTGGAAGGTGTTGGTGGTGGAGTTTAGGAATGAAGGAAATAAAGTTTGATTTTAGTCTCTATGTGCTCTGTAAATAGCAAAACCTTATTTACAGAGAAAGTGAAAAGATTCCAACTTTTGGGCCCTCTAAACAGCCAAAGTAGCTCTGTAAATAGTTTTGACCTTATTTTTTTCTAAGAACTTTCTTTCTCTAATATCTTTTTAGAGAGAGAAGGAAAGTGAAATATTATTTCAAGAAGAGTTTTACTTGGATGATGATGATGATGTTCCTGTTGTTATTGATGAAATGAATTTGACTAATAATATTTTGAGTTAATTCCTATATGGCCCCCTACTTTGTGACCAGCTTCCTTTAAGGTCCCCAAATTTCTGTAAATTCAAATATGACCCCCTATTTTCATGGAAATGTCATAACTACTCTTCCCATTAATATATTTTCAAACTAAAATTAAAAACAAAATCCTAAATTCCACCTCACTTCCGTCTCCACCACTCATCTCTCTCCACGTCACCTATCTCTCCAACTCACCTCTCTCTCTCTCTCCAAGTCACACTCTCATGAAGGTCGCCGGCCGGCGACCTTCAAACTTAAAAAAAAAAAAATTTTTTTTTTTTTTTTCACTCATCTCTCTCTCTCTCTAAAAATTCCGGCGAAGGGGGTTTCCCTTCGCCGGAATCTGGTCTGTTCTTCAACATACCTATTCTGGTCTGTTGAAGAACATACCAGATCGGCCTGTTGAAGAACAGACCAATCTGGTCTGTTCTTCAACAGACCAGATTCCGGCGAAGGGAAACCCCCTTCGCCGGAATTTTTAGAGAGAGAGAGAGATGAGTGAAAAAAAAAAAAATTTTTTTTTTTAAGTTTGAAGGTCGCCGGCCGGAAAATTTTCCGGCTGGCGACCTTCATGTGAGTGCTGACTTGGAGAGAGAGAGAGAGAGGTGAGTGAAATTTTTTTTTTTTTTTTAAGTTTGAAGGTCGCCGGCCGGAAAATTGACTTGGAGAGAGAGAGAGAGGTGAGTTGGAGAGATAGGTGACGTGGAGAGAGATGAGTGGTGGAGAGGGAAGTGAGGTGGAATTTAGGATTTTGTTTTTAATTTTATTTTGAAAATATATTAATGGGAAGGGTAGTTATGACATTTCCATGAAAATAGGGGGCCATATTTGAATTTACAGAAATTTGGGGCCCATAAAGGAAGCTGGTCACAAAGTAGGGGGCCATATAGGAATTAACTCTAATATTTTTAATTTTTTAATTGTTTAAAGGAGACGATTGAATAACTTCTCCTTCTTCATTATCGGTTACTCAATTAACCATTGACCCCCTAAAATTTTGGTGATAGTTTGATTGAGAAGACAAGATCATCATGATGACCATGCAACAACTTGATTTTTATCTTCACCAACGTCATAACATCATCATCATCATCTTCACCAACATCATCATCATCATCATCATCAAATTCATGACCATGGGTTAACTTGATTTTCATCACCTTCATCATCGTCATCATATTCATGGTGTCGGCGGTTGACACAACTCAATGTTCCAAAAGGAAAATGGGTTACTGGTAGCTTCAGTCTCACCAGTATTTTCACTTACCATCGATCAAAATTTACACTTTCCTCTATCTCTTGAAAAGATTTTAGAGAGAGTTTTTAGAAAAAATAAAAATCAGAGAGAGGGAGTTTTAGAGAAGAGAGAGAAAAAAAAATTAAATAAGTCATAGAATTAAATGATGTTAATTTTGGGAGATGAAATATAAAATAACACTCTTTTGACGTTAACGACAATAAAGAGTCATCTGGGTCTTTTTTTGATAAATTAGGGGATTACACGGGAAGCTGGTAATAAATTAGGGCGTCATTTCGGAAATAACCCAAACTTTGAAAATGAGTCTATGTAGATATTTTTCATAAACTAGGGGGTCAGGAAGAAAACCAATCATAAACTAGGGGACTATATGAGAAATAACTATTAAATTTTGGCCTTACTTTTTTGTTTCCGGAGATACTTTTCACACTAGTAAGGGTCGTCGACAAATTGCAAGGCAATCTTTAATATTTTTTTCTCTCTGTCCTCCCTCTCTTCATCCTCTTTCACTTCTTCTTCTTCTTCCTCTTCTCTCTCTCTGTCCTCCCTCTCTTCATCTTCTTTTCTCTGTAGCTATTCCAACGAAGGGAAAACTCTCTTTCACCAAAACGTTGATCTGAGTTGGGAGACCCTCTCTTTTGTTTGGAACAAATAGAGAGAGCCAGAGAGAGGAGAGGAGAGGAGAGTAAGGAGGAAAGAGGAGAGAGAGAGAGAGGATGGAGAGAGGATGGAGGAGCGAAATATGATGGTGGGTCGAAATTGGAAGTAAGAGATAGAGGGAGACGAGGAAGGAGATGAAGTTTTGTTGTCCTGAAAAATTTGACAAAATCTACTATTTCACTTTAAAATTTGTACCAAAGAAACTTTTGTTTTCCCAAAGCCCATCTTTTCAAAATATGATCGATATAGACCTCATTTGTGCTTTTGTTGTAGACTCCAACATAAGTAGTGTGTACGTTAACCTTAGTCAGTTAATAGAACACTTCTAACCTGTGCCCATATTCTTTTTCTAATCTTCATTTTCTTCTTCACGTAATATCACTGTGATCTTCATCACCATCAAGAGTCGACCTTTATTTGATCTATATTTTATTTTAATTACTTGAGATAAATTGTTTAAATCAGATTTAGTTTCAGGACTTGGATAAATTGTTTCAACCAGATTTATTTATTTTTTTCTAAAGGATGTTATGTGGGCAAATTCCGATTTGTCAACCCCACTCACCTAGAGGCTAGAATGGTAAGCGAAATGAGTTATTTGAAGACACAAATGCAAAAGAAAAAAGATAAATGGTAGGTTGACCAAGGTTCTCTTGCCTGTCAATCGAGTTAGTCAGTCGAGTTAAGGTTCAATTGAGATTCTCAGCATAGTTTGATTAAACGGCGTAGATGATTTGGTGAGCTGCTCTTTTAGTTTTGCATTAGAGATGCTCCTATCTCTTACCAATATTCTCTTAGAAAGAGCACTCTCTTATAAAACTACCTGAAAACTTGGTTTGGTGAGCAAGTTTTTCTACAAAAATGACCTTTTGTGCAATTAACAAAAGATCTGAATTGTATCATTATTGAGTATTGAATGAATTTGATCAAACAAAATTTTTATGTCAAGTTTCATCATATTCCAATTTACATTTTAAATGTTTTTGACTTGATTTTTTATGTTTTAGATATATAAATATACCGCAGTTGCAATTTTCGTTTAAAAAAATCTTTTTCATTTTGTGATTACAATTAAGATATGTTTAATGCTCTTTTCTCTAGTAAGATGTTATCTGGTTATCAGCTTATGCATAATAATGCTCATAAATAACCAAATTGTAGACATTCCGGTTAATAGACAGTAACCATTATAGCTGGACCTAGTTAATAGACAGTAACCATTCCGGTAGCAGCCTTCAAATAGACACATATGGATGGTATTCTAAAGCGACAAATGCAAAGTAAATGCAACAAAACACGTATTCGAATACTTCTTTTTTTACGCCTTACAACTGGTAGAGACATCAAGTAGAATAGATTTCTCTTTTAGTTCTTGAGTAGGTTTCTGTTTACATAACTCAAAAGGATTGAGGTAACAGACTAACATGACAGTCATAGCTCAGCAAAAATGTATCGTGTACGTTCATATGTAGTTTAGTTTAACTACTACTGTTGGCACGACAAAAAACATTCACATATATTTTACCTATACAGATACCTTTCAAAGCTCGTCCAATAGATCATCATCGTCATCTAAATCAATTACGTCATTTTTGCTGCTGCCTTTTGGTGTAATCTTCAATTTATCCAGCTCCAAATTCAAGTCGTAAATATGTTGTTCTATCTTCCTTCCCTTATCCGGCAACTTTGAAATCAAAGCCTGATAAAATATTTCCACAAGAAAAAAAAATGGCAAAATCAATAAGGGCTTCTTGTCTTATCTTTTCTCTTCTTTTTCTTTACCAATAAATTGGGTAAGAACCCAATTTCCTGTAGGTCTTGGTTAAAAGAACATGCCAATGTTTTTACTGGGCGCAACCAAGAAACTGAATGACAGTTAACTTTGAATAGATTTTCATTAGTTTGAAGTGATTCAAGTGAATCGAATGATCAAATCGAGGTTCTGAAGTAACTCGACTGTATCTTACCTTGTTTGCCAAATTCTCATGTAAACGTTTGATTTTATCCTTAATTTCTGATTCTGTCAGTCCATCTCTAACAGCTGCAGGAGAATTTTTTCGCACCACTTTTACATCTTTTGGATTGAACGCATACTCTGGCCTGTCAAATCGAGAAAACAAGCAGAGATGACAATTTTTAATATCTGAAGCTAGACACAGGGTTTCAGTTGGATCTTACAAATTAATGTTACGTTCGACAGTCGAGTATGATGATGAGCTTCCCACATAAGAAGTTTCTCTTCTGCTGCAGTTTCAAATAACGTAACCAAGATTAGATCTCAAAAGAAAATGAACATACAGAAGAATAACAAGTATATATTCTTCCTTAATTGCATACAGCAAAAGAACCATACTTATTATCACTTTAGACATATTGTTTATCTCAATCTTTTGGGCGGAAATATTTTTCTTACTCCATGCTTTGTTATAAAACAAGTTGAAGAAATCATGTTCCAGTCCCTCAATTCTCCAAACATATACACAAGCAGTTTCCTTTCATGTTGATTAACGGGAGCTTCATGTGCAAGACATTTAGGCGACGTGGCGTAGGAATAGCTTCTGGGATTTTAAAATAACATCATGTCTTACATGGGCCTTTTTACTCGGCTTGGCTTGGTCAATTACAAATATGAAAGGCAAGTTTCTACTCCAATGGAATGAAGTAGCTTTACTGTTGAGAAGAATGCTCTCTAGATTAAAGCTTTTTTCTTATAAAATACAGTTGTTTCTGGTCTTCCAAATTTCCCAAACTTGCCTCGTCTATAGATGGATTTAACATCACTTGTTTAAGTAACCAAATCTGAATTGAACCCCCAAGGAGAATAGTTACATTGTAATCTGGGGACAGTAGTTAACTTGATAATTATCTAAAACTGATAGCGATAAAACTATTGTCTTCAGATTGCTTGGTTAAGACGTCACAGACATTTTCATCCCAATCTAATTTTTAATTAGTTGGGTGCTGGCGTGCTGCTAATAATGGTCAACCAGCAACCACAAGAAAAAGGAAATGTTTTTTAATTATATTCTGTCCTAACTTCTAATAAGCACTCACTTATACAAGGAAAGCTCATTCATAAGTAACATACTATTTTTTCCATGTCGGTTAACTTCTATAAGACATTTAGATACTCCTTTTGATGCAATACTCATCTCAATAGTCAATACCAGTCATATTGTTCTTGGTTTAGGCAGCACCTGGGCCAAGAAGCCAAGTTCCACATGTTACAAGGTTTATCCTTCGCATACACCTATCGTAGATCGCCGCAGACTCTTCCACAGACCAATTTAGGTGCAAAAACCACCAAATGGTGTTGTGTTACAACTGCTGTCTAAAAGTTCTTCCTACTGAATATGGGACTAATTGCCTTAGACATGTAACTTCTGCTTCACTTCCTACACTCTGATACCATTTGACGCAACACATATCTCAATACCAGCCATAATGTCCTTAATTTAGGCACCACCAAGGCCATAACCCTAGTCCCACATGGTATACAGTTCTTCCTTGTCAAATGACATAGGCATGCCGCATGCCTTACTCCTCAGAGGATCTAGGGCACTTCAATCTTCTCCATCTTCACCAATCTAGGCGCCAAAAGGAACCAAAAGGCCTAAGCAAATTTATAAGACAAGGTAGTTTATATTATGAACTAGAAAATCCTCCTAGATGTGGAACTCAGTGCCTTCCACACATAACTTCTGTTTCACGTTACTGTCATAATACTCTAGTCCCTTTAATGGGTATAATGTGAGATCTTGAATAAAACACTATGAACTTGCACAGACATGTGTGTGTGTGTGTGTGTGTGTGTGTGTGTGTGTGTGTGTGTGTGTGTGTGTGTGTGTGTGTGTGTGTGTGTGTGTGTGCATGTGTTTATAATGTATAATGGCCATTTTCATTGTTATATCTGGAATCTACTTGAGGCTCATATCTGTAACATAAACCATGTTACTTGGAACATTCTGGCGAATAATATGATTTTGAAACCAGCACAAAAAAACTGAAAAAGTTTGCAAGACCCTATAAAATAGTGAATGCCCAGTCACATCTCAGCGAAGATGCAGTTAACAAGTCTTGTGTGACAATGAGGAACACGTACTACAGGAAGAGGTGTTGAAGCGTATAACTAGGATTAAAATCAAGCAAAAAGGCGTGCCAATCCGAGTTTTGCTAGCATTATACACATTCCAGATAAGATTCATACGAGGAAAAACTCTATTACAACAAAAGAATTATGAAGCCAAAAGGAGGCTCTTACCTCGGCAACTCCTCATCATCTTGCAAAGCTGCAGTCTTAGAGAAAAGCAAATTGTGGTGGCTTACTCCTCCAATACCTAGTGACTCGAGAAACTTAATATGGTCCTTCAAAGTGTCATTCCTATTAATAACAAGATAATTAGAAAATTACCAGAAACAAAAACCAAAGAAGATTAAGTATATGAACAGGGAACCACTTAAGCACTTGCAGTTGTACTAATACCCGTGTAGAAAATACAGGGATCAAAAAGTATATAACAGGTAGCACAAGGAAGTAGCAAAGAATTGCTGAACTTCATGACTCGAGCGAGGATTGTCACTGCCAAAAATACTGCTCGAGGCTTCCTATTTGACGTCAAATAATTACAAAATTATAGCTGTTGTTAACTTGTATTTGCTTTCAGCTTGATTCTTAATACAATAAGATCATGTCTTACCAATTTCAAGCCCAGACATGGAATACTCAACCAAGTTGGCAGGTGATGCCGTAACATCTACAACTCTATTATATATTTTTTATTTTTGAATAATTTGAATGTATTATATAACAACTCTATTATATTACGAAAATAACTGAAATTTTAATGCGTAATCATATACTAGGTATGGAATCAGATTTAGGTACGAGAACTCAATTGCACATTCAAGTTCAACTATGCATGTCCCAAGTGTTACAGTTTCCATTTCCACTTAGCGTAAATTGAACTGGGCCGGCACGCTAGGCATAGACAAACATTTCAAAGAGGAGCTAAGCTTGGTGACATGGAACTAGTAGTTCGACTCCACCAGTGCTAGGGCTTATAAGCACCTCTGGACCCCAAGCCAACGTACATAAGTCTCAGGATATATAAAATAACTACCATAAGTTCATCCTTAAGCAAAAAGAGTGAGTATATGGTTTACGGCGGAGTAATTACATTATGTGCTGACGGTCATGTTCTTCATGCAATTGCTGTTGAGTAACCGAAACATCAAATCCTTGCTCTGGGAGACTAAAAAGTTCCCGAAGATCCTTCAAGAGTTTAGCAAATATACATCAGTATCAGGAATTTTTTTTTCTAAAACCAACTAAAATGGAATGTTGATTTGACGTGCATACCTGTTGGCTGAAGTATCTTGTTTGTTCTTTGTGCTCAGTAGCAGATTTTAACAAACCACCCTTGAAAACCTGGACCGCACAGGATTTTTTTTTCTCATCAGCCAGTATATATTTATTTAGTATATAAAAGCAATATAATAGCGGGCGCTGGTATCTTTTTACTTCATCCGGCCGATTGGCCAAGATTTACAAAAGTATCATCCAACTGTCAGAAATTCGGATCAACACACCTCAAAGTAACACTAATTTCAAATCCAGATCTCCTCGATCCTCACAAACGTGACATGTCTATATCAGCTAAACCCTTATGAGCTATGACACACCTCACCATGAACTAAGCAATTCTTTTTTATTTCCTTAGTGTCTCAAGGAATTACTAAAGCAGTATAATTATTGGTTTCTTAGTCATGTAAGACTTTTGCTCAAACCTGCTTTTTGTAGATCTTTTCTTCAATAGTGCCGCACGTCATTAAGCGGTAGACAATTACGTCTTTCTTTTGCCCAATACGATAGGCACGGTCCACACTTTGGTTATCCGTGCTGCAAAAGAACCAACAGAAGGTCAACAAATCAATATTGCATGAAATATTGGTTAGTATAATTAGAGTAGGAAGATCACAGAATATGAATTTAGAGATCTAACTCCCCAAAATTTCATATGCCACAACAGATACGAAACTTTATATTAGTTCAATTTCCCTAAGATGAAACAAATAAATCATATTCGTGTGATACCTTAAATGAGCATGCATATTCTCTACCTCGAGGAAGTTCCTCTTAAGCATACAGTAGAGCAGGTTGCCCGAATCAGTAGATATTCGAATGTGGTTGGGCACTTGGGCTTACAGCTTCCCCCTTACATGAAATGGAAGTTGCAATTTGGATCAGGTGGCATCTGGATAGCTCACTCTGAACGCTATTAGGAACATTCTAGAGATGTTGGATGAAGAATGTGGATTATGGATCATGTGGAAGTATTTAGGTTTTTATGATCCCTCAGTGGAGAATTTCCAGTAATTTACCAGTTGAAGAGTCACCGTCAAGGTTAAATTATTTAGCGCGTGCCACTGCATCCGGTAGTAACTTGGAACCAGTCCTCTTACAAGAGCTGGACCATTTATAGTTCTTGGACTTTCCAGACAGGTGTGTCCAGAGGTGGAAGACTGTTTTGCATGATGATGACCAAAGTCACCGTCCCATGAAGATGATAATGTTTATAATTACAACGATAATCTAGATGAGTAACTGGACTGCAAGAAGCTTTCAGTTGTTCTTTGCTCCTACTTGTCGGTGGAATATATGCTTAGTAATTTGCACGAATACATGCATCTCTCCGTTTCTTTAGTCCCTAGTTTATTAGTTCCTGTTAATTTAATTAAATTTTATTTTTCAAGAGAAAATATGAGCTTAACATAGAAGTTAGACTAACAAAGAAGATGATTTGCGGATTCATTCAATTTTTATGGGTTTTAAACTTTTAATCATATGGACGTCCACATTACCATACAGATTGGTAGTCTATCCTTTGGGGCTAACACATGCAATTTACCAAGAGAACCTCAGTTGCAAGTTATCAATGATAACCTATATCAAGTGTTGATTTGGAACATCAGTAATAGTTTCTCAAAATGTGACGAGAAAAATAAGTCTCACCTTGGATTCCAAGCTGGATCAACCACGATCACACGGTCTGCTTTTGTAAGGGTAAGACCAAGACCACCAACTTGAGACGTCAAGAGAAAAATTGGAGCTCCACCTTCTTGGAAAATCTAGAGGCAGAAAAGAAAAAGATGACAAAACAGACATTTAAGAAATAACGAAAAGGTTTTTCATGTGAACTCAAATGATACTAACATTCACTGTCTTCTCTCTGTCAATAGCTTTTGTAGTACCATCTATGCGTAAGAAGTTGTAATTTCTCGATATAATTGCTTCCTGAGAAAATAAGAGACATCAAGCAATTAATCCACGAGCTTACCGTACATCAAGTAATCAGTCACGTCCGTTTAAATAAGACTAGACTTGCATTTACGAGATAGAATCATATGTCTAGTGACAATATCAACCAATCAATAGAGAACAAGAGAAATCAAATAAAAGTGAAACATTATAATTATTGTGGAAGCCAAAGTTCCACATCCATAGCAAGAGTCAACCCAAAAATATAATTTTATAAATTTGAAACCCGACTAAATCGGGTTGTTCCAAGTTCATGAAACATCGTGCTTTTCTTCATGTAAACAGGCTAGGGATACCATTGATAAACAAATCACTAAGCATTGGATTTACTAAGCAGTAAGCAAGATAAGATTTTAAGCTCAAATGTGGATCATGGTACAAACTAAGTCTTCATATGCATTAGGGTGCGAAAAAAACAGAGAGAAAACTTACCTGAACGAGGTTTAGCATCTTACGAGTTTGAGAAAAGATCAGAACACTGTGACCCTCTGGAATCAAAGTATCCTATAAAGAAGCAAGAAGAACGCTAGTTAAAATGCTTATGCAAAATTTCCAATTTGATAAATGTGTAAAACACTAACCAGTAAAGACATTATAAATGATATCTTGCATGAAATGTTTTCATCGTTCATCTTCTGATAATCTCCAGTATCAGAGGCATTGAGCAACTGTGAAACCATACGCTCGGCCATCCCAATGTCATCCTGATTAAGTGATGGATCCAGTGACTCAAGTACATCTTCAGCAGCTCGTTTCGTCAAGAGAAATGGATGGTCACATATTTTTTTCAGGATCTGAAGCACGATACAGTGAAGCTTAAATAATTGAACACAAATAAAACCACTAACATCGAGAAAATCACACTAAAAGGCAATTACAACTTCTACACATGACAAATAAAAGTGAGTGGGAATGTATCTAACATGGAGATTTTGTGTAGGCATCCACATCGAACATTGGTACAAGGAATAATTTAAGCTTATATCTTTCAATGGTAGTCATGGTATCAGGTTAGCAAGCTTAGCAATCAAAGGGTAAAGATGATGACATATGGGGGTTAAATTAGGGTAGGGCTGTAAGGGTTTATTCAATGACGAGATACGAGAACACTACTCCGTGCTTACCGCATATGATTTCCCCATCTTTGTATTGGGCACTCTATAAATTCATTACTCTAGATTTAGCATATTTGAAATTTCAATTATTTACCCATAATTTACCAAATTTTGTATATATAGGAATAATTAGTTAAGTTGTTAAGTACAAGTTTAGTTGACTAGTTAAAGTATTTAAGATATCAGTTTGAAGAGAATAATTTGACTATGAGTTTAAAGAGAGTTGTCAATCTGCCGGTCTTTGTTGCTGCTAAGGCTGCCTTGAGTGCATTCATGCTAGTTTGGAACGTAGCCCTCGTCTAGAACTTGACGGTAATGTAGATATTGATGTTCCCAAGGCATAGGTTTGAGCTAAAGCAATGGGAGAGTAAAGAAAGTTACTAACAAGCATGTGTGTAGTTAGCCAGAAAATGGAACTTAAAAAGATCTATTTTATAAAGAACACATCCACTAAAAATATCAAATGGAAACAAGAAGAGAGCAAATTACTAAGCAACAAAAGATAAACATGTACCTGGGGTAACAAAATCAACAAACATATAAAAATGACGAAAACAATCCATACCGTAATTGCAGCCAATGGTGACCCATCAAATGATGAAAGAACAAGCTCACTGTTCAAAAATGCTTCATATAATTGGCGCTACATCAAAGAAATAACGCATAGTCCAAATTATTATAAAGGCCAAGATGAAACATCGGGAGACGAAAAAAAACAAATCAGGATCACCTGACAATGGGTCAATCTTAACCAAACAATCATCTCATTCTTTTCAGATAGTTTGCCACTTTCTTTTGTCCCATTTTCTAGAGATACTTCACTTTTCATGCGTCGCAGAAAATATGGTTCTATCCGCGTTCTTAACTCCTGGATGAAGATTGAAGAATACATGAGAACTGGGACAACTATTACATTTCATGTGGTTTCAAGTCCAGATGACGACAGATATTCTACATAATTCATTATTACTTAAAGAATTTAATGACAGGAATTTGCTCATATTATGCTTTAGCTTTGGTCTTTGTGCTTGTGGGCGCTATGCTGTTCAAGTGGCACCAGCACAAACTCGGACCATATACTTTGTGCTCAAACTCTAGCCCTTTCCAGTCAATGCATTAATGTGCTTAATTTCACTAATTACATTTGATTGTTTACTTTATCTGTTAAGATGGCTACCAATGACAGATCCCTTAAAATTTTGGTGTTCCTGCAAGAGATCAAACGAAGGTGTAATTGCATTTGACTGTGACATTTTTATGTTCCTTTGGTGAACAGTTGTGTAATCTTTGATGAGCAACTTTTGAGAGAAAAATTATGGGTCTTAGAGCTAATATTCTAACAAACTACCTCTTTCTTGCAATACGGGAGTCTCTTTATCTAAAAACACAAAATAGATCTTATGTAACAGTTAGAGAATCTCAATCAATTGGACAAAACAAGATTGCTAAAGCGGTAAAGCCTTAGATTATTCAGTTTTTTTTTTCTTCTTGAAGACCAGAACCACCAAAGTTAGTGGCACTTTGTGATTTGCAGGTTAAGGTTTCACCCGTTGAGGCGCTCATATGTGATTGCATAAGATCAATTAAGGATTCATCACATTGGAAAACTGTATTGTCGACTAAGTTCATACTAGTGGATCCTTAGTTTATTTATAGTAATTTGAGTTTTTAGTTTGTTTAATCACAGAAGATATACTTGGTTGGTGGGCACTGGTAGGTGCTACACTTGTACGCAAGTCCATATTATTTAAACTAGGCACAACCCTTAACCCAAAAGTGCAGATTATGCTTAGTAACAAAAAGTAATAGTTAATGATTATAGGTTTCCGTTAAGTTTCTCATTAATTGCATTTACTGCAAGTCAGTAGTTTAGAAGAATTATGAAGGAAATACCATACCCTTAGACCACGGCGATTGAAGGAAAGCTTGCCTAATCATATATTCATATATTACCTTCGCAACTGTAGATCCAATACGTTTTTCCCTATCGGTAGCGCTTTTTTCATTTCCACGAATAATTGCAGCTTCATATCTTTCCTTGAACCTGGAAAGCTTAAATAACGTCAGCTAAAAAAGGTTCCAGAAAACAACTAATACGAGAAGGAGCTTGAGAATGTTAGTTACTCTTTCTTGTCACCCAGAAGTTCAGGACAACAAAAGCTGAACAAGGCCCATAATTCCTATAGAAGACAACGGAAAGCAAGAAAATTTCAATATCATATTCGTAGGAACTGGAGCAACATTTGACACATGTTATAGATTTTGCAAGAAATAAATATTTAGATAGAAGCAAAAAACAATGAGGGAATATAAGTAGAATAAACGAAGTATGACTCACCTTTAGATTATTTTGAATTGGTGTACCACTAATGATAATACGGTGAGAACTAGGTAACTCGAGCAAACTTTTAGCCCTCTGTGTAGAAGGATTCTTTATAATATGCCCCTGAAGTTAAAACCAACATTAGTGAAAATGAACAAAAAAGTTGATGCTATTGTAAGAAAATCAAGTGATTTGCTCGAGAATCCGGACAAAATACCACAAAAAGGAAGATGAAAATTAAAAATTACTCACGAAGCACTAATTAATAAAAAAGCAGATTCTAGACTAGTGTTAATAAAATTAGAGATTGATTAAAAACAAAACTGATTGGAGAAGCATGAAATGTAACTAAATGAGCCGTGGCAGACTCTAAGAAAAGTATTTTGCTAGTAAACTGCTTAACTGTCCATGCTGACAAAAGAAAAAATGTTGAATTTTATATATGAATCCGAATGCCAACATGATCTTTTCATCACTCAATGAAACATCGGTTAGGCAACATTGATACCCAAATCCATCAGGCAAGGGTTCACAGCATTTTCTAGATCGTGTCTTACTACTCAATGAACTTCATTTTCATAGTTCCTTCATCGTCGAGGCCATTCGCCTGCTCATGGACTTAGTCAAAGTCCCATTTAGCCCACCTAACCAAGAGTCTCACTTCAGTTAGAATCTAGGTAGAATGAAGAGCAGAGAAGAATTCACTGGGTGTCTTGGAAGTTGGAATCAGTTTGCAAAAATATCTCCAAGGGAGGTTTGGAGATTAGAAACATCAAAGCCACGAAGCTCTATTCACCAAGTGATTATGGAGATTCGATGTAGAGAAGGAAACTTTTGGAGGAAGATTATTGAGGAAAAATATGGTTTGGAAGTGGGAGGCAGATGTACTTACTAAGTCTAAGAGACCCACTAAGTCCTAAGGATGTGTCATGTGTGTATGAAGGGGAATTTACAAACATAAACAGAAGTTAGAGAACACCATGAAAAGAAACGTAGGAAATGGTAGGACTACTCTGTTTTGGCATGATTGCTGGACTACTAACATGCCTTCAAAGGTTCTGCACCCCAACCTGTTGAGTCTAGCCAGGATGAAGGATGCTTTGGTCTCGGATCATCAATCAACAAGGAGAGAATGGTTGTTACCTCAAGCTTAGAAGAAATCTAAATGACTAAAGAGATTGAGAATGTGGCATGTATCCTAGATAGAATCAATAATGTGCAGATTTCATAGGAGAATGATTGTTTTTGCTGGAAGGAAGGAGAAGAGGAGGATAGCTCGGTTAGATAGCACCTGGCTTTGAGAACGACATCACAGACATTCCCAAGGTTTGGAAAGGCAACATCCCACCAACGGTAGCTTTGTACTTTGGGCTGCTTCTTCTAGACAGGTTACCCACGTAGAATATCCTAATCAAAAGGGGGTTTCTCAGGCCCAACAGATGTTGCTTATGTAAGAAAGCAGCAGAAACAGGTCCCGTATGCTACTACATTGTAGTATTTCTAAGGAAGTGAGGGCCTTCTTCCTCAAAAGCTTTACCATCAACTGGTGTCTTCCTAACACGAAAGAGATGTTTTTGCAATGAGATCAGGCCGCGTTACCAAAGCCAGGCAAAAAGATTTGGAAGATTGTTCCCGATGCAGTAGTTTGGGTGATCTGGAAAGAAAGGAGCAATGCGGTTTTCAAAGGACTGAAGCTTAAAGGAGAGAATATAGTAAAGGCTGTGAAAGGGCTACTCTATCACTGGAGCAGAGAGGATAAATGGACCAAATTCCACCATTTCTCAAACTCCACTGTTTCTTGGGTAGCTATGCTGGCAACATAGTGTCTTTGTTTGGCCGGCAGAAACCAATTCTCTGAGCTCCAAAGGTCAAAGCTAGTTTTGTAAATCTTTTTCATTTCTAACGTAACGTTCAAAGAAAACGTTAGAATCTGAGATTACCCGAAACTTATTCGTCACGATGTCAATGTTTCTCAGTGCCTAACTCTAAACTAGGTCAAGTTAGTGGTTTTCCAAGTCCAGAAGATCCAAAACATGGTGATAACATAAGATTTAATTATAGTTATTTTCTAAAAATAAAAATAAGAAACCTACCTCATCGAGTATAATATAATCCCATACGATGCTTTCCTCTTCGCTTCCTTCGTCATTATAGTACCTATCACCTCTTAACGATTTTGAATTATTTCTCACGATGTCATATGTTGTCAAAAGAATACCTGAATGCTGTAGAAGAGACAAGCAAATAGCATTTATACAGAACCCGGGCACTCTTTTTGAGAACTAACATGTTCCATAAAAAGTGCATAAAGGCATAATGGAACTTTAAAAGTGAAATTTGCTCTAGTAGAAAGCATTAGAAATAACAAAGATAGACAAATATCATGTGCAAGAGATACAAATCATTCCTCATGGATCTAAGGTGACATATGGTCTATTTCAAGTTCTGTAAGCTGTGCATGTTGTGGTGTTATATTAAGGTTGCGCAACATAAATCACAAAAAGAAAACTACAGCTCGTCAATTTCCATGATTTTAGAATACAAATTTATCACAAGCCATGTAATGGTCTTGATACTGAGTTTGCGCGAGGCGCTTTGATGATACGCCTCACCTGATCAGAGAAACCCACTTCGAGGAAAATACTTTTGTCTGAAACATTGTCATATTAAGATGAAGGGGAAGAAAGATGTAAACCTGGAGTATGTATTGAAGCTCATAATTACGGAGTTTCACAGAAGGTGCGTAGTATCTGCAAGCAAGGATGTGCAAACATTTAGAACATAAACATAAAATAATTGTGGAATTCATACAGTAAAATATTATGTAATCAAACCAATAGAGGCAGAATAAAGTAGTTCAGCCTTACTCTCTCGTCTTCTCTGAAAGTCCTACAATTGATAATTCTTTGTTCCAATGAGCGAGGAGTGTCTTAGGAGCAACAACCAATGCCCTCTTAATCAAGCGTGAATGGAATAGCCCTGCTAAAAAGCCACATATCTAAAAGAAAGGGATAACCGATATTAGGATAGAAATGGAAGTAATTAATTTATCCATACAAGAGAAGATTTAAACACTAACAGATATGAGAAACCTGGTTGTAGGGCACTTTAAATTGGATATGTTTCAAAACAACTTGTTGAAACTTGAACAATACAAAAGAAAGATAAGTAGCTTGTATCCCACAGTTAAGATGAAAATTTAGGCAATATTTTTAGAATAAAAAACTAACATAAAAAAGGGCACACTGATTACAGGAAAAAGTGTTCACCAAAACATGTCAACGAAGTTCCTATCAGCCATTCATGCACCTAATATATCATTAATTTAGTTAATGAATGCGTCATGGCCAAATAACAGGTTACTTTTCTCTTCTAATTTATCGTATATTAGCATAATATGATGACTCAAATGCATCATGACCTAAAAAAATAGTATTTCGATCTAAAGCGTAAAGCAACTAAATATAAGTTTAGCAGTTAGATAAGCATGAACCTCAATCTGCTAATCCACTATCACTTGGACAAAAACATCAAAATTGAAGCAGAATATTAATGCAAAACTTGGAGTTGCTGTCTGCATTCTGCAATATTTTCTTTATGCTATATGATTCCACTACTAGCACAAGTGGTGCATAAGGTTAAAGAGTTTTACCTGCATCGTTTTTCCAAGACCCATGTCATCTCCTAAGATTCCACCAGTGCCCCGACAATGGAGGGACCACAACCATTTCAGACCATCTTTCTGGTGTGGATACAGCATGTCTGCAATTTTTCCGGGAAGGGTGTAGTTTGATGGTTTCCCAGTCAAAACATAGTAATCCCGCGTTGATGAAACACGAGAAGAATCTTGAACAAGCGCAAGATCTTCATGATCATGATCATCATTTAAAACGACACATTCATTGTCCTCCTCGGACAGCCATGAACCTATTGAGTCCATTTTAGGGGGTGTATTCTTCTTCTTAGTCTGATCAACACCCTCAATATCCAATTCACTCTGAACCCTAGAATGCGGATGAACCTCCTCATCCACAACTGCATCAGGTGAAAGGGAAAATGAAGAATCAGCACTAGCAAAACCATGATCCACATCGTCTCTAGGGTTCTTATCCTGCATCGGCTGCACCTTCTGTATGGGGGTTTCACTGTAAGTAGTAGTAGGAACACCCATACTGGAGTTCTTATCCTGCTTCGGCTGCACCTTCTCTATGGGGGTTTCACTATAAGTAGTAGTAGGAACATCCATACTGGAGTTCTTATCCTGCTTCGACTGCACCTTCTCTATGGGGGTTTCACTATAAGTAGTAGTAGGAACACCCATACTGGAGTAAGAGAGGCTAACTTTACCACCATCATCCGCTCTTTTAGGCTTCTGGATTGATAAGAAATCGAGTTTGGAGCTTAATTCATCAACAATATCTCGTATTTGAACAGGAGAGGTAGGAGATTGAGGTGAATCAATATCATCCATGATGCTGGAGAAATTTGGTTCCTCCAAGAGAAAAGTCCCTCCTCCTCCACCGCTAGCGGGGGTGGTGGTGGTGGTATCATCCTTGGAGGAAAGTTTGCAAAGGCGTCTTCTTCCTTGAATTTTCACTTTCTGGGTATTTTCAGATGATTCTTCTTCTGTGAAAAAGATAAATTTTGTTGTTCATATATGATAAATGGACGAAAATGTAAACAAAAGAGAGGGGAAGATTTGTTGAATACCTTGGGGTTTTGGAGGAGGAAGCTTAGATGATGACTGAAGAACTATATTATTAAGTCTCTCATTCAAGCTCAGTGGTTTCGTCTTCTCCGCCATGAAACCCTAAAAATGATCGTCTTCTAAGAGATTGAATTTCCCGCTTTTTGAACCTGCGTCCTGCGATATGTTTTATTTTTGAATCGATGGCTTTTGGTATCGGGAACACTCTCTTTGGTGTGGGGAGATCAGGTACAGAAATGTTTTTACTCCTCTGAGCTTCTAAAGGTTGTGACTTGTGAGTTATGTATGATGATGAGGGTGATGATGATGGCGATGAGGATGACGATGATGGTGATGGTGATGGTGATGATGGTGATGATCATCGTCGTAGTTTGAACATCCACAAGATAACCAGTGTCTATTTTGATTAGGAAAGATCGTTAGAGAAGGCGGCCTCTTTTGAAAGATGTGGCCAAATTTCTCTTCTTTCTTTTAGATTTCTGTTTGATAATAACCATCTTTTTAGTATGTCGCTCGCGAGCGGAGAGAATGAGCATGGATCCAAAATGACTTCCTCTTCCCTTTAGTCGGTTGGTACCTCGTTCCTCAACCCCTCCTACTAGTTCTCATCGCCCTGGACAACCACTGCTCTGAGAATAATGGGGACAACCCTACACAATTTGCTTCAATAGACTCAAATGGGATTGACTTGGTCAATTTGCCTTCATTGAATCAAATTTCACTCACACTGACCACTAAGTCAATTTAGTGAAGCTGATTAGAAATACCAAAAGATTCTCCGCCATTCCCAAAACTAGCAATTCCTCCGTTAACTCTTGCATTAACCACCCTCACTAACCCACCACTTGAAGTTTCTCGTTGAAAACTTACTGAAATCCAACAATTATCTTTATCTAATATCATCTTCAAAATATTGAAGTTTGTTATTGTGTTTTAATGGTGAAAAATCATATAAAAGAGAGAAACTTCACATTCTTATTTTGATCTAAATAAAACTGTAAAGACAGAAGAATCACTCACTAAAAAGGATATAAAAACATCACATAAACCTTCATTTTAAGTTTCTCTTTCAATAAAAGTGGTGTTATTCTTGAATAGCAAAAAACTTCATCAAAGTAACCTATCTGGAGTACCAATCTGAAAGATTGCGTTGTATGTTGACATGCAGCTACCGAAATGTAATGGAACATATCGATTCTAGCTTACAGAAAACTTATCAAAATTCTCTACCACTGTTGCTTTTTGTTACTTGTCAGTATGATTGTACCGATGCATTATATTACACATAAGTTTCATCTTTTCGCCAGTTTGAGTATAGCAACATTTACTTCTTGCGGGCATAAACTTACCAAAAAAATTTTGAGTGTTTCTCTCTGCTATCTGTGGGTATGACTGTATTGATGTCTTTGTTACATATCGGTTTTATCTTTCTGATAGTTTGAGTACAGGATCGGGTTCATCTTACCAAACGAAAACTGATCAAGACATTCCAACATGCCAGTATAGGAAAAGTGAGTGTGTTATGGTAAAAATAGGTTTAAGTGTGTGTTAATAACCGCTGAGTGTATCAGATAAAAACTGCGTGTATATAACATTTCCCATTATTTTTTCCTGGGTTGTGGATCTGGGCAAGTGGAAGGGTCTAAAAACAATAGACTGCATTCATTAAGGAGAGAATCAAATTGACCAACATCTTCATAAGTTTCATCCCTACCCAGATTCCTCTTACAGCTGTTTTCGATCTCAAGTAGATTGCTCTGAAACAAAACAAAACATCACAGACTCGAAAGAATATACACAATTTTATTTCGGAACGTAGAAGTTAAAACAAAACATATAACATAAGTTATATCTAGACAACTTGTTTAATAATTACAAGGAACTCTTTAACTATCATACTGGTCTCAGTCTCTCAGCTAGGTGGGCATTATGCCTCTCGCTTCTTCTTAACACCTTTTGATATCAAGAATCACTTGTTGGCGCCTTTTTCTATTCTAACATGTAAAACAGGCGTACATTCAGCGTAATGTATTTTACCTTTGACTTCGATGTTTATGAGACCTCAGCTTCATCCCCAACCATGTAACGATTTGTAGTTTCACTTAAGCCCGATAGATGAAGTTGTTTTCTCCTCTTCACAAGATGCAGTGCAGTTTTTCTCTCATCTTGTGCTTCTTTACAATCAGGCTGCACAAACAATTAATAAATTTTTTTTTTTTCAAATTCAGATTTGAAATCTGACACGAGATCTGAATCCACTCAAATTAGATTTCAAAATGTTTGTTTTTTGTCAGAGTTGTGAGTCTGACATGTGCAAATGGAAGACTCCAGCTGATTTCGGGTCCATCCAATTTGGAGCCCATTATCTCAGCATATTATGAAATGACTATTGTACCCTTATTTAAAACAAGTCAAACTCAGACGATTCAGATTTTGACAAGTCAAACTTAGACGAGTGAGTTTCAAACAAGAAAAAAACAAACACCATATAAGTTGCAGTCACACAAAGCTTCGTAAGCATATGCAACCGAATAGTAAAAGATATGATTGGGAAAAGGTCTATTTTACTAGACCCAGTTAAGACTTAAGAGTCATGAAATTATTATGTACCTTGATTGCTAACACCTTGTCAAGGCTTTCAATTGCTTCATCAGGCTCACCAAAGTTTAACTGTGCTCTAGCAAGTGTGATCCAGGCCTGAAAAATACCCAAATTAATCCTGTAACTTTTATTTAAACCGGTCGGGAATAGTTTCCTGTTGATTGCTTCATTAACATGGCAACAAAAAACATGAAAAAAGTATCATTATATAAAGAGGAAGAACCCACGAAAAGTAAGAACATGACAATAAAACACAATCATCGAGGTTCTTAATCTGTTTTTTCTGCAATTGCCCCACCAAAGTTGGGTTACACAATCCAATATCCTGTGCCTTGACCCCAAACCATAATCATAGGACACAAACATTAGATCGATTGACAAATCTTTTATCAGGTAAGGGAATACCCAGTAATCCAGTATGTATCTCTAACAAAAATGTCCTTGGGTTGTTAGATACCTTGACCAAGAGCCAGTTTCATTACTAGACAACCTATTAACCAGCATCTAAATGTAATTATTTGATCTACATTAGTATTATTTAAGAATTTTAATTGGCAAAACGTTACAAGTAAAGTTTGCTTTTGCGAAGTAATAGATATATATATATATGTCTAATACAGAACGCAACAATTTGTTCGCAGTTTCACACCACCAGTAGCAGTTCAAAAAGTTGCTTTACAAGGCGATCTGATAGTTTACATGATTATATTTCATTCTGAGTTGTTAATATAGAAAATCGGAGTCGTCCAAAGGGAGATTACTGACGACCTATATATCAAGAATAATAGTTAGAGAAGAAGAAGCCGTGTAGAGAAGAACTTTTTTCCGATACGGGCAGTATATTAGAAACTTAATGTTAATAGCATGTAAGAACTGAAGGCAACAAAAAATACGTGGGCCAGGGGAGGGGGAAGAATAAGATTTAACTCGAAAAACTTCAGGTAAGAGTAGTACTAGCGTCGAAGTGGTATAGTTTTGACTAACCTCAGGCCATGATGGTTCCAATTCAGTTGCTCCTGCCAAAACAACCATGCTTTAAGAAATAACAATTAAAACTTCATGACGATATGAAACACGTAATATATTCTCATACTAAGAAACAGATTTTGTACAGTTCTGAGGGCAGACCGCAGACCCAATAAACAATGTAAAGTTTCTGGTGGTCTTCTTTCAAATGCAAATTGCTTTAATAAAACAAAGCTAAAAATTTTACTGTCCAAGACTAATAACGAGAACAAGATACGCATGCGTTGGTGGCGAACCACCACGGAGTTCGCCTTGGCCAATCACCATACGAGGTTAACGATGATGAGGTACACAAAGTGGTCACCTATTAGGAAGTCACGAGGACAAGTCGGGCCTTATAAAGGGGTCTTGGTCTCTTATAAACTTGACAAATAAAATAAGCTTCAGCAACAACTAAAAGTTTCAGTTGAAGACTTCAAGTGGAAAGAAAAGAACAGAAGAAAGCAGATAGTCCTCACTAGTTGCTGCCTTCAAGGCATTCCAAGATTCTCCAACCTCAAGAAGAATTTGTGCCTTTTGTTCATGTAAAACAGCTTTTTCAGGTGTCAGAATAAGCGCCGCCTCCCACTTAGCTAGCGCCTCCTTGTATCTCCCATCCTTCACAACAAGCATTTAACTTGAAGTTGAAAGGTAGTTCACATTTAACAATATAGAAGAAGTTAATGCATTCCAAGATTTTTAAGCCCTTGTTTATGCTTTCAGTATGATTCAAAGTCCATTAAATTAGCCCATATCGGTAATTAGTTCATCTGGTGGTTGCCTTGGTTGTGACGTTGAGTTCGTCATAAGATCAATAGAATGTGGTGCACAAGGGAATCTGCGAACAACACATAAACAAGGTAACCTATGAGCTAATGCTACTGGATAGGATGAGTTCAGTCGTTCCAATGAGGCCGCTAGTTAATCAAGAACAAACTATAGTCAATCTGATCACTTCTGTTCAGATAGACCAAACTCAAGAAGGAAAAGTATCTTGGTGGGTGGTATACAAATCCAGTGTAGGGCATCCAATTTTGTTGTCGGCTTGTTGCATGTCACATAAGTTCACTATTTTTTTAACATTGTCTAAATTTGGCTCGTCTGACCTATCCGAATCAAACGGACCTAAAATCAATCCAAATCAGCGATTGGATGAATACGACATCGTGATGGAGTCCATCCAAGTACTAGTTGGCCTTACGACCAAACCTAAGGCTCAATCGACCAAACCTTATTCGTGAAGGAGTTCAACTTATTTAAAAGTTTACTTAGGTATTTTATTATCGCAAGATTAGGATAAGTTTCTAGAAGTTATCGTGCATCTATTTCGTGTTTATCTAGGATTGTCTGAAACTCTATATAAGGGAGTCTAGTTTATCTTTATTTTCATCAATCGAACATTCATCAATCGAACATTCATCAATCAAGTTTATTATTAATCAAGTTTATCGTTTTTATCGTTATTTTTATTAGTTTATTTAGTTAGTTTATCATAGTTTTAATGGTGGATTCCATTACTTTAACGCTTCCCCAACAATCTAGAGTCTCAAATGGACCCAAAATCAGTCGTTCCAATGAGTCAGACATTTCGAGTGAGACAAAAACAAACAATCTGAAATCTGACTCTATGAGTTCCAAAACCATCTTGAATGAACTTATTCTACACACTTCATCCTAATAAAAACACTATATTTTTGCCCAGATGATCATTTTCAGATACTTCAACAATTTACAATCAAGGAACCTGTATTTCTAATACAATTATGTAGAAACCAAATATGGGTAAAACACCAAAGTCCCCAATTCTAAGAATTAATTATCCCCACACATACAAATAAAGAAAAAAAGAGGTTTAGTTGAACTTAAAGGGTTTAGGGTTTAGGGAAAGAAGAAAAGGAATGAAGAGATTTACCTCAGCAAGTTTATTCCCTTGAGATAAGAAGGACTGTGAGAGATGAAAGTCGTCTGGTTCTGAATGAAGATTTGAGGAGGCAGAAGAAGAAGAAGAAGAAGAAGATGTTTCTAATTTTTCTTCATTTTGATCGAAAGGAAGATGAGGATAGAGAGAAGCTACTGGTAAAGGTCTCTTGGTGCCGGTCTTCTTCCATGATATCTTCATCGGTTTTGACTTTTCTGTTTTCTCCATGATTTCTCGCTCTTGTTGACACCGAATCCTGTGACAAGAATTTCAGCCTAGCGTTTGTTTTCGGGTCCGTTTGAAACGTGGGAAAATAACTTGGAAAATTGATTCTCACTGGAAAATAAATTACTCACTGTTTGGTTTTAACTAAGAAAATGGAAATGTCTCCCCATTACTTGTCGTAAGAAAATGAGGGAAAAAACGTAAGGGAGAAAGAGAATGGAGGCTGAGAAGAAGAATGAGAATGAAAAACTAAAACTTAATTTTGTTGTTTCAGTAAATAGGAGCATTTTCTAAAACGAAAATATGTACAAGTGAACCCAAAAATTGGTGGAAGTCATATTTTAAACTTAAATACAATTACACTTAAAAATTGACACTTTTTTTAAAAAAAAAACGGTGCTTATTACTTGTAATATTATGATTCAAAAAAAACATTTTTAATAGTATTAATACTCAACTAGAAGTTCATTAACGTTTATCAAGATTACTAGGATGTTTTTTTATTGGACTTATGGAAGAAGGGGAAATCAGGTAAGAGGTACATAGGAATAAAAAGAAAAAGGTAACAGGTATATAGGAATAAAAATAGGTCGACGCTTTGGTGAAACAAGAATATTTGAGGTCCAAAATTTTGAATAAAAATTGTGAGTTTTGTCAAATTTTGAGGAGAAACAAAACTTTTTTTCTTCTTGTCTAACTATTTCTTTACAAAAATTAGCATGTCACATAAGTAAACAAAATAACTTAAGATGTTTACATCGTACACAAAATTTATAGATCTTTATTTTGTCACGTTAAAATGAAAATCTCAATTGAGTTTCTTTTGAGTTTTGCATTGGAGATGCTCTTATGTCTCTGAGAGTTTCAGTTTCTAACCCCCACATCCAACTTAGGGGAACACCATAAGCATATATAACAACAATACAGCAGGGGAGGTAGTTCAGTTCAAATTCTGATTTTCAAATCTTCCTTAATCTTTAGTTGGTTCGATATTGCGACTTCCTTTTTGTTTACCAAAATTATTGACTCTTTCAATTGCAAACAACATCTCAAAAGATTGTAACTAAATTATTCGGTTAATAATGTTTAGGCCCTTAATTTGTTAACAACAAGCCATTTTGTTGTCTCTTTACATGTTTTCCAGTTTGTTTTGGTTTCCAAAACCATTTTTGTTCTAAAAAGTATTAATGTAATTTAGATGATTTTATAAAGAGTTAATTCCTATATGGCCCCCTACTTTGTGACCAGCTTCCTTTATGGCCCCCTTTTTTTCGTAAATTCAAATATGGCCCATATTTTCAAGTAAATGTCATTACTACCCATCCTTTAAATATTTTTTCAAAATAAAATTAAAAATAAAACATTAATTCCACCTCACTTATCTCTCTCCCCTTCACCTCTCTTTCCAACTCATCTCTCTCTCTCCAACTCACTCCTCTCTCTCTCCAACTCACCATCACCTTCTCCGACGAAGGTCGCCAGCCGGAAAATTTTCCGGCCGGCGACCTTAAAAAAAAAAATTTCTCTCATCTCTCTCTCTCTCTAAAAATTCAGGCGAAGGGGGTTTCCCTTCGCCGGAGTCGGTCTGTTCAAAGAACAGACCTTCAAAGGTAAACGCATCTCTGTTGAAGGTAGTAGGTAAACGCATCTGTTGATCTAGGGTTTTCCTTTTCTTCAACAGAGAATTCTCCTGTGAGGAAGAAAATGATGAAGTCACAGCCCATGATTCATTTGAACTATCTGAACTGAAAGAAACATCTATTACATCGTTTGGGCTTCCAGGAAGAATGGATGAAGATGAATACTTTTTGTTGTTGCTTTGGTTGTGGCAATGGAGGATTGAAACCCTTTTCAAGATGAGTTCATATCAATTATCAATTTCTCCCTGTAATAATTTGAAATCAAAATCAAGATCAATGGGTTTGTTTATCATGTTGATTATAAACTTGGGTAAGTCAAGAAATTGAAAACCTATGAATTAAATGACAAACCTTTCTGGTTTTAAGAACACCCATGAGTTGATTTCGATATTCGACTAGATTATCAGGTTCAACTTGATCGATTACATATAGCAGTATTGAAGTAGCTAATACTGATGGAAGATACTGTGAAACCCTTGAATCTGAAATTACAAATTCAAGTTTCATAAATTGATGATAAAGGAATCACCTCATAAAAAATGGACATTTTGGGTTTGATTTTGTTTACCTGAAAGAACTAAGAGAAGAAGATGTTCACATTTTTGGAGAAATCCCCAATGTAGATTGTTCTTCAACCCAAATCTTCTGATAATGTGATCAAAAAATGAAAATGGAGTTACTGGATTCATCCTCCATTGAAGTGTTGAAAGTACTAGAAGCTCCATTCTCTGAATCGTCTTAGCTTCAAATAGATATTTAGTTTCTTCCACCTAAAAGATGGAATTTTTTTTAACAAAGATCCAGATTTAAGCTAAGATTCTAAGAAAAATCCAAACTTTGAAAGTTGAAATTTAGGTTTACCTGTAAATCTAAGAGAAGGGGGACTTGGGTTTCTTCAACTTGGCTGCTAGAGAGAGACAAGCTACTGCAACAAGTTGAATCATCCATGGCTTCTCTCTCTGATAATGAAGATTAGAAAGGAATCTATCTAAGTAACTAACAGAGAGAGAAGCAGTAAGAGCAGAGAAAGAATAATGTGAAATGACTCTTAATATCCAATCAACAGCTTCTTTTCTAGCTGATTCAAGATATGGGTTTGATTCAAGATTAGTGATTCTGAAATGGGTTTCTTTCTCTTTGTGAAACAGAAAGAGAAGCTCTTCATCTTCCCAAAACAAATCTTGTTCTAATGACAAGCTAGGAATAAGAGTTGGGTTTGTTTGATTCTTAATGTTGTTAATCTCAGTGTTGTCATTTTAATTTAGTTCATCTTCTTCTTCTTCCCAACGTTCTTCTTCACAAAAGAGAGAGCAGAAGTTACTCTGTTCTTGGTGGTGTTTATGTGGATCAATTTCCCTATTCTTCCACTGAGAAAAGGTTTAAACTTCTGTTCATTACTTCATTATAATCAAGTGAAGAAGGAAGAACACTACCTCTCGGTTTTTAGAGAGAGAGAGATGAGAGGAATTTTTTTTTTTTTTTTTAAGGTCGCCGGCCGGAAATTTCCGACCGGCGACCTTCGTCGGAGAAGATGAGTTGGAGAGATAGGTGAGTTGGAAAGAAAGGTGAGGTGGAGAGAGATAAGTGGTGGGGAGGTAAGTGAGGTGGAATCAATGTTTTATTTTTAATTTTATTTTGAAAAAATATTTAAAGGATGGGTAGTAATGACATTTACTTGAAAATAGGGGGTCATATTTGAATTTACGAAAAAAAGGGGGTCATAAAGGAAGCTGGTCACAAAGTAGGGGGCCATATAGGAATTAACTCTTTTATAAATCAACCACCTTCTTTTTTCTTCTCCACGTCATCAAAATTTTCTACCTTTCCTTTCCTTCTTCATGGTTGCAGGCAGGAGGAGGTCGCAGATCGATAATCTTCAATCAAAATCTAGTTCGATACCTACTCAACATCAGGTGGCCAACATTTTGACCAAAGGTTTAGAACAAGAGTCCATGGGTATATAGACCAAAATTAATTTGATAATAGGTCTATAGACCATTCTTCTTAGATTATAGATTTTTGGTCCTTTTACAAGAAGGGTATAAAGTATGGCTAATTTATTGGGTAATACCAAATGTATCCCAAATCAAAAAACCCCGGGTTTTTTGAATTTACGAGGGTTTTAGGAAACTTTCCCAAAACCCGTGGGCGTGATTTGTGGGGGATCTTTATTCAGCCGAAACAGATTGGATACCAATCTTCATAAAGACACTTTCTCTCTCTAAACCTACTTCATTTGGGATTTCAATCGGTTTAATGTACCTTGATTTTAGGATAAATTTAGGAAAAAACGGTTAGATTCTCACGAAAATTTCTCTCTCTTCTATAATCTGTTTAGAAACAAAATCTAAACTTTCCCAAATCAATTTTCTCTCTCTTCTTTACAGATTTAATATGGAGATTTATTAGCCAAAAATATGGAGGTTTATTAGAAAAAAAAAGATAGAAACAAATCATAATTTCTCTCTCCTCTAAACAGATTTGGAAATCAAATTTTCTCTTTCCTATTATCTGAATCAATCTAGAATCAATTTAGCGTGATTTGGGGGTTAATATACAAAACATATATATCACTTTCTCTCACTTAACTTTCAGTTTTGGAAATAGTATATTTTTCTGGGAACATTAAAGCAGCATTTGTTTTCGTTTTTACTCATACATAAATACAAATCGAATACAAATTATGAAACAAATACGTAAATTATGTATTATTTATGACGAATAAACCATCATTAGTCAAGTATACAACGTAATTTATCAAATGTATTTGGGTCTTGTTCAGTAAATTACACATACTTTCTATTACATAACACATAATTTCTTTTACATTACACATCGTTTACATTCTGTTACCAAAAAATCGTTTACACTATATTGTCGAAGAGCATATGTAGTCTTGAGCAGGACAAACAACATTTACACTATATTGTCGAAGAGCATATCCAAATGATTTTGCACCACCAGGAAACAAATGACCAACTTCAGTAGCAAATTCCATAAGTAACAACAAAACTGCAAAAAGAAAACATATACATTTGTTAACAAAACAAACAATTTACTAGAAACGACATGTATAATGGAATAAATTATGCATACTGTTTGTTAAACTTCATAATGTGTTAGAAGACAAACATAACGTTAGTTCGAATCACAAGGTCACTGTTATGTGAAAAAATATGTATAATGTGCAATAAATTACATATAATTTTTGGAACATTTATTGTACTATAAACGGCAACTGTTTTGTGAAAAAAATACGCGTAAAGAACATGTACTTTATATCCAGAGAAAACAATGAATCTGAATATGCCGCAAATCTGAGTCCGTCAGTGAAGATGAATCTGATCTGAAAAAAACTTCAGTAATGATTAAACGAAAATCTTAAGATACATACCACGAAAATTGAAAGATATAGAACATACCTAGATTCAATAAAACATTAAATATGATATAAAGATCAAAGATTTCATTATTGATATTAAAATTTTAGAGAGAGAGAGAGAAGTTTAGACTTCCATTTCAGATCTATCAAAGATGGAAATATATATTATGAGAAAGATCTACAATTGAATCGTTTTTTCAGAAATAATACATAACAATTTGATACAGTTTAAAAAATTAATTATTAGATCTTAAAAATGAATCTAAATACAAAACAATAATATCAAATACATGAAAACAAAACGAAATCTTACAAATGAATGTTCTCATTATGATTTTAGCAAAAATAATTACCTTCAAGAATTGATCTTCGATAAGTTTAATGGAGATGAATGTAGAGTTCTGATGTTAATAGTGGTTAAACAACTAGGTTAATGTTCTTGAAAATGAGATATACTATATTACGGTTACATATTAGATTTGTTAATATTTCTTTCTTTATAATTCTGATTGGAGAGAGAAAGATGGAGACAATTAAGGAAATGATATATACATGATTATTTTGGCAAAAACGGTTACAAAATATATGGAAAGGTTATAATAGGTATTAATAAGGATTAAATATTATAGAGATTTGATATTTCTCTCGAGATGAATACAAATGGACTAGATCTCTTTTATGATGATTAATTTGGTTTTTAAATCCTTTTTAGGATTATAGAGGATTAAATCTCCTATTAGGACCCTATTTTTGGTCTATAGACTCAAAAATTATTAGAACAAGTGTCATTGCGAGTACTTATGTATGAGAGTTTCATTTTCTGACCACCGGTCCAACTTAAGCGAAGATCATAAGCATATTTAAATAAAGTATAGGAGAAAGTTGAATTCAAATTGGGATTCTCGAATCTTCCCTATTATTCAGTTGATTTTATGTTAACTTCTTCGCTTAACAAAATTATTGACTCTTTAAATAATAAACAATTAGTGTTGACAAAATAATGTAAAAAAATCCTAAATCCAATGGATGGTTTATTCTCTTAAAGTTGGCCATTATTTTGTGAAAAAAAAATTCGAGATGCAAAAATTTAAAGGAAAATTGTAGATTTCATCAAATTTTGTAAGGAACAATAAGAGAGAGAGAGAGATTGTGGTGGTGGTCGGAGGAAATGAAAAGAGCAAGAATCTAAAAAGAATTACTGCAACTCTTGTCTACTTGGAAAAGAAAATTGGTGGGGAGATTGGGGAAAACTGAAAATAAATTCTACCCAAAATTTTAAACCCGAAAAATTTCTTTGTTTCCCCAAAATTGTGGACTTAAAGTTCCACTACCAAATTAAGTCTTTTACAAGATTTTTCAATAATTATATTATTTTTCTTTTTTGTTGAAATCAATAATTATAGGGTTATTTCTCTAATGGCCCCCAATTTTGTGACCAGCTTCCCGCCTGGCCCCCTACTTTACGAGAAATACCCATATGGCTCCCTTTCCGTTATAACACCGTTACTCTCTCTCTTCCATTTCTTTTCTCTCTCCTCCAGCATGTTTTCTCTCTCTGCCACCTCGTTAAAACAAGCCACATCATCGTCTTCACCGACAGAGTCGCCGACCGGCTAAATTCCGGCCGGCGACTTTCAAACTTTTTTTTTCTCTCTCTTCTCTCTCTCTCAAAAAAAATATTTTTTTTTTAGATTCTCTCCTCTCTCTCTCTCTAAACTCCGGCGAAGGGGGTTTTCCTTCGTCGGAGTAGGTCAAAATCGACCTTGAACAGATCTGTTTGAGAGAGAGAGAAGATAGAGAAAAAAAAAAGTTTGAAGGTCGCCGACCGGAATTTGGCCGGTCGGCGACCCTGTCGGTGAAGACGATGATGTGGCTTGTTTTAACGAGGTGGCAGAGAGAGAAAAGAAAGTGAAGAGAGAGAGTAACGGTGTTATAACGGAAGGGGGCCATATGGGTATTTTTCGTAAAGTAGGGGGCTAGGCGGGAAGCTGGTCACAAAGTTGGGGGCCATTAGAGAAATAACCCATAATTATAATATGACAGTCTCTTCCAATATAGCTTTAAATATTTGATGATCCAGTCTTGTTGTCAATTAAATCAATTAGTTTTTCTTATCTCAAAGTTTGAATTCATTTGTATCAGGAGATTGATGATGCAAATATTAGATTAATCAATAGTCATGCATCACTTTTGCATTCCTTGACAACAAATAAAATAATATATGTTGTTGTCATCAAATTTCAGTATGAAAACTCACAAGATAAGTCTTCCATTACATCTTAATCAACACTATATTATTACATTAAAACACCTAATTAATGACAATAATATAGTTCATCTGCTTATTAAATCAACACTAAATTAGTGAAGTCAAATCCTTATTCATTGAATTAATTTGGTATTTAACTCTAACCTAAACCACAAAACTTGATCACCACCTTAACAATGGCTTTCAAGTCTGTTACTTTGTACTGCAATATGTTTCTACAACTTATCTTCATACACTTCTGTTGCTGGGTTGAATTAACATCATCAACTATGCTCGTCGGAACTAGACCGAATTGCCAAGCAAAATGTGGGAATGTTAGCATTCCCTATCCATTTGGTATAGGAGAGAATACAAACGAAATTGGGTGTTCGATTGCTGGAGTTGGGAACAGCTACAGTGTAAATTGCAATACAAGTTATGATCCTCCCAAGCCCATCCTTAGCCCTAACATTGAAATAATAAGCATATCAGACACTGAAATTCGCGTAAAACACTTCATGTCTTATGAATGTTATAATCCGTTAGGTGGGTTGGTGTTTGGTAAGAATTTTACCTACTTCAACTTGACTAGAACACCTTTTACATTTTCATATACCCAAAACAAGTTCTTAGTCGTGGGTTGCGACACCGTAGGGGGGATTATGATGTTTGATCAACAAGGTAAGAATTATACTAATGGTTGTGTGTCACTATGTTCCAATAAAGAAGATTTGAAGGAAGGGATTTGCAGTTCTGGCAGTGGATGTTGCAAAACAGACATCAGAAAGGGGATAAATGCATTTTTTATAAATTTGCGCAGCGTGTACAACTATACACATGTATCGTCTTTCGATCCTTGCGGATATGCTTTTGTGGCTGAAGATGATATATACTCTTTGTCAACTTCAGATCTTCTCCAAAGCAGCAATTTTACTAGTAGAGGAGAAGATATACCTTTGGTTTTGGACTGGGCAATAGGGAATAATAGCTGTGAAGAGGCTCGAAAAGACATTACTACTTATGCATGCCAATCACATAGTTTTTGTAACGAGACAGATAATAATCCTGGGTACCGTTGCATTTGTGATAAAGGTTACGAGGGTAATCCTTATCTTAGTCCTGGATGCCAAGGTACGTGCGCTATAATCATTTCATAAGCCAACTACAAACTTTGATTCCGAAAACATAAATCTTATAAACTACTTTACCTATCTATGAATCTTTATGTGAAAACTGAACAGATATAAATGAATGTGAGGATCCAAACGATAACCATTGTATTGGAGGTACCTGTACAAACACCAACGGGAGCTATACTTGTTCGTGTCCAAAGGGACGTTTTCTTGATGGTAAAGAATGCCTTTTCAAGAAAAAGAAGTTTCCAGCCAAAGAAGTCATACTAGGTAGTGTCCCCCACCCGGTACTTCATATATAAAAGATCGAGTTCACTAGACAATTTCGCTTTATGAATTGAAATAATTGTCGATGCAGGTGTTGGGTTACCACTCTTGTTTTTAATTATCGGAAGTTCTTTGTTATGCTCAAGTATGAGAAAAAGAAGATTAAACAAACGTAGAGAGCAACTCTTTCTGCAAAATGGGGGTTTGCTATTAAAAGAACAATTAACTTCAAATGGCGTGGCTGTAGATTCGGCTAAGATCTTTACTGGAAAAGAGCTTGAATTAGCAACCAACAATTATAGCAAGGATAGGATCCTCGGTGAAGGAGGTTATGGTACTGTGTACAAGGGTATTTTATCCGATAATCATATAGTTGCGATAAAAAAGTCCAAAGTAGTTGACCAGAGTCAAATTGAGCAATTCATAAATGAAGTTGTCATTCTAACACATATTAACCATCGTAACGTGGTGAAGCTCTTGGGATGTTGTCTAGAAACTAAAGTTCCCTTGCTTGTTTACGAATACATTTCAAATGGGACACTTTACCAACATATTCATTCCCAAGGTAAGGAACTGCCCCCAATTTCTTGGAGAAGTCGCTTGAGGGTTGCTATCGAAACTGCAGGGGCACTTGCATATTTACACTCTGCAGCATCTATACCGATTATTCATAGAGATATAAAGTCGTCAAATATATTGTTGGATGAAAATTACAATGCAAAAGTATCAGATTTTGGTGCATCCAGGTTGGTTCCATTGGAGAAAGAAGAATTTACCACGTTAGTTCGAGGAACTTTAGGATATTTGGACCCAGAGTACTTTAATTCTAGTCAATTGACAGAGAAAAGTGATGTCTATAGTTTTGGTGTAGTTCTTGTCGAGCTCTTAACGGGAGAAAAACCAATTTCTTTACAAAGATCTCAAGAACAAAGGAACCTTTCCACGTACTTCGTTTCATTATATGAAAGAAGTGGTTTGTTCCAAATTCTTGATGCTCGAGTGGTGAATGAGGCCAACCAGGATCAAGTCCTTGCAGTTGCGGAGCTTGCGAGGAGATGCCTATATTTAAAAGGTGAAGAGAGGCCTTCCATGAAAGATGTAGCAACACAACTAGAAACCCTAAGAAAGATTGATGCACATGCATTAATGGATCCTCAACCAAACTATGAAAAGAAAATGAAGTTACCGTCTGAGCCAACAGATCTCTATGGTGTCCCATTGATCTACTCTACAGTCCTAGACTCCGACGAATATAGCTTTGATCCAAATATGTTAAAATCTAACAAGTTCGGCCGCTGATTGTAGTATCCACATACTTTCGATGTTGTATGAGTGTTGAATTTGATATGCATAAAGGATGCTTATGACAATAACACCATTGTTTTCATTGTTACTTCACATATATATGGCTAGAGTATAGCACGTGCCTCCAATACGACGATTCATTCAATGTTTTATTTGATAGACACTGATGTGCAATTTCTGCAAAGGAACCCAATTATAGCAACCGAAAACTACTTAGATTCCTATATGAAAATTAACTACCATATATGTATCAAATTAAGAGTGTACATGAATTTTTACTCAACATATAAATTTTCTGTTTAAAGTGGGAAGTTAGAAAAAGAAATGGAAGTTCAATTATATTTTTAGTAAACCAAATGGAATAGAGATCGATTTCGATAGCCTGGAACATTACAAACATAAATGAAAAATTATGTCGAGGCACATGTTTAATACATTGTCCTTAAGACAAAATCGCCCATGCCTTTCTATTGGAATTACCATGTCGTTGGAGGATGTATGCATCTGGGATACAACAGTTGATCGGAAATAAGGTAGCATTCGTTAATTCTTATTTAGAAATTTTTGATAGTAATTACTCAGTTCTCGGAGTTTTAGAAAAATAACACAAAGAAGAAAAGAGAGAAGAAAGAAAATGATTTTTGTGGTGTGTTTAGATCGAAGTAGAGGACCTCTCTGTGTAGTGCTTATAGCCAAGCCAGACTGTCAGATGATGACACGTAGAAGTGGTTATAGATTGAAGGATCTTAATTTGAGTCTTTTTTCTTTTTGTTGAAAGATCTTAATTTGAGTGTTATTAAAAAAAAATGTGACTCTCATAGGCTACATATGGGTCACTTTAGTTCTCAAACTTTTGATTTGAATAAAACATCCTTATTTAATTGTAGACAAGGTCCAAGACCAAAACCAGAACAAGAACAAGAGTCTAATAGATCACCGAGAGGTAGACGAGACACGAGATAGAGAGAGATGAATAATTAATACTCTTGGTATTTCATGTAAAGTCAAATACAAGTATGTATAGGCATACATAAAGAAATCTAACTATGGTTATCCAAGATACAATATCAAAATTATACTTATTTATCTAAACTAGTCTTGATGACTAAGTCAACCGGGTACACGGGTGGCCAAGTCTAATCGAGTCGGGTGATGGATCTAGTTGGATCCTAATAATCCCCCTCAAGGTGGAACAGGAATAGAAGCAACACCCAACTTGCCAATAATCTTCTGAAATGGATCCGTAACCAGAGGCTTAATTTGTACAAATGTTTGATAGTTGATCGTCTGTCAGTGTGAAAGCTGGGAGCAATAACATAAGCTTTAATTTTCTCACGAACTAGGTGGTCCATCTCAATGTGTTTTTTCGTTCACGGAAGACATGATTATCGACAATGTGAAGTGTCACCTGATTATGGCAATGGATGGTCATCGATGAAGAATGGTCAAAACCTAAATCATGAAGTAGGTCTTTGAGCCACTTAAGCTCACAACCGAGCGTGGCGAGGCACAATATTCGACCTCGACAGAAGATTTGACAACCGTTGATTGCCTTTTAGATTTTCAAGAGAGCGGGTTGGATCTAAGCATTGTGAAGTAACCAGTGGTGGATCTTTGAGTGGGTGTGCAATCGACCCAGTTGGAGTCGTAACAACGAGTAATTTAAAGGGAACTAGCGACAGATAGGAAGGTTCTTTTTCCAAGGGAACCTTTGAGATACGGAGGCGTGTAATGAGCCTCATCGTGGTGGACATTGCTCGGAGTTTGCATGAATTGGCTTAAATTATTAACAGTGTAGGTTATGTTAGGACCAGTGACAATGAGATGGAGAAGACGATTGATGAGATGACGATAGACCGTTGGATCAGGTAATGTGTCACCATTGGAAGGGCTGAGACAGTTTTTGTTCCATAGGGAAAGGTGACGGTCCAGATGCAGTCAACCCGGAGTCTTTGATTATTTCAAGAGCAAATTTTCGTTAACAAAGAAAAATGTCTTCAGTAGTCCGGGAAACTTCAACAGCCATAAAATATTGAATGCGACCTAGGTCTTTAAGAGAGAAAGTGCGGTAAAAAAATGACTTAAGTTGAGAAATGGCGGAGTCATTATTCCCTGTAATTATTATATCATCCACGTAGACCAAAAACGTAGAGGGATGTAGAATTGGAGGTGAAAATGAAAAGGGAATAATCAGACATAGATTGTGAAACACCTTTGTTTATAAGGACAAAAGAAAATTTTGAAAATCATTGACGGGATGCTTGTTTGAGAGTATAAAGAGATTTATGTAAGTGATAAACATTTGACTCCCCCTTGGTGGAAAATCCGGGCTGAAGTTTCATGAAGACCTCTTCATGGAGGCCACCTTATACGAAGGCGTTATTTACGTCAAGTTGATGAAGGGACTGACCTTTAATTGTCACGACGGAAATGAGGACCCGAATTGTTACCAATTTTGCGACGGGAGCGAAGGTGTCATCATAGTCTAAGCGTTAAATAGAGTGTACCCTTTGGCAACAAGTCGAGCCTGGTATCGCTCGATGGAGCATCAAACTTAAATTTGATTCTATAAACCCATTTGCAACCAATGAGACATTTACTAGGTGACAAAGGAACAATAAACTAAGTGTTGTTTAATTTCAACGCCTTGATTTCTTTGGCCATACCCTCACGTCGGTGAGACGATTCCATGGCCTGAGAAAATGATATTGGATTGGTTATAGAGATAATCGAATAGAGGAAAACTTGATGAGCAGTTGAAAAGAAGTTAACCGAGAAATAATTTTCAAGAGGTCAAATTACTTTAGAAGAAGTGAAGCATACGAATCATACAAGTGAGCACGAGGACTAAGAGTCCATTGCGGACGAGTGGGCGAGGTAGTACCTGCAAAGACTGTGGTCGTGCCTGCAGAGGTGCCATCACGCGGGTCAAGGGGTAATAAAAGTCGTAAAGGAGAGAGAAGATAGGACACCCTCCTTTTGATCGGATAACAAAAGTCGTAGGTTGTTCAATGGACGATGGACTGATCGATCACAGAGGGAATAAGACGATAGTAGTAGTAGTAATAGTAGTAATAGTAGTAGCAGTGTCATAGACAACTAGATGATCACTCTCTTTGAGAGACAAAGTAGTGGGTTATGTTGTATATGATCGAATGCTTAGATGTCAGATGTTGTTGACCGTGATTCGATGCCCTCTATCACTCTTCGTCTAGTCATTTTATAACGTCTTCGGTCGACTGCTACTAGTTGATGAGCTGTCGTCTTTAATGGTGGTAATGCATGAGCTTTCACAATAAATACGGATATCGTAATCCCTTACCGGGTATATTCAGGATATTGCCATCTTGAATAACTGTAACGTCTCCTCAATAGATACACGGTGGGAGGTCCGCTGAGGAGGAGATGACTGACCTCTTTATCCAGGGTTGGATGCGTTTGCGTAGTTTAACATTCCTTCGGGGTGCCAGAAGGTAAATGGGCCAGGCCCATTAAACATTAATTCATGGGTTTGGTCACCGTGGATGTCATTAACTATGGATTTCTAGGGGCGCTCCTGCTGATGTATTTTGGCCCATACAAGAATTAATGGTGAGAATTAATGATGAGAATTGGCATCTGAGAGTTGGCAGCACATATAAAATACAGATTTATGAAGAATTAGCATCGGAGAATTGATGATGAAGAATTGTAGCGAACCACTAACGACATGATAAACTTTCTTTACGGCACACATAACACAGATTTTTACAGAGAAAATGTTAGTTCTCGCTCTGTAAAAATGTTCGAAGTCTGGCTCAGATCTGGTGAACCAGATCTCCGGCGAAGAGAAACCCCTTCGCCAGAATGTTTAGAGAGAGAGAGGAGAGATTTTATTTTCGTGTGTTAAAGGGCGCTGGCTGGTGACCTTCTGTTAGAGAAGTGATAGTTGAGGTGGAAAAGATGTGAGGTAGAGGTAAGGTGGATGTGAAGTGGGTGAGATGAGGTGGCTTAATGTTCTTAATTAATTTTATTATGAAAATATATCTATAAGAAGGGTAGTTATGGCATCTTTATTAAAGTTAACTAACCGAGTTAAAAAAATAGGGTCAAATTTGAATTTATAAAAATTAAGGGGGCAAAAAAAGAAGTTGGTCACAACATAGGGGGCCAAAAAGAAAATGACTCTTGAAATTGTAATTGAACGAAAAATTAAAAAAATTAGAGAGAAATGATTAATTGAACTTACCATTTAAAAAGGGGCCTCCCTCATTGGATGTTCGCGGCGAGGGGGTAATGCTAAATTCCCCTTAATTTGTTGGCCTTCCTACTATTTTCTCTAACAAACCAACAGTCTACAAATGTACGAAACAAAAATTTCAATATAAAATTGGTGTTGTTAGGATTTTTGTTCGTATGTCGCCAACAACTGCTTAGCTAGTTAATTGTGCATATGCTTAAAAATTCAGAAGTCAAAATTTTAATTCGCGGTGGAGATGGAATGTATCCATGCCATATTGAATGTAACGACTCTTAGAGTTTATTTAAAAGAGGCCGCGGCTTTGGGGAATAAAGAAAAATTTCTGGGAATCCATGTTTCTTTGTGAAATCTCTAGGGAATATTTTTCTATGGGGAACAAATTTTTTTTTTATAACTTACACCTCTTTTTTCTTTCCCTCTTCTTTCTTCTTCTCCGGAGAAAAACTTATTCATCTCATCTTTTTTCCTTCTCTATCACTTCTCTTACTTATCTTCCCCAAATCTCAAACACATACTAACCTTATTTCTCTAAAATCAACAACAAAGTTAGAGAGATAAAGAGGAAAAAAATATTCTAAACCCTAGAAATCATCAAAATATTTTGAAGTTCTTAATACATCTTCAATGGGATGTCCAAAGCAAGTTTCTTCCTCCATTAATCCTCCCCAAGATAAACACATTATAAACCTTAAAAATCAATTAATTTTGAAACCCTAAAACATATTCACTTCTAAACATATTAGGTTGTTCTCCCATGTTTTTAGGGTCTAGTGATTAGAAGAAAACAAAGCTTTGAAAAATAAGATGAAGAAAAGAAAAAACTTGGAAAGAGTTAAGGGTTTAGAACCCTAGAAAGACTTTGCTTAAATTTATAAAATTTCTTTCTAAATTTGTTTATGGGATCTTCTAAAAAATTTAGTTTTGTTTAACTCTAAAACTGGGAGCCCTATAACAACAAATAGATATAAAAAAAGTTAATCTCGGTTGACCAATTTTGTAGAGAATTTTTATTCTTTAGAGATTTTTTTTTTTCTCTAAAGCCACAGCCTTGAAAAAAATCAACTCTTTGGCTGAGTCCTCCAACAAACTGCTTGCATTCTTAGACCTCTCTCTCTATATTTTACTTTTTTTTTTTGTTACGGATTAGACCTCTCTCTTATCCATTTGATTTGAAAAATGTATTCACTGTCATTATTGATAGTTTGAGACTGACTTCTTAACTAATCATAGACAAGGTTGAAATTTTTAAGAGATTGTATATAATATTATAATGGAATAACAATGGTAAGTTATTTTACAAAATCCAACTCAGGCTCAATCATTCAAAAACTTATTTTACATACACGAAGAAATATTGAAGGCCATCTTTATCTCTAAATGGTGGATGTGATGTACATTGACTATAATATATTTATTTAAGTTGAATGCTATTGTTTCGGAGTGAGCCTCGTTTTTTTTAAGTAACACAATTATTTTCCAGCAAATGTTGAGGAAATAATGGTGCCAAGAAAGCACCAACGAGCTAGCTCAATGCGCGCATCCGGCTAAGAAGATAACAAAGACCACATAGTCGAGTTACCTAAAGAGTAAATTTCTCTGTGTCTTTTGAGTAGGATGCACAGGCTCTATTTATAATCATAGTTGGATTATTACAATATATCTTGAATATTCTATCTAAATAAATAATGTTTACAATATATGATAATATATGATGCAATCAAAACCAAATAATATGAATAGGGAAATATGATATCCACATTTGAATTTGAAATTTAAATATTTGCTGAAATCCTGAGAGAGATTTCTATATCTTTATCGTCCCCCCTCAAGCTGAACATCTGGATCACATAGTGAAAGTTTGGAACATAAAAACCGATGACGAGCTTTGACTAATCCTTTGGTGAAGACATCAGCAATTTGTTCTTGTGTTGGGATATATCGAACTTGTAATGAACCACGAGCAACCCTTTCTCGGACAAAATGGTAGTCTAAGTCTATATGTTTGCTTCGAGAATGAAGAATAGGATTATGGGCCATATATGTTGCACTGATGTTGTCACAATACACAGTTGGAGGTGTCTTAAGAAAAATGCCAACATCTTTGAGCAAGTGTTGGATCCATGCTATCTCTGCTGTAGTGTAGGCCATAGCCCTATATTCAGCTTCTGTACTGCTCCCAGAAACAGTTGGTTGTTTCTTGGATGACCAAGCAATAAGATGATTACCAAGATAAACACAGGTACCTAAGATTGATCGGCGTGAATCTGGGTCACCGGCCCAATCAGCATCTGAATAGGCCGTAACTATTGAGTGGACACCCCAAACTCGGTAACCTGACTTAGATGAATAAAATAATCCACGTCCAAGAGTGCCTTTGAGATATCGTAAAATACGTTTGACTGCACTAAAATGGACATTGGTCGGGCTATGCATAAACTGACAAACCTGATTTACTGAATAAGTTATATCCGGTCTTGTAAGAGATAAATATTGTAGAGCACCAACAAGTGATCGATAAAGGGTAGCATCTTGAAACAAAGTACTGTCAGTTTGAGACATTTTCTTACCACATGAAGAAGGAGTAGAAATTGGTTTGGAATTGACTAAGTCAATTTTGGATAACAAATCCAAAGTATAGCGAGATTGAGTAATAAATAAAACAGAAGCAGTCCTTTTTAATTCCATTCCCAAAAAATTATGAACCTCACCCAAATCATTCATTGCAAACTGAGAATTAAGTTTTGAAATAAACCCTGATATAAGTGAGGGGTTTGAACCTGTAATGAGGATATCATCGACATATAATAATAAAATAGTAATTGAAGATGAGGAGCTATGAAGAAACAATGAAGTGAGACATAGAACTGATAAACCCCAATTCTTGAAGATAAGTAGTGAAGCGTGTAAACCATGCTCGGGGTGCCTGTTTAAGAACATAAATAGCTTTATTTAATCGACAAACATGATCTGGGTAATTTGGATTTACAAATCTAGTCGGTTGATGCATAAAAACTTATGTGTCAAGGTATCTGTGTAAGAAGCGTTTTTAACATCTAATTGTCGGATTTGCCAACTGGATGAAACTGCAACACTTAAGATAAGCCAAATTGTAACTGGTTTAACAATTGCTGAAAAAGTCTCATCATAATCAATTCCATGTTGTTGTCAATAACCTTTTGCTACCAAACGGGCTTTGAAACGATCTTCTGTGCCGTCACTTTTGGTTTTAATCCGAAAGACCCATTTACATCCAACAAGGTTCGTGTGAGGTTGAAAAGAAACTAATGACCAGGTTCGATTCTTAATCAAAGAATTAAACTCATCTGCCATTGCCTCACACCATCGTAAGTCTTTCTTTGCCTCTGTATAAGATGATGGTTCCTTGGTAAAGAAGGAACAATAGAAAGAAAAGAATGTGAGATTTTATACTTGGTGGCCAGCAGTGATTGTATTACCTTCGGTTTTGTAATTCCTTGTTTTGAACGTGTGATCATTTGATGTGTTCGAACCGGCGCTGGTGGAGCAGTATCGTTCACGGGAAAAACAAATGGAGTCTCATCAATGTTCTGGCCATCTTGGACAACAAGTGGATTCATAGAGAGTCCATCATTAGAGGGAAGATCTTGGATAAGTCACTAGGACTCAAAATTAGCAAAGAAGTGTCCAATCTGGATTAGAGGGAAAATGTGGACTAGATTCGGTTGTGTAAGAGAGAGATGGTGATGGTTGTGGTGAAGGTAAAGGGGGAGGAATATCAAGAAAAACCCATTGAGGTGCTTCATTAACGGTAACCTCTCGAGTAACATCATGCAAGGAAGGTAATGCATAAGGAAACAATGTTTCATCAAATAGAACATCTGTTGAGATATAAAGTTTCATGGTTGTGGGGCTTAAACACTTACACCCTTTATGATTGTCACTATAACCTGTAAAGACACAAGGTTTACTTTTAAATTCTAATTTATTATTTCGATAAGGTGTAAGAAGTGGGTAACACCTACAACCAAAAACTTTAAGAAAATTGTAATTTGGATGTTGGTTGAATAAGAGGAAAAAAGGAGATTGATTTTGCAAAACCGGAGTTGGCAAACGATTCATCAGATTAACGGTGCGAAAAGTATCAGGCCAAAAAGGCTTTGGAAGATGACTTTGATGTAGAAGTGCAAGACCCGTTTCGACTGTGTGACGAATTAACCTTTCCAGCATCCCATTTTATTGGGGAGTATGGGGACAAGAAAATTGGTGAAGAGAAATTCTTTTAATAAAGTCGAAGAAAATTCGCCACCGCCATCACTTTGTAAAATTTGTATTTTGGAATTAAACCGGTTTTCAACTAGGTTCTTAAAATCCTTAAACATTTTACAAAATCAGATTTTTCTTTGAGAAAATACAACCAAGTGTAGCGAGTAGACTCATCAAGAAATAGTAAAAAATACCTAAATCCTTGAGAGAATGTTACTGGAGAGGGTCCCCATAAATCTGTGTGAATTACAGAAATGGGTGTTTCAGAATGATTAGTTGATAAAGTGTAAGGGAGATGATGGTGTTTGGAAAGAACACAAGATTCACACATATGAGATGGTGATAAATTCTTAATATGAGTAAGCATTTTATTTGAAATTTTTTTATTAAAAGTACGGGAGTGTGGATGTCCTAGGCGCATATGCCACGCATTATTTTTAGTACTATTTCCTAGGAAATAAAAATTTAATGATTGGAGACTCTTAGAGAAATCCCTCAGTGCCTTGCCCGAACATTGGTAAAGTGCCCCTTTGTTAAGACCTTGAAGGACCCGCTTCCCCGTATGTCGATCCTGTACAAAAAATATATCACGATAAAAAACAACGAAACAATCTAGATCTTTTGTTAGTTGAGAAACCGAAAGTAAATTTTTTTTTAGAGAGAAGGCACATGAAATACATTCTTCAAAGTAATAGAAGAAGTAGGGGAACCAAGTTTGATATTACCAACATTCTTAACAGAAAGTAAATCACCATTACCAATTGCAACATGATCACCTCCGTAGTACGGTCCTCGAGTTGTCATATTAGTTGCGTCATTGGTCATATGATTCGATGCTTTCGAATCGGCATAGTAATTAGTATCAACAAGCATATCTTGAGGTTGGTAGGCAACGAAGCTTTGAGGGACATCATTGGGTTGGTATGCATAATCATCTTTGATGATAACATTGTAAAGCCGAATGACCATTACGACCACAAATTTGACAAACAATAGACCAATTTTCTGATTGGGAAGGATTCCCAAGTGTGGAAGAAGAAGAAGAACCACGATTATGAGAATAAGATCCCCATTGATTATTAGATCGAGCTCGGCCTCGACCTCTTGCATTTGATCGATCACCACGAACACCTCCTCGTAGTTGGTAATTACCTCGATGGTGAGTGGGCTCGAAAGATTGAGAAGATGTTGTTGTTTTTGCAACTAAGGCTGTTGAAGATGATAATGAGTGTTGATGAGTTATCTTCATCTCTTGAGTATACAATAGGGGTTGAAGTTGAATAAATGTAGGCAGATTTTCGGGAGTTTCAATCGCGGTAACAAAGGCAGCATAATCCGATCCTAACCCACGTAATGTATGGACAACCAACTCAATGTCAAGTATAGGTGCACGAGAGGCAGAAATTGCATCTGAAATTTCTGTAATTTTGCCGATGTACTCGGCCATAGTGAGTGAGTTCTTTTGGATAGTTTGTAGATGAAACATAAGTTGTGACTTACGAGCACTGTTTTGAGCAGAAAATGTGTCTTCAAGGGAACGAAAAAGTTCTTTTGATGTTTGGAAATCAGGGGTTTGACAAAGAATTGAAGGTGTGAGGATGGTATTTGGCCACGAAATAACCGTTTGATCAATCTGTGTCCAATGGAGGAACGCCAGATTAGTAATAGGTAGGTTAGTTTCAGGGTCATAATGGTGGAAGGGGGAGAGATAGAATTAGGTTCAACATGGCTATAGAGTTTTTGTGGTTTCATAATAGGGATGACTTGTTTCTTCCAAGTTAGATAATTATTGTGGTCTAACTTGATGAAAACAAGTGGGACAAGGTTTGTTAGGGTGGGATAAGTGAGGTTGATGTTTAAAGAAGTTGTAGAAGATGAAGAATTAGTAGGAGCCATTAGAGAGGCCAAGTATAAAGAAGACAGAGAAAAAAGAAAACCTCAGCTCAAGATTTCATGAAAGAGTAAATTTCTCTGTGTCCTTTGAATAGGATGCACAGGCTCTATTTATAATCAAAGTTGGATTATTACAATATATCCTGAATATTTTATCTAAATAAATAATATTTACAATATATGATAATATATGCAATCGAAACCAAATAATATGAATAGAGAAATATGATATCCACATTTGAATTTGAAATTCAAATATTTGCTCAAATCCTGAGAGAGATTTCTATATCTTTATCAGTTACCTTGTTCGTAGTTATGTTAACGAGAGTGGCGACAACTGGACCTGATGTAGAGACTTTGGCTAGTATCAAGGAAGAAACTAGTATCAAGGAAGAAATCGATGTAGCTAAAAAGCCTAAAATTGAGAAAAAGATGTAAGAGTGTTGAAACCAAATGTGAAACTGGAATCCATCAAGAACCATAGCTTCGCCATGAACTTTCCACTTTTAAAGTCGAATTCCATTGTTTAGATCATCGAAACAATATTTTGACTATCATTTCTATTTTTTAATAGTTTCTTATTATTTTTTTGAGATTCTGCAATTTCATTTATTTGGAAGTTCCTTAGTTTGGAAGTTGCTTAGACTATGTCATTGAATTCCGTAAAAAAACTAAACAGTTTCTCAATCTTTGAAAATTTATTAAGTATTTCGACATTTAGCCGACGTTCTTGTGAATTGATAACAGCTTTATGTTAATAATCAACAAAGTTGATTATAGTCGATTGAGAGAGAAAGAGAGATGGAACTGAGAGGGAGATGTAGCCGAGAGATAGAGATGAGTTTGAGAGAGTAAATCTCACGGATTTTCTATTCAATCTTTGAAGTAAATATAGGTTATAAAGGTGGTTATCGCCAACAACTGGTAGCGTAGTTGGTCAGTGCACACACTCTGCAATGCAGAGGTCCTAAGTTCGATCTCATAAAAGTGCAAACCCAGGAATATTGAACTTAGGTATAAAAAAGAAAAAAACAATCGCCGCCTGGAGATTGTTGACGACTGTTCGTCCTTCGCCGGGGATGGAAGACGAAGAAGGAAAGAATAACAAGAAATATTTTTTTTTGTTATGATCGCCGGGCAACGACAACCTAACGGCGTCAGTTATGCCGTTAGGTCAAACATTAATTAAGACATTGCCTAATTGCCTTAAGCAAATTTGCTTTTAACAAGTTTGGGCATTGCCTGTAAAAACCTCCCATATCGATATAGGCAATGGGAGGAAGCTGAATTCAAATATGTTTTTTTTGTTTATATAGAGAGCTGACCTTCTCTAATCTTTAGTTGATTTGATATTGCAATTTTCTTATATGCTTACCAAAATGGTTGACTCTTTCAATTGTAAACAAAATCTCAAAAGATTGGAACTCAAATTTATCTGTTTAAGTTAGTTTTGGCTCTCAGTTTCTGACCAACAAACCATTTTGTCCCCTATAATTTTTCCGCAGTTCGTTTGGCTTTCAAAACCAATTTTTTGTTTTTATTTTTCTTCAAAAATACCCTTTTGGTGTTAGTGTAATTTAGACTATTTAAGATGAATTTACATTTTTCTCACCACCACATCATCAAACCTTCAAGGTTTCCGGTAGGAAGCCGTCGACCGCAACATTGAACGAAAATCATTCTATACCTACTCAACATCAAGTGGCCAATATTTCGACCAAAAGGTTTGAACGAGTCTCATTGCAAATACTTATGTTTGAGAGTTTCATTTTCTGACCCCAGGACCACCCAAGGGAAGATCATAAGCATATATATCAACATTATATTTCTTTTGCATAAATATATCAACATTATATTAATATAGGCATCCAAGAAGTTGATAGCAAATTTGGGTTTTCAACTCTCCCAAATCTTCAATTGATTTGATATTATAGTTAACTTTTATGCTACCAAAATGATTAACTCATTAAATTGTAAACAGAATCTGAGAAGATTGTAACTTAAATTTATAAGATTAATTTTGTTATGGTCCCCAATTTGTGACCACCCCGCATTTTAGGCCTTAAATGTGTCGACAGTTCATTTTGGTCACTAACACCAATTTTATTTTTATTTTTTTTCTAAAAAATACCCTTGTGGTTGCAGTTTAGATGATTATACAAAATAAGTCCACCTCACTCATTTTTCTCTCATCCACAACATCAAACCTTACATGTCACATATTTTCTCCATGGTCGTCAAGAAACAACCTTCTCCAACCGACAGGGGGTCACCGACAGACAACCTTTTCAACGACTTTCAATCCTTTTTTACCCCACCACTAACCCTAATTTTTTAATAATTTGTTCTTCCTCTACTTTCTTTTTCTTCTCTTATCTCTGTGCGGCGAAGGGGATGAGCCCCATCGCCACATAAGAGAGAGAGAGAGAGAGAGAGAGAGAGAGAGAGAGAGAGAGAGAGAATAGAAGAAGAGCGAGATAAGAGAGGGAAAAGAAGAAAAAAATATTGGGATTGATGGTGGTGACGTGAAGAAGAAGAAATCATTATTGTAAAGGGTTGAAGGTCGCTGGCGAAGGTTAGCGGTCGACGACCTTCTACTGGAGACGAAGGGTAAAAAAGTGGAGAGTGGAAGAGATGAAGTGGAGGATAGATGGGATGAAGTGGAGAGAACAGGATATGCGTTAGATACTAATATTTTGTAATATTTTTTGGAGATTAATTTCATTTTGACCTGAAAGGTATTTTCAAAAAGTTAAAAAAATGATCATGGTGGTCAAATCGAACTGCCGAACACTTATGAGGTCAACACGGGCAGTTGGTCACAAATTAGGGACTACAACAGAATTAATTACTCAAATTTATATACAGGGACCTCATTCAATTGAGGTCATTGGAGAAAATTTATCTTCTTAGAAAGAAACTTGAGCCGGCTACAATCCAAAGCCTGAGCCAAATGAATTTGGTTTAGCTTTCAACTTGAACATGCTTGAATCAGACAAACAGAACCAATAGGATTGTATGTTCACCGTTTATATTTAATGAACGGTTTAAAGTTGGTTGTCGTTTTGAGAAATAATTTTTTTTTTTTTCAGAATGCAAAATTTAAAGAAAATTTGTGAATTTCATTAAATTTTTAAAAGCAACAAAACTTGTTTTTCTTCCTCATCTCCCACCACCCCTTTCCGTCACCAGGGCAGCTCTAGTGGCAACCAAACAAAACCTCGCTTCGGGTCTTAGGGCCTATCAGGATGACTATAAGAAAAAGAATTTGGGGGGGGGGGGGGGGGTAGGGGTGTACTCGAGTCGAGCCGAGCCGAGTAGTAAGATGTTCAAGCTCGGTTCGTGTATTTGACTGTCGAGCTCGAGCTCGTTCGAGTAATTGTCCACTTGTTCAAGCTCGGTTCGTATAAGTTTGAAATAGCTCGAACTCGAGCTCGCATCATTTTAAGCTCGTTTATCAAAATACTTCAAATTAAAACTTTCTAAACCATCAAAATACTTCAATGATCATTTGTCACATACAATAATAATGATTAATGATTCATATTCCGATAATTTTTTAATGGTTGATATTTAATGTACAAGTTTCAATACGTAATTATGTACTATACTATTATAAGAGTATGTTAAACCAGTTGTTCACGAGTAGCTCGTGATACACTAAAGAATGTTCAAGATCGGTATAAACGAGCTTGATTTTGAGCTCGTGTTAAGCTCGGGCTCGTTAATATTCGAGTCGAGCACGAGCAATAGTCTAGCCGAGCTCGAGCAGCTTGTTAAGAGCTCGGCTCGTGTACACCCCTGGGGGGGTGGGGGGGGGGGGGGGGGGGGGGGGTGGGTTGAAAAATTACTAGAACCAATATTTATTGTACTTTTGCTCAATTGGTAGAGAACATGGTGCTGAGTCCAAACAACCCAAGTTCACTCTCAAATAAAAGTTTTTTTGTCCTATTAAATTGCATTTATTCTTATTTAGTTAATGTAGTTGACATTTCTACCACAACCACTATACCTCCACCACAACCACTATACCTCCACCACCACCACATTGATAAACCTCAACCACCACAATTACTAAACCTCCACTACAGTCACCATCAAACCACACAAAAAAAGACCGAAGTTATTTGTTTTCTTTTATGAAATCATTTTCTAGTGTATGTTTTTTTTTTCTTGTTTACAAAAGAAGGAAACTGAACAAGCTAATGACTCGTCGAGTTCTGGACTCGTTGAACCATCTAATCGAGTTTTCGACTAAAGATTCCCCGAATCCTAGCCAATTTTGAGTAACTCAATCAAATCGTTCGATTCAGATTGCATAGTTATGAATACATGTTTCATGTTTAAACCTCACGTTATGTGTAAAGAAACTGAAGAGAGTTCTGAAATACAATTTTTTTTCTTGCAAAACGTGCATGTGCCACATTCTTAAATCTTGCTTCGCTCTTCCGAAATCTCAGGGCGGGTCTTGTTAGCCACCACCATCATTTCTCTCCTCTTCCTCTCTCTCTCTCTCTTCTTCCTTCCTTTCTCTCTCTCTCCTCCTCCCTCAAGAGAGAGAGAGACTGGTGGTGGTGAGAGGAATAGAACGAGAGAGAAAAAAATTAAAAATTAAAAATGGTCCTTGGCAATGGGAGTTTGCCACTTGCCAGTAGTGGGGAGATCGAAGAAAACTTAAAAAGATTTCTTAATTTGTTTCTCCAAAGTTGTGATCTTAAAATTCTATTACACAAAATTATATCTTTTACAAGATTTTTCAATGTTATGACGATCTCTTTCAATATAGGTTTAAATATGTGATGATCTAGTCTTGTGTTCAATTAAATCAATTAGCTTTTCGAATCTGACAGTTTTAAATTCATTTGGCTCAGGAGATTGATGATGCAAACGTTGAATTATTCTTTCAACAAAAAAAATGTTGAATTAATCAATTGTCATGCATCATCTTTGTATTCCTTGACAACAAATAAATAATATATATTGTTGTCACCATGTACAATTCGAGCGAGAAAAATCACAAGATAAGTCTTCCATTAAATCTTAATCAACACTAAATTAATTCATTAAAACAGCTAATGACAATATAATATAGTTCATCTGCTTATTGATAAATTAGACGGCCAACTCTATCAAAAAACATAAGAAAATAATTAGACTAATTCTAATTAGTGAAGTCAAATTCTCCTTCATTTTAGTATTTAATCAAACCTAAACCACAAAACTTGATCACCACCTTAACAATGGCACTCCAGTCTGCTACTTTGTACTACAATATGTTTCTACAACTTATCTTAATACACCTTATCTCTTGCTGGCTTGCTTTAGCATCATCAACTACGCTCGTCGGAAGTAAACCGAATTGCCAAGCCAAATGTGGGAATGTTAGCATTCCTTATCCATTTGGTATAGAAGTGAATACAAATGAAGCTGATTGTTCGATCCCTGGAGTTGGGTACGGCTACAAAATAAACTGCAATACAAGTTATGATCCTCCCAAGGCCATTCTTGGCGATAACATTGAAATAATAAGCATATCGGACACCGAAATTCGCGTAAAACAATTTATGTCTTATAAATGTAATAATCCATCAGCTGGGTTGGTGCCGGGTACAAATTTTACCTACTCAACCTTGGCTAGAACACCTTTTACGATTTCATACACCGAAAACAAGTTCTTTGTAGTGGGTTGCAACACCCTAGGGATGATGATTATTTTTGATCAACAACGTAAGAATTATACTATTACTTGTGTGTCAGAATGTTCCAATAAGGAAGATTTGAAGGAAGGGTCTTGCAGTTCTAGCAGCGGATGTTGCAAAGCAGAAATCAGAAAGGGGATAAATGCATTTGCTATGACTGTGGGCAGCTTGACCAACCATGCAAATGTATCGTCTTTTGCTCCTTGCGAATATGCTTTCATGGTTGAAGAAGATCAATACTCTTTTTCAACTACAGATCTTCTCCTAACCAGCAATTTTACTACTAGAGGGGAAGAAATACCTTTCGTTTTGGACTGGGCAATAGGGAATAAGAGTTGTGGAGAAGTTCCACAAGATATATGCCAATCACATAGTTTCTGTAACAATACAGATAATAATCTTGGGTACCGTTGCATTTGTGATACAGGTTACGAGGGTAATCCTTATCTTAGTCCTGGATGCCAAGGTACGTGCGCTATAATCATTTCATCCATCAACTATGAACTTTGATTCAGAAAACATAAATTTTATAAATTGCTTTATGCCTTTACCTATCTATAATCTATGAATCTTTATGTAAAAACTTGACAGATATAAATGAATGTGAGGATCGAAACGTTAATCATTGTATTGGAGGTAAATGTACAAACACCAACGGAAACTATACTTGCTCTTGTCCAAAGGGACGTTTTCTTGATGGTAAAGAATGCAAGAGAAAGAAGTTTCCTCTCAAAGAGGTCACACTAGGTAATATTTACCCGCCGATAGTTCATATATAACGGAGTCCACTAGACAATTTTCGCTTTATTAATTGAAATAATATTGTCGATGCAGGTATTGGATTACCAGTCTTGATTTTAATTATTGGGAGTTATTTCTTATGCTCTAGCATGAGAACAAGAAGACAGAACAAACACAACTTTCTGCAAAATGGTGGTTTGCTATTAAAACAACAATTAACTTCAAATGGCGTGGCTGTAGATTCTGCTAAGATTTTTACTGGAAAAGAGCTTGAATTAGCGACCGACAATTATAGCAAGGATAGAATCCTCGGAGAAGGAGGTTATGGTACTGTGTACAAGGGTATTTTATCTGATAATCATATCGTTGCGATAAAAAAGTCCAAGGTAGTTGACCAAAGTCAAATTGAGCAATTCATAAATGAAGTTGTCATTCTAACACATATCAACCATCGTAACGTGGTGAAACTCTTGGGATGTTGTCTAGAAACTAAAGTTCCTTTGCTTGTTTATGAATACATTTCGAATGGGACACTCTGTCAGCATATTCATTCCCAAGGTAAGGAAATGCCCTCAATTTCTTGGAAAAGTCGTTTGAGGGTTGCTACCGAAACTGCAGGAGCACTTGCATATTTACACTCTGCAGCGTCTATACCGATTATTCATAGAGATATAAAGTTGTCAAATATATTATTGGATGAAAATTACAACGCGAAAGTATCAGATTTTGGTGCGTCTAGGTTGGTTCCACTGGAGAAAGAACCATTTACCACGTTAGTGCGAGGAACTTTAGGATATTTGGACCCTGAGTACTTTAATTCTAGTCAATTGACAGAGAAAAGTGATGTTTATAGTTTCGGTGTAGTTCTTGTCGAACTTTTAACAGGAGAAAAACCAATTTCTCTAGAAAGATCTCAAGAACAAAGGAACCTTTCCACATACTTCATTTCATTATTTGAAAACAATAGTTTGTCCCAAATTCTCGATGCTCGGGTGGTGAATGAGGTCAACAAGGATCAAGTCCTTGCAGTTGCAGAGCTTGCAAGGAGATGCTTGTACTTAAAGGGTGAAGAAAGGCCCTCCATGAAAGACGTAGCAATACAACTAGAAACCCTAAGAAAGATGGATGCACATGCATCGGATCGTCAACCAAACTATGAAAAGAAAACAAAGTTACCGTCTGAGCCAACCGATCTCTATGGTGTCCCATTGATCTACTCCACAGTCCTAGACTCCGAAGAATATAGTATTGATCCAAATATGTTTTTAGAAACTAATAACTTCGGCCACTGATATATAGTACTATCCACATATTTTTATTGTTGTGTGAGTGTTGAATTGTTATATTGAGTATTGTATTATTTGCATCTCAAGTTTGATGTGTGTAAATGATGTTTATAATAATAACATCATCTTCTTTTTATTGTTTTGTAAAAATATATGTAAAAGTTTAAATTATAGCATCAGATGCAATGTTTAAACTCCATAGATCCATGGGGCCGGGTTCTAAGAAGTAATCCCATGAACTCAGGTTATGTACTACTGTAGAGAAGTTGGATGTAGTTGTATAAGTAGTTGTGGTTGTATTAGTAGTGAGAAATTTGTGTTTCTTTTGCTCTATTTCTGCATCATAATATAGATACATGAAGACGAAGAAGAAGAAGCTGATGGTTGTGGTGGAAGAGGGAGAGGAAAGAGAGGAAAAGAAAGAAGTTATTATTATTATTATTGGAGGTCGTCGGTAAATGATCCGCCAATCTTCTGGCAGCAACTCATTTCTTTTGAGGATGAAAGAGAAAGGAACCTTTTGAAATGTAAGATGAAAAATAAAAGAAAATATTAATTATTAAGCTTGATAAACAAAATAATGGTTTGGGGGGCTAAATTGGAAAGAAAAACATAGATCGAACGAAATGGAGTATTAATATTGGGGGCTAAATTGGAAATGAAAAATATATAAGGAGGCCTAATTTTTCTCTCGGTCACAAATTAAGGGCCAAATTAGAATTAACCCTTTTAAAGAGGCATTTATAAAGGCACTCTCTATAATACTCCGTTGAAGAACTCACGTGCACAATAGGAGACAATCGTCTCAGGACATGTGCTAATTGAACACCTTTTTATTTCTCAAATTGTTTTATTTTATTCATATAAGTTTGAATTGATCATATTTTATTCACTCACTCAATTATCATCCTTATTGCTAATGTAAAGATCTCAGATTTAGTATTTTCTCTCTCTAATCAATAAGATTAATACTTCTTGAGAACAAAATTTTCATGTGAGAAAAAGAAAATGAGTCTTGGGAAGTATAGTAAGAAGTCAATATCTTCTTATTCTTCTTCAACAAAACTTGTCATTTCATTTGTCACTCTTTGCTTACTTGGTGTTTTTCTATTCAAATCTTCATTAGTAGTAAACCCTATACAAAATGTTGAAGAAGTGAATGAATTAGTAAGTGATAATGATTCTCTCAAGTTAGAAGGAGATTTACCCGAAAACGACGAAAAAAGGGTAGATTCATCAATTGTTATTAGTTCACTTGAAGATAACATTAATGGCAGCCATGAAGATCAAGAAGATAAATCATATGATGAGGAGAGAAGAGAGAAGGTCATAAACACAAACCAGGATCAAGATCTGAATGAGGGTAAGAAACAAAATGAGGTATTATTGAATATTGATACCAAAGATGAGGTTTTAAAAAGGTATAGTTGGAAAGTTTGTAATGTGACTGCTGGAGCAGATTATATACCATGTCTTGATAATATAGAAGCTATTAAGCAATTACCAAGTAGAAGTCATTATGAACATAGAGAGAGACATTGCCCTAAAGAAGGTCCCACTTGTCTTGTCCCTCTTCCACAAGGATATAGGCAGCCTATTCAGTGGCCTACAAGCAGGAAAAAGGTAAAATCTCTTTTGTGCATAGAGTAATTTTCGAAATTTCTCAGAATGAGTCAACAACCCTTGGCTGGAGTTGTTTGATACCCTTTAAGTCTCGGGTTCGAGAGATAGATACATATATTATCTTTCGAGAAAAAAATCTCTATATGAACTAAAATAGGCCTCCTGATAGTAGTTTACAGATTTTCTTATACGGACTAGATTAGACCTCTCGACATAAGTTTGCAAGATGTGGTGGACTAAAACAGGCCTTTCAGTTGTGGTTTGTAAATTTTGTTTCGTCTAAGGTCCAAAGTATCATGCTCCCTATGGGATATTTTTCTTTCTCATATAGAACATATATTAGGTAACTCCTAAAAGACTCTAGTCTTAATAGCGATAAGTCGTCTTCATAATAAACACGATCTCATAACCCTGCTCAATATCGACATGTCATTTGTCGAATATGGTATGTCACAGTCTCTTAACCGCAAAGTACTTTTTAGCTGGGTTACTTTACGTAAGATGATCGCAGTTCACATAATAATGCACAATGTATACCGTACCCTTACCATATGCCGTGGTATATAACTTTCATACTCTAGTGACCTCACTCTTATTCAATTTACATGTTCTGGTTGGGCTGGTTATTCTACTACCTCAAGCTTCATTAAATTTGAAATGTGTAATTATCACTATTGGCAAAATCTTTACCATTTTGCCAACAATTGGCTAATCAAGTGGTATAAACTCATACATAGGCAATTAACAACAAGATTAGTGTGTCCAATCTTGTGCCCCTTCATATTCGTCTCGCCTTCAAAATCATTCTCCATTGTCATGGTATGAAGACCTTAGTTTACATTTTGCAGGTATGGTTCTCTAACACTCCCCACACCCAGCTAGCAGTGATAAAGGGGCCCCTAGGTTGGGTCAAAGTTGGTGGAGATTATCTCATATTTCCTGGTGGTGGAACTCAATTCAGGCGTGGTGCCTTGCATTATATTGAATTTATTGAAGATGTAAGATGTTCCTAAATATCCTAATCTACATTATTTATGTTTTTAATGTAATGATGTATTGATTTTGTTCGAAATTATGCTTACGCGGTTCTTTTTTTTAGTTGTTTGGATTTGACTCGTCTGATCTAACTTGCCTCTGTGAGGAGCACACTAGTCGGTTATTTCACACGACAGCCTCTAATTCAGACTTACTTTTTGTGCAGTAGACCCAAATCAGCTCGAGTAAGACTTCATGAGAAACTAGAAAATGTTACTCCGCCATAATATTCTGGCCGAAACTTGGCGGGAATCCGATGTGAACAACCGGGTTTTGCCCAAAATTTCTCTCTTTTGATGGTTTGGGCGAAATCCACCAATCCATGTGGGATTCCGACCGGATTTCGGCCTAAACTTTCGGGCAAATATAACTGTTGAGTAAACATTCTGAAATCTGTTTCAAATTCATTCAGTTCTCGAGTCTGATTTTATATCTGACTTAGAGAAAAGAAAAACACCAAGCTAGTCAAATTATGCATGTGCGCTATCGTGTAAGAGGACAGAAGTGTATGCAAATAATATATAAAACTATAGGTCATTGATAACTTTGACTTGCATATATCATAGGCTGTGCCTGAGATAGCATGGGGAAAACAAAGTCGTGTGATATTGGATGTCGGATGTGGTGTGGCTAGCTTTGGAGGGTATCTCTTCGACAAAGATGTGCTCACTATGTCACTTGCTCCCAAGGATGAACATGAAGCTCAAGTTCAATTTGCACTTGAAAGAGGCATTCCAGCTGTATCAGCTGTCATGGGAACCAAGAGACTACCTTTCCCTGGTAGAGTCTTTGATGTCATCCAGTGTGCTCGTTGCCGAGTTCCTTGGCATATCGAAGGTATTTTCGACTTGGAACTCAACATACGGTGGTGTTTCAGACAATAAGATCTTAATTTATGTAAGAGACAAACAGACCAAAAACCAGGCTGAGTTAGCCATCCAGACACACGAGTCAATAAAAAGTAAACATCCTGAAATCAAATTGGAATAATTAAAATTCCGAGTCAGATTTCAAATCTGAATTTGATAAAAGAAACTCGCACTATACCTTCTTCTCTTTATTGTAGATTCATTTCTCTGTAAAATATTCAGGTGGTAGACTTCTGTTGGAGCTTAATCGAGTGCTTAGACCCGGTGGATACTTTGTATGGTCAGCTACACCAGTTTACCTTAAGGAGAAAGAAGATGTCGAGATTTGGGATGGTAATTCTTTTCCTGGCTCAACACGTTGGTCTTTTAACCAAATATGATATTATTACCTTCCCATTTATATTTTGAGTCGAGAAGGGCTAGATCACGTCTAGCCCACGGAAGTGCTCAACATTTCTAAGTATCAAATCTTCGCTTTAGGATTAGAGAATGCCAAACGGTAAATCAAATTTCACATTTGCCGATTCTGTCGGGACATATCACTGAGACAAGTAGAATTTTCCTTTGAATTATATTTTGTATGCAGCCATGTTGGAACTAACAAAGAAGATGTGCTGGGAGCTCGTGACCGTCAAAAAAGATAGACAAAACTATGCGGGAGCAGCAATATATAGGAAGACTTCATCAAACGAATGTTATGAGAATAGACCAGCAAATGATCCTCCACTTTGTGAAAACTCTGATGATCCAAATACCGCTTGGTATGTTCTGAACAATAAATGTGTTTCTTTTTTCAAATTCAGATCTGAAATCTGACCACATTTTCGATTGTGACTTGTTTGAATGGCTGACTCATGGTTGATTTTGGGTGTACTTGAGTCAGACATCAATAAGTCCGAGTTAAGAGCTCATTATCTGAAACAACCCGAAATGATTATTGTGCCATAAGGTCAGACTAGCTCAGGCGATACAAATTCAGACAAGTCCGAATCAGGCGAGTTTGATTATTTTAAAACACGCCGAAAAAACTGCCCCTAAAATCTTATTTGGGTTTCTGTAGGAATGTTTCTCTTAAGGGTTGTGTACACAAACTCCCAGCTGATGAATCAGAGCGAGGATCGAAGTGGCCAGGGCAGTGGCCGGAGAGGTTGGAAAGATCACCATATTGGTTGAAGAATTCTCAGGTTGGAGTCTACGGAAAACCCACGCCAGAGGATTTTACACAGGATTACGAGCACTGGAAACTTGTTGTAACAAAATCATATCTGAATGGAATGGGAATCAGTTGGTCCAATGTGAGAAATATCATGGATATGAGATCTGTTTATGGAGGGTAAGTAGCTTTAGGTAGTGTTTTTTGCTAAGTCAGATTTGAAATCTAACTCTAGATCTGAATTGACTTGACTCAAATGTTAGAATGTTTCTTTTTGTCTTACCAGAGATGTCTGGGTCGTCTAAATAGCTGATTTTAAGTCTATTTGAGTCAGACAATTAAGATTCAGACATTGAGAAAAAAAACCACTTTAATCCAACTTCTCTTTCCACTAATCGACATCATAGTATAAAGAAGATATAAGGAATATACTTAAAGGATATGCAAGTGTACATTTTTTTTTATTGTATGATTCTAACTTTGTTGAGTCTGACTCGTCTATTTTCTTTTGTCCGTGCAGTTTCGCTGCAGCTATGAAGGACTTAAAAGTATGGGTCATGAATGTGGTACCAATTGATTCACCTGACACACTTCCAATTATCTACGAACGTGGATTGTTCGGTATCTATCATGATTGGTGTGAATCGTTTAACACTTACCCAAGATCATACGACCTTCTTCATGCTGATCATCTTTTCTCTATACTCAAGAACAAGTAATCCACTATCTCCAGCTATATTTGCATTACTTTAGTATCAGTAGCTCCATATTTGGATTTTGTTTAAGTTGTCGTAACTTACGCCTTACTGGTGTAGGATATCGATACTTCACAAGTTTTATGTTTCTCAAGTATGTGCGCTTTTTTTTGGGTGCAGGTGCAATTTAGTTGCTGTCTTTGCAGAAATCGATAGGATACTAAGGCCAGAAGGATATTTGATTGTGCGTGACGAAGTGGAGGCGATCAATGACATAGAAAATATGGCAAGGTCTATGAATTGGGAGATTCGGTTAAGTTACATGAAGGATAAGGAAGGATTGCTTTGTGTTCAAAAGACAATGTGGCGTCCTAAAGAGGTCGAAACAATAGCATCATCTATTGCTTAATGTATGTTATATGTCCAAAATATAACGTCTACAACCACGGCCATAACCTAGATTTTCTGTAATCATTTGATTCTCTTAGAGCTTAAAAGGTTAGTTCATTTACTATTTGTTAATTGATCTCTCGTTTGGCATGGTTCATCATTTACTACACACTTAAAAGCCTACCAGGCGACATTTGGATCATCCGTTTCTTTGCAGAGAGGAGGATCAGTTTCTGGTCTTTTCTCGTAGCAAATGTTCATCCTTGGGAGCTGGGAAACCGACCCCTCTCTAGGATTCCCAGAATCTGTGAAACGAGTTTCTCAGAATCGGTCATCGGTGAAACTCGTCTGACAGACTCTATGAAACCTAGAAAGTAGTCCCACGATCTTGTTGTGTGAAGTTGTAGTTCTTTCTAGGGATTCTAACTAAACTTGTTATGATTCTGAGAATTCTGAGACCACACTGTCTTTCCTTCCTGTGCACATATTACATACATATTAACACATAGAAATGTAAACTACCAATAGATAACACATACATTTCTATCTTCACTAACACCAACGTCAGACCTAAGTAATAGTTAGAAACCCTAGAAAGAAAAAGGAGAAAATGCTAACAAGGAAAGGAGATGAACTCAAATTGTAAAGGGTCATTTCTTAACTCTAATAAAAAACTATGATGGTATTGAACTATTGAAGTATGTTTTGTCAATGTGAAATTAATCCCAAATGTCCACTCACGTGTGATCGAAACTTAACAAGTGACAATGGGGTGGCTAATTTTCATATCATGTTAAGTTTCGATCACGCGTGAGTGGAATTCACAACTAATACCAAATACGTCATCCCTAATTTCACATTGACAAAACATACTTCAATAGTTCAATACCAAGATAGTTTTTCATTAGAGTTAAGAAATGACCCTTTACAATTTGAGCTCATCTCCTCTTCTCTCTCTCCTCTATCTGCCTCTCTATCTCTCTCTCTCTTCCCCCTTTTTTTTTTGTAACCGTTCCGTCGAAGGGGTTTTCCCTTCGCCGAAATCCTTCGTCTGGAAACCAAACAAAGGCGTCTGGAGACGACTTTCCGGCGAAGGGAGATCCCCTTCACCGGAAAGTTCGTGTGACAATAAGAGAGGGAAAGAGGATACGAGGAAAGAGAAGAAAGAAGAAAGAAGAAAGAAGAGAGGCCTAAAGCTCGACAACAAAGAGGCCTAAAGCCTGACAAATTATTACATTATTTATAGCCTAAATTACATAGGATAAATCTTGATAGCAACTGCTTCCACCGAGACTCGATCCCACGACCTCATGGACTTAAGAGGGGTGTCCAACCGTTACACCAAAGGGTGGTAGACTGATTTGACAAGTAATTAACAATGAGTCTTGTGACTCAAAAAAATTTGGCCAAACAAGGAACTGAGGAAGGTAGTTTAGGGGTAATTTTGTATGAAAAGGACAGCTCACTAACTTCCGACCGAAAAGGAAACTGAAAAATGAAAAAGGGGCCAAATTTGAAGCTGATCATCTTTAGGGGGCAATTCTGGGTTAGTTTGTTATCTTTAGGGGGCCAAAATGGAATTAACCAAAAGCTATATAAGTCTCTCTTAAACTTCTTTATCTCTCTCCGTTTCTCTCTTTCTCTGAAAGAAGCTTGAAACTGAAAGTGGTGGGGGAGGGTGAACCCTAAAATTCTCTACCATTAGAAGAAGGCTCAGAAAAACCCTAGCTAGCTTTAGAAGAGAAATCGGAAGGGAAGAGAAGAGCGAATATGAGTGAAGTAAGAGAAAAAGACATGGTGTTTTTCCATACAAAAGAAAGACAAGAGGAAACCATCTCAAAAAATATAATGACAGGAGAAAACACGATCGAGGAAAATACAGGCGACGATGGGGAAGTACCACGAGTGAAATCTGTGAGTGAAGTACCAGAAGAAGATAGGGTAGAACATCTTGACGATATGATCAGAAATATTTTCCTTTTGTCTAAGAAATGCAGGTATGGATGGATATCTAGGGTTCTATAATCATGTGCTTTACTTTCTTCAATTTCCCTTATTTCTTAACCAACGATCAATCAGGTTTTTTATTGAAATCACTCTTCCCTTAAATCAAATTAGGGTTTTTTTTTGTTTTTCCTAAATGACTATTGAAACCTTTAGGCTGTTAGAGAACTAGTTTTTAGGGTTTCAATTTTTCTTCTTAGCCTTTGAGGCATGGTTAAGCATTGGTCCATGATTGTTTCCTAACATGTATAAATCTGAATCTTATGTCCTCAATCGTCGCAAATCATTCATTCTTAAATCTTCTGACTCTGCATCTTAGTTAGAGTTATATCCCTTTCTTTAATTTAGGGTTTTGTGTGTGTACAATGTCATGGAAGTTATGATGTATCCAACCTAATTGATGATGTTGATGCAATTTTATTATTATGTGTCTTAAGAAGCTATGTTGCTTGATTATGCCTTGTTTGATTACACTCTGTAAAGACTATGTCTGTTTATAGGGAAGTTGTGGGTAAGGGTATCAATTCCTTCGAGGACTTGCCTCGTGGAAAGAAGGAAGTAGGTCTGGAGAATCTGTTTCGAGATCTAGGAAATAAGTGGAGTAGTTTCATTTCCTACGTTGATCCCTTTAGAGAAACTGATGATGATCTATGTACCGACCAATCTATAAAAGAAGAGATAGAAAAGGAAATGAATCATTGGAAGGTAATCTATTTAATTATATAACGATTTGGCTGATTTTATTTTTGATAGTATTTGTGATAATGTATGTTGTTATGTTTGTCCAGGATTTAATCGATGTATGCGATGATAAATTGGAGACTATTGATAAGGCTCGTGACGAATATATGCCTAAAGTTTATGCAATTGTCAGAAAACTAAAGAAGGTAATGTAGACCTCAACTTGACTTTTTATTCCATCTATCTGTAGTTTGTTATCATCTTTTTGTGCTCTCTCTGAGTTCATGATTTATGAACAGATCGAAGATTTTGAGAAGGTAGTTGACGTGCTTGCCATTGTTGACGATGAGGAGGAAAAAGAAATAGTCCGGTCTGAGCTGAAAAAATATGAAGCGAAAGATACAGAAGAAATAGAAGACACTGAAGAGAGCTTTGAGGTAATGCAAGTATAGGTTTCATTTCAAAATGAATACTGCTATCTTTTGGTGTGTGAGATTGCTAATTAGATTTGTCATGGCATTTCTAGGGCTTGTTATCTGTGTGATTAGTGTCGTTTTTCCAAGAAGCAGATACTGATTTGATAATATCACTTTGTAATGGCAGGATGTGATGGAAAAACTGAAGGGAGTGACTTCAGACTACGATGATGATTCTTCTATTGTGAGTTATTTGCACAAGGTGCTAATGCTTTCACGTGGGATATCAGAAGATCTTGGAAGGATGCTGACAAAATTTTGACTAACGCAGAGTCAGTTGGGGTGGTTACCGGTGGTATGAGCTATTTGAAACTGTGAAAAAAATGCTACTAAAATTATTATATATATATACTCCCTCCATCCCATTTTGTTTGGTTGTTATTCCTTTTATGGATGTCCCAAAATGTTTGTCACTTTCCTTTTATAACATTCATTTAATTATTAAAATGATGAAACTTCCAAGACTACCCTTTAGTTTGAAGACCATTCAAAGGTTTTTATTGGTTCTACGCTCTTACCAATGTTGTGTTTAATGAAATACTCTATATCAAATTAGGGTAGTTTAGGAAAAGTCTTTATATTTATCAACAATAAATAACATTCCTTAATAAGTTGGATTCCCCAAAACTACAAACAAAATGGGACGGAGGGAGTATATTTTTTTTGAGACTACAAAATTATTGTTGTATGAGATGATTAACTATTTGAAGCTTTTCTTGTATCCCAAATTAGTGTTGTATACATCTTTCTCATCATGTGTGCCGGGATGATGCCAGAGACATCTTCACGGGTAATGGTCACCTGTCTAAGTTGAAAGTGTTGGTATTTTCATACCACCTCTAGACAAGTGCAGATCGACAACCTATGGACTCTGGTAGAAATTTCTGCCTATATGAACTAGGTGTAACTGACCCTTTCATGACGGCCTAAACTTTCGGGCAAATATAACTGTTGAATAAACATTCTGAAATCTGTTTCAAATTAATTCAGACCTCGAGTCTGATTTTATATCTGACTTCGAGAAAGAAAAAAAAACACCAGGCTAGTCACATTCTGCATGTGCGCTATCGTGTAAGAGGTGTACGCATATAATATATAAAACTATGGGTCATTGATAATTTTGACTTGCATTTACTATAGGCTGTGCCTGAGATAGCACGGGGAAAACAAAGTCGTGTAATATTGGAGCAAGTGACATAGTGAGCACAGCTTTGGAGGATATCTCTTTGACAAAGATGTGCTCACTATGTCACTTGCTCCCAAGGATGAACATGAAGCTCAAGTTCAATTTGCACTTGAAAGAGGCATTCCAGCTACATCAGCTGTCATGGGAACCAAGAGACTACCTTTCCCTGGTAGAGTCTTTGATGTCACCCAGTCAGTGTGCTTGTTGCCGAGTTCCTTGGTATATCGAAGGTATTTTCGACTTGGAACTCAACATACGGTGGTGTTTCAGACAATAAGATCTTAATTTATGTATGAGACAAACAGACCAAAAACCAGGCTGAGTTAGCCATTCAGACACACGAGTCAATAAAAAGTAAACATCCTGAAATCAAATTGGAATAATTAAAATTCTGAGTCAGATTTCATATCTGAATTTGATAAAAGAAACACGCACTATACCTTCTTCTCTTTATTGTAGATTCATTTCTCTGTACTATATTCAGGTGGTAGACTTCTATTGGAGCTTAATCGGGTGCTCAGACCCGGTGGATACTTTGTATGATCATAATTCTAATGAAGAACTATGATCCCCCACAAGTGTTTAAATAGGAGAATGGATAATCAATTTGGGATGGGTATTTGGTATATGTTTTGAATTCAAGACTTCACTCATACTCTATCATTGATATTAAGAATTTGTAGTAGCATCCCTTTTGTTATGCAAGTCTGAAAACTTTGTTTATAACAGAGAAAGAGGGAAACAATGAATCCTAAAAATAAACTCGGTCATACATCTTTTTCATTTTGGGCTGAGAAGTCTTACATGATTTTAACAACAAACGTTGAAATTCAGAGGGCTATGCAGAGCCGGACCTGACATTTATGTGGCCCAAAGTTTAGTGTATAACGTTTGATATTGAAGAGAAATCAATAGACTCTGATTCCACTTTAGATGTCATAGAAGGGTTATGATATGTATTTCTTATAGGTGTTTTTTAACCTCCATCTCCTTGTAGATGTTATAAAAGAAGTACTTTCACTTCAAATTTTTGTGGGTTCTAATTTTGAGCAGCTTAAAGACATTGGAGAAGATTACATAGAGAGGGAGAGAGGCAATTCTTTCGTTTGCGAAGACATATCAGAGAGGCACATCAGAAGGATAATCATGTGGATGTTTTTTACCGTCTCTCTAAGGCAACCTCTCTTGCTCTATGAGATTGGTCGGTCGATCATCATATACGTCTCTAAAATGTTCTGTAAGCGAAGACTTTTTTTGTTTTTCCGCAACTTGAATGGCATCCAAGTATCCAACACCTGCAATACCCAACAGAACAACAACCAAAGATATGAATGTAATTAGGACTCAGAAACGATTAAAGGGTCGATCAACCCAATAGATAAACAATTTCCAAAGTCAATAGATAAACAATCCCAAGTTATTGGCCCAAGTTTTTGTAACCAACTTACTCGCAGTATCATATCACAACCACCGAGTTTCAGTATATAAAAATTTCCCGTGAAGATTGATTAAAATTGCCCTTCATAAGCAATTCTTGATCCGTCTGCTACCATAACTTCAAAAGAGTTGTCAAGTACAATTTAATACCTAGCCTCTTAGGAATAGACACGTCAATAAAATTATGTGTACTACTTGAATCAATTAAAACGACAACTTAAGCTCTTTTAATTTCTCCTTGGACCTTCATGGTTTGTGGTGCGAGGGAGCCGTCCAATTCATGCATAGAAATCTCCACATGTTCTTTTTGTGTGTGCATTTCTTCATCAACTCTCTCAGTTTCAGTCTGGTTTGCATCGTCACTCTCTTCTTCTTTCTCAATGAGGAATAAAGTTTGTGTCTTACATCGGTGGTCATGGTGCCACTTCTCATCGCAATTGTAAAATAACTGTTGCATCCTTCTTTCTTCGGCCTCAACTGATGTGAGTCGGCAAATTACTGGTGCTTCATTATAAATTTGGTTTGGTATTCCTGGTGGTTTCGAGTTCAGTGGTTCTGCGTTGATAAAGGGTTTTGGTTTTAATATTTATATAACTTTGGCGCCTCAAAGAGACTTTTTCATCTTGTAACCTAGCTATAGACATTGCATCATGTAAGTTTACTAGACTAAAGGATTTAGTTTCTAGTCTAACCTCATCTTTCAATCCACTCATGAAACAACTCATTAAAAAACAGTCTGGTAAACATTAACCATGTTTGAAAGACGCTCAAACTCTTCTTGATATCCAAAGTAGGACCCCGTTTGTCGTAATTTTGCTAGTGCAACCCCTGCATCTTCATACGCCGTTCTCTTGAAGCGACCTACAATCGCTTCGACAAACTCTTTCCGTGAACGAAAATAGTTACCTCTTTTAACCCATCGATACCCTTGTAATGTTTTTCAATCCAAGTAACTGATTGCAAACTGACTCTTTTGGACTAGTGCAATGTGTTATAGAACTCAAAATATTGTTCATCTTGAAAAATTCATCCTTCCACACCGGATCCGTCAAACCGTGTAAAATATAACCTTTCACCTTTAAAACGATCACCTCTCTGAGACACAGTCTCTCTATTTTCGGCCAATCGACCAATCTTCTCAATTAACAATGTTTGATTTACTGTCATCTCAGTCATCTTCTCCCCCAATTCACTTAATTGCTTCTCCTTTCTTGTTTTTTTTTTTCGAGTTTGTACTATAAACGAGGTTCTCTAACGAAGATGAAAGGAGTGCGAAAACGAATGATAGGAGCACCTGCTCTGGATACAATTGATAGGAACTTTCAGGTCTTTCTCAAGGTCAGCCAAAGATAAACGTAATACTAATAAATTTTTTTATTAATAACTTTAAGATTAATGTCTTAACTACTATGAAGTCAGTCATATATATAGGCTACAACTAGACAATTTAGACTCCAACTACGACTCCTAATTAGACTTCAACTAGGATTCAGTATTTAGAAGTATAGAAACTCCTAATATTAAATATATACTCCAAAAATAAGAAACTCTAAATATTAAATAACTATAGAATATCTAATTAGACTTCAATAATGACCTTAATACTTCAAACTATAGAAACTCTTAATTTTAAATAACTATGGAATATCTTTCTATGTTAATTTGATTGTGCGTGACGAAGTGGAGGCGATCAATGAAATAGAAAATATGGCGAGGTCTATGAATGGGGAGATTCGGTTAAGTTACATGAAGTGCTAATCCGAACAATATTACTAGAAGTTCGAAAGATATGGCGAACCAATTCTATAACAATTATGTTCTTTCTCATATCAAAAATTGAAGAACAATATAAAACACGGGAAGAATAACTGTTCTCTCACTACAAAACAGACAGGCATTAGTTATGGACGGCGGTCGTAGCAGTTGCCCAAATAACCGGCAAGAGACACTTACTACGACGTTGTCCTCGTAACTAATATTGTCGTAACAAAAGGTTTTAATTACGAATTTTTTGCTACGCATATTGTCCATAACTCTCTAATATTCTTGTACTCAAATCAGTAAGTATCTCAAATAGTTAAACCTGGTAATAAAAAAGAAAGGGTTGTTATAGATGATATGATGTTCAAAATAACAATGAAAACAAAACCCTCGATCTAGATTTAAGCAGTAAGAACAACAACACCATCAGCTTATTTAAGCGTCTTCTCAGCAGTTTAGTTTTGACATAACCCTAGATCTAGATCAAATCAGTAAAAAACACAGGAAAAGAAAAACGTTTTGGACCCTACCTTTAAAGAATCTATTGATTTTTCTACGTTCGAACTCTCCCTCTCTTCCTGCTCGAACTCTCTCTCTCTTCTCGCTCGAACTCTCTCTCTCTTCTCGCTTGATTTTTGGACCCTAGATCTAGATCAAGTCAGTAAAATACAAGTGAAAGGTATAGTGCGAATTTCATTAATTGACTCTCCCTTTCACTTCATGTTGGACTCTCTCTGAAAACTTCTCTTGGCGAATAAAATAAAAACTTGTCGCGCCCAAATCTTCTCCAAAATTTTGTCTTTTCTTTCCCGCGAACACCTTAAATTTCTCGCCCAATTTTTTGGCGCCGAATTTAATCAAGATTTGCTACTATTTTGACCCATTTGTGTGGGTGACACACTTGCTACAGGCCATGCGTAGCAAGGGCAGAGAAATTTTGTAGCTATTGGTAGTCATTTGCTACGCCCCACAAAGATCCATAACAAAATAGTGACTAATAGCTACTGATGAGTTGTTCGTAACAAAAGGAGCGGAGCGTAGTTAAAGCCTGTCTGTTTTGTAGTGCACACAAAATCTTACTTTATTGTTTTCTTTTGCCCAGTTACTATCAAGAAAAATGATACTTGCTCCGAAACTTTTTTCCAGTAGAGCCTGAGTGCTGAAATGGCGTATCTGTATGTCACGTCAGCACTCGGGTCATACTCGAACAAGATTTACGCACTGGTGTCATACTCGAACAAGATTTACGCACTCGGGTCATGCTCGAACAAGATTTACGCCCTCGGGTCATGCTCGAAGAAGATTTACGCACTCGGGTCATGCTCGAACAAGATATTCGCACTCGGGTCATGCTCGAACAAGATATTCACACTTGGGCAGAGGCAGAGCTGTTAGTGGGCTGAGTCGGGCTGCAGCCCTGGTCAACCCACTAACATCCAAAAGAAAACCTACCTTTAAGTCATGTGTTTGGTTGGGCTGAAGTGGTCAAATAGGTGTCACTGCTAATAGCATTCAGGAGTTGGGGTCCCACCCTTCTGTTTTTGAACAGAAATTTAGTATTTTATTGATTATAAGGGTGTGTTTGGCTTGAGATGCTTTATATGTGTACATATATTTTTTTCTTAGAAATTAGATTAAATCTTATTTGAAGATAACACAAATCTTTTCTAAAGTAATTCTTCTTTTTACATGTATGAAACGTAATCATAAACCTTTTTGTTTACACGAAAATGAGGTTTTCGACAATTTTTATTGTTCTAAATTTTCTTATACCAAATTTAAAAAGTTCTCTTACTACGAATGTAATTCCAGCGACAAGGAGTATCTAGTATTTCCATTTAGTTTGAATGATGTTGTAATCTTGTCGGAACTATGATAATATGCAGGGGCGTGGCTGAAAATTTGAAGGCCCTGTGCCAAATTTCAAGGAGGACCTTATACGATGAACGGAAACTAAAGAAATTTCAGTAACTAATATGCAAAATGATATTAAATTGTTAATCCGTCCAAACTCTATATATTAAACAAAACAATAAAAATAATAGAAAATAAACAAAAAACACTACTATCTTCACCTTGTGTGACTTGATGAAAAGCTTTTCTCTTCAATTTTTCTTTGTCTTCGCATTTTTTGATGTAAAATCATTAATTAAATTTTCGTAATCAAGTGGAAAAAAAAATACGCTTTCGATGGAGAAAAGAGTAAAGAACACTTTAAAAAAAGAGCAAAGAACACTTTAAAAAATGCAGAGATGGTGTTGTCTTCTTCTAAAGTTCGAATATTGAATTTTGGAAATTTAGAACGGTTATATACTTATATATTGTAATTTGATAATAAGTAGTACCATAGATTTTTTTTTTGGTTATATGACGTAGTACCATAAATTTAAGAGAATACAACAAATTAAGAAAGGAGAAGATTGATATGGAAAGAAGATGAAACAGTTAAAAAAGAAAGAAAAAAAAAGCCTACTTAATTAATGAAAGAGTTATTTCCCTAATGGCCCCCTACTTTGTGACCAACTTCCTGTCTGGCCCCCTACTTTACGAGAAATACCCATATGGCCCCCTTCCGTTATAACACCGTTACTCTCTCTCTTCCATTTCTTTTCTCTCTCCTCCAACATGTTTTCTCTCTCTGCCACCTCGTTAAAACCAGCCAACTCATCATCTTCTCCGGGAAGGTCGCCGGCCGACCAATTTTCCGGCCGGCGACCTTCAAACCTAAAAAAAAAAAAATTATTTTTTTATTTCATCTCTCCTCTCTCTCAAAAAAAAAAAAAAATTTTTTTTTTTTTTGACTTCCTCTCTCTCTCTCTCTAAACTCCGGCGAAGGGGGGTTGTTACCCTTCGCCGGAGTTCGGGAGACCTTAAAGGTCTGCCCGAGCAGACCTTCATGGTCTGCTCGAACAGACCATGAAGGTCTGCCCGGGCAGACCTCAAAGGTCAAGGTCTGTTCCGGCAGATCTGGAAGGTCTGCCGGAACATACCATGAAGGTCTGCTCGGGCAGACCTTATTTTTTTTTTGAGAGAGAGAGGAGAGATGAAATAAAAAAACAAATTTTTTTTTTTAGGTTTGAAGGTCGCCGGCCGGAAAATTGGTCGGCCGGCGACCTTCCCGGAGAAGATGATGAGTTGGCTGGTTTTAACGAGGTGGCAGAGAGAGAAAACATGTTGGAGGAGAGAGAAAAGAAATGGAAGAGAGAGAGTAACGGTGTTATAACGAAAGGGGGCCATATGGGTATTTCTCGTAAAGTAGGGGGCCAGGCAGGAAGCTGGTCACAAAGTAGGGGGCCATTAGGGAAATAACCCTTAATGAAAAGAAGATGAAATAGTAAAAACAAAGCCTACTTAATTAATGGAAAGAAGATGAAATAGTAAAAACAAAGCCTACTTAATAGGCATCTATTCCCTATATTTGACATTTAAGAATGTCAAATCAACACTTCCACTTCTCACAGGACTCAAGGGTACAGTTGGATACTTACAAAGCTTTCTTTTTTTTCCTTTAAACTATCCGTACAAAGCTCCTCACCAGTAAGACAGTTACACATTTAAACTTTTTTTTAACCGCTGGTTAATAAAGTAGGCCCTTAGGTAAAGGAGTGTCCTGTGTCATCGCACCGGTAGCACCCCTTTATCCACGGCTCTGATAATATGTGTAACCATTTTCATATTTTTTTTATTCTTAATATAAAGATATTTTTTTCTTGAACACTAATTTTCAGCCAGTGTCTACTCTAAATCCTGGCTACGCCTCTGCACTTGGGTCATGTTCGAACAAGATTTTCAGGACATAAAACTCCTTTGTGAAATCAAACACAAATTAATTAGAAGTTTGTCTAATTAATTAGATCATAAAATTTTGAGGCATGGTTTCCGGGGTAAGAATGGTCCTTAATCTTTCAATTCTTAATCCATTTTTAATTTATTGATTCCTCCGTCTTCTTCTCTGTTCCCTTCTTTTTCTCCTCTCTATTCAACTCTTTACTTCCTTCTCCTTCCCCTGCTTTCTCTTCTCTCTAGAATTGTTTATCACTTTCTCTCTCTCTAGAATAAGTATCATGAAACAATTCTTCATCTTTCTCATAACTTAGAAAATCTCCATGGATTCCTAGCTGAACAAAACACAAACAAGAAAACTTCAAATCTCTATAGATTTTTGGATAAAGAAGGTACAATTTGATTTGATAGATTTCTCAGCTAGGTTTTCTCTACATTTGTTTTCCTGTGTTTTTCTTGTTTTAGGTTGAGAATTTTTTGAACTATCACATTAGTGATTGCTTCCTTCTGAGTCAGATCTGAAATCTGACTCGAGGTTTGAGTTGTCTAGAGTCAGTTTTCAGATTGTTTTTGTTGTGGGGCTCGTAAATGTTTGATTCATCTAAACTAGCTAATTCGGGTTGATTTTGACCTTTTGGGTCCATCTAAGTCAGACGAGTCAGATTCAGTCTCAGTAGTGCCGGATAAGTTATCTGCAAATCCAGTAGTTTTTCCTTTCAATTATGTAAGTTCTAGTAGCAAGTTTATCTTAAACAGTCATTTAAATTTGTTTTCTTACTCTAATGCGTCGTCGGATTTTCTCTTGGATTTGTTTGATCTTGCTCATATATCTGTTCTTTTGTGCAAACAATTGGTGGCCATTTTTGTGGTCACCAAATGACTTCAGAAGAAAAGCTTGTTCTTTGTGTTCTTGATGCAATGCTGTTGGAGTTTGCCAGTGACCAGCGTGCCGTGTCGGCTTGACCTGTTTTATCCCATTGTGTCTGAATGGACTCGTTTATAAACAGGGTCGTGCCAACCCGCCACGGGTATTCAGTAAACAGGTCGTGTCATGCACACGGGCTATCCCATTGAAGGGACATGCCCTGCGTGGCCGTGGTATGTCAAACACACCACGACTACCTAGCATGTCGTGCGTACTAAACTCTAGATGTTGTAGAATCTTCTCGTAATTTTGTTCCGTCTTTTGAGGAAAAAGATTACTTGAGAAGGAGAAGCTTGAGATATACTTGATTCTTTTATGTTCTTTCTTTCTCCAGGATTATACATTTTAAGAGAAGTTTATGTAAAAGAAGAAATTTGTTTAAGAAATAATGGCCCTTGGAAGAGGTGGAAGAATGGATAGTAGGAGGTCATCCTCTTACTGTTCGACATCGGTAGTTGTTGGGTTTGTTGCTCTTTGCTTGGTTGGTGTTTGGATGATGACATCTTCGTCGGTAGTTCCAGTGCAAAATGTTGACATTTCTCAAGATGATAAAGCAGAGGTGAAACAAACAATAACTGAGACTGATTCACGGCAATTTGAAGATAGTCCAGGGGATTTACCTGAAGATGCTGTGAAGGGAGATTCCAACAGCAATGCTTCCCAGGATGAAACTAACTCCGACGTTCAGGACAATCAAAAGGTAACTCAACAAACAACTGAAGAAACTACGTCTCAAGAAATGCAGGAACAGAAGCCTGAGAAAGAGAGTGAGGCTAAGGTTACGGATCAGGATGAGACATCTAAGCCTGAAACAAATACTGGTGAACCAAAGGCAGAAGATGGGGGCTCGAATTCAGATTCTGGAGAAACAAAAAATGAAGGTGGTGATACGAAAAATGAAGGTGGTGAAACACAAAGTGAAGTTGCTGAAGCAAAAAGTGAAGGTGGTGAAACAAAAAGTGAAGGTGGTGAAACGAAAAGTGAAGCTGGTGAAACAAAAAGTGAAGCTGGTGAAACAAAAAGTGAAGGTGGTGAAACAAAAACTGGAGGTGGTGAAACCAAAATGGAAGGCGGTGAAACCAAAAGTGAAAGTGGTGAGACTAATGTTGGTGAACAAGCAGAACCACTGGATAGGCCAGTCGAAACAAGGAAAGACGACAAAATGGAGGCCCAAGAAAAGGTGGATGAAAATCAATATAAGCAGTCTGAAAGCTCAAGCAGTAACAAAAAGGATAGCACGAGAACGACCGAGGTTCAAAATGAGGTATTCCCTGATGGTACCCAGTCCGAGCTTCTAAATGAAACTAGCACACAAAAAGGCGCTGGGTCATGGTCGACTCAAGCCGTAGAGTCAAAGAATGAGAAGGAAGCGCAACGATCTTCTATGAGCAAAGATGACGCCAGTGCTTCAGGGTTTAAATGGAAAGTTTGCAATGTCACTGCTGGGTCAGATTATATACCGTGCCTAGATAATGTGCAAGCACTTAAGCACCTTAAAACTACTAAGCACTATGAACACAGGGAGAGACACTGCCCTGAAGAACCCCCAACATGCCTTGTTTCTCTTCCTGCAGGATATAGACGATCAATTGAGTGGCCTAAAAGCAGGGACAAGGTACATCTTAACATTTGCACCCAAATGAGAATGGTTTTTATCTTCAGTTTTCTTACTTCTCATGAATTTTACTTGTCCTGTAGATATGGTACTATAATGTTCCCCACACTAAGCTTGCGGAAGTGAAGGGACATCAGAATTGGGTGAAAGTTACTGGCGAGTTCCTTACTTTTCCTGGTGGTGGAACTCAGTTTAAGTATGGTGCTCCCCATTACATTGATTTCATTCAAGAAGTAAGAACATATTCTCTACCCCTTTGATTTTTGCGGTATAGCGGATTATTTAATAGTTTTCTTTTATTTCTTGGGATCCTCACGTTATAACGGATGATTTGTGCTGTTAGCCAAGTACTCTTTAATTGATCCATCTAGATAGTAGATACTTAATTCAACTTATAGGACGTTAACATCAAATTTGTACCTTATATTACAGGGTGTCCCAGATATAGAATGGGGAAAACGAAGTCGTGTGATATTGGATGTTGGATGTGGAGTAGCCAGCTTTGGAGGATATCTCTTCGACAGAGATGTGCTTACTATGTCATTTGCTCCGAAGGATGAACATGAAGCGCAAGTTCAGTTTGCTCTAGAGAGAGGTATCCCAGCTCTTTCAGCTGTCATGGGAACCAAGAGATTACCTTTCCCAAGTAACGTCTTTGATGCTGTACATTGTGCCCGTTGTAGGGTTCCTTGGCATATCGAAGGTACGTTTAACTTTCATGTTTAGATTCATTTTATTTTTATAATACCTTCTCTTATACTTAGTTACTAACAGAAACCTCTGTTTTGTAAATACACTATGAGATTGAAATGTCCAGGTGGTAAGCTTCTCTTGGAGCTGAATCGTCTGCTCAGGCCTGGTGGATATTTTGTATGGTCGGCTACTCCAGTCTATCAAAAGGAACCAGAAGATGTTGAGATTTGGGATGGTAGATTACTTTGAAATATCATGTTTATGTTGGTTAAAAGATTAATCTACCAATTCTTAAAGGATCTTTTTGTTCTATTGTTCTTAATTGCAGCCATGTCTATACTAACAAAGAAGATGTGCTGGGAACTGGTGACGATTAAAGAGGATAAAGTGGATTTTGCTGGTGCAGCAATCTATAGGAAGCCTTTAACTAACGAATGCTACGAGAAAAGACCAGAAAATGATCCTCCTCTCTGCAAAGAAACTGATGATCCAAATGCCGCCTGGTACGTTTGTAGTTAGCCGCAAATTTTAACTCTCTTTGTCTGCAAATGGAATGCGACTCCTGTAAGAACTAGGATAAATATTGTCAAAATTCTAGATATTACCCAGACCTGTTACTATTTTTAAATTTAATTTCGTTAAAAACCGATTCCTTTTTTAGGTAACTAAAATGGATTAAACTTCCACCCTAAAACACTGAAATTCTTTTTAGATTTTGTTCCCTGATTCAGGTTTGAGGATGTTTTCTGGTCTTCAAAAATTTCAAGTTGTTCAATGTTTAGTTGAGTCTGAGTGAACTTCATGACATGATTGTCTTTGTGCAGGAATGTGCCTCTACAAGCATGTATGCACAAGGTGCAAGTAGATGAATCAGAGCGTGGTTCAAAGTGGCCGGAGCAGTGGCCTGCAAGGTTGGAAAAACCACCTTACTGGTTGAAGAATACTCAGGTCGGAGTCTATGGAAAGCCAGCGCCAGAAGATTTCACAGTGGATTATGATCACTGGAAACGTGTTGTGAAAAACTCATACATGAACGGAATGGGAATCAGCTGGTCTAACGTTAGAAATGTGATGGACATGAGATCAGTTTATGGAGGGTAAGGAAAATGGACTTGACTTCTCTATGCTACAGTTTATGGTGTACTTCTTCATGCCGTGTCCTTTTGAAAAAAAAAATAACTTTCTTTTGATTTAATGGTCCAAAATTTTCGCAAATGTTCAGGCTCGCTGCTGCTCTGAAAGACTTGAACTTATGGGTAATGAATATAGTTTCAATTGACTCACCGGACACACTTCCCATAATTTATGAACGGGGATTGTTTGGTATGTACCACGACTGGTGTGAATCACATAGCACGTATCCTAGGTCCTATGACCTGCTTCATGCGGACCATCTGTTTTCGAAGCTCAAGAAGAGGTTAGTTTCTATCTCTAGTCGTATTTTTGTTTAGGTTTAGTTTGAGCATGAATGAAATTTTTTTATGTATTTATATTCCTGTTTGGTATAGTTATTCGTAATGTCTTCGTGCTAAATTCTGTATTAGTTCTGAAACGACTTTCTGTGTGCTTTTCCATCATGTGTTTGAATATATTATATGGTGCAAAACTCAACACCTATTTACAAAGGATTACGCTCTATAGTTAAAAAGTTTTCATTCGTTATAACGTGTAGACCACTTACTCTTGTAGACTTGAACCACAACCGTTTTCCAACACGACGCTCTATTGAAACAACCGCATAATTAGTGTAACTGTACACTTGGTTATGAGACTTCACTTGTTCCATGTGGGACTATTCTGAGGCCTATATGTGGGTGGTATGAAGGCTTCCTTGACATACGGGGGTGGTATCAAGGCTTCCTTGACATTGTAGGTCAATAGGTCATAGGTCGTATTCACAAAGAATCAGATATTTTTATTACTTCTAACTCTGTAACTCCACGCATAATTCTTTGAAATTATCATAAAAAGTTATAGAAAGCTTTTAACCCTATTAGTAGCTATCAAAGTAGTAAAACGATACACAGTTTCTAGTGAGGAGATATAACTAGAAGCTAGTTTTTGAATCATCTCCATTTAGCCTCCTATAGCTTTACAAAGTGTTGCCTAAGCTTGTGAGCGCCCACCCGATCTGTTTGTCCAGATGGGCTCTCGAAGACCAATCTGGTTAGGAACATCAACTGGGCTGATCAAATGGCTAGGAGTCGTGTGAAAATGTCTACCGAAACTCAGGACACCAAAGCCCGCTCGGTGAAGGCCAACCCTATTTTGCCACACAATCTTTGAGGATTCTTAAACTTCTTGCCCAGCCTGGCACGCCCAAGGGCTTAAGTACACATGAGCTCTCCAACCCAAATCCTAGCCTTACTAAATATGCTTGTTTTTTTCTCGGTCCCTTATCATGTTTACAGGGTGCACCGAGTCTCATGTGAAATCATTGACCATGTTATATAACTTAGGGTATTTGAATTCTTAAATTGATGCAGGTGTAACTTTGTGGCTGTAATTGCGGAAGTGGATAGGATATTAAGACCAGAAGGAAAACTAATCGTGCGTGATAAAGTTGAGATCATAAATGAAGTGGAGAAAATGGCGAGGTCTTTGCAATGGGAGATACGGTTGAGTTACACAAAAGATAAAGAAGGTTTATTGTGTGTACAAAAGACAATGTGGAGACCTGAAGAAGTAGAAACAATTCCATCTGCCATCGCGTAAATCTTTCTACGTCTCCTTCTCTGATGTGCTGCTGCTATAGTTAGGCGGCCAAAGGGTAAGGTCCTTCTGTTGTATAATAATTTCGCTATGTTCGTTAAATCATTTTTTTTGTTTATTCCTTCTCTAAATGTATCATTTATGTTTCCATTTTTTGGTTTCTAGTTGCCATCACCTTTTACCGCTATCATTTAACGGTAACATGAATTGGTGTCTTTTTTTTAGAGAATTAATATCTAATAGCATGTATTCAGCGTTACATCATACGGCTCGATATAACTCCAAATTATTTATCCAAAAATGCTAACGTGTACACTTGATCGTATAATTGAATGAGTCTTTTTTACGACCGAATCATTAATGAAAAAGGTGTACATGATTTTTAACGAGGACCAAGAACTTCACCCCAAATGATTTAACCATGTGTCTCATTGAATCGCGCGCGTAATACCACCCAACTAAGTCGGGTTTCTCCACCAACCACATATCATACATTTCACCTCCAACATTCGTTGAGTTTTACACATAACGTGGCATGCTCATTCTCTATTCCTTGCAGCCACGTCATCATTCAGACCATTTTCGAGCCAGCTAGACTTTTCCAATGCTCATTCTCTATTCCTGGCAGCCACGTCTCAGACCATTTTCGAGCCAGATAGTCTTTTCCAATTCGGCATAAATCATTGAATTTCGGCCCTCCGGAGATATCTTTCCTTGGAGATTGCATGAATTTACATCGTTCAAGATTATCGTTTGATATGACCGGAGTTTCGGGCAGGTTGGCCCGTGGAAACGATCAACCCGTGAAGTACAAAAGAGCTAAACCTTTGATTCCTTTTTTAAAGGGGTATGGTGGTGAACTTCCACAGAAGGTTTTGAAGATGATATAGATATAGAATTTGTTCCTCTTGATGGAGAAGAAAAAGGGGAAGATAAACTTTTGGGCAACATTTGATCCCAATAACTACTAGGCAATCTTGATGCTTGTGTTGATGAAATGACAATATTGGTGAAGGCAAGTAGACCAAAAACAACAAAGGCCATCTTCTGCCACCAAGAACCAAACATCTCTCTCCAACTACTTCACATTTCCCAAGTCTCCTAGTAACTAGGTACTAAAATTGGACAACTCTCTCTTAATTCATTACTACTTCTTATAAACATAAGTGAAGGTACCTTTAAGAGAGAGAGAAAGTTAGGTAGTGTACTTTTTTATAAGCATAAGTGAATCACTTATTGGGACTGATTTTAGAATGATTGTGTTTTGTTTGATGCGTGTACACAGCTAAGTCAGACTGATTTCAGATTCGTTTGAGTTAGACATTGACCAAAATACTTCTGACTCGGATTATTCAGAGTCGAAGAAGTAAAATTTAGACGAATCAGATACAGATAATAAAAAAACCAATACCATCTTAAAGAGATGAACAAAGTTTAGGAGAACAAACACATTCATTAATAATAATTGTATGAAGAGGTTGCCAACTACTAGTTAACTTAATTTTATCCAAAGATGTCTCAAATGGCAGACAAGATGGGAATTCAATAGTAAAAAAAAAGTGTACTTATCAACACACATGTTGTTGAAATTGCTTTCTTCATTACCTACTTGAGAGTTAGGAGAGTCTATTACTTTTCTTATCTTTCAGAATTTCAGTACTACTCTGGACCCATCATTGGTTGGTCTGTTTTGTACTATTTCAACCTTCCTAGGGGCTAAGTTGCTTTATCATAATACCTTTAGCTAAGACATGTACAATTTGAACTTCTTTTCAACTCATTATGACTAAACATTCTTTCATTTTGTTGTTTAAATTATAGTCCCGAATGCATCTATCTATATATCATGAAGAGCTTCTGCTTTCTGCACGAATATATTTTCTATTTTGTGAAGGTTCGGTGGCTTCTCAAGCATTGAGTAATGATGACAATACACTCACGGAGGTTCATATATAAAAGTATATATCGTTGAACCTTAAGAAAGACAATATTGTATGTTTTCTAAGTATTTGGGTAAGTTCATAAACTAAGAAATGTGAGTCCTTATTAGGGGCCATGCAGAGTTTTGACAGGATTCAATGTGGCCACGGCCGGTTTGGGCCCAAAGCAGCTAAAACGGTTGTTTCTGCCTCAAGCAGAAGAGGGGGCCAACATTCATACTCTATAGGAATCCCTGAGTTAGAAATGAAAATGGAGAGTATTAGGGGCATAATGGGTTCAACAAATGGCACACACAATCCCTCTTTGCGTTGGTCAAGTCTCCAAATATACGTGGACCAAGCCTTTGTTAAAACCAACCTACCACAACATGAACAATATTTGGAGAAAGGGACGTTTTTTGACAAATATTTGTTACGAACCGGTGGAGGGAGTGATAGGAATAGTGTTAGAGAGAAGGAAATAAAGAGAGAACGTAATAGGGGAAGAGAAGGATATAGGGAGAGATGTAGATCGAGTCTTAGAGAGAAAAAAAAGCTAGATCTATGGGGAATAGTGATGGATCATCGGCTGTGAACATGTGTTTCTCGCGAACCCATTTTTAGTGAGATAGTCCCTGACCTTATTGGACCTACCAGTCCAGTAGACAAGATGCACAAAGCTAACACTTACCAAATACAAGAATATCCAAACGGGTGCTACCGATGTGGGCTTTTATTGCCGAAGAAAGAGTTAATGCGTATGAGAGAAAGAGAGATAGCGAGAGACAACTATAATTGTAAAATTAAGCCGAAGACAGGCCCAAAGTTCTCTATAGCCATTGGTAAGTTTAGGACTTTGGGCCTAAGATCAGCCAATTTTAAACTGTACTCTAGGCACCCCAACAACTTGGATCATCCAAGAAACTTTCAGCTAAGAACATTTTGCAAATATGTCATTCTATTACACTTACATTTGACCTCGAAGACAATGTAACATCTTTCTAACCACATATTTTCATCGATTATCTTTCAAAATTTTAAGAAGTTTCAAATTCAAAATACAAATTATATTACGTATATGCTGAGCGAGATTCTGAGTCAAACTTCAATTCAGATAGAATACTAATTGAATATAACATTGGGAATGTCCCATAAACATATCTCACAGGCCTAAATAGAATTTGGGCAAAAGATAGCAAAAAGGCCCGAAATAAGAGTTTTGGGCCTAGGCCGGTTTGGGTACTTCCGGGACTCGGATTGGGCTAAATTTTGGAGGGTGAGTTTCTAACATACCCAGTAGTATGCACGCAAAATTTCGTGGTGTTTGGACACCTCCTCCTTAGGAAATTGAGAAAATATCATTAATTGCTATTTTCGACTATTTCCCTAAATCTTATTCTAAAGGGTGTTTTAGGAAACCTTTGAGGAGGTGTATTCTCATTAAGGTTCTATATAAACACTCTTAGGACAGAGAATAAGGTGTGGAATTTCTCTCTAAGCTTTCTTACTCTACCACATCAAGTAGAGAGGAGAAAGTGAGCTAATTTCCAAGCTATCTTCTAGTCAAGCAAGAAGAAGGTCTTCTTATTATCAAACCACCATTGGAGTGCTAGCGAGCTTTCAAGGAGGGAGATTAAATACACCGTTCGGTGTCCCAAGTAGAGGAGCTACGTTTGAAGCTCTTGGTCTTCTTTAATCTATTCAACTAGCTCGAGGGAAATAGCGATTAAGGTAATCTACTATCTTCCTATTAGTTAATTACTAGTTTTGCATGATGATCTTGGGGATACTAGTGTTAGACATTAGATGTCGTTATCCGCTATAAACACTAGTATAAGGGTATAATACCCTACAATTCAAAACCCCAGGAGACATTATATAGAACCCATAATTAGAGTCCCACCCTAATTAGGTTTTCTAAAAGTCCCTTTTGAATAAGATTAAGGAAATAGTCGAAATTAGAAACTAGTTTCTATTTTACTATTTCCCTAAGATGTGGCCTTCCCATGCAAGGGATCTTTCCCAGATCTGGCCGGCCCCTTATGAGCAGCCCATTGGTCATGGCCGACCACTCTCTTGGGCTCAAAACACCCTTTTGGTGCCCCGACCCTAAATCTCTCTTTTCGGGCCTTTTGTACTATCTTTGCCTAAACTTTCTTTAGGCCTATGGGACATATTTATGGGACTCTCCCGTTATTACATGTGTCATCCCACTAGTCATATCATCCGATCAAGTGTCACTCTTTGGTGTAACCCGATGTAGGATCCGGACGAAGTTAGTCGCGAATTACTTCGTAATTCGACGATCGTAGTTGGTTTCTAGCTAAACACTACGACCCCTAAATAATCCGGACTTGATGATCTTCATCATCAATTGTCCTATCCGACAAATTGCTCGCATCACATCTTTGGTCAAAGGACATATCTCCTTCACACATCAGGCTACATATTTTGTCTCGAAACAAATATTGTTTTATGGAGTTCAATAAAACAGAATACCGTGGCATTATCTTCCGCTGAAGCTGAATATCTTGCTGCTACTGAGGCAGCATGTGAAGGAGTTTGGTTGAGAAGATTTCTCGATGATTTACTCAAACTCAAGAACAACCAACTCTCATTCATTGTTATAAAATGTCAACAATTGCTATGACAAAAAATCCAGTGTTTCATGCAAGAACGAAACACATTGAGTTGCGTCACCATTTCATTAGAGATGTGGTAAACAAAGAGGAGATAAAATTAAAGTTTATTGAAACGAATAATCAACCAGCTAATTTTCTCATAAAGTCCATCAGTACTGAGAAATTTGAGAAGTTCGAGAAGTTCTTAAAAATTACAAATTATGAAGGGGTGTTGAAAGGTAATTAATAATTTTCTAGAAAATAATTATATATGTTTTAAGTATGCTTTTAGTTACATAATAGTTATGTCAAGAGTTGGGAGTTTAGGAAATCAAGAGTTTGGAGTTTAGAAAATAAAGAGTTGGGAGTTTGTAAGTCTAAGAGTCTAGAAGTTATTGTAAGAATTATGTCTATCTATGATCTATATAAATAGATGTCTTTGTAATGAGAAGATATCAAGAAAAAAACATTCAGTAATAGCAATATCTCAATACAATATGAGTTTACTAATTATTTTCTTGTCTTTCTTCTTGTAAAACAAACCAAAGCACCCAGAAGAAACACGTGAAACAATTCTACAGTCAATATATTTGACTGAAGACTACTCGAATTTGGAAAGATATTTGACCTTTTATGTAAGAAATCAAAACTTCCACAATGTACCTCGAAACCATGGTAGAAAAGAATTCCATCACGGCATCACCAATTTAAATTTGCCTAAATTGTGTAGCCAAAGAAGTTACCGTAAAACTTGTTCTCGTAAGACAAAATTTTCTAACCCGTTGAGGGTTCTCATTCACAAAACCGTATAACTGAAGCCAACCACATGAAATGTGCAGGGGCGGCCCAGGCCCAAAGCAACTAAAGCGGCTGTTTTGGGCCCAATCTACGAGAGGTCTTCGTTGGAGTTTAATGGGCTACACGCTTTTTATACTTACGACTTGAACTAAGTTTTAATAGAAGGGAAATGTTGTTTGGAGCGACGTTGAGAAGCGATGTGAAAAGCGAACCAATCGGAGTACGACACCAATTCAAAGGAGTAGAAATCACGTGCAATTCTGAAATTATAAAGAATTTACAGTTAAGTCCTCAACTTCACCGTATTTTGCTTTAGGCCCTGCCTAAAATCTGATCTGAACCGTTGAGGAGGTCAAAGTCCAGTTTATTTCTCTATTAAATAGAAACCCTTCCACGCCCAAAGTGGTTCTTTTAAGTTCGATCCAGATTCCGATAAAGAGTTCTCTGTTCTTTTAATTTCGATCCGGATTCTGATCAAGATTTTAGACGAGGGACCTAAAGCTAAACACGGTGAAGTTGATGACCTAACTGTAAATTCTTTATAATTTCAGTATTGCACGTGATTTCATCTCCTTTGGACAGGTGTCGTATTCCGATTGGTTCGCTTTTCACATCGCTTCTCAACGTCGCTCCAAACAACATTTCTCTGAATAGAAATGTAAGCTTGGCCTAGCGGATAAGAACACGACTTGTATGATGAAGGTCCAACCCACCCTCCAACAGCAAGAATTTTTTTTTTGTTTAATTTTTGCTTATATTTTTAAAGGGTCCCTATTCTCAATTTGGCTTTGGGCCTCAAAATTGATTGGGCCGGCCCTCGAAATGTGCATGAGAAATGCTCATAGCAAATTGAAACAAGTAAAAGGTTGAACCTCGCATTTTATTGACAAATATGGCAGATAGCAACTTATGATATTACCACTAGATGCTAAGAAGTAGCAATGGAGAAATGGACATAAAGCATGTACTGCCCCATGTAATGTAATTGGAGTTGCCATGCAGCTTCTTCAAGTTTAATTCCATCACAATTATTGTCCTCAGGACTGCTGCAAACACTACAAGTTGAAAGCTGCTCTGTAGCATAACCAACAATTTCACCGAGTGGTGAAGTAATCCGAGACGAAGGAGCCATCTGGGAAGAAAGCACCAAGGAAATACTGTCTGAGATCTGCATGTGTTCAAGGCAGAGGACAAGTACACGTAACACGCCTCCTCGCACTGTTGGTCAAAAAAACAATTTCATTTTCAGGTGTGTGAGAACATATCTATTTTATGGTCTTCCAACCTCTGACGAACTGATAGGACGAACAAGGTAGAAGAACTGTAAACATCACGGAATACAGCAAAAGAATATCCCAACATTGAAGTACTACTTGAGGACTATATTTTCATTTTTTTCCCCTCGAAAGGAACTGGTAAGACAATATTGAAATGCATACAAGATGAGGTTGCAGATAGATCTACCTTTCAGCTTCATCACTGGTCACATGACAGCTCGACCCTGGTGACTGAGTAGTGCAAACCACCAAGAGTTTCTTACTCAAGCCTTTACCAACTGCATCGATTTTCCTGTTTCTCTGGGTTCAAGCTTATACAATGAAAGCAATGAACCAGAAAGAGTATCTACACAGCAAATATCTGATGAACTCGGGTAACTACTTAAATCAGTTCTCATAACAACTAACAAGTAACAATCTGTTAAGGGTGAGACCCACGAGAAGTGCCAAAAGAGAAGGTGGCATGAGTAAATGAATCAGCGCCTTTAAAGGCACGTTTCCAAAGGAAGTTTCACAGCGCCCCCATTAGTATTATTTGTGCTCCCCCCTCCTCTTTGACCATGTTGGAAAATTCGAAGGCGTAACCTTTAGTGGTGTTATAAATTTTCCAAGATGAGTTGCATAATTACATAATAGGCTGAGGAAAGAAACTCCTCACAAAAGCTATACTGGGCTTACCTTTCTCTTTCTATGTCTTTTGGAAAAGAGTCATAAAAATGAAGAGAGAAAAGCCGGAAATTAAGTAAAAGGTTAAGTTCATTAAGTTTCATGTGAATTGGATCTTTTAAGATTATGATAGCTTGGGCCTTGGACACACACATATATAATTTGAAAGAGACAAATATCGGTTTATCACGAATCAAACTTTCCTTTTTCATCATTTTCCTTGTCGATAAGTACCCAAGTTACAATTTTGTGAGGTAATCAGGCATCAATCTGTTTTTGTATATATCTTAGGTATTCAGGGGTATTAGTCTATACCAATCCACCTATAATACAATGTTTATACAGATAGAATTGTGTCCTCATAATACTTTTATGTAATTATACAACTCGTCTGTTTGACGTTGTTCCTATCATGCATCCTTGTAATCCATGGCTAAAAGCTCAGGAGCTCTGGCAAATTATTCACAAAAATGAAAGATGTATAAGATTTTCTTCTCCTCAAAATCGAAGTATCACAAAAATTTAACAATGGAAAGTGATATAAACTCATCAACAGAAGCTCCAAATGTTTACAATACAAGTAACCAAGTACATTTACAAAAGAACAAAATAGAAACTAGTACAAGGTTGCGTACGCTAGGTTTCCAGCCGAATGGGTTAAGGAGCGCCAAAAAGTGTTTGAATCATATTTGTATAGGATAGAGGGTAAGGCCTCCTCATAATATTCCATGGCCCTGATTGAAAAATCAAAACCATAGAAAAGCTTTAAACTGTAGCCAAATTACCACTCCATTGTTTGCTTGTGGCAGCTCAGTTCCCACTCCCCCTGCACTCATGGTTAATAGCCCAACCACTCCATTGTTTACAGTAGGTCATATTTGTATTCATATTTCACTCTGAAAACACCTTAAGAGTGGAACAAGATAGAAGACAGAAAAAGAAATAGGAAAGATCAAAAAGCAGAAGGATTATTAAGACAAATAGAGAACTTGTAGTACATAACTAGTTGGATATATAAACAACAATAGGACTTCTCACACTGTGAACCCCATCATCTGACCAGAATAGTATTGTTGTCGCGTTTATTACATCAGCTGTTATATTAGATAACCATATACACATTAAAAAGAAAAAGTACTACTACCACTACTATATTATTTAGTCGGGAGGATCCATTGGGTGTGGTGGCATCCCCTGGCACCCCCATGGATCCTCCCCTGGATGTATAAACAACAATAGGACTTCTCACACTGTGAACCCCATCTGACCAGAATAGTATTGCTGTAGCGTTTTCTGCTTTTTGTAATCCATCTCCTTCAACATTCAGTACAAAAGACTTCTTCTGACTTACGGACTCAAAAGACAGAACACTAGGCTCAACAGTCGCCTTAATCATGTCATCCGAAGTGATGGTCGCCTTGTATGTCGAATTTGCATCGCCAACATTTGTTACAGTTCTTAGGAACTTGATCTTAATTGACTCTCCGTCTTTAACTTTTGCACCAAATGAAGGATAATTTAGATCCCTTGCAGTTCTGTTGGCAGCTCGATTTTCAGGACAAGTATGGTTAGTTATGAGCTTAACTTGGCTTTTACTGTAACCGATATCACAAAGCATATTGACATAGTCATCACTAACCAAGTCATACACCAAACCAGGATTTATCGCTTTTACCGGGTCTACATTACCCGCTCCAAAATCAAACACACTTTCATTGCCCTTGGTATCATTCATAGGAAAAGCTATAGCTAAAAGGAACAAATTAGTAAATGAACTAAGTGATGGGAAGGTACAAAAAGAAACTAAAAGCATGATAGACTTAGTTGAAATTACCGGTAGTCATAAGAGCAGATTTAATAGCAGAAGGAGACCAGGAAGGATGGAAAGATTTAACATAAGCTGCTGCTTCTGTAGCATGGGGGCATGCCATCGACGTTCCTGTCAGTACACTATACTTTACAGACCTTTTATCACCCGATGCACCTGATGGGCTAGCTTTAGGTGAGAATGCAGCAAGTATTTCAATTCCTGGGGCACTGATATCTGGCTGTTATATAATACATGACAAATAAGTAAGTGATAGAGAAGCTAATAAAGGCTAACTCGGGTGTTATTTGTTTCGTTCTCATCATCTTATTCTTACTATTCTGAATCTGAATCAATTAAGTAAACCTATAATCGACCCGAATCAGACATTCAGACGAGTTAGACATTAGAAGTTAGACTAAGCTAAACAAAAACTACCTCAGATAAATAAGTGATACCTTTACAATATCTGGTAAGATGCTGTTTGGTCCACGAGAAGAGAATGAAGCAACTAATGGAGCTTTGGAATTTTTTATAGACTCTGATTTGAGAATAGTTCCCACAGGTTCTCTGTTAGTTGAAATGCATAAGTTAGAGAACTAATAGTTTGAAGCACTAAACAACTATTATCTTTGAATATTTTTGCAAGCTTACTTGGTTGAGTTGAAGTACGAGAAGACACTTTTGCCGACCGTAGTATTTAAAAGAGTTGCCGGTAAGGAGGAAATGAATGAAAAATCGAAAAATCCACTGTCAGCAATCACGATAGTTCCTAATGCATTCGCTCTTAAAGCTTCTTCCACTCCAACATTTGATTCACATACCACAATCTTGTCCTTCACTAAATTTTCATCGAGGCAAGAGGAGTAACAAAACCTGAAATTTGAAACAAGACGAATAAATAAAACTCGAATTTGTTATCTTTATACTCCAGTAGTTGTAAAAGCTAAAGTATCAAAAGTTACCGAGCTTCTTCAAAGGAACAGTTAGTCGAGACATCTTTCCCATACAAAATAGGAAATCTAGTTCCATTTAATTGAAAGCCATTAATAGCATTACCCTGAACAAGAGCAACAAGGTCGATGAATAAGTGAATACAACATTCCATTCAAAATTGAAACACAACGTAAAACTATAGGAATCGAGAATGTATACCTCGAGTTTCTTCCCATTTCCAAGAACAACCTTGTCGATGATCCTACGATCTGTTTCCGTCGCTCCCACAGTTAATAACCAAGGTGCATTGCTAGTCACAGTTTTTCGCAAGGGACCGCTGTTACCTGCTGAATTTGATGTGAGAATTCCTTTTTGAAGCGCATGAAAAGCACCGATGGCAATAGGATCTTCATCAAATTCCTGGGAACGACTTGAACCTATTGAGACTGAAAGTGTGTCGACCCCATCAGCAATTGCGTCATCAAAGCCAGCAAAGATGCTGACACTGGTAAAGTCGGAATCTCCACAGACTTTATACACGGCAATTCTTGCAGATAGCACATCACCTCTAGCATTTCCCTTGGCTATTTCATAGAAACTCGCACCCTTCACTCTGTTGCCTGCTGCAGTTGATGCAGTGTGAGTACCATGTCCTTCGAAATCCCTCGCCCTGTCGTCTTGTGAATAATAACGAGCCCCGATGACCTTGCTGAATGTGCAACACAAATAAATATTAAATTTCTATATATATATTTACGTTTGGAAAGAACAGAAAACATCTACATAATAAAACAAGTTGATATGTGCTGGCCGGGACAAACCCCTCGATAAATCTAACGATCCGTCCCACGTCAACTCTCTCATCTTTTCAGCTTCTCACTTCTCACGGACAGACTCATTTGTCCCACATGCCTCTTCTCATCTCTCTCCATAACAACGATCGACTTCAGAGTTTCTCCACAAAAACGATCGGCTTCAGAATTTGATAGTAGACGGCAAAGTCAGTGTAGTTCGGGAAAAGATGGGAAGTCCCTGCACCTTATGTAGATCGATTGGCAGCAGGTACCCCAGCCCGAACTGTATCGGTTAGTTGGGTTAGACTCAAATCCACAAATCCTCCCGGAAATAGCTATCACAGATGAGGATTTGTACTAGCAGTCGCAGGTCAGAGCTTTGATCGAACGACGGAGGTGGGTTAAAAAGGGGAACCAGCCATACGTGTCTATCAATCTCTTTTCCCTAAGACTTTCTAGGACCGGGTGTCTGCTAACTGATGCCTACTGAAATAACGAAAAAAGTGGGTATTAAAGTTGATCCGCTCCCAGGGATGGGGGAAAATATGGTGTTATAGAGTCCCGCTATACCCATGCATCTTAAGAAATCTGCCTTCTCAGCGCCAAGGGAGTAAGAAAATTCTATTTTCATTTGTTTCATCAATTCCATTATGTTCTTTGAATTTAATTTTCGATTTTCTGATTTTTGTGCTTCTTCGTTTGGGGGTTCAGTCCATCACTTCTCCTAATCTGTTTGTGCTTCTTCGATTGGGGATTCAGTCGACGCCGGCAAGGTTAGTTTTTCTTTCTTATCATTAGATTTTTGGTTGTCTGAATCATTATAAATCCTTGATTTAGTTTTGATTACAAATCATTAGTTTTTCTTTTCATTGGCCGGACAGTTAAGTTCTGATTTTCACTCAAGTTATGTAGCAATAGGCAATATCAGAGATTTAGTTGGTAATCAAACAAACCTACTACTTTTTTTTTTGACTAACATTGACTAACAAGATTAGAATGTGGGTATTATAAAAATCACATCTTTTTTTGAATTTGGGTATGATCATATACTTTTAAAGGGATAAATCAATCAAGAACATAACCTACTTCGATTAGGGTATATAAATCCGATCCACAATCATCAACAAACTGAGACTGAAATTATAGTAATCGGATTCAGGAAAAATTGCAAGAAAAATTGATTTAATACATGATGCCATGTTTCTGCACGCTACATGTTTGCTGAAATGTCTATATGAATTTTCACAGCTTAGTTGGCTGGTGGGCATGACCTCCAAGTTACTTCTTCATTTTCTTTATATTTCACCATTGAATACACAAAGAAAAAAAATCCCTTTGCCAAAATTTACTGTGGTGGGTCCAAAGCTCCATCTTCCTTGCATTAAGGAACTTTTTCTTTTGTGGTTTCCATTACATTATGAAATGAGTGGGAACATGATTTTGCATTTGAGATTGAAATTCATAAAGATTTAACAACTATGCGAAAAGAAAAATCTAAGTATCACAACTGTGAAAATTATAGAACTCTTACAAATTATACTGCCAAATGACAATTCCGAAACTTGAAACCTTGATTCATGTTGTCTGTTAGTTAGTAAATGCGTAAACCTTAAGTGTTTTAATTAACTTATCATCAATTCCTTTTCAAGTGTTTACTATGTTATTATATACTTCATATGTTTTATTTTGTTAGTCACTTTTAGTCCAGAGAACTTAGGATCTCGTTAAGAGCAAGAAAGATGATAGAATAAAAAATATATTGACGTTAGCCGAGGACAAAGAATATAATATATTTTCTTTGGTTCATCTAAAATTAAGTTTATACCGGATTTTACTTTCGGACGACTGTTGTGTTTTACCATTTCTTATACCGGAAAATCTCATTTTATTTAGAGAGTAAAATTTTACTCTTAGTAGGATAGGATAGGTGTACCAAGATTACCTTGGAAAAAATAAGGGACAGGCAGCGAGAACTTTATAGTTTGCCTCTTTTTACAATAGACAATTCTTTTGGTTGTTTCCATATACCTCTGATAAAAATTACTCTACAACTTGATGTTGCTTCCAAGCCTTATAAATGTCCAATTGCATACACATTATTTCCACTTACCATCTGGTTTCCCACTATCTCGCTATCAGCTTGATTATGCTTAAGACCCATTTTCTATTTTGGTTTATGTTACTGTTGTTTTGGTTTGATTAAATGTCTCAGAGTGTTGGTTAGATGTCTTCAGTTTTGGTTTGTGTTTTTCTTCTCAAGGTTTGTATTTTCTACTCAAAATCCAATTTTTTTGCAATCTTCAGTTTTAGTTTGTATTTTCTTATTAATTTTGTGATTTATATTTTTCTTCTCAAGGTTTGTATTATCTTCTCAAAATCCATCGTTTTTTTCCAATCTTCAGTTTTGGTTTGTATTTTCTTATCGGTTTTGAGGTTTGTATTTTTTTTCAATCTTCAGTTTTGATTAATATTTTCTTCTCAGTTTTCTTCATATGCTCACGAAGTTTTGGTTTGTGATTCTGATTAGTTTAGTAGCTGGGAGCTTCTTCGGTGCTCTACTTATTTGCTCCAAGAACCAATTCCTTAACAACCAGCTGATCTTATTGTTGTTCATTTTCCTAATCATGTACTCATTCTGAAATTTTATGGACACACAAACATAGACATTTAAATGTTGAAACATGAAAGAAGTTTTGGTTTGTGTTTTTCTTCTCAAGGGAAGAATATAAACATGAAAGAAGTTATGCATATAAACAAATTTTTCGACTTTTTCAACCAAATTGTGGTAGATGAATGGTTTTAGTGGATGCATATAAAAAAATTTGAATATACTTTCGTAGGCCACGATCAAGGAAGTTTACAGGAACTTAATGTCATTGTAGTAGATAAATGGTTTTAGTGGATAAAGAAGGAAGAACAAACTTGGGCATTATAATATGTAATTTCCTTCTTTCATTTAACCATTGTAGGTTCATTTGTTTAGTACATTAGCTTTCTATAGGTTTGAGTAGACGGGAATAGTTTATTATGCATGTCTTAAATTCGTTTTTGTTTATTATGCTACTTATATACTTCCCTTTTTAGCTCAAATAACATCTATACATGGAAGAAGTTAACCTAAGTTTGAAAAACTCGCCAAAACTTCTGGTTTGTAAAGCAATGGTTTCTACCAAATCAAGACTTAAGTATGTTACACCCTTTATTTGATATTATGCTTTGTTTTTAAATATTTTGAGTGCCACATGAAATTTTAGAGTTTTTTTTCGTATTTATTCTTTTCAGTGCAAATCAACTGGAGGCTAGTGAATCTTGGAGATATCAAGAGAAGAGTTTTTTTCGTATTTATTATTTTCAGTGCAAAATTTAATTGGAGGCTAGTGAATCTTAAAGACCTCAGGCGAAGAACACTATATTTCTTAAGATATCTATTATGGTCTAAACATTTTTAATATTTAAACTAAAAAAGATAGTTTTTCAAAATCTCTAGAATAACTATTGATATTTATCTACTAAAACAGCCATGTCAAACAAGAAAATAAAGTAAATTTAGAGATTTGTATTGGACAAAGGATTATCTTACTTATTAAGAAATAAATTAATTTTATTTTACTAAATTTATTAAACTCAATATAATCAGTAACTCAATCCGGTGAAAGTATACATTATTAATTAAGAAATCTTTATTGATTTTTTTCTATAATCATTACTTTGAGATCATCCAAGAAATATTTCATTTTTTTTAATAGTACTACTATAAAAACCCACAAACAAGAGAATAACACCATTCAACAATTTCTCATTAGAAGAAGATAAGAAAGAAAAATAAGCAAAGATGGTTTACCCTCCATGCGATAGTTTTGGATGTGATGGTAAGCTCTCTGAATTTCCTATTTAAATGTCTTATGTTAGTTTTAGCTCCTCCATTCTTATTATCTTATAATAAAAGGACAAATCCATGTTGGAATGGACATTCTAGATTCAACACATTTTTCATGGCCAGTAATTTAAGACAATGGACTAGGTTTGACCCAATTCTTTGGGCAATTAATACATTGTTTGTGTAATATGTGAAAGCAATCATCTTCACTATGACTTGATGAATAAATATAATATTTCACTGATCAGATTACGATCTCCATGATTCAGGTCTAGTAACTAAGTTATGTGATTCGACAAAGTAAATTATTGTACAAATTTGATATCTACAAAAGTTTAATTTCTTTTGATATAAATCTCTAATGGCTAATCTCAAGTTCATTTTTGTAAAGTTCAGTTGTAACGCATACATCTCTTTACTCGAAAAACTAGATGTCAAATCCTACTAATTAGTTGATTGTAAACGCAGCTCCGACGTTTAATTGGCCAGAAGTAGTGGGAAAGCCAGGAGTCCAAGCAAAAGCAATCATAGAGAAAAGTCATCCAGAAGTAACGGGCCTTATAATACCAAAAGATTACCTTGTGACTGGAGATTTCTGTTGCAATCGCGTTCGGATCTTTGTTAACGCTGACACTCAACAAACTGTCGCCTTTATTCCTAAAATTGGATAAAAGGACATCAATGGATCATCAAATATTTTATTTGTTTAAATAAACTAGAGTATAAGATCTATTTATGAATAAATTGAGCTTATCAATCTAACTTTCTATTAGAATAAAATGAAATCATGTCTTAATAAATGACATAATAGGGGCTGACCACGGAAGCTTTCAGGTTGTGGTCGACCCTATTTTCGGGCCAAATAGCATTTCTCTAAACGTAATTTTTGGTTCTCCATGCACATGAAAATTGTAACCTCAAGTAATCCTCACTTAAGCTTTAAGGACCTCATCTCTCACAATTGTCACACCTCAGGTCCAACTTGAATTCATTTCACCTCTATATAAAGGACTTGCCTTTCTCCCTCTTGTTGCCTTCGGTTCTCACCAAACTTATTACTCCTAGAAAGAGCAAAAACATATCATTCTCTCTTCAATGGCATCTCTATTTGTTAGCGTAACCAGATCACGGTGAGGCAAGGTTTGCAATCTATCAAAGAAGCTAGAATATTACACTGTCGGACACGAAAATGATAAAGTCAAAGTGTTATCGAGGTGGAAAAGGTAGTCGAAATTCGTCTTCATCATCAAGTTGTATAGGAAAGATGTTAATAATTATGGTGAAGTGATGAGACAGGAAGTCATGGCACTATAGCAGTTGAACCATATTTCAGTGGTGCATGTCACAAATATACCACCCAATGGATATCTTTGATACTTAAAAATATTTTAGAATTATGGCGGTGGTGGTGGTGGTTTGCATTGGTGGTGGTGGTTGTTTGTAGTGGAGCTAGTGGTGGTGGGTGGTGTTGATGACATTATGTAGTATTGTTGTTGAGTGTAGCTAATAACAAATCCAACTAATAATCATTAATGTTGAATTTATGGAAAAATTAACTAAATATTTTTCTATAATTTACTTTGTTTAGTGAGGACAATTTCAGACCCAAGGCATTGATTGGTACGCGATTGTTTTTTTACTTGAAAAAATAAATCGAGTACTGATCTATAGACGAGATGACTTGTCTGTATTTACTTTTTTTTCAAACCAAACAGTAAAGTGAGGTATTGTGATGATTAGTGCTCGCATTACGAGACTATTGCTCTTGGTAATCGTTTTCATAATCAAACAATCTTCCTTAGCTTGTTGTGTGTCCTATACCTTAATTTTAGCATTACTTCTAATCAGACTTATTGAATTGTATTTAACTCCTAAATGTATAGAACTTGGTTCAAATGAAACTTTGCATGCGTCAGACTTAGCCCTGGTGGAAATGTTCCGCTAAAGACAACATTGAAATCTGGTTGCATGTAAAGAATTCACAATATTATTCATAGTATAGACAGATACCCGAATTAGATTAGAACATTAATCTCTTCTTTGAACTATTAATCCTTTACCTGAGACATGTTTTAAGTTTTTCCCCCTCTCAATTTGTACAATGTAGAATCAAAGAGATTTCGATTATGGGTCCACCTTGCTATTTAACCATTTTCAATGATTTATTTCGTTTCATATTTTTTTGATGATATTGTTTCGTCAGGAAGTATGATATTAGATACATGCTAGGGCTAACACTCAATTTTAAATATTTTGAGTGCCACATGAAATTTTAGAGTTTTTTTTCGTATTTATTCTTTTCAGTGCAAATCAACTGGAGGCTAGTGAATCTTGGAGATATCAAGAGAAGAGCTTTTTTTCGTATTTATTATTTTCAGTGCAAAATTTAATTGGAGGCTAGTGAATCGTAAAGACCTCAAGCGAAGAACACTATATTTCTTAAGATATCTATTATGGTCTAAACATTTTTAATATTTAAACTAAAAAAAATAGTTTTTCAAAATCTCTAGAATAACTAGTGATATTTATCTACTAAAACAGCCATGTCAAACAAGAAAATAAAGTAAATTTAGAGATTTGTATTGAACAAAGGATTATCTTATTTATTAAGAAATAAATTAATTTTATTAGACTCAATATAATCAGTAACTCAATCCGGTGAAAGAATACATTATTATTAAGAAATCTTTATTGATTTTTTTCTATAATCATTACTTTGAGATCATCCAAGAAATATTTCATTTTTTTTAATAGTTGATGTGACACGAAAATGTCACATTTGGAGAGCCTAACTTAGACTAATTAGTCATTTTCGAGTGTTATCAATAATATTATATGTGTTTTTCATGTTAGGTTCTTATTTTGGAGTTAAGCGTGTGACTCGGAATAAAAGGAGCGAATTATCACTATCATTTCATGTGCCGAAAATGAGAGAAAAAGACTTTAAGCAAATCAAATGACAAGTATAGTCAATGACGAGTCCGACGGTGAAAACGGTATTCAATTCGGAGTTCGGACGGGGAAGATATGAAAGACAGAAGTCCAAAGGTATTCTAGTCCTTTGTGAGAATTTGAAGATGTAGAGACAAGGATGGAGGCACTCTCTTGGTTTTTAAATCAAAGCCCAAGAGCCCAATGAAGAATTATATGGGCACCCTCTCTTTATGGATCCAAGTCAACAAAGTCTAAAGAAATTGACTAAGTCTTGACCTAGGGTTTGAGTAGTAAACACAAGTTGGAGTTTACTATTCATCATCTTCTATCTTGGGAAAGAGGCAACAAGGGAGAGAGAGAAAAGGAGGCTAGAACTTTAGGGTTTTAGTGTTCTTGGAAGTTAGAGGGTTTGAAGAGAAAGACAAGAGAGAAGAAGGAGGATCCGGCCAAAGCATAGGCCGGCCAGCACACTAGGCCGGCCTAGCTTTGGCCGGCCGAGCAGCAGCTCGGGCTGCAGCACGAGCTGCTTCTCGGGAGCTGCTCGGGTCTTCAAGGAAGCTGCTGCGGGAAGCTTCCACGGGAGCTCTGCAGCTCGGACGGCCAGCTGCTGTGCACTTGAAGAGCAGCTGCTTGGTTGCACGGGATGGAAGCTTCACGGGACGGCCAGACAGCAGCACGGGAGGGCGAGTAACCTGCTCGGGATGCTTCCAAGATGGCACGGGACGCCTAGGGTTTACTCATATGCGGCTCGGGAAGAGAGATGTGGCCGGATCTAGGGTTTTGGCCGGATTCCCTCACCTTCTTTGGCCGGAATTTTCTAGGGTTTCCGGCACTTTCTTGCCCGGAAACCTTAGGGCTTTTGCTCCCCATGTCCTTGGCTTGCTTCTCATGTAGTTTGATTTGATTTTGGACAAGAAATTTCTAGAGAGAGAAAGCTAGGGTTAGCTTTAATGGAGGTTGTGTTCTAAATGGAGAAGATGATGGTAGTCCCTATGGGGAACCCAGAAAATTGCTAAGGGGAGATTGGCTGCAACTAAAAACTCATATTTTCCGACGATCTTAGCCTCGAACCACATCGAAAAAGGGGGATTTTCTCACCATTTCCTTTCTATTTCTTATTCAATCACCATGTTTAGCTAACTTTAGTTTGTCGATTATATGAGATGAAATGTGATGAATTCGTGACTATGTTTAATATGATTTGATGTTTTGATTATAAATTGATGTTCATTTATTTCGGTTATCGTTTTGATCGTAATTTCATGTGTTTTGTCAAGCACTTCGCATAGTTAATAGACGAAACGAAGTATTCGATATCGATCGTAGTCTAAGTCATAATTTCATGTGTCTTGTCATGCACTTCACATAGTTAGGCGACTAGACGACACTTTCGATGACTCGGGATTAACCGATTTAGACGTTTGTTTGACTAAGTATGATCTCCGGATATAGATAGTACTTAGAGACATCTACTTTAGGAGTCGAATATCGATTGTACCTCGACACATCAAATCGGACTACACATAGTCGTAGGTTTATCATTATGGATTCCCGGACTTCGACACCTCTCTCACTTATTTGTTGCCCGAATCGAGTCTTACCGTCTCCCGACTCTTGTTCCTTCCACTCTTCTCTCGAATCTCTCTCACCCGTTTTACCTTACGTATTTAGTTTTACTTGTTTTATTTCTTATTGCTTAATCAATCAAAAACCCTCGTTATCTTTGTTTCTTTCCTTTTTAGTCTAAGTTAGCATTTGATATCTAGACCGAGGGATAAGACCCTTCGACATCCAAACTACCTTCCTATCCTTGGATCGACTCCGGTTTTACCGGTTACTACTTGATACCTCCGCTTGGGTGTGCAACTTTTTCGGGTGCATCAAGTTTTTGCCGCCGCTGCCGGGGATAGGTTTAGTAGTTAGAACATTGTTTGTTGTTTTGTTCATTAGTTTAGTGTTATTTGCTTCTTAGACGTCTTTATTTTATTTTGTACTTTCTTTATTTCATTTTTTTTAGGTACTGTTTTATAGAAAAGAGTCAAAAGTGACATAAAGGCGAAGGAAAAGGAAGGATTCGAGAAGTTAAGAAGAAAGGCGAACGAAACGAGAGGAGCACTCGATAGTATCGCATTCTATCCCATCCTTTTTACTCGTGTGTGATTGTTTAGTTCTTTAAGTGTTAGCTTCCATTTTGTGATTGTGTCTTAGTATCCTTGAACATTGTGAGATCATGGCAAGTTGGTCATTTGATGAGAATGACCTTATGCGAACCCTTTTCAACACTAATCGACCATCTACAAGTCACCGGGACTACTCAAATTTATATAGGAATGTTACGACTAGTGATAGGAATAGGCGAGTTGAGTCTGGCCGACCTAGGATGACCATGGGTGAATATCGACGAATGTATGGAGTTGGTCAGACTCGTGATGAATATGGTCTTAGGGATTATGAGCATGAGGGTAACCAACCCCGCAGGAGTCTTCGTGACTATCGATAAGAATTTGAGATGACCACACCTTCATGTATGGATTTGTCATTTCATGATAACCGTAGTTCCATTAGTATTGATTGGCCACGTCGAAGTCTTCGTGACTATCGACAAGCATATATGAACGGTTCACTTAGGAATGACAATTTCCGACTCGATGATTTTACTCAAAGAGTCGAGTCTAGGTATCTACATGAAGGTAGTGAAGAAAGGACCATGGAGACCATTAGCCCGGTTTGTGCTATTTGTGCGAGCTTAGACCATTTAACCGAGTATTGTCCCATGAACCGTGTTCCGCGAGAGTCTTCGTCTAGTTATACTCATATGCCTTATTACGAGGAGATGTCTGAAGATACTCTCCAAGCAATTTTAGAGTACCAAACTAAATTTAATCGAGATATAACAGAGATCACGGAACGGATTCTCAAAATTGTGGATAGACTTGAGTCAGAGCATATCATCGACGAGGAAGGGGTTTGCGCACCCCAAACTCAAGAAGAGACTATGAATGATGGTGAGGGTAATACACCTAACTCTAGTCTTAAGTTAAATGTCGAAGAAGCTCTTGATAGACCCTTAGATCATGAACTGAGCGATGAACCTTATTGCTCAATCCCTAGACCATTGTCATCTCACCATGATCCGACTACATTAGATTTTTAATGTTCAGGATGAGGGCTTTATGAGAAAATTTGGGGATGAAACTATTATGAACTTTCCAATTTTTGACACTTGTGAGGAGGCAGTCTTAGATGCCATATTAGGAAGGAATGGTGTTGTAACCAACTTTGAGGCTCCAGATGCCTTTAAGGACGTCGACGACATAGAAGTCAGCGAGATAATGGATAGCCTGTTGGATTATTTACCTAAGGAAACCACGGACCTTGACTTGGTCCCCGAGCATATTGCCTTACCCTTAGAGTTTAGTTCGACCTTCCACATGATCTCAGACTCGGTTGTTGACCCCTTGAGGGACACTTCGGACGTCAGCATGTCTAGGGACTTAGTGGATGTTTTATCCACTAAGGTTGAGTTTGATTATTTGCCTCGGACTGACCTCTTAGACCTTCATTTGCATGTCGATCCTTTTGACGACTGTTTAGTCGTCGCCCCTAGCATCTATGCGCACTTAGTGGACCGTGCATCCACTAAGTTTGGGGATGGCTTCTTTTCGCTTATAGTCTCACGTGCACTGTCTTGGTTTAATGTTCTTGTGAGACTTTTAGCATTTGTATATAGCTTTCTTTGGGTTGACCCCCAAATCTTCCGTCTTTTGCTTTATGATCGTTAGGCCGACTAAGGTGGCCTTTGATGTTTGTGGGTAACATCTCTGAAAACCCTCCGCGAGACATAACTCGTGCTCTTGTGTGAAAGCAAGAGAATCAAAGGCTAATTGCATAGCTCGATGCAATCGTGTATACCCGCGTTAGTGGTAGAATTCTATATGGTCATGCTTTTTATGTGCTTCATTCTCATATACTTTGGATATTTTAGGAGCATTTCTTATACGTTTTACTTCTAAGACGTGGTTTGTTCCAAGATTTGGGATGGCGTGAGCTTGGCATCAACTTGGAACCTCGTTATACATGAGTCTTGGTAGTGTCATCTTTTATCTCCTTCGGTTATGGTAATATCTCTCCACTCTTCTCTTTAAATTGATGTGCCTCTTTATCTTTTGGTGAGTGTATGCTTAGAACATTGAGGACAATGTTAGTTTTAAGTTTGGGGATGCGGGATATGACCATAACCAATGCATGACCATGGGTTTTAAAGACAAAAGGGTTCAAATTTTAGCTAATTTGAAAAATTTTGAACATTTTGAGTAGATTTGCATGTGATTATAGTGATAGTTTTAAGAATGTTGATGCATATGTGTCGAGTTGATGAGTTTTGTGATTGCTAATGGTGTTTGCATGAAAGTCGAGTCTTTGAGTGTTTCCGTTATACTATGGGAGTAACATCTTAGTGAAGAAGAAACATCTCTAAGAGACCTAGAGTAGTCATTAGTGGAGACTTAACTCATGTGAGAGCTCAAAGCCTAAATTGTCCTTCGAGTGTACTCTTCCGCGCTAACTCCGAGTAGAATGAAGAGCTACTCAACCTCGTACCTATTAAAAGAGCTCATTTGATCTCGTGTGCTCAACTTCCTTAGCCACTAGGAGTGACATTAGGATAGCGAATTAACCTTGCCCTTGTAGTCCATGAAACCCGATAAGAATGCCAACTAGAGGGAGGCGGATACTCCATCACCATCCATCATCTTATATCCCGAGAATGAAGACATGAGAAGAAAGAATGAAGAATGTCAAGAGCAAGTATGAAATGAAAAGTTGATTGCAAGAATAGAGTTGTGTGTGTTGTATTTTGTTTTGGTTGATTGTATTTGTGTTATGAAAAAGAAAAAAAAAGAAAAAAAAAGAATGAAAAAAAAAAGAAAAGAAAAGAAAGAAAAAGGAAAGCAAGAATGAAATAAAGTTGTTTATGTTATGTTAGAGCATGTTAGCTCTTTTGTTTGAGTAATGTGATTGTATATATGTGTTTGTGTTCATGTTCATGAATCAATATTCGAAGCAAGAAGCAAATGTGGAAGTGCTTGAGAAGTTCTATAATGAAGTAGTCGACATTCTCGGGAATCCACCATCATCATCCATTTCTAGTACCCGCTAACCTTTAGAAGGCATCTTTAGAGGGTAGAATGGGTGAGAAGGGCGAGTGAGCTTCCCCACTCTATATAGCGGCTAATTCCTTTTCAAAGATTATTCGTTCCAAAATGTTGTCCTCACCCCTTTTTATGTGTTGAGTCCATGTTAGTGATTACACTCACACATACGAGCGAATCTCACTCGTCCTTCATCATCAAGTTGTATAGGAAAGATGTTAATAATTGTGGTGAAGTGATGAGACAGGAAGTCATGGCACTATAGCAGTTGAACCATATTTCAGTGGTGCATGTCACAAATATACCACCCAATGGATATCTTTGATACTTAAAAATATTTTAGAATTATGGCGGTGGTGGTGGTGGTTTGCATTGGTGGTGGTGGTTGTTTGTAGTGGAGCTAGTGGTGGTGGGTGGTGTTGATGACGTTATGTAGTATTGTTGTTGAGTGTAGCTAATAACAAATCTTACTAATAATCATTAATGTTGAATTTCTGGAAAAATTAACTAAATATTTTTCTATAATTTACCTTGTTTAGTGAGGACAATTTCAGACCCAAGGCATTGATTGGTACGCGATTTTTTTTTACTTGAAAAAATAAATCGAGTACTGATCTATAGACGAGATGACTTGTCTGTATTTACTTTTTTTTCAAACCAAAAAGTAAAGTGAGGTATTGTGATGATTAGTGCTCGCATTACGAGACTATTGCTCTTGGTAATTGTTTTCATAATCAAACAATCTTCTTTAGCTTGTTGTGTGTCCTATACCTTCATTTTAGCATTACTTCTAATCAGACATATTGAATGGTATTTAACTCCTAAATGTATAGAACTTGGTTGAAATGAAACTTTGCATGCGTTAGACTTGGCCCTGGTGGAAATGTTCCGCTAAAGACAACATTGATACCACCTGAGGCTGAGGGAATGTTACAGATCTCACGACTCTTTGGGGTGTTCCAGAGCCTGAGTTATATAGGTATAGTTTCAAGCTTAGTGTGTTTTGTGCCTTTTAGGTGAGTTTTGTGGAGCCTTAGCCCAGTACAAAATCATGTACAGATAGGTCAGTGAACAAGGGGATCTGGTTTCAATTCTTGTATATAGTCAGTGTTAAAATGGTATCAAGTATGTCAAAATACAACCCTAATTTGTAAACATAAGATTAACTGCAAATACAACTTCATCATCTAACACAACTAATAAAACTTGGGTTTCATATTTGATTTGTACAACAAAATTTCTACCACAAATAATTTCCATTGAAAATTACATACAATATTCAACATGACAAAGCCTTGGTCCAATGAGCTCAAACTCATGAAGCTTCTAAGCCTGGTTTTGAACTATATACCTCAAGATCTTTCCAAGGTTAAACCAATTTTAGCATATATTTCGTCACACTTGGGATGTTTTGGTCTCTTGACGTGAAGGAGTTTGTAACACGGCCGATTTCAATCCAACTGCAACCAACTTCCATTTTGAAACCCATCTCTCATCCTTTTCTCACTCTATCAACACTTTTCCATATCCCCTATTCACCATATATATTTGACAACAGAACAGGATAGAGAGAGAGAGCTCTCTGACCCAACCCATGTTGACCATAGCCAAGTATCATAGTGGTATATGTGATTGAGTTCTTATCTCGTATACTAGCGAAAACTTTCTCTGCATAACTTATAGCACCACATTTGGAATACATGTCCAAAAGAGCCGTGCCGACAAAGACATTTTGCTCCAATGAGTGGCGGAAAGCAAAACATTGCAGGCGTTTCTCTAAACTGATTCCACCTGCTGGATTGCAAGCAGGAAGAACAGATGCCAGAGTTACAGAATTAGGGATTTCATTTTGACTGATCATCACTCTAAAAGTAGTGAAGGCATGTTCGATCTGTCCATTTTGTTTGTAACCTGCAATTATCGAGATCCACGCGACTATACCTGTAGAATGAGTATAATAGTTCTCAATTAATGGAAATTTTTTTGTACCAATCAGACCAGATTTAGCATGCATATCTATCAGATAACTGTCCATTCCCTCAAATCGGATCCCATGCCGGAAGAGATAAGCATGAGTTTGTAGACTGTGAGAAGTCTACGGGTCGGAAGTCAGAAGGTGATATAAAAGATAAATACCAACTTAGTGAAATTGAGTTAGAAATTGTACCGTTTTAGGTGTCTTGCATTCCAACTGTTGTTGATGTCCAGACCTTCCTGTGAGCGGAGCTTGTATGCTCCCTGTCCCACTACTTGGGTGATCAGGTAAGGCCCTTCCCAAGTGGGAGCCAGTTTGCCTGCTCTTGTTTGCTCGGTGTTGTGAAAGAGCTTTCGAAGTACCCAATCCCCAACTTTGAAGGATCTGATTCAGACATTTTTGTTATAGTGAGAGGTTGTTCTCTGTTGGTAGACGACGTTTCTAATAGCTGCCTTGTTTCTTAGTTCATCAATTGTTTCGAGATTGTGGTTAAGCTCGACCCAATTGCTTTCTTCTTCAATACACTGGTACCGTGCGGTAGGAACTCCTGTTTCAGCTGGGATTACAGCTTCAGAACCATAAGGTAATGAGAAAGGGGTTTCACCTATTGGCGTTCGTATAGTTGTTCGATAAGCCCATAGTACTGCTGGTAGTTGGTCCGCCCACGTTCCTTTAGCTTTCTCCAGTTTTTGCAGGGAGTTCATGATCATTTTGTTAGATGATTCGGTCTGGCCATTGGCTTGAGGATACCTTGGGGTTAAGAAGCTGAGTTTTATACCCTAGTCTTTGTAAAAGTCTTGGAACGTGAAGCTAATGAATTTAGATCCGTTGTCTGTGACTATATATCTCCTTAGGTACCCCTAGTGTTGTTATAAAGGTCGGGCCGGACCGGGTTAGGCCCGGGACCGGCCTGTACGGATAACGGGCCTGGTAAGCCCGGGTTTATAACCGGTCCCAGGCTGGACCTATAGTTTTGGCACGTCGGGCCAAAATTGGCCCGGCCCGGGAAGAACCCAGGTTTCGGCCCGGACCGTCAGGCCGTTGAGACGAGCAGGGTTATCCGGCCCGTCCCGTCTCAATGGTCAGATTTCAATTTTTTTTCAAAACCAAGTACAAAATACGGCTAGGTGGGGTTTTTACCATTTCTACCCCCCAACTAGCCGTTTTCTAGTTGTTGGGGGGGGGGGGGGGGGGTAACAAGTGTCATTTTACTTCCCCCCCTTTTGTTATAAATACCCCCCTTCATTACTCAATTTTCATTCAAAACTATCTCATCTTCTCTACTTCTCTTAACTTCATCTTCAAGCTCTATATTCTTCAAACTCTAAAAATTTTCATCTTTATTGTTTTACCTCTCATTCTTTACAAACTACAAAGATTCAAGATTTCAAAATTTTCAAGTATTGGTTTAGTAATTAAAGAGGACTATTATTCAAGAGTCAAGTGATCAATTATTGAAGACTTCAATTAATTACTTTATTAATCAATTATTCAAGACTTCAATTAAGTGTATCAAGTAAGTAATTTACTTCCTTATCAACCTATTTGAGTTTTTTACATATAATTTCTTTTCTCCTATCGTCTCATTTTTAATTTAGTTATGGATAACTATGATTTTGGTAGTCCCTCCGGACATGATAATGTCCAAATGTCCGGTGAAGAACCAACTATAGAGACTAATAGCCCCGGAACTCAACGATCTAAAAAAACTGAAATCCGAAGTATGGAATTATTTTACAATGGAAGAAAGAACGGTCAAAGGGGTTAAAAGTATGAGGGTGGTTTGTATGTTTTGTAAAAGAGATTATGTCGGAGACCCTTCGAAAGGATCGTCTACTTTAAAACGACATTTACAAACTTGTAAACCTAAGCATGAAGGGGGTGCTCCAACTCAAACAACCATAGTTTGAAGTTAAAATAGTAGTCAACCATTATTTACATATAATAGTAAAAAAATGAGGGAAGATTTAGCTTTATATATTGCAAGTGGTGAACAACCTTTAACATTTGCCGAAGATCCAAAATTAGAACGTTGGCTTAAGAATTCCGTTCAACCCTTATATCGTAAAACTAGTAGACGTACCATTAGGAATGACATCATTGAACTTTTTAAAAATCAAAATTTTTTTGTGTGAACGAACTACAAAATGTGAGAACTTAATTTTCTTGAAAAAATTTCCGATGCTCTTACTTACATTGATAGTTCAAATAGTAGATGGCAAAATTACTCGAAATGTGTAAAGCTAGGGGTCTAAAACCCAAAAAAATTTATGGTGGATGAACCCACACGTTGGAATGCAACATATCTAATGTTAAAATCGTATAGTGGTTATGAAAAATGTAATTCTTGACTTTGTTGGATTTGAAAATCAATTTGGTTTGAATATTTTTTGTTTTAAAAAATGTGATTTATTTTTAAATGTTCTAAAGGTTTTTTATAAATCTACCACTATATTATCCGGTATTTATTATCCTACCACAAATCTAGTATTAAGAGAGCTATATGTTATGACCAAAGCTTTGGTTAATTGTAGGCATTATAAAATTTATGATAAGGTAATTAGTAAAATTGAGCTAAAATTCAAAAGAAATTGGCAAGAAATTCCTAACTTATTCATTTTAGCTTCATGCATGGATTCTAGATTAAAGGTAGAAAATACCTCTCTTATATTATTTAATATTTATGATAACCTTGGTAATCGTCCAAATTATTCAATTGATGAATATGTGTATGGTTTATTAAAATATTTATATGAATAATATGAACGGATATATGGTACTCAAAGGATTCAAAGTAGTCAAAATATTGCTTCGTCTAGTGAAAATCATCCATGCCAAAGATTGGTACTACGTAAAAGAAGTAATCAAGGTTGTAGTGATTGTTTTGAAGTTAAAATGTATTTATAAGGTGTTTTAGACAATGGCATAAGCATAAATGATGATAACTTCGATGTTCTACAATGGTGGAGACAAATGGAATCTATTACCCACTTATGCAAATTATGGCACGTGATTTACTTTCACCTCCCGCATCAACCGTTGCATCGGAGTCGGCTTTTAGTGCATGTTCTGTTGGAAATTATTTATTCTATAAATAAGTTTTTGTTTGAGTAAAATTATATTCCATAAATACTTGTGAAAAGACACAACCAAATGGAGAGGTATCTTGTAGAGTTATGAGTAACTCTATAAATACTCTAATTTGGGCTCTCTAGCATCTCCCTTAGTATATGGGAAATGATAGAGTGACTTAGAAATTGGTACTTAGAGGGTGACATATTTCCTCATTTAGAAATAAAAGCGGTCCCCACCGTAGTCAAACTTTGAAAAAACCTTGTCTTCTAGTGATTCCACATCAGCTGGGCATTAAAATGCCCAAAAAATTTGGGCTCTCTAGCATCTCCCTTAGTATATGGGAAATGATAGAGTGACTTAGAAATTGGTACTTAGAGGGTGACATATTTCCTCATTTAGAAATAAAAGCGGTCCCCACCGTAGTCAAACTTTGAAAAAACCTTGTCTTCTAGTGATTCCACATCAGCTGGGCATTAAAATGCCCAAAAAATTTGGGCTCTCTAGCATCTCCCTTAGTATATGGGAAATGATAGAGTGACTTAGAAATTGGTACTTAGAGGGTGACATATTTCCTCATTTAGAAATAAAAGCGGTCCCCACCGTAGTCAAACTTTGAAAAAACCTTGTCTTCTAGTGATTCCACATCAGCTGGGCATTAAAATGCCCAAAAAATTTGGGCTCTCTAGCATCTCCCTTAGTATATTATGAAGACAAAAGTTGAGTCGCCTAGAGTCATCTATGAGGGCATAGTAACTAGAAAGTTCGATGGAGCGTATGGAATCGTAGTGCTTCTTTCTATACGACGTGATCGTTGTATCTTGAGAGACAAGTGTCCGTAGAACCGTTAGCACCATTGCGGGGACATGATTGTCTTAAAGAAAGAGTGACCACTCGTCTCGATCAAATAAGATAAGTTTCATTTTCATATTTATATAATCTCATAATGTGATAGTATGTTAGTTGTCAAGAATCGAACCGGAATTTGTAACCCGGAAACAACAATCTTAAGACAATCATTTATTTTGGATTCGAGTCTTGAAGATTCCTGTTGAATAATTATTTGCATCTTCTTTATTCTCGTAGGAGAAATTTAGTTTGAGATGTTACATGCAAGTAATATTACACTGATAGTGGATGACCCCATTGTGCTCCCATGACTTTGCTCCTTTTCCAATCCATGGTTCATGAGAAACCAGTTTTGGATATCATTTGCTTTTGTCAAAATATTTATACGAACAATATGAACGGATATATGGTACTCAAAGGATTCAAAGTAGTCAAAATATTGCTTCGTCTAGTGAAAATCATCCATGGCAAAGATTGGTACTACGTAAAAGAAGTAATCAAGGTGATCAAGGTTGTAGTGATTGTTTTGAAGTTATAATGTATTTACAAGGTGTTTTAGACAATCGCATAAGCATAAATGATGATAACTTCGATGTTTTACAATGGTGGAGACAAAATGGAATCTATTACTCACTTATGCAAATTATGGCACGTGATTTACTTTCTCCTCCCGCATCAACCGTTGCATCGGAGTCGGTTTTTAGTGCATGTTCGGTTGGAAATTATTTATTCTATAAATAAGTTTTTGTTTGAGTAAAATTATATTCCATAAATACTTGTGAAAAGACACAAGTTTTATGGATGGTCACAACCAAATGGAGAGGTATCTTGTAGAGTTATGAGTAACTCTACAAATACTCTAATTTGGTTTGTTTTTTAATATAAGTTTTTTTTGACAGCCTTTAGTATATTATGAAGACAAAAGTTGAGTCGCCTAGAGTCATCTATGAGGGCATAGTAACTAGAAACTTCAATGGAGCGTATGGAATCGTAGTGCTTCTTTCTATACGACGTGATCGTTGTGTCTTGGGAGACAAGTGTCCGTAGAACCGTTAGCACCATTGCGGGGACATGATTGTCTTAAAGAAAGAGTGACCACTCGCCTCGATCAAATAAGATAAGTTTCATTTTCATATTTATATAATCTCATAATGTGATAGTATGTTAGTTGTCAAGAATCGAACCGGAATTTGTAACCCGGAAACAACAATCTTAAGACAATCATTTATTTTGGATTCGAGTCTTAAAGATTCCTGTTGAATAATTATTTGCATCTTCTTTATTCTCGTAGGAAATTTAGTTTGAGATGTTACATGCAAGTAATATTACACTGATAGTGGATGACCCCATTGTGCTCCCATGACTTTGCTCCTTTTCCAATCCATGGTTCATGAGAAACCAGTTTTGGATATCATTTGCTTTTGTCATTTTATGACAATTAGATGAATAAAACGGACTCAATGGTGATTTGATGGTTAGTACTGGTGAAGATGAAAGAAACATCTCTATGGGTCAAATGTTCATGTTGGGGTCATGGGTTCTGTCATTTATTATAGAGTGAGTTGGCTTTAACAGGAGATAACCATCATGATAGGAAGTGCCCAATGAAATGTGTCGGTTCAATTGGTGCCTTTAGTGTTATAATTGGTGACGTTTCAGTTTTGTTTATCCATTCTCAATTGAATTCCAATTCGATTGACTTGGGAGTTGGGATCATGAAAATTGAAAATCAGGAACCTTATGTAGTGTTTTTTGAGAATAAATCCATCCATTAATAACAAGAGTACATTACATTACAGCCCAAAAGGAATCATGAAGGACTAAAGCCCAACATTTACATCATAGGGACTAAAAGCGAAGCCGCCAACAAATGGGCGTCCTTATTGTAGACTCTATTACAATAAGACACCTCCACGTTATTCTCCAGGATGATAACCCTAATCCTCTCAATCTCCCTGATTAGTCGCCACGGTATGTCACCATCAACGGCTGAAATTGCTTCTATCAAAACCCTAGAATCCCCCTCTATTATAAAACCTTCTAGCCCTAACTCATTTGCTAGCTCCAAGCCGCACTTTAACCCTTCCATCTCACTGTAAATTGGGGATTTCGGTTGTAAAAGCTTTGATTTCGAATTAATGGTTACTCCTTCACTGTTCTTGGCAATGGCCGCACACGAAGCCTTGTTGTCCCTGTATGCTCCATCGAAATTTATTTTGATCTTTCCTATCGGAGGGGGGATCCATCGATTTACCTGCAACAAGTTGTTAGAAACCTGGTTTGGTTCAAGGTTAGAAACATACCTCATTTGATCCATTGCTCTCCATAGGCATCTAGTCAGATCGATCTCTTTATTTCGGAAATGAGCTTCGTTTCGTGCTTTCCACCATTCCCACAGTAAGTATGTGATTTTGTACCAATCCGAATCATCAAGTTGGGTTGATGTGATAGTCTTTGCTAGTAAACTAATGGGTTCTCTATCTTCTTGATGTAGATAATTGATCCCAGCCATCGATGCCAGCTCTCTGAATTTTGGGCAGTCTCCAAACAGGTGAAACCTATCTTCCTGTTGATTTGTGTTGCATAGTTTACAAGTTTGAACTATATGAGTCACCCTTTTACCAATGTTTACCAACGTGGGTAGACCATCATGCACCATCTTCCATATAAACAATTGCACCTTTGGTTCCATTTGATTCTTTTTCCAAAATAATTTCCATGGAAAAGTTAAGGCTGATACAGAAATTGTAGGCAAGTTTTTGATTTGGGTATAGTAAGATTTTGTGGTAAATTTCCCATTTTCTACAGGACACCAAATTAGCCTATCTCTTTGATTTGATTGTGGTAAACTGATATTCAGAATGGCAGTAATGGTTGTTGCATCAAAATATGTGTTTATGAGTTCCATGTTCCAAACATTGTGATTACTATCTATTAGATCAGACACCCAATAGATGTAAGTAGGCAGTTCTGTAGTTATGATTGGTGTATTGTTTTGTATACCTGGAATCCAAGGATCCGATCTTATCTTTATGTTTGAGCCATCTCCTACCATCCAAATGATGTTGTTCCTGATTGTATTTTTAGTCTTTGCCATTGCTTGCCAAAAACTTGAAGCTCCTGTTGTGGTTGGTTCATTCCAATAGTCATCTTGCTTGAGATATTTTGCTTTTAAAAGTTTAACCCATATTGAGTTTCTCTCTGTGACAAACCTCCAAGTCATTTTTGCAATCAGTGCTAAGTTTACCTCTTCAATTGATCTTATGCCCAGACCACCTTTGTGTTTTGGACTAGTTAAAATGTCCCATTTAGTAAAATGAATTCTTGTATCTGTATCAGAATGATTCCACCAAAAATCTCTCTCTATTTTCTCCAACTGTTCTATTATCTATTTTGGTAATAGCTGAAAACTGCAAGGGTAAGTACAGAAAGAAGATAGTATGGATTTAATTAAGACAGTTTTACCTGCTTGGGTCATATACTTGCCTTTCCAATTTGATAGAGAGTTTTTAAATTTCTCTATAAGCCAAGAATAACTCTGAATACGATTACCTTTCTTGAGAATTAACGATCCTAGATATTTTTCATGTTCCACCATAATTGGAGCCGAGAGCTGATCGACAAATTGATTCTGTATATCCTGGTGGACACCCCTGCTGAAAAGTAAAGAAGACTTGGAGAAATTTACCTTCTGTCCCGAGAAGGAAGCATATTGATTCATCAATTGTTTTATTGCATTTAGATTTTGAATGTTTGCTGAACCAAAAACTATCAGATCATCCGCAAACAGCAGATGTGTTATGCTGGGACTTGCCGGATTAATTTTGTAGCCTGTAAAAATGTTCTGAGATTCATAGTAATGAAATAAGAGAGAGAGACTGTGAGGATAGAATGAATAGGTAGGGAGATAACGGGCATCCCTGCCTAAGGCCTCTAGAGGCCGAAAAATCCCCTACTGTTTTCCCATTGACCTGGATATTAAAGTTCGCACTAGTGATGCATGACATAATCAGGTTTAAAATAGGTCCGTTCAGACCCGAAGCTTTTAGGACTTTATTAAGAATGTCCCAATTTACCCTGTCGTATGCTTTGGCCATATCCATTTTTAGAGTAAATGTGCCTTCTCTGCTTGTTGATTTACTCATGGAATGCATAAGTTCTTTTGTAATAATGATATTATCAACAATTTGTCTGTTTGGCACGAAAGCGTTTTGGGACCAAGAAATACACTCATCTAAATACGGTCGAATACGATTTGCTATGATTTTTGTGATGAATTTATAAACCGTATTGCAAAGCGCTATAGGTCTGAAATCCGAGGCCATACTCGGATTCCTAATCTTTGGGATCAATGCAATAGTCGTCTGATTTATAGAAGGATCGATAGAACCTGATTTAAACGCTTCCTGAATATAGTGAACCAACTCTGTCCCTATCGAGTCCCAGTTGTGTTGGTAGAAAAAGCATGGTAAACCATCTGGTCCCGGGCTTTTTATCGATCCCATAGACATGACGACTGATTTTATTTCTTCCAGAGAGGGAATCCTTGAGATGTTGGTCAGGTGATCAGATGTAAAGACCTTATATGCATGAAGAATTTCGGTTGGCGGTTGTTCCACAGGTTCAGCCGCAAATAGATTCTGAAAATGAGCAATGAGTTCATTTGAAATATCATCGAACTCATGTATAGTTTGTCCATTTGATAGTGTTAATTGGTGAATCTTATTTTTCTGTCTTCGAACCAACATTGCCAAGTGATACGCCTTGGTATTGCGATCTCCATTCTGAACCCATTTGGACTTCGCTCTTTGTTCAGCCTTTGTACATTGAAGGTTTTCCAGATACAGAATCTCCTCTTGGATTTTACTTTCAATATCTAGAATTTCACAGTAACCCTAATATAAGATGATAATTAGGGAACCGAAGATGTATATAAGAATGGAAGAAAAGTTTTTTTGAAACATAACCACCTCAGCAAGGTATCACTTGTATGTCATATCCTTTACATATCATGACAATCATTCAATCAATGATAATGATTCTCGATAATTACCGAACAATGATACCCGATTTTTACCCATTCCATGAAGGTTTCTTTGGCTTATTCGAAATAAATAGTTTGCCTTTAGTTATGAAAGAACAATTTGAATTAACAGATGGTAACTCTCATTGAGTTTGATTTTTCTTCATTCTTCTAGTACGAATGAGGAAAATTACAAAGATAAATATTTATTGCTTAAAATTTGACTTAGTTGATCTTGCATTGTTCGACATGAATGTCAAAAGGAAGACGAAACTTTGGAATGGGTTTCTATATTCACAAAACGGCCAAAGAAATGGTGACGGATGATTCGAGTGAATTAGATGATCTTAATAGTATTTGTTCATAGATCTGATAAGTATTTTTCCTCTTATCTTATTTTGAATTGTTCATCATTACCTCATGACTTTAATTCAGAGTTTTAAATATAAGAGGACAATTCAAATGGTCTGTTGATGTATTAATACATAGTGAATTCGTCCTTGTGTAATTACGAGTTCACTACACTATAAAGAGGAGGAAGAGAAAATATATGTATATATATATATATACTAGGCATGACCCGTGCCTCCGGCACTTACTATTTCATATATAAGTGGTAGAGGAAGAGAATAATTTATGATTTTGACATGTTAACTTTGTAATTTATTGTTATTCTAAAGAGGCTCATAACCATTACAAAATATTTGTTAGCCCAAAAGATAACTTAAACACCTAATTGCGGTTACTGTTCGCATGGTTAGATGTTGAATTACCTTAGTTGTTGTTGTCTGATAATTTCATTTTTAAGTAAATGGGACGAAACATAAAATAAAAAATGCATCAGACCGTAATTAGAAATAATTTTACCTTTGTTAGACTGGGTCGATTAGTTCAAAATATTACCATCAATTTTCTTATAATATCGTCCACCACAAATGTAAATATACAACTTTCTCTACGACGTTACTTACATTTGTGTGAATGAATTTCAAGCTGAAAACCCCAATGCTAGAATGACATTATTGAAAGATGGGTTTACAAAAAGTGAAAAAATCAAACTCAATAATATTTACAACAAAAATAGAAACTGATCACCAATAAAACTAACTTATTGGTGTAGAAACGACCTCGGGTTTTCAGAATACACTCTTACTCGGACCTTCAGAATCTGGAAGGTCCTTTGTAACTGGAAAATTTTCTCTGCAGCTGTTGTTGATAGTATTATTGGAAGTTGTCACCCACGAAATTTGCAAATTGTGGCCCTGACCGCATTTACCATTTAAAAACGCCCTCTCAGCTGATCGACGAGTTGTAAAAGCAATACGAGCAGAATGGTTTTCAGATGGCTCTGAACTACTTGTACCGGTAGTAGCATCTGCATCTTCTAGCTCAACAGTAGAGAGATCGCCGAATGACAAAAAATGATTCTTCAACACAACCTAGATACACCAGCATCCATGTTTTTACACATTGATCAAAAGATTTTTTAAATACATATATGTATCTAATGTTTTCATATTTCCTCCTACTATAGCAGCAACCAGGAGTAGTTCGATAATATCTATGTCTAAATATAAAAAAGAAAAAAAAAAGAAGAGAACTTACATTTGCAAGATGAGTAGGTAACGGAGGAAGAATCTGAAATGTAGTAGGACGATTGTCCAACTTGAACCTATTCATTAAAAACGGTGTTCCAACTGATGCTAACTGATAACCTGATGGAATTAAACTCCTCCGTGCAGTTGATTTAGTTTTAGGAGATGAAAGATTTTCCACAGGGGTGCTCTTATCCTGCTTCTTCTCAGTTACTGGATTAGCTGTATTTTTTACAGGACTGATGGACTTGGGCGTCACAGATGTTGCACCATCTGTTACCTTCTCTACTTTCTGTTTCTTAACAACTTGTGTGGCACTTACTTCACCCTTCACAGTGACAACGTGGATAAAGTGTGAAGTTTTAGGATTGTGTCCCAAAACTACGCAGAAATTTTTATGTTATAATGACTTAACTTATTGCATAACAATTCCTTAGGAGCTTCGATTGAGTGATGTGTGGTATTTAATAATTATAAGAAACTTATATGCATCAATGACTCTGTAGACTCTGTATCTCCATATGGGAACTTAAATTTCCGGCGAAAGAAATTAAGGTTTTACAAGTAACTAGTAAATAACGAAATTTAAGCAAAATGTCGAAGAAATAAAACGTGGATAAAAGGTACTACCTTTTCTCAAGCACATCCAATTGACAATGGAAGTCATTCCGTTTCTGTTCTAGCATTTGCTGCTTTAAACGAATTTCTTCCTTCAAAAGCTCCAAATTATCCAACTTCTTTTTCGAAGGTGGTTCTTTGGGAACATTAGTCACCAGATGCCTTACGTTGACCGCTCCAAGGATAGAAGTGTCCGGATCAGGGATTTCACTATTCTTTGGTGCTAAAGAAGGAAAATTTCATGTTCCATTTTTATACCATTTGAGGGAATACTATCTCGGTTAGCCCACCATAGCTTAATGAAACGGTTACCCATTACAACATCCGGTGAATTTAAGGCAGATTGTGCTTCTTCTTGTGTGAAAAACTGGACAAAGGTTCGCTCACTGTTAAGTGGTACATAAATATCAATTACCTTCCCAAATTTCTTGTAATGTGAAAGAAGAGCCTCCTTCCTGTTACTTTGTGTGGGAATACCATTGACGAAAAGAGTATATTGCGCTTTCTGAGATGTGCGTCTTGAATCATTTTGTGGTCCCGAGGTATCAACGGATATTTTAGTCTTTGGACCCATAATCCTTTCTCTGTATCAGATTTCAACCTTTGGAGTAGAAACGAACAAAGGACCTACAAAGTCCATATATGAACTATCCCATGTGATGTTGTTGAGCAACCTTTTGGTGCTCGTTTTCACGAGACATTTGAAACCATTCATCAAATGTTTAAGCAGAACTAAATATCTCTAGAAGAAGAAAATTAAAGAGCGACTAGAGATCACGTAGATTGTTCTGCACAAATATGATATCAACTACATTGGGTTCCAATAGAAAAATTTCTGACAAATTGATGTAAACCATCACAAAACTATTGTTAGTTTAAAACCACTTAAAGAAACCTAAAAACTCGTCTCGCATAAAAAAACTAACGGTTCCACACCTAAAATCAGAGAAGGATTATATTCTTACTTGAACCAAGAAGGCACAGACAGGAGGGAAGAAGACATTGTCGAAAGGAAAGAAGGTTTTATTTGATTTAAACTAAGGTCAGACTTTCATGAAAATCCGAAAGGGGAAATGGAGAAACAAATTGCTTTTTCTTAAAAGAGTACAGTACCAACATGTACTGACCTAGGACGATTGTCTTCCGAATAATCAGAATTTTGCGTCTTTTGCATATGTCCACCATGACCTAAACAATCACGCGCTATTGCCGACACGGGTTATGCATTTAAGTAACAAATATTTTGAAGTATAAACCGTATCGTGTAGTTTTTAAAGAGATTTACATGAAGATATAGTAGGAAAGGTTTTACAACATAAAATATACAAGAACAAACTTTATAGAAAGTTACATAACCGTAGAAGCTATTGCTCAACTTTTCCATAACTTAGTCTAGACTACTGCTAGACTTTGCCATAAATTAGACTTTACAGAAAAATATGCAATTTTCAGTATAATCTCAATAAACTAAACCATCAGCTAATTATAATCCTTTAAGGATGTAGCCGTAGGAAGAATCCTCATTCAATTTCTTTCTGCAAAAGACTTTCTTTGAGGACTTTATGTTGGGATTGAATAAGCAACTATTCTAGATTGTCGCCATAACTTTCAGGGTCAACTATAATAATTTGAGAATATACACCACACATTTAACTTTTAAGATATAGATTCTTTGTATTTTTCTTTATGAAGTTGAATAACACATAACAAATTAGTGTATGAATGTTAAATAATGATGCTACAAATTTATACAGAGAGAGAGAGGGAGAATGTACATTACCTTTCAAGAGGAGGATGAAAGATGTAACTGATCCCAATTTGAAAGAGAAAGATGAAATTAACAAAGAAAGGGGCATACCCTAATTATGGAGCTTATTCTTATAAAAGTGATTTGGTATTTTTAGGGAAAAATGTAATGATCAGTTGATTTCCAAACTCTGAAAAAGAACATAAATTAAGTCACCAACAGGAACGCATGATAGGGTTTCCACATCTCATAAAGCTAGACGGGCTTGAGAAAAGAAGAGTTGAAGCGAAGTTTTGAAGAGACAGGGGCAGAGAGATTACTTGATTGAACTGATCAACTGAAATTGATGGTGTTGTATCAGTCTATCAGATGTTGGATACAGAAGTGAGTTTCTGAGATAGAGAAGTAGAAGAAAAAGAAATGGTTGTGGGAGATCAACTAATCGTGGACGAAAAGAAGAATCGAGTGGGGAAGAAGAAGAGTTTTGGGTGTCTTATTAATTTTGAAATAAAATCCAGATTAAAAGAGGACGATTGTCAAAGAGGTTGCACAAGTCACCGTCCAACTCACCAATAAGACCAATAATTTTGTCCCAGTCAGCTTGTCCTAGTCACAACCTTTCTGTTTTGTTATATAGATATATTTATATAAACAAAGTCTTGGGTGTGAGCAGAAGTTCCTACTTCAAGTTTTCGATTGGCTTACAATGTTGATTGTAACCGAAAATCAGGGTTTCTGATCAAGAAAAAAAAACTGAATGGAACACCACATCTCTCCCAAGTAAATAAATAAAATAACAGATTTACGAGAAGATGAATGATGATTTGGAGGGATATCTCAAACTGATCTCTGGCAGACTTGTAGCTGCTATGCAGGAAAACATCTAATTTTTAATTTGTTTTGTTTTCTTATGAATTTGATCATTTTCATGATTAATTATTTGTGCTTGTTTAGTGAAAAAGAGATGTCATAGGCTTATAGCATTCCTATTAAGTTTGTTTTGTAGCTGCTATATATGAATACATCATAATTTGAATAAAAAAGACAAGAGAAAACATAGATGTAGGTTTTCATCCAAAATTAAAAATATAAATTATAATTTGATTAGATTTTTGAATATGTTTTAGATAATTTGACACAAAGTTGAATTTTTCCAGAAACATTTAAGTGCGCCCAAGTTTTATCAAATATGGCTCTTCACAACTAAGTTATGCTTATAGTAGTGGTGGCCAACGGGTCGTGTCGGCACGGAAAAGGACCGGCACAACCTGTTTATAAGGCAACACAACATGGCACGGAACGTCGCGTGTCGTGTGTGCCGACCCGTCACGGGTCAAGCGGGTCGTGGCGGGTCTGGTATTTTAAGCTCCCAGACCCGTGAACCACGACACATTAGGAACGGAAACACGACACGCCACGCCCCGTGACGTTCCTAACCCGCCACGACACGCTAACCCGTTAGAAACGGGTACTTAATTTACAAAACATTATTGTTATTTTGTTAAAAATAGTTGTTAATTGATAAAATTAATAGTTAATAAAATTATTAAGTAATAAAATAAATATAGATTCTAAAGTTTAAACAAATAGCACAACATTTGACTTGAAAATTATTTAGTGCTTTCTTTTGTTACGTTTGGCAACAGCTGAGCCATTAGCCACGACCCGACACGGAAACGACTAGGATCTCCACGTAAACAGCACGGCAATGACTGGGTCGTTGCTATGGGGCGTTTCTGTTCCAAGACCTTGTAGTCTAGGCACGACACGGCACAATACGACTCAAAGCCGTGCCTGACGTGGTTGTGACGTGTCTAACACGCCACGACTGTCAAATGGGCCGTGTCGCCACGACACGACCCGTTGGCCACCACTAGCTTATAGTCTTTTTAAGTTGATATCATGAGGTTTTTTTAAGTATAATTGTTATGTTTAGGTTTTAAATCTTTTTTGTAATTCATTAATTTAAAGCAATTGAAATTATTCTTACAATTATAGATTTGACCATAAAAGAACATTATATTATAAGAAAAGTATCACATGAATGTGCTCTCTTTCACACAAAGGTCAAAATCCCCATAAAATTTTCTTATTATCTACTTGAGTGACATAACAAGACAAAAGATGTCAAAACTAGAAAAAGGAAGTTACCCATTATTTTTTTAAATATGGCTCTTGACAACTAAGTTATGCTTATAGTCTTTTTTTAAGTTTATATGATAAGATTTTTTTGAAGTATGATTGTTATGTTTAGGTTTTAATTCCTTTTTGTAGTAATTTATTAGTAATTTAAAACAATTGAAATTATTCTTACAATTATAGGTTTGACTATAAAGAACGTTACATTATAAGAAAAGTGGGTTAGTAGTGCCGATCTATATATACATGAATTAAGTTTTGATTTCATAACAGATAGCAAATTGATCCTCTCAAGTAACATGGAATTCTAACTAGTCATTCTCCTATTTAAACACTCCTGGGGATTCATTGTTTTTCATTAGAGTGGAGAAATGGCCCTTTACAATTGAGTTCATCTCCTTTCTTTGTTAGCATTTTCTCTATTTTGTTTCTGGAGATTCTAACTTTTACTAGCTCTGATGCTGGTGCTACTAATGAGGATAGAAATGTCTGTTCTCATATTTAGTTAATGTTTAATTAGAATTGCACTTTCTCACATTTACAATAATTATTCAATTAGCATAAAAAGTGTTGCTCAACTACGATTTCCAATTTTGTTTAAATCTTTAAAGTTTTTCATTTTAAGAAACTTATACAATTCAAAATATCATTGTTATTTTCAAATCAGCAATGTACCTCCCCTGTCTTTTTTGTAGAAGTCTAATGATTTATAACATACTTTTGTTAAATTTGTTATTTTACGACTCAAAACTGATTTACAATGAGTAAAATGACATGAAAATTATATTATTGACTATTAGATTGTTATTTTCTTTTGTATCCACAAAAAAACACCACCAAGCACTACCAAATTTTAAAAATATAAGGGGATTGATATAGACTAATGCCGCCGAGTACCTCATAGATATAACAAATATCGATTGATGCGTATTGCCTGAATACCTCAAAATTATAAATCGGGTAATTATGGACAATGAAAATGATGAAAAATGAAAAGTTTGATTGGTGATAAACCCTTATTTTTCTTTTCCAATTAATTTATGTCATATGTGATATGTGTGTCCAAGGCTCCAAGCTATTTAAAGATACAACTCACATGAAAGGTAAGCTCAATATATGTGAGGAGTTGTTTTCCTCAGCCTATTATAATTATACAAATCATCTTAATTGCTATGTAAAATTATATATTACCATTAAAGGTTATGCCTTCGAATTTTTCACGGGGACCCACCGCCATTGTACATGAACATGTAGAGAAAGAAGTGAATTTTAGGTTTAAGAAATTGATGAAAAATCTAAGTTATTGGAAGCATTAAAAGTGAAAGACAACATTACACAGATGAAATACGACAAGAAGAAATAACTTTTTTGGGATATCAAACTTAGTTGGGTGTATTTCAAGATATATCTGACTCTGTCCTTTCAACAAAAAAAAATCTGACTCGTCTAATTCAGATGACCTGCATATTATCAAAAATCAACCATTTAGACAAGTCACAAAACTAGTGTTGAACATCGACTTGAGTCTATTCAGATTTGACTTGGGAAAAAAACAAACACTACCTATGTTTGTGATGCAGGCGCATAACGGGACGGGCCGCGATCCCGCGCGCCCGAGGCCTAGTCGGCCAATCTAGTTAGTTTAGGAAGTTTTAATTTAAGAAGGATTCATAATGAATCTAGGTTTAGGAAGTTTTAGGTATTTCTATTATTTAGGAATCCTAGTTTATGTCTATCTAGGAAAGTTTAGTAATCTATAAAAAGAGGTCCAGTCTTGTTTATTATTCATATTGAAGAGAAAAACTCCTTGAAGTTTAATAAAGTTTAGTTTATTTACTGTTATTTTACCGTTCTTCGTTTACTTTATTTATCGTCTTTATATTCCCGCTGCGACTACATCAAGTGGTATTCAGAGCCATCAAAATTCTGGATTTTTTTTTACAAAAAAAAAAATCTATGGATACATCTCCTCTTAAATGTTGGAAATTTTTTCCACGTTTATGTTGGGATCCTATTCGAGATGCAACCCAATTTTATATTGATCGAGAAGATGAAAGAAAAATTCATCAAGTTTCTAAAATTCCACTCTTCGAAGGTCAATTTCATATAAATTTCTGGATTCAACACATGGAAGATTGGTTCAGAAATCAAGACGTTCCCGACGAAGATAAGGTTTTTTTGGTTGAGCAACATATGTCCAAAAGAATCTATGAACAATTCAATGCACTGCAATGAAGACTTATTGATCAAGGAAAATCGATCATTGATGATTGGGATACATTGAAAAGTATTTTCAGGTATGGTTTTCTTCCTCTCGATGAATGTTTGTCATGTGTAGAAACAAAAATTGAATTGAGAAGACAGTTCTCCGAAGTTACTTCAATCACTAAGATCGATGATATTGAAGGAGAAGTTCAGGAAAAAAGGAACAAAATTCGGTCAATGGTGGAGGAGGAAGAAGGAAGTAATTTTCCTTCATCAAATCTAAATCCTAGTCGAGATATGAAACATCAATGTGTGACCAAATTTTATGATTCATATGATATTCCGGGAGACGACACCCTTGTTTCGAATCATAAAATTTTACCGCATCAATTATGTCTCACATCACCACCGTACTCACCACCATATTCACCATCACCTCCATCTTCTTATTATACACCACCACCACCACCGTTCTATTATTATTCACAACCTCTTATACCATCTTCGGCACCTCCACCACAAATACCACCATCTTCTCTTTATTATTCTACACCACCAACACAACCAACCCTCCATCAACATCAAACTGATGAACTCCAGTTGGATACAAGTAACCCGAACGGTTTACCTTCATACTCGATTATCCTCTCGTCTCAATACTTGAATAATGATGATTGGATATTTCAATCTAGTGAATCTCTTGTTAGATTGGAGAAGCCTCTTATTTCCATTAACCATGAAGAAGTAATAAAAGAAGAAAAAGAAGAGTTTGAACAAGTTGACGAAGTTGATTACAAAGAAGTTGTAGTTAAAGAAGAAGAAGAACAAGAAGTTGAAAAAAATGATTCCAACTATAAAGAAGTACTAACAGAGGATGATTCCATTGATATTAAACATGAAGATCACAACGAAGTTGAAGCTGAAGAAGATGAAGGAGAAATTACTGGTCCAAAAACCCTAGCTAGTTTCCCCGTTATACTCATCATCAATGGTTGTCATGGCTCGACCTCTGGTAACCGTTCAGCCGGTAGAGAGCAATATGGCAACTGACGGAAGAAACTCACTTCCTGTCCCGGACGCCATGAAAGCACCAATCCGACCTGATAACGGCAAATTCATTCATGTTAATATGTCAAAAAACAGTGGCACTCAACGTGTCGGTCAAGCTGCTGCCGGTACTATGTGTCGTAGTGGGCGTATGTTTACACCGCTCAGGATCTGGTGTAAGTGGGCTATGTATGGGAATTCATATATTCCCTCAATCTATTGCACCATACCTTTCTAGACTTCACACATGAATCACGTGGAAACTTCTCCATCTTCTTTGCAGTGTTGGGCTATGAATGGGAGTTTTCCATGTTTTTTTTTGAGATCCAATTCAATTCACATGCAAACTTTGGAAGAGCTTAACAAGGGAGTGGCGGCAGAGAGTTCAATTGTGACGTCTTACATTAACTTTTGCAAAATGGACAACTTCTACTGCTTTTACTACTGCTTGTGAGATGTTGGTTCAAGATGTTCTTCACTTTCCGAATTTTGATCGAGTTCGAGTATATACATTTCACGAAGATGAACGTGGTAAGGTAATTTTTGAGTGTCATATCAACGTTGCATGGTTCCACATCGATAACTTCATCGAACTTGGTTACTTTACTACTTCGGCTCGTGATATGGAATTTTGAGGATTCGCCACAAGTACTCTTACTTCAAACTTGTTCTTATTACGTCATACTTTGTTGAAGGTTGTTACATGGCCGAGAGATGTGCGTGGGAAGGTCCTTTTCGAGTGTCATATCGACACTACATATTTCACTATCAGTAATTTTTTGGGAGTTCGCTATGCTTCTACTTTGTCTCTTGACGAGAAATCTTGGAAATTAGCTACAACTACTCTTATTTCAGAATTGCTCGTATTGCTTCTCACTTTCTTGACAATTATTGAGTGGTTAAGTCGACCATGGGGGGGGGGGGGGGGGGTGACGAGATGATTGTTCTTGATTCCCTAAGGTTAATATCGCGAGATTCAGTGGCATATGAGATTGGGATTGACGTTGGCAATTTCTTGCAAATTGGTATCCTTCACATTCAATGCAAAATTCGTTCGAAGTGGGAATTACGGATCGCCATGACAGTGTTCATCCTATGCGGGTGCATTACATTATTTCTTCATCGAAACGGTTCGGGACGAACCTTCTGGGGAACGGGGAGCTGATGCATGCGCATAACGGGACGGGCCCGCAATCCCTCGCGCCCGAGGCCTAGTCGGCCAATCTAGTTAGTTTAGGAAGCTTTAATTTAAGAAGGATTCATAATGAATCTAGTTTTAGGTATTTCTATTATTTAGGAATCCTAGTTTATGTCTATCTAGGAAAGTTTAGTAATCTATAAAAGGAGATCCAGTCTTGTTTATTATTCATATTGAAGAGAAAAACCCCTTGAAATTTAATAAAGTTTAGTTTATTTACAGTTATTTTACCGTTCTTCGTTTATTTTATTTATCGTCTTTATATTCCCGCTGCGACTACATCAGTTTGTGAAGACCCAACTCAAAACTAACTAAAGATAAGATGATAGGGGGAGATATAATATTCTTGATCATTAGAGTTAATAGAGTACTCGTATTCTATTTTGACTACTCTAACACTGATAGCATGGATCAGTCTTTCAAACTTAGAACTACCGTAGTTCTACTTTTCAATCTCTACTTGACGTAATCACCTATGGTCCTAGAAACATTTTAGATGGGTTTTTTTTATCTTCTCAATCTCTTAATCTGACTCGTCCAATTCAAATGGACTAAGAATCATCTCATATCAACCACTTAGACAAGTCATGGACTAAACTTATGTTGATCTTTGATTTGAATCTACTCAGATTTGACTTGGAAAAAAAATCGAACACCGCATATATTTGTGAATACCCAACTCAAAACAATAAGTTGACAGACCCAAAATATAATAACTTTTGTAATTAGATTAATCGACATAATCATTGTGTACTATCGACTACCCTCACACTCATACGATCGCGTAGTATTGTGGTGTGTCTCTTTCCTCTGTCTTACTATAATAACCATGTTTACCATTTTTTTTTTGCTTATCTAACCAGTTACTTGTCATTTGTCATACATACCCATCTAATCAGTAATCACCTAAAGAGTATTTCATCAACATCTACTTGCAAAATTAAATTTCTTAACGTGTCTCTATTGAGTTTCTATTAACAATGTTTTATGGCGTATAAAGTTTATTAGACAATTACTAGGTAGAACTATTTATACCACATAAAATTTTCTTATTATCTCGTTGAATGACATAACAGGATAAAAGAGTATTGGATGTTACGATCTACTATAGGGATGTAAGACCTCCACTACTTGTTGCGCGCATTTACTTTCGCACCATTTATAACATCTGTTTTGATCTTACGAATTGAATAGTTTCAAAAATATGTAATAATCTAGTTAGAGCATGGTCAGTATTATTGCTAAGATTATTATTATAGTGAGATAGGTATATAAAGTTTCTTATTATCTCTTTATCTTTTCCTAACAAGTGTCCTACGTCATAAATCATAATTTCTTTTTTTTATCTTTTTCTATTAATGAAATATTCGAGTTACTCTAAGAGTTGTTTTAACTTCTTCGAAAAGAAACAATCAATTTACCGAGTTTACATGTGCTTGTGGTGTACATATTAGGAAAACGCGTATTCATAAAAAAACAATTAACTTTCATATTTAGCAAGTATATTATGAATATCTCTAAATGTGAAATATTGAGTACTTTTTTTTTTCTAAATTTGCCATCAACAAAAAAATTATATGAATGAAGTCTTAAAATCACCATATATACTAAAGACATCACGCTAAATTAATTCTCCATTCTCCTATTTAAACACTTGTGGGGAGTCATATTTTTTCATTCGAGTCAAGAATGACCCTCTACAATTTGAGTTCATCTCATTTCCTTGTTAGCATTTTTCTATTTTCTTTTTGACGATTCTAACTTTTGCTGCTTCTGATGCTGGTGTTAAGGAGGATATAAATGTTTGTTCTCATATCTCATTTACAATTTTTATTCAATTACCATAAAATGTGTTACTCAGCTAAGATTTCCAAATGATTTTCTTTAAATCTTTAAAGTCTTTCATTTTTAAAGAACTTATACAATTCAAACTAGCATTGTTATTTTCAAATTAGCAATGTAAAATCTACTGAATCTCTTACTTGGGTTCTCCCTTCCCTGTCCTTTTTGTAGGATTAGAATTATTTATAATATACTTTTGTTAAATTTGTTGTCTTACGACTCAAAACCGACTTAATACATAAATTCACTTCCATTTCTTTTTTATCCACACAAAAAAAACACCACCAAGCACTACCAAATTTTTAATTTTTAATTTTTTTCACTTCGAATTTCTAGTTTATACGTTTAAAGCTTGTGCCTTGTATTTCTTTAACTTCGATCTTCACAATGGAGTGGATGACTCATGCAGATATTTATCGTGTACATGGGTGGACTTCGAACTAAGACGGAATATTCTCCAACATCTCATCACGAGAGTATTCTAGAAGAAGTTATCGGCGAAAGGTAGTATTGATTAAACAATAGTTATCCTGAAAAATTTAGATAGGCAGAAAAATTTAGACATGAGTTCTTTTAATAGCTTAATTTACATCACTTAAAAATTATATTCATGGTTATTGTACAGCTTGGTGGAAGATGTCATGGTATATAGCTACAAAAGAAGTTTCAATGAATTTGCAGGGAAGCTTACTGAAGAAGAAGTTCACAAGCTTTATGGCAATTAGCGAATAACCCGATTTTGATATGTTTATATGTAAAATATTTTTTTTTTGGTGAAATACAAAATAACTTATGTATGTAATATGTGCACAGGAAGGAAAGACATAGTGCCTACATTTCCTAATCGAAAACTAGAACTTCATACAACAAGACCGTGGGACTTTCTAGGATTCGTAGAAACTGTAGAGCGGGATTCTATTAGTGAGAGTAACATCATTGTTGTATGAACAAACATGTGTAAAGGAAACTAAACCTTGTAAAAACCACGTTCAGTGAACAAACTATGTACAGGGAACGAAAATATGTACAGGAAACTGCCTAGATCACAATAGCATATTCAGAATTATATCCGGAAACAAATATGTGTACAGGGAACAAATTGGTGGTCAGGAACAAACATGTGTACAGGGAACAAGTTAGTCATATTTACCTATTCTTCCTAGGTTTGTTCTCCTCACCCTTTGTTCTTCCTAGGGTTTGTTCTGCACCATGGAAAGTTGAGAATCAACACACACTCGTAAGAAGGCATCAAGTAAAATAGGTTGAAGAACAAAAACACAAAGGTCTTTAAAGAGCAGAAACACAAAACCGAATCTTAATATTTCTTCCCCAAATCAACAAAAGGTCATTGATTTATTTTTTAACAAAAACAAGAAGAAGAAGAAGTTGGAGAATGGAGAGGAAACTTACGGTTTTTAACTGTTGATTATTTGTTCTTCGTTGATCAGTGGTGAAAAAGGAGATTTTAAGATTTAGGATTTTCTTGTTCAATCTTGGTGAGAGAGTAGGAAAAACTTACTATTTCGAAATAGATTGTTTGTTGTAAATGTCTTTGTTGCAAAGAATAAAAGCTTTTCGCCGGAGATTTGTTAGAAGGGGAAATGATGAAGATGGATGAGAAAATTTTTGGGTGATTTGTAGAGAGAGAGAGAGAGAGAGTAGTCGATTTTGTTTCGGGTGATTTGGAGAGAGAGAGAGTAAAGATGGCATTTCAGTAAACACCGAAATTCACAAGGTCATTACTGTCTTTCAAATGCGGAACCTGACCCGTGGACCTGCATCTCATTCTTTTTCTGACCTGGACCTGCATCTCATTTAGGGGCCCATTTTGAGGCTTTTTGCCCAATCCCTCTTTTTATTACGAAAGAAAGAGTTAATACGTGTGAGACAACTATTATTGTAAAATTAAGCCGAAGACGGCCCAAAGTTCTTTATAGCCATTGGTAAGTTTAGGAGATCAACCAATTTTCAATTGTACTCTACCCACCTCAACCACTTCCGATCATCTCAAAAAACTTTAAGAAAAAAAATTTGGCAAATATTTCACTCTCTTGATCGTACTCGCATTTGACCTCGAAGATAATGTAACATCTTTTTAACCACATATTTTCATTGATTATATTTCAAAAAAAGTAAAAAGTTAAAATAAAAAATGCAAATTATGTTACATTAAACCTGTAATAAGAGATAGAGATTTCATTAAATTAAAGCAGCCTATGGGGTTGGTACAAGATATAAAGATAAGCATTATCCATTGTCCACTCCACCTTCAGCTGACATGGACAATGAATCCCTAGCACACATTGACATTTGTAGTTCCGTGATGTGTTTTGGTTCTCTTAGGACCCCCACAGTTTCCTCTTCTCACACTCATCCAAAGCATTCCATGCTAGAAAAGTTAGATTTTTTTGTTTTTATTTTTTTTGTTGAAAGCTACAAAAGTTAGATGATATAAAAATAAAAATTCTAAAGCTTTTAGAAGAAGACAATTAAATTGTTGGTTATTGATTTCGACAAAAAAAAAATGTTAGGTATTGATACATCATCAAGATGTGAGAAGCTTGATAACAGTTGAAGTTAAATCAATAATTAAAGAGGCGTAAATTCCGACAACATAGAGCCTAAAACTAGTTGACGATCTATACTTTTTGTTCCGAAAAATTGTTTAAGTAAGAACCACACATATCAAACTAAATTTATTCCATGAAAAAAATTAAACAATAAATACAACAATTCAGAAAGAGTCTTTAAGTATACCTTACAACTAGTTGACTATCTATAATTAATAGTTTGTTGTTACTATTAATAGTTTGAGATAATAATGACTAGAGAAAAAAAAAACAAAAAAAATTTGACAAGGGAAAGTATCAAACTTGTGACCTCTTACTCTTTTTTTTTTTTTTTTTTTGAAAAACGTGACCTCTAACTTGTATGCCACAAGTTTACAAACTACACTATATTTTTTAAAAATTATTTTACATTGTCTCATTATTAGAATTATAGAGGAATCGTAGTTTCGAAATTTAATCAAACTAAACCCCTTAATCTTTGTATTATTCATCTTGAACTCATGTCTTATCATTTTCTATCACATCTCCTTCCCGTCGTTTACTTTTCCATCATCTTCTTTTTTTCGAGTACTATTTATTAATGGAGCTCCTAATTATCCCCTGATTTCCTTCTTTGCTTATATGTCAATCCTTGAGGCGGAGAGAGGTGGAGTCGACGTGATGAAATGGAGGAAGGAGAGGTAGAAAATTAGAAATGAGGTGGTGCTTTTGAATTTTTTGAGATATAATTTTATTTATCCCCCAAATTGATTCTAACAAAGTTGAAATTATTTGAAAATTAACTCTTATCTAAAAGGGCGCGAATTTTGAATTTATTTAGAATTATTTATAAGAAGAATTATTTTGGTAACAAATATGTTAACCATCAAAGTTAACTGACGAAGTTAACAAAAAGAAGCCAATTTTGAATTTATGAAAAACAAGAGGACACAAAGAAAACTGACCATAAAATAGGGGACCAAAAAAAATAACTCTTAAGAATATCAGTAACCACGTAACGAGAATCTTTTCGAAACTACATTTGTTCGTTACGGTTGTTAGAATACGACCTTAACATATCAGAAAGTCTTGGAGACAAAATATTTTTGTTCCTAGTAAACTTCATTAGGTGACCCCGAAGGACAACCAACCACCAATCAGCCGTTCAAATTTCCTCCAATCAAATCTACCAAAATTAAATAATTTATAAGTTTTGAAAGATAATTGATATTTATTTTTGTTGCACACCGATTTTTCTATCCCAAAGCTTGTCTAAGTAAGATATTCAAAGAATTAAATTCCTTCGAAAAATTATTTTTAATTTCACAAAGAAAAAATGAGGAAGGTGGGGACTAAAGGAGAAAATCAAATTGAAATGAGGTGACTGCTAACAAATAATATACAAGGAAAAATTGAAACAAAGGACTAAAATGGCAATTAGTTAAGAAGTAGGTAGTAGGACTAAAAAGAAAGGTATACCCCAAAAGGAATATTCAGTATTAGTGTGTTTAAAGCCACAAATCTGCCAATTGTTAACTGGGACCCAATAATGAAATGGCAATTTAGAGATATTCATCAACTCCTTTAAATTGTTCAATCTCCTTCGAAAACATAATTATATTTCACCCAACTTCTCTTCTCTCTCTCTCTCTCTATACCCAAATCATAAAAAAAATTCTCTCTCTAAAGACTTCTTCCTTTCATCTAAAATCTCTCTAATTAATGGCTATCTCCTTCATCACTAGAACATCAAGAAATATCTTCTCTAATCATCTCCATAGAAACATAGGTTCTTTGGGATTTTGGTATAGAAATAGTTTCAGAAGTTCATCATCAGCAGAAAAAGCTTTGAGAAATTCAATCTGCCAATTTCGTTTTGAATCAACTAAAGCCCAAAAACATCAAGAATTACTCAATTTTGGTTCTGATTATGAAGAAAATCAGGTACCCTTTTCTTATTTCAGTGAGATTCTTCTAAATTTCATATAATAAAATTCAGGGTTTTTAAAAAAAAAAAATTGTTTTAGTTTGATAAGCTTATTTTGATATTGAGAGAAATGGGGAAGAAGCTAATTTGATATGAATATCTATATATGATTTTATAGTTGATGAATTATGCATGCATATATTGATATTGAAATGGATAAAGAGAATTTGGGGAAGAAAAGAAGGAAGATTTGTTTAGATTAAAGAAAGGACTAAACTTTATTAGTATATCAAAATAAAACTCAGATTGAGGTTTTAGAGGTTTTTGTAAAGTCATGTTTGGCGCGAAGAGAATGTGAATTCCTAGTAATTGCAATACCTCATTATATAGTTTGATTCGGCAGAGAATGTGTTTGGTAGAGAGTAGATGGACGGAAAGAGAGTCGCAAACCCACCCACCCACCCGTGGGGTTCTCCTTTCAGGAGTTTGCCAAGTACTATTTTGGAATGGAATTCTTGGTAACTGCATTTCGTTCCCGCACGCCAAAAGTGGCCTAAGGACTTTTCTTTATTATGGCTCAGCTTGATATCTGGTCAATTTTTGCAAATATTCAGATGCCATTTATGCCTTGTTTGTGTTCATTTAAGTGCAACAATATGAACCAATTTACGTTAGCCTCTAAGAATTTGGTAAAACATTCGTGTTAATGTTTGTAATTGATCCATATAATAGTACTTAAATAAACATCGCCAAATCGCAGCAATTCTCTGCCGGAGCCAATAATCTTTTCACCATGTACATTATCCATACCAAAAGTCGTATTTTGTATAAGATTTCCAAGCCCTTCCTAAATTGGTTTCAAATTTGACTATTGTTGTGTTCCGCTTTTCAAATTCTCGACCTTCATTTGTTTAGAAGTTTTAAAATGATGTTATTTCTAGTGAAAATGATCAACATGATGATGACTATCCAGTCTCATAGATAGCGGACAACGAAACCTTCTTTTAAAAACTTATTTCTTGCCATTTATTTGCAGGTCTTGGACTTCCCAGGTGGACGGGTTACATTCACACCCCAAATGAAATTCATATCTGAGTCCTCTGGGAATCGAATGGATTGCTATCGAGTTCTTGATAACAATGGTCGGACGATTATAGGTAGCAATTACCAGCAGGTTTGTGTCGTCTAAAAATAGATTATCTAATAGAAATTTTCACCAAAACTTAATTCAGATCTTGGGTCTAGATGATCTAATCTCTTATCTTCGAGGTGACGTGTTCCAGCTTAGCAAAGAAGTAGCTCTGAAAATGTACAAGGACATGGTAACTCTTCAAGTTATGGACACCATATTTTATGAAGCACAAAGGCAAGGAAGAATTTCTTTCTACCTTACCACAATAGGAGAAGAAGCCATCAACATTGCCTCTGCCGCTGCCCTATCCTTCAATGACATGATATTTCCCCAGGTTAGCTAAACTCCTTGCGTTTATAACGATAACAAATTATACACTAACTCGTATATTTATACATATTCTTTAAGTTTGATGAATGATGGGTTAATTTTTTTTTTTTTTTGAATCTATGTGGAACTGCCGAACAAATGCAGTATAGGGAGGCTGGAGTTCTCTTATGGCGAGGTTTCACTTTACAAGAGTTCGCAAACCAGTGCTTTGGAAACCAAGCTGATTACGGGAAAGGTCGGCAGATGCCAATCCATTATGGGTCAAACAAGCTCAATTATGTAACCGTCTCTTCAACAATCGCGTACGTAGATCTCTCTCTCTCTCTCTCTCACACGAACACACACACATACATATATATGAAGCAATTATGAAGCATAACTGCATAAGTAATTTTTTCGTTCTCTGCTCGTGAAATCATAACTAAATATTGTGATACCAGTACTCAGATTCCTCAGGCTGTGGGAGCTGCTTATTCTTTGAAGATGGATAAGAAAGATGCATGTGCAGTAACTTATTTTGGCGATGGTGGAACGAGTGAGGTATATAATACATACCTAAATACAGAATAGAGATGATAAGCTAATAGCTTTGTCAAATATCTTTCTCTGAATATTTTCAGGGAGATTTCCATGCTGGCTTAAATTTTGCAGCAGTGACGGACGCCCCTGTTATTTTTATATGTCGAAACAACGGATGGGCCATTAGTACCCCGACGGCTCAACAGTTTCGAAGTACGTACACAATTTTATACCAACCTAAATATGCATAATTATCAAGTTACTGGTATACTAAGAGGTAGAAGTAGCAATTGGCTGAGACTTGGGTGATTTATGTTTTCTCGTATTCTCTAAATCTGACTCGTTGAAATTTGAACTGTCCAACTCAAATGGACCCAAAATCAATCCAAATCAGGCCTTCAGATGAGTCAGACAAAAACAAACATCCTTAAATCGGACTCGAGACTGACGAGACAGTTCAGTCCTCAAGTCAGATTCTTGCAAAAAGGAAGCTACCTGATGAAATCTGAGTTGGAAATTTTTTTTTTGTAAAGTACTTAAAACTTGCATTTTTTCCATTCAGATTCAGAAACAAGCCAGATTTTGGAACCATCTCTTGAGTTGCTCTTACAATCTGCTTCGAGTAGCATATCTGATGAAAAAACCCCTTTCTTGGTTTTAACACATGGACCGATTTTTTAATTTTTTCTTCAAATCAACAAAAATTCTCGATATGGAATTCAGTGAGTCCCAAATTGCTTAGAAAAACCTCCTAGACCCGAATTATAACATAACACCTTCTCTTATGTATTGGCAAGGCCTTTTCGGCGGGTTTAACACCTAGATAGATTGGTAAGGTGGAGAAGCCTGGGGTAAGTCTTGGGCAGACCCATGCCGAGGAAAAACCTTGTACCATGTGGAACAAGGCCGATGGGGCTCATTGGTGCCTAAATCAAGTACAAGATAATTGATATTTTAAATTTTTTACATCACTTGGACTCGGCGAACAAAGCTAAAGAACAATGAAGTCACATATATCTATCATACTAGTTGTAATAGACTCTGTATCAAATTCTTGTTGCAGGTGATGGCATTGTTGTTAGGGGCCAGGCGTATGGAATTCGTAGCATTCGAGTAGATGGAAATGATACTCTTGCTGTTTATAGTGCAGTTCGTGCTGCTCGTGAAATGGCCATAAGTGAACAAAGACCCATCCTTATTGAGGTATCCTCAAACTTGCCTCTTACGAAACATCATTCTTATCGTAAAATATAATGATGATGCACATTTATCTTCGTACAATTAAATTTCTTGCTTATGGCTGTTAACGTCAACAGGCACTTACATATAGAGTAGGGCACCATTCTACATCGGATGATTCAACCAAGTATCGCCCAGTCGATGAAATTGATCATTGGAAGAATGCTCGAGATCCTGTAACTAGATTTAAAATATGGGTTGAAACTAATGGTTGGTGGACGGATGAAGATGAATCACAACACAGGATTGATGTCAGAAAGAAGGTGAGTATGCTTATACAAGTTCTTTCAGTATCCTTTCTATACCCTTTTTACACACTCCCCGTAGTTCCGGTAGTAAGACATTTGAAAGGGTTGATCTTCTAACTACGTCCGGACAAAACGGAAGAAACCGACCTTAATTTGCATCATCTCTGTGTGAGCCCCGTAGATGTGGTGTAGCTAAAGTGTAAGAATAAGAGGAGACAAATAGACCTTAAGCCATTTGTATATACATATGAATCTTGACTTTGGAAATTATTTATCTATAAGGTCGATCGACTCTTTTAATCGTTTTTGAGTCCTAATTACCTTCATATCTTTGGTTGTTGTTCTGTTTGGGTATTGCAGGTGTTGGATGCCATTCAAGTTGCGGAAAAACAGAAAAAGCCTTCGCTTACAGAACTTTTCAGAGACGTATATGACGATCGACCGACCAATCTCATAGAGCAAGAGAGGTTCCTTAGAGAGACAGTCAAAAAACATCCACAGGATTACCCTTCTGATGTGCCTCTCTAATATGTCTTCACAAACAAAAGAATTGCCTCTCTCCCTCTCTCTATGTAATCTTCTCCAATGGCTTTAAGCTGCTCAAATTTAGAACCCACAAATATTTGAAGTAAAAAGTACTTCTTTTATAACATCTAAATGGAGATAGAGGAGTAAAAAACCTATAAAATTTACATATCATAACCCTTCTATGACATCTAAAGTGGAATTAGAGTCTATTGATTTCTCTTCAATATCAACCACAACAATTTACAGAAAAAAAAATATACTATACGTTAAACAATAAATGCCGGGCCACATAAATGTCAGGACCGGCTATGCATAGCCCTCCGAATTTCAAGGTTCGTTATTAAAATCATGTAACACAGCCCAAAATGCAAAAGACATATGAGGGAGTTTATTCTTGGGGTTCATTGTTTCCCTCTTTCTCTGTTAATTAAATGAACAAAGTTTTTGGACTTGGTTAACAATGTGGATGCTACTACAATGGCATCTGATTTTTTCCAAAAAGAATATGGCAAACGTAGTATAGTGTACAAATGGATGTGTTTAAGTAACCACATCCACATTAATTTTGGCATGTGTTTCTAAATTTGATATCATCAATGAAGTTATCTATTGATTTTCATTTCTGTGTGTTAATATAGAGTATGTAATGTGATCTCAAAAAATATCAGAACAAGTTTAGTTAGAATCCCTAGAAAGGACTACAACTTCATAAAACAAGACCATTGGACTACTTTCTAGGTTTCACAGAATCTGTCAGACGAGTTTCACCGACGACCTATTCTGAGAAATTCGTTTGACGGATTCCGAGAATCCTAGAAAGGGGTCGGTTTCCCAGCTCCTAAGGATGAACATTTGCTACGAGTGAAGAGTTTTTTTTTTTGATGAAGGAGTTAGAGTTAGAATCCCCAAAAAGATTGAAGAACATACATTTCTATCTTCACGAAATTGGCAGATTGAATTTCTCAAAGTTGTTTCTGCTAATGATAAACTTGTGAAACTATTTCTATAGAGAAATCCAAAAGAACCCATGTTCAAACAAATATCTAAATATTCACTAAAAAAAAAAAAAAAGTAAGCCCACGGGTCAACAACCGGACCCGATTCTCAACCCTACCGCGAATACACCGAGATTCGTCTTCCATTCGGTGGGAATTTTATTTCTTACTTTTTAATCAAGGAAAGAAAAAAAACTCTCTATTTTGATCCCTAATTTTCTTCCACTTTTACTCATCAAAATATCTCTCCATTCTCTGCTTTTTTGTTAACCCTAGATCTGTGAATTTCTTCAATTCGAATTGAATTCTACACATTTACAGGTAATTCTCAACCTCATTGATTTCATGTTTGATTCGGTTTCAACGATCAAATTGATTGATTTGTTTTGTTCTTCAATTCGAGCAATCTATTATTGTGTAGAGTTCTTTAGGGTTTGTGATTGATTGTGTTTTTTTTTTTTGGTTAAAGGAGATGGATTTATCAAGTACAAGTAAACCAGAATTTGATTATTTATTTAAGTTATTGATGATTGGAGATTCTGGAGTTGGTAAAAGTTCTCTTTTATTAAGTTTTACCTCAGATACCTTTGAAGATCTTTCTCCTACAATTGGTATGTAATTTTCCTTGTTAATTATAGTACTTCATATAAATTATGCTTTTTTGAGTCTTGATTGAAGATATTAATTCTCAGAATTAGGTCACTTTTCCCTTTTCTATTTCATTTTTTCTTATAAATTGTGGTTGATTTGATACTTTGATTGTTCTATTTGGTAAAGGGTAATCTATAATGAAGTAAACTTGTGTTATATTGATGTCTAGAAAAGGCAATATGGGTTAGGCTAAATCTATCTAAGAGTTTGGTTCATATTGTTTTTCGTTCCAGCTAGTAAATGTTGTGAAGGGAAAAGGATTGAGAAATGGTTAAGTGTAAATGAAGTGTAACGTTAGGAATATAGAATGGAGATTAGTAGGTATGGTAACACCAATATTGGGTTGGTAAGAGGGGATTAAGACTTCATCAGAATCAACAAGACTTAAAACTTTCACTAATGGAGATATATTTTCAATTGAAAATTTTAGTTCTGGTCAAAAACTTTATCCACAAATGCGATATCTCATACATTGATCTTTCTTTCTTCTTTGAATAAGAACACTTCTCCTACTCCGTTGCGGTGAAGATTCTTCTCATGTATGCTTTTTGAACAACTTATAAAACCCTGAAGGCTGAAACCTTCCACTTCTTTTTCTAGTTTGAATCATCTGATTAAACAATTACCCACAATGCAAAACTGATTACTGGATCTGTGATTAAGACTAAGATTTAGGGTAAAATTGTAAAAATGATCTTATATGCGCCCTGAACCGGAAATTATACGATTTTGATAACATTGCATATATGAATGTACCAAATTTGTAACATTTGTACCTTACGTAACTATACGCCACTCTTAGGCTTGGCCATCGTTTTTTTTGTAGCACCTAAATTTTCTTTAATGTCTATTTTTTTACCTTTTCCATTGTAGGTGTGGACTTCAAGGTCAAGATAGTAACCCTTGGAGGAAAAAAGTTAAAGCTTGCAATATGGGATACAGGTAACAATTTGTGTGTGTGATTTCAATTTTACTTTATGACTAGTGGGCTTTAATCAAATCCTGATTGAAGACACAATCTATAGGAAACTGTGGGGGTTCTAGCACTAGTTCTGTCACCTTCTGGCAGCTAGTTCTGTGAACTTCTTACTGAGCACTTACAGGTTGATGAGCAATAAAAGTTAGTTTTGCTTTGTAACATGAAAATGTATTTTTCCAACTTAGTCGCTAGGTCATATCATATTCTCTTGTTTCTAAGTAGGAAGTGAGAATGTGAGATTTAGTTTATATTACATGGAGCAACGGAGATCATGAGAGCAGTATTAATTAGATTACCAGCATGGCATCGACTTTTTCCTAGTTGTTGGCATTTATGGTTCTTCACTTTTGTTCATAATGTCTCTTTTTTACAGCTGTAACCTCCATCAGATCTTTGAGTTTAAAATTTTTAAGTCAATACCTCTTTCCTTCTTATAATGCAACCTTTATGCGTTAATGCCGTTTCGGGTTTTGTTGTCATTGAACATGTACCATCAGTTTAACTTGAGAAATACTTGCTAGAAAAAGGTTTTCAATTTTTTTGAAGTAGGCAAGGTAGTCTCAAAAAAGCCCTGAGGCAATTTATTTATTGCTGATATTAACTTAAATCCGTTATTTTGACCACGCAGCTGGGCAGGAAAGATTCAGAACATTAACAAGTTCGTATTACAGAGGCGCACAAGGGGTTATAATGGGTATGCATTTTCTGGTTTCTCTTACCTTCTTCAAGTGTATTATTAACTTGTACATTATTTAATTCAAAAACTGCTTCTGAGTTCTGAGAATGTGGCCAATTCATGTGTTGGTTGTGGATAAGTGACTGAAAATCATGTTCCTAGATTTACAATGTTCCCAAATCCTTGGTTGTGGATAAGTGATTGAAAAATCATGTTCTTACATTTCCCAAATCCGTAATTCTCTGGATGATTTTGATGGTCGGATGCCTTGAAACTTCCCTTGAGATAGTTAGAATTTTTATATAAGAAATATATCTAGGTATCTCATTACTTTCCAACAAGAAGTTTATGTTACTGGAACCGCACTTCCCGACTTCCCATTGGTTTACACTGCCTTCGGTGTGGTTCAAATTCGATTTTGCAACATTCTTCATTTTAACGACCTTCTAAGGTGCTCAGATTTGCTGCTCGAACCTGTTTCTTACCTTCTTTATTTTGTCATGACATTAGGGAGGTCCAGATCTAGACTATGTTCTTTTGGTTCGTATCTATGTTTTAGAACTACTGAATTTTCTCTTGAAATGGCTGGTGGTTGAATGATGCTCCTGCAATTGCGATTGAGAGGCTTAGAGGGTGTTTGATTTTTGCACTTATTAAGTGATTTTCACTTAATAAGTGTAGGCCGGCAATTTTAGGCCGTTTGTTTTTTCACTTAATAAGTGAATATCACTTGTAAGTGGGGTCAAAGTAAGTGCAAAAAAGTAAGCTCCAACTTGGAGCTTATTTTTTTGCACTTACTTTCTAAATGCTAAAAAAGACATTTTTATCCCTCTCCGAATATAATAATTACCAATATGATTATAATCCAAAAGAAAATCTTAAACAATTGATAAGTAAAAAAATCTTTTTATGACTTTAGCGATGACACTTTTCCTTCTCACTCATCCTTCACCTAAGCTTTTCTCTTAAATTTTTTTCACATCTTTCCTTCATTAGTCACGGAACCACCCAAACTCCATGATGCAATGTAACTTCTTTCTCCTTCATACTTTTTAATTATTTGAGGTTAATATTTTCAACACAAAGTACTCATAAACCGTAATTCTCTTGTATCTAAACTCGCGAGCACAATGAATTAGTATGAAATAGTAATATGTAAATACTTTAAGGTCAAAATAGACAATTTCTCATTTTTATGACATTTAGAATTAATATAAAAACAATAATCAAGCACTTAGAAGTGATGGAAAACAAACGCCACAACACTTACAAGTGATATCACTTACTAAGTGATTATCACTTAGTAAGTGGTAGCACTTACAAGTGCTAAAAAATCAAACACCCTCTTAGTAATTAGCATCACTTGATGGATCAGAGCCCACTAGTTCGGGGTCGGGTTCCCCCGTTCATACATGATTCGGGCAAAGCTTCTCTCATGGCCGTTGAGTGTCAATTATCAGCGCAGATATAGCCTTTTGTTTTGATATCTTTAATTAAACATTTTAGATCTTAAAATGCAAGACAATCAAGCCAGACTTATAGAAAACTAAAGGGGGTGATCTTCTCTGTTGATTTTTCTTTTGAAAGTCTCTTCAAATGCTTTCGTATTGATAGATCAATGATTAGATTAGATAATGAAGGTGACAATGAGAAGTCTGATGAATAAAAAAAGAAGCTGCATAAAGGGTAATGAAGGAGATTATCTGTGATTTCTAGGTGTTGGCAAATGATCTCAAAGTCCAATGCTTGGCCCAGTCCCACATGATCCAAGGTGGGAGACAGGCGCTTGCATATGAAGGCCTCGGACCCTGTCCCCCTCACTGTGCTTTTGCTGCACCCCAGAACTTTTGCTTCGTCCCACCTCAATTTTCGCCTCTATGAACGCACTCTAGTCAAAATTAAGAAAAATACAAAAACCCACTTGCCTGTTTACTTGTTTAGAGTTAGAGAAAATAAGAGGTGTCGCTTTTATCAGAAGGAGAATCACATTACACTCTCTTCATGTCAGATAATGTGTGAATACTCAAATTCTTGGAAATGCTAACAGTACCTATAGCCACCTCATTGGCACCCGCACCAACCCAGTTCAGACTTTGTCTCTTGAGAAATCAAGAAGAACCTTATGTTGGATGGCTAAGTAGATCTGATCCTTGCTACTCTTCTAAGGGACTGGTCTGATATGTTATCCAAGGATGATGGGCTGTACGTTCTTCAAGAATCTGGGCATGGAACTGCTGATCACGAAAGCTGTTGTTTGAATTGAATGTATCAGACTTGAATACCAACTTTCTCTATAGTGAGCGAGAACTCAAACTGTTTGAACAATGTAATAGGCTTGGGGTAGGCTCCAATATGTCATTTCCACAGCCCTCCACTTGTGTCAATCAATCCTAACCGACTTCTAGTGGTGCCTATAATTGACCCCTCAAGTGGTTGTCCTTCAAATTCTAGTCTTCAGGTGTGGATAGACAGTGGAGGTTTTGAATTCATCTTTCTGTTTCAGATTTCAGCATAGTATTCCTTTCTTTATCTCAATAGTACATTAAATACTTTTGGATTGTTACTTTCTGATTTATCTTACCTGTACTCGTTCGCCTTACCTTATTCCATATAAAATACAGTTTACGATGTAACAAGGCGAGACACATTTACGAATCTTTCTGACGTGTGGGCAAAAGAAATCGATCTTTATTCAACTAATCAAGACTGCATCAAGATGCTTGTGGGAAACAAAGTTGATAAGGTAAATTTGAGCATTAGAATGCTTTCATACTTATTGAAGAGAGTATCATTCAATTCTACTACAAAGTTTGTCATCTGCATAAATTGAAAAATTAGTTCTTCCAATGCCTGCTATTTTGGGTTTTCATCAGATATGAGTATGTTTGAATTATATAATTGTAACATCCCCTTCTCAAGATATCAAGAATATATAGTTAATTTTTTTTTTCATGTGATCAGGAAAGCGAAAGGGTTGTCACCAAAAAAGAGGGAATAGACTTTGCTAGGGAATATGGATGCCTTTTCCTTGAATGTAGTGCAAAAACTAGAGTCAACGTGGAGCAATGTTTTGAGGAGCTTGTTCTAAAGGTATTGTTGTTCCAGTTCATAATAAGCGAGATTCAGATAACTGATGATACTTGTTTTTTTATTGTCTGAATCCAGCCCGCCTGGGTTCGAGTTGTCTGAATCTGGGTTGTCAGTCCGACTTGTTTTGGTCTCAGTTTAGGTTATTTTACAATGGGATCTATGGTACTTCAGACTTATTTTATACCCGACTCGAATTGACCAAAAATCAAATAGGGACCATCTATCTGAGTCGAATAAAAAACAAACATTCTGAAATCTGACTCGAGTTTTCGTGTCAGATCTTAGATTTGAATTTGAAAGGAAAGAAAAATAACACCACCTTATAGATAGTTTGAAAAGATGCGTTATGGATATGCAGATATTGGATACACCAAGCCTCTTGGCTGAAGGTTCCGTAGGTGTTAAAAAGAACATCTTTAAACAGAAGCCTCCCCCAACAGATGGATCATCGGCTAGTGGTTGTTGCTGATATCTCTGTCCTGGATTGTTGTTGCTGCTGCTGCTATAAGGAATAGATATCTCTCTCTACTCTCTCTCTCTCTCTTGTCACCAGCGAAGTTTTCTCCATTGTTGTTAGGTTTTCTTCGATGGTGATCCGACAGTTCCATAATATATCCAATTTCATACTTGCCAAGAAAGAGAAGAAAGGAAAAGAATGTAAATTCAGAACCATCTAGTGGTAGTGGTGATACTGTTTGTCTGTGTGGTTCATTTTGTATGTTGTTATTAAACTAATTCATGTTTTCATTCAGTTTTACGCTTGCCTTTTTTTACAGTCTTTCTTCGAATACTTTTAGCAAATTTGGTGGATAAATAGAATATTTATAGAAATGTTGTACAAACTTCTGTTGTCTTCCTTACCCTACTTATGTGCAAATTCTTTTGTCTTTGCTCATGGTAGAAAAAGGGTAAAGTCTACAAGTCCAAGTCCAAAAGTCCAAGTCCACAAGTCCAAGTATTTCAACAGAAAAAAAAAAGTCCAAGTCCACCAATAGACACCTTTAGTTAAAATGGAGTACTCCCAAATTTCACCATTTTTAAATTTTAAATAAATTTTCTAACGACTCAAATTTCAGAATATCTGTTTTTGTCTTATAAATCATTGATATGACTTTTTTCTGATTGATTTTCTGTTTGTTTAAATTACGCGATTCACAATATCAAATTGGGACAATGAGAAAAAAAACATTGGCTTAGTTTCCTCGTGCCTAAATCCCAACTAGAGCACATGGTCGAACACTTGTGCAACGCATAAAGTCATTGTCCTAGAATAATAAGGGTTTAAGGTGAACAATCCTGATACTCTGTCACACTACTATTCTTGTCTAATCCGAATCAGGGGATGTGTCCAGACAGAATCTAAGGAGAGAAACTAAAACACACTCTGTAAATCTTGTCCATCCACTCCAAAGACATTTTGATGTGAAAATAGGATGAATCCCAAATGAGGAAGATGAAGTGGACTGATCAAAAGAAAAAAAAAAGTCAATGTTCTTGAGTATGAAAACCCATTTAAGTAGAATTTCTTATTCAAAACAGCGTAATTTCTCTCTCTAAATACCAAACCCATAGACTCAGAGAAGAATAATCCACCAAACAATTAAACCACTCAAAGAATCAAACCACCACCACCAATACTTCCATTCTTCCTCCAACCATTTCTTTCACTACTTTCCTTCCTTACAGGTAAAACCACTATCTCTCTCTCTCTAGTTTCCTGATCTCTTCTATCTAATTTTGACTTCAGAGATAACTTGATGTGTTCATCTAGCAAAAACCCAAGTTGGGTTTTTGTGCTATTCAAAATTCTGATTCTGGGTTTTGCTAATTACTAATATATATGCATCTTGAAGTTTAATTCTTTCTCTTTAGTGTCAGTTTTGTATTGAAGTGAATTCAGAACTTGGAAAAGAACTTCTTACTTGTTGTGTAAGGGCTTAATTTTGTAATCTCAGATTTCATCTTGTTAGATATGATTAACCCAATTTTTTTAAAGACATGTATTTTAAGATGATAATAGAAAGATCATAATTCAAGTATCTGTTAGTACTTCATTCACCATCATATTGATTGGGATCTATTTTGAAGCATCTGAGTCACTTATTTACTTCATTGGTTGCTTTCTTACTGGTTTCTCATGTTATTAGGGCAAAGATAGGAAGGGGTATAATGGCTAGTAATAGTGCAGTAGCATGTGTAGAACGGGCTACCAGCGACATGCTTGATGGTCCTGATTGGGCAGTGAACCTCGAGATTTGCGACATTATTAACATGGACCCGGGGTATTTCTCTTGCATCTATTAAATTTTTGTTTCTCAAATTTTCGATTTAGCTCCTGCATAGGCCATTTGTCATCTTCATGGCGATTTCTGATTTTGAGTACCTTAGCTAGTTCTAATAATTTTCGTACCATTAGTATATTACTTCTGTTATTTATACCTTCTCCGAGCTGTGAGTTATTCCCTATATTTCGTCCAATCCACCATTTTCTCGAGCAGCTCTTTGACTATGTACAACATATTTTCCTTCATGGCGTTTACATTGCCACGAGGGAGTTTATTAGGGGTGAAGTTTTCTCTCTTGCCCTACTAGTGGCACTTAAGGCAACTTTCGAAATCCTGTCTGAAACTTCTAACATGTTTTAAAATTACCTACTTAATGTTTGCCTTTTTTTTTTGAAACTTTGAATTAATATTGAAAGAATGAGTAAAACGGGAAATACAAGAGAAAATAAAAAAACAAAAACAAAACAAAAACCAAATAAAACAAAACGGAGACAGACAAAGAGAACGGCCTAAAGATACATCATGATAGCCTCCCAATTGGACACGAAGTCCAAAAAAGAAAAATCGTAGCCCAAACTGAATCCTAATTCCAATGGAATAGTATGGCTAAACGCAACCTCCGCTGCCAGAACACTGAGAGGAGTAGACACTATTAAATCGAACCTAACTTTCCATATTGCCCACATGATCGCAATTGGGATCACGGTCCAGACCTCTCAACTTGATTTCTGTACCTTGAGAATCTGTCATTTAGCTATAGCCTATTAGCCTGGTGACTTTGCCTTGGGGATCACCGATGTTTGCCTTCACAAGACAATTTCTTCATTCTCTTCCTTTACAAAGCACCCACTAATTAGTAACGAAAGATAACATGTTATTAGTAACTTCATGTGTGTGTGTGTGTGTGTATATTTACATATATTGCTCTAATTGTTGAAATACTCCTCCATTCTGGGCAAAGGTGGAATCTCACTTGTAGTTTCCCCTTGTAATTGGCTTTGAATCATTCTATGACCGCCTGGTTATGTTTTTCATGTTTATGGCTTTATTCACTATGCTAGTTATGTTTTAGCTTAGATTGTTTATAACTTCATTTAAATGTTTGAATTGATCTCACATATGCATCCTATTTCCATTGCATTGTCCTACGTCCACTACTATCTTTAATACAACATATTTAGCGATTTCCATGTTTTAGAACCCACTATGAGGGGCTTGACACTGAATAAGGGTCACTTTACACATTCTCTACTCCTTGAATTATAAAGAAATCCTTTCATTACAGTTTAGTCTTAAGCATCCGCACGTCGTAATTTATTGGATGGAATTGCTTGGTAACTGCAGGCAGGCGAAGAATGCATTCAAGGTTCTTAAGAAACGTCTCGGAAGTAAAAGTCTCAAGAAACAACTTCTTTCTCTTTGTGTGAGTGTGTCATTCACTATTTTTCAGTTCAATCTTGAAGTAGGACTTATTTCGTGCTTCAGAACATTTTTATATTTTTGTTAGTTGCCTACGTTCTATTAACTTAAAAAATTTTAATTCTCCAAAATGGATATGGGAATCAAGATGTCACTTAAATAGTCCTACTGGTCTGCTCTGTTTTTAACAATGTTAATGGCCTAGCGACTTAGTAAATGGTTAGGGTCTCAACTCCCATGTTTATTTATGTTACTAACTGTAAGGTAAGTAACGGAAACTCTAGTCCCCCTTGCATATTGCCTTCAGGATTCCCCTAACTGTTCTTTGTTACGTTTGCGACCAACTCTTCCAAATTTGGCGTACCTTAAATATACACCATGTTAATTAAAAGTCTACAGGTTTATAGTTATTAAGAGATTTGTTCAGTTAACTAGTTATAATGGATAATAATTGAAGTTGTATGGAAATGGATTTGGTTGCAAGTAAGGGTATTGTATTATGCATCATAAAAAGGACCCGAAAACATACCGCTACTCAAAATAGCGTAAAAAAGAGGGATTGCTGCGGACAAAGAACTAGCATAAAAATACCAGTCCCACATAGTTACCAATGCTAGGTAACACTGATTGAGATATATATACTCCAATGCTTATCTGACATCATTAGCGAATAACGTCTCCAAACTTTCGCCTATCGTGGATTTTCAGATATCCTCATTATGATGTTGTTCTGCTTTTTTTTTGGTTTAGGTATTGGAGACTCTTAGTAAGAACTGCGGGGACCATGCATTTCAGCTGATAGTTGAAAGTAATATACTACATGAAATGGTCAAAATAGTGAAGAAGAAGGTAGGCTAGTTACTCCTAGCTTTCGACAATCTTCTCAATGTGCTACCATATTGATGTCATTTATGCTGTATTGGTCTCCTCAATTTTGACTCTGCAGCCAGACTTGAATGTAAGGGAGAAGATACTGATTCTCATAGATACATGGCAAGAAGCTTTAGGTGGACCAGCAGGAAGGTTTCCTCAGTACTTTGCAGCATATAATGAACTAAAGGTGCACATCTTAACTTCCTGTTTATGCAGCATTTGATTTCCAGAGTGAATATTTTAATCCAAAAGGAAGTAGTTCCCTCTATGGCCTATTTTGCAGAATTTCTTACTAATACTATTGCAGTCAAACTTGTTATCTTTACTTTCGGTCTAGGAAATTGATGCTTGAGTCCCAGTCACTACATATTTATTCATATCACACTTACAAGAGGTTGTGACTTTGTAAATCACCAACTTCTTTTTAGGCTCAATTGTATATATTTTATATTTAAACTCATCTTAGTCTTCTGTTCTTGATCTTTGAATGTCAAACACATTGGAGAATAATAGATATAGTGGAGATGTGATACACTTAAATATTCTTCATGGTCTTTAATTGTTAAAGCACATCAAAAGCCACATGTTACAAAGAAAAATTAATAGTTAAATGTTGGATTTGGTAAATAAAACATTGCTAGAATGTCTGATATGTTATATATCAAGCTAAGCAGCTGTAACCATTTAAAAATAGAATTACAGTTCCGAAGAGAGAAGGTGAGCAATGAAGAGAAGTTTAGCAATGAAGAGAAGGGGGCATGCCTAAACTTGATTCCAATGCCCCTTCTTACTCGATGTTGATGTTTTGACTTTTGGATGAACCCAAAAAGGAGTATACATGTGTGGTTCTAACAATCTTTCATGATATGTAGTTCTAGTTCTGTTGTTGTTAATATCATTAGGCACAGTCTTCTGTTCTTCCCAAGCCTTGGTGCCCATGGGTCATGCGGTTCAGTGTTATGCCTTGTTCTCTCGTGTGCTTTGTCTTTGTGCTGCTTTCAGTTCTCATGATATTAATTTCTTGATATGTGTGTCAAGCAGTTAGGTTTTGGATCCCGCACTAAAGTACTAAAAGCTTCTGTATGGTCAGTGTATTTCCTTATACTCATTAAGTAGCTCTTCCAGAACTTCCCAGTGTCTTCTTTCTCCTACACTGTTTTTTTTTGCTTCCGTGGGTACCATTTCACCCATTCTGAGATGGTTTTCATTGGTGTTTAAAGTCTTCAGAACTGTCTTTCGAGTTTCGAACAGATTCCATCCCTCGAAGTCGAGGTGGGTTCCTCCTAAAAAAGAATCAATTAGGATGGTGTATGCACTTCCAGTTCCATGGGTTTCATTTCACCCTTCTGAGATGATTTCTTTGGAGATTGTCTCCGGAACAGTCTTCTCGAATCTCGACAGATCCCTTCCCTTGGAATTGATGTTGGATTTCTCCTTTTTAAAAAGGTGCATTAGGATGGTGTATACTCTTCACCGGGTAAGCCCTTACGTGCTGGGTCCTAGTTGATCTTGGTTTCCTTTTATATATTACAATCTCTGTCTTTCTTATTGTTCTGGGACTTTTCCGGGATTAAAGCATCCATGAGTATGCTCCGTGCAGGAAGTCCTTGTTTGTTCAAAGTTCGAGTTTATAACTCCAACTGAAATTCACTTTGCATTATCTGCTCTTATTTTTCCTTTGACGGGGGACTGATGGTGGCATTGGGCAGTTTGAACAAAATTGCAACTATTTCTTTTGAATGTTAGTTTGGTCATTACTAGTTTTCTAGAGATATCAGATGTCGAAATTTCTTTCCCTTGAGTTGGAGATAACCGTTAGACATTGAAACATGTCACTCATTCTTATCGTTCCTCTTGAGGGGGGTCACTTTTGTAGTATCGGTTGTGGAAGTGGATGTATATTTGTTATTTTGTTAGATACATCATCCTTTAGGGTCTTCTACAGAAGCCTACTGCGATAGGCTTGTTGCTGCTTATAAGTTCAATTCGTTCTGTTTCAATGAACTAACAGTTAATGTGTTGATTCTTAACTAAATTTCAGTCAGCTGGAGTAGAGTTCCCTCCCCCTGCAGAAAACAGGGTTCCCGTATTTACTCCACCCCAATCTCAGCCAATTGTTCATCCGGCTTTGACTTATCACGATGAAACTCTCGAGGCCTCTTTTCCAACTGATGCCTCTGGTCTCAGGTATTTTATTTGTTTTATTAGAATCAAGATGTAAGGACTTTTAACGACAATAAATTGTTACTTCGGCACTCGTCATGATGTGCAATCGAGCTGGCTATATTTTTTACAGTCCCTGTAAACACAGAAATCAGTGATCAAGTTGTACAAGCATCACCATGTCTTTCATTCAAAATTCCCTTATGTGAGATCAAGTATGATAAGAAAAATGATTGCAGATTGTTTTTCTCATTGATATCTAATTAGGATGAAGAGCCGCATTAGTCAACATAGATTAGGTCATGTAGAGTAGAAGTGAGTTAAAAGTTTTAAATATTGTAAGTTTCTCATTGAGCTTTATGTATTATTCTAAATTTATCCCGCATTTTCATCCAAAATTTATACCCATCCGGAACAACTGAACGATATTGGAACCTTTCCCTACCATTATACCATACAGTTTTATGTATCTTGAATTGCTAACACAGGTATATATTTGTGCGATTCTGTGTATACATGTGTACTTGACTATGTTACGAGATAAATTTGATGTCCAATCCTCTTGTTTGTAGCAATAATAGACAGCATAAGATGAATTTTCATAAAACTAGTAGCTTTGAGAGAAATTCCGTTAAGGGAACTTGATTCACAACAATAGCTGATCAGAAACCATTGTTTTTTTTCCAAGAAATGCTTGCTAGTTGATCTGATAATCTGAGTGATTATTTGCTTGATCGTCTACTCATATGTCCTTAACTGCAGCTTGGAAGAGATTCAAAATGCTCGGGGTCTCGCAGATGTATTAATGGAAATGCTTGGTGCCTTAGATCCTCATAGTCCTGAGGTAACGCCATCTTTTAAGTTCCTTCGTGGGAGTCACAAAAGTACATGCCTTTTTGTATCAATGTTTAATGAAGCTTGCTGCCTTTTAATTATACTTCGAGTCTTCGACTTGAACAATGTAAAGGAACCATTTTACTTCATTAGAAAAACAAGAACGGATGTCTTGTCAGTGTTAAGAAACAATTTTTTTTCATTCTCAAAAGAAACAGTTAATGGTAGATATGTGAATATGTCACATACAAAGAGAGAGAAACAAGCAAATTCTAAGCTTTGGTTCAGGGTTGACATTTTATGGGCCTTAACAAGTTAGTTATTAGCCGACGATGCAATCATGTTTAAACATTCCAAATTTGCAACTTTAGAGAATAACCACTCTTTCAAAAGAATAATTCCTTCCCTTTTTATGGAATTCTATTTGTGATTCCTCTCAAGTATATGGACCCTAAAAATATTAGGTTTTATTTGTTTGTCTGGGTAATTATTTTATAAGTAGTGGTGACAATAGATAGTATCTCCAAAGGCTGACTCCTTTTATCTGATTGTGCTTCTTTATCTCAGAGTTTGAAACAAGAAATTATAGTGGACCTTGTCGACCAATGCCGTGCATATCAAAAGCGTGTCATGCTTCTCGTGAACAATACTACGTAAAATATCTTCCAGCTCTCTCTCTCCTCTCTCTATTATATATATATATTTTTATATATAGATGTCTGAAACTGATCGTGGTGACTGCTTTTTATCTTACAGAGATGAGGGACTTCTATGTGAGGGGTTAACATTGAATGACGACTTACAGCGTGTACTTCGGCGACACGATGACATGGTAAATGGAACACAGACTGCACTTGTGGGACTAGTACCAGCCACTGAGACTTCTTTGGCACCACTTGTAAATGTCAACCATGAAGATGACGAGTCTGAAGATGATTTTGGTCAGCTAGCTCACAGGTGATTATGACTTGCTTTTCCTTGTTTCCTTTGATATTTTTGTAGGGATCCTGATAAAAGTATCATACTATCTGTGTATGATACTATCAATATTAATTGGTGTGACTTAGGCTCCACTTGGCATTTGGTGGGAAATTATGCAAATATTTCACATCTCGTTTATGCATTCCTTTTGTTTACGTAGGTTTTGAACTAGTTTATTGGTAGCCTACATGAAGTTGACAAGATAGGATATGCATATTTTTTTAGAACCGTTACTAACATCCTATTTTGTCAAATTCATGTGGGCTACTACAAATTGATTCACACGTACAGTGCGACCAAGACGCCATCACACCAAGACATAAATCAGATGTGAATATTTGCAAAAATCCTCGTTTAAGCCTTTTCCTACTCGCTGGTTTGATATCTCGTACCCGTCAGAGACATCTGCTTCCTACACCGGTTTCCATGTTTCATAAACTTTAATAATTAAGCAAATGTAGTTGATCCTTGCTATTTGAAGTCTGTGATGCTTAATGGGGTGATTTATCCAAAGATACAACCTTTTCAAAAAAAAATATTTATTCTTTCTTCACTACTCCAATTTTCTAGTTTTTCTGTTTACATTTGAAATTACGGCCCAAAAAAAAATTCACAGTTCTAGAGATGCATTATTCAAATATTTTTACAGAGTTTCATAATGAATATTGTTTGCAGATCATCAAAGGACAATATGCAGCAGGGGCCAGGAGCAAAGTCTTCTACAAATGCTAGCCCAATTTTCCTACCTCCTTCAACGAGGCCTACTAGTACAGAGCCTAGGGATTATCTCAGTGGTGATATCTACAGAACTGAGCGACCTTCCGAAGCGGAGCCAGATTCTCTGCATATTTCTCTGAGTTCAAACCACGGAAAGTCCAGTTCGCCGTTGACGCCAACTCAGACGTTCCCTTCAACTCCTTCGTCTTATGAGCAGGATTCAATCTCAGCTTCCATGTTTTCTGGTCAGCCCAAATATGATGAACCTGTGCATCTGCATACTACAAAATCGGGAGACGAACATCTACCTGGGCCCGCTTGGGAGGTCAAAACTCCTTTTGTCAACTCCTTACCACCTCCACCAGCCAAATACAATCAGAGACAACAATTCTTTGAGCAGCATCAGCGTACTTCGTCGGATCATGGCAGTAATGGTAGTGGCGGTTCAGGAGAAGGATTCTTGAGTGACAGTCTAGTAGAACAGACCCAAAATCTCTCTCTTAATCAAGCAAAGAACAACACTCAGGATTCAACGAAGAAACAGTCCAAACCAAAGGAAGATGCCTTCCTCTTCAAAGATCTGGTGGATTTTGCAAAGACAAAGTCTTCGTCTTCTTCTTCTCCGTCGGCCTCTAGAACGTCTGGCGGTAAATAAATTGATCATTCGGAGTCGGGTCCTTCCGAATATCATATGTTGTATATGATGCAATTTTATAGTTGAATTTCAAGACTTGTTCTGGAATAAAAAGTGAGTGGTTGTGTCAGGCTTGTATTCTATGTGAAGTGTTTGTTGTATAGATTTTCATATTTCATACTCTATGTTAAAGAAGAGATTTGTAAATCTTACCTACTTCCTTTGTGATAAATTCATTGATTGGAATGTGATATAAATGCCATTTTCAGCAGCAACAATGAAGAAACCCTACTAACCTTCAATACCTTGATCATCAGTAAATTGGAGCTGCTAAAGGCCCCGGGACAAAATACTGTAGTCCCCGGATTACACACGAGACTTCTCACAATTTGTGCTTAATCCAGAGGCCTACAACATTTTCGCCGGGGGCCTTTAGCCGCACTCTCAGTAAATTCCTTGCAACCATATGTCTCAGTTTCAATTGAAAACCCTAGTTTTTATAACATTGAGTGATCATCTTTGAGACTTTTGACACTTTGAACTAATGTCCTTGTAAGACATGCACATCCTTGTTTTTTTTTTTTTGATGAATGCACATCCTTGTAAGAAATTGATGGGAAAAATTAAGTTAGTGGAAGTAATTAAAGTGGAAGTAATTAAAGTGATGAAAGATGACAAAAAGATGACAAGAAAACATTAAACAGATGAAACATTAACTCAATAATCTAGTCAGAGCATAGTCAATATTATTGCTAAGGAAATATTGGATTACTCTAAGAGTTGCTTTTAACTTCTTCAAAAAGAAACAATCAATTTACGGAGTTTACGTGTGCTTGTGGTGTACATATTAGGAAAACACGAAAACGCGTATTAACCAAAAATAAAATTAACTTTTCATATTTAGTAGGTATATTATGAATGTCTCTTAATGAGAAGTATTGAGTGTTTTTTTGTTCTAAATTTGCCATCAACAAAAAAATTATATTGACGAAGTCTTAAAAGAGTTATTCATTCTCCTATTTAAACACCTGTGGGGAATCATTATTTTTCATTAGAGTCGAGAAATGGCCCTTTACAATTTGAGTTCATCTCCTTTCTTTGTTAGCATTTTCTCCATTTTGTTTTTGGCTTCTAACTTTTACTGGTTCTGATGCTGGTGCTACTAATGAGGATAGAAAGGTTTATTCTCATATCTAGTTAATGTTTAATTAGAGTTGCATTTTCTCCCATAATAATTATTCGATAAGCTAGCCCATCAGGTGTATCGAGTGATAAAAGGTCTGTAAACTATAGTATACTGTCAGGGACGTCAATGTCATGCCCCCATGCAACAGGAGCAGCAGCTTATGTTAAATGTTTCTATCCTGACTGGTCTCCTTCTGCTATTAAATCTGCTCTTATGACTACTGGTAATTTCAACTAAGTCTATCATGCTTTTAGTTTCTTTCTGTACCTTCCCATCAGTTAGTTCATTTACTAATTTGTTCCTTTTATTTATAGCTTTTCCTATAAATGGCACCAAGGGCAATGAAAGTGTGTTCGATTTTGGAGCGGGTAATATAGACCCGGTAAAAGCGATAAATCCTGGTTTGGTGTATGACCTGGTTTGGTGTTATAATTTGAAATTATTTTTCTCTTCCTCAAAGGCGTTAATCAAGAGGGATCTTCCCCGTCCATAGGACGGGGAGGAAACCTAGTACACTTTAAAAATAAAACTTACTATTAGTGCTACTATTACTACTACTATTACTAGTATATTATATATTGGGGAGGATCCATGGGGTGCGGCAGCACCCCCTCCAGCCCCAATGAAGTCTTTTGTACTGAATGTTGAAGGAGATGGATCACAAAAAGCAGAAGCAATACTATTCTGGTCAGATGGGGTTCACAGTGTGAGAAGTCCTATTGTTGTTTATACATCCAGGGGCGAATCCATTGGGGCGGGAGGGGGTGCCGCCGCACCCCATGGATCCTCCCCAATATATAATATACTAGTGGTAGTAGTAATAGTAGCACTAATAGTAAGTTTTATTTTTTAAGTGTACTAGGTTTCCTCCCCGTCCTATGGACGGGGAAGATCCCTCTTGGCTAACGCCTTTGAGGAAGAGAAAAATAATTTCAAATTATAACATAAATTACATTAACTTCCCTTAATTTGTAAATTATATTACAAGAAATATCACTAATAAAAGACTTGATAAAAGACTTCCCTTAATTTGTAAATTATAGATATGGCTATCTAATATAACAGCTATGTAATAAACGCAACAACAATACTATTCTGGTCAGATGGGGTTCACAGTGTGAGAAGTCCTATTGTTGTTTATACATCCAACTAGTTATGTACTTCTGATAAGATAATAATACAAGTTTTCTATTTGTCTTAATAATCCTTCTGCTTTCTGATCTTTCCTATTTCTTTTTCTGTCTTCTATCTTGTTCCACTCTTACGGTGTTTTCAGAGTGAAGTATGAGTACAAATATGAAACAATGGAGTGGTTGGGCTATTAACCATGAGTGCAGGGGGAGTGGGAACTGAGCCATTCGGCCATGGAATATTATGAGGAGGCCTTACCCTCTATCCTATACAAATATGATTCAAACATTTTTTGGCGCTCCTTAACCCATTCGGCTGGAAACCTAATGTACGCAACCTTGTACTCGTTTCTATTTTGTTCTTTTGTAAATGTACTTAGTTACTTGTAATGTAAACGTCTTTGTTCTGTTGGAGCTTCTGTCGATGAGTTTATATCACTTTCCATTGTTAAATTTTTGTGATACTTCGATTTTGAGGAGAAGAAAATCGTATACATCTTTCATTTTTGTGAATGATTTGCCAGAGCTCCTGAGCTTTTAGCCATGGATTACAAAGATGATAAGAACAACGTCAAACAGATGAGTTGTATAATTACATAAAAGTATTATGAGGACACAACTCTATCTGTATAAACATTGTATTATAGGTGGATTGGTATAGACTAAGAGCATCTCCAATGCAAAACTCAAAAAAATCTCTATTCGTCCTATTTGTCAAGTTCCAATTGAGATTCTCACTCCTAGGTGTCGAAAATAGAGATCCTCAATTTTTATATGTCTCCAATGCAACACTCTAAACTCTTTTATTTTACTTACGTGTCATGGTTATTTTTGTAAAAAAATAATTAGTTATTTTGGAAATATACGAAGACTTGATTTCTATTGGTTGAAATTTAAATATTGATGAGTTGGACAATTAGAGATATCTCAAGAGGACACTCTGAAAATAGAGTGTCCTCTTGAGATATCTCTATTCCACTCTCGACACATCATCTTTGAGATGTTAGTTGAGTTTTGCATTGGAGATGATTTTTTAAGAAAAACTCAGAAAATCCTATGTGGCACTCCGAATTTCTAAGATTGAGTTTTGCATTGGAGATGCTCTAATACACCTGAATACCTCAGATATATACAAAAACAGATTGATGCCTGATTACCTCATAAAATTGTAAGGCCGCGGCTTTGGGGAATAAAGAAAATTCTCCGGGGAATAAATTCTCGAGGGAATTCAGATTTTTTTTGAAAATTCTCCGGAGAATAATTTTTTATAGGGAATGCAAAATACATTTTTTTGAAAGTTCTCCTCCATCTCATCTATTCTCTCTGCCACTTCATCTTCTCGCCACCTCATCATCTTCTCCGGCAAAGGTTGCCGGCCGGAAAATTTTCCGGCCGGCGACCTTCAAAAAATCTTTTTTTTTTCTCTCTTCCTCTCTCTCTCTCTAACACTCCGGCGAAGGGAGACCTTCGCCGGAGGTCCGGTCTGTTCATGGACAGACCAGATCTCCGGCGAAGGTCTCCCTTCGCCGGAGTGTTAGAGAGAGAGAGAGAATTAAAAAAAAAATTTATTTTTTTTTTAAGTTTGCAGGTCGCCGGCCGAAAAACTGGTCGGCCGGCGACCTTCGCGGAGAAGATGATGAGGTGGCGAGAAGATGATGAGGTGGCGAGAAGATGAGGTGGTAGAGAGGTGATGAGTTATAGCATCTTCTAAAATTAGAAGCCCCTTAGCAATAAAAAAGAAACATAAAAGTCAATCTTATTTGACTAGTTTTAAGAAAAGTCTTTATTCCTCGGAGAATTTTCTTTATTCTCCAAAGCCGCGACCAATTGTAACTTGGGTACTTACTATTGACGTATACACACCCGACCCATTTGGGTTTGTCAAAGATCCGATAGCTTACCCGATTACATAGTCAACTAACCACATTTGATTTGTTTAGATTTTATTCCTTTTGTATCTTATCCTACTAACCTATATATACTTGTAATCCAAACTCATTTACATATAATAAAGAATTCAAACTTAATCTCATTTCCCTCTCTCTCTCTACTGTACTCGATCTCTCTCCCTTTCTATCAACTCACTGTCTCTCGAGTTCTATCTCTCTCACTCATCTCAGTCTCTCGGGTTTCATCTCTCTTACCCGAATCGATCTCTTGGGTTGATCTCAATCACCTACTACTCTCTTATTAATTCATATGGTAACAGAGCATTAATTTTTTTTAACATGAGTTCATCAATGGATACTTCGACTGTGACTGTCGGACAACAACCATCTCCGTTGTACGATGTTCATCATTCCGACTCACCCACAACGATTTTGATTACACCTCTTCTCTCGGGTGATAACTACCCTTCATGGTCTCGTACCAAGAAGATGGTTGTTCATGCCAAAGACAAGTTTGCACTTGTTGATGGTACAATCCCACGTCCAACTTCTCCAACCGATCTCCATTCATGGAATCGATGTAATGACTTGGTCACTAGTTGACTTCTCAACTCCGTGGATCCGGAAATCGATTCTCTACGATGACAATGCCGCGGACATATGGCATAATCTACATGAGATTTCTCTCAAACCAACGCTCCCAAAATCTTTCAACTCAAACGCGCCATTTCTTGTTTAAAACAAGATGAATCCGACGTTTCCGCATATTTTACGCGTTTGAAATCATTACAAGATAAACTCCAATCTCTCATTGCTTTTGAACCATGTATTTGTGGTCATGGTGAAGTACTCATGGATCGTTTGAACCAAGATCGTTCAATGGAATTTCTCCAAGGTTTACACGATCGATTCTCGGCTATAAGAAGCCAAATCTTACTTATGGACCCGTTTCCATCAATCCTTCGTATTCACAGTATGGTAAAACAAGAGGAAGTTCAACAACATATCATGAGTGACACATCCATTGGTCCGGAAGGTGCTGCCCTAGCAGTCCACCAATCCGGTTATGGTGGTCAATCTCGGATGGACAAGGAAAACCGAAATGATAAGCCAAGGTCGAAGCGACCACGACCATTTTGCGACCATTGTCATATGCATGGTCATTTGATTTCAACTTTCTACAAATTACATGGTTATCCGTCTCGTCCTCGATCAAATGTTACTGCCGCAAATGTCCAAACAATGGCTGCCTCTAACGAAGTGCCTCTAGCCACTTCCATGTCACAAGAGAAATATGCCAATATTTGCTCACTCCTGTCCCAGCAACGTCCCACTACAGGCACTCCTTCTGTTCTGCCTTCTTCCTCGACTGGGCCGAGCTCCTCTGACTCACATATCAACCTTACGGGTACGTATTCTATTGACACCCCCTGGGTTATTGATTCGGGTGCTTAAAAGTACATATGTTCGGATTCATCTTCATTTACTCATTACTCTATCGCTCCTCCCAACTATTATGTCCGGTTACCGGACGATAGTCGTGTGCGAGTCTCTCACATTCGATCGGTCTCATTTACTAGTTCTCTTTATTTACGTCACGTGTTACATATACCGTGTTTTAAATTTAATTTGATTTCCGTTTCGGAAATTTCTCGCTCACTTGATTGTGAAGTAACTTTCAATTCCTTTTCATGTGTCTTCCAAGACCTAACGACGGGAAAGAGGATTGGACATGGTGATCCACGTGATGGACTTCATTTCTTACGCACGGAACCTAGAATTTTCTTTTTGTAATTCCGTTTCGGATTTGTGGCATTGTCGTTTGGGCCACCCTAGTATTTCTCGTTTCAAGTTTTTAGCAAATAAAGTTCCGTATATTCCCTTTAATTCAATAAATAAATGTTCGTGTGATGTTTGTCTATTATCGAAACAAACACGTCCACCATTTCCCATAAGCACGTCGATATCTTCAAAACCGTTTGAACTTGTTCATGCGGACTTATGGGGTTCATTTTCCGTTCCCTTTTTATCCGGACATCGATATTTTCTCACCCTCGTCGATGATTTTTCACGATGTACATGGGTGTTTCTTATGCCTTCAAAATCGGATACCAAAACGTATCTTAAGAATTTTTTGTCATATGCACAAAATCAGTTCCAATCTTCCATTTCAAATATTAATTCTGGCAAAGGAAACATCCCTTTTCCGCAAATTCAAACACTACTTAAGCAAATTATATTTGTGAATGCTCTTCGCTTTGTCTCCACGGCAATCTCTGTAACATGGTAGGAGCAATTTTTTACTATGTAATCATCATCTTTTCATAAGCAAATCTCGACCAGTTATGGTTTTCCATTTCGGTATATCTCCGGACTCAAATACACCTTAGTTATTGTCTGGATCATCAAACATGTCAATTCTCTCCTCTGATCTTTCCAACATTTTTTTTTATCATGGCTCCTTTTATTTGTGGATGATCTTGATCAACCTTGTTTACTTCTTTCTCCACTTCTATCTCTATCACAGATCCATATTTTTCTTATTCTTTTCATCAGCAGTTCTCATTGTGTTAAGATCATCCTCTGGGTGATCATAGTCGAGCCTGCTTCTGACAAACGGCTCATATATCTCGGTCCTTTGGACAACGTTTATCACATAATCGTTGAGTAAATCCATTTGTCCCATTATATGGATTATCGTTTTACCTGTGTTAATTTCTGTTTCCCTTTGGCTAATTCTCTACTCCATAACTCAGGTGGTTTTCTACGATATTCTCTAGCATACAGGAACAACTTCCATTGATCCACCATCGATTTTTTTCACACTTTGAGTTGTATTTCAACATTGATAAAAGAAAAATTTCTACTTTTTCAAGGTGTCTTAAATCTTGTGATTTAATCATCAATTTTTCTCATATATCTGTAAACCCAGTTTCAGAAATATCAAGTTTGGAATTGAAATTTTGTTCTCGTTTGCCCTTCTTCAAATCTACTGCGAATTGTCTCTTCTACATCACCACATTAGCCTATACAATGCTGTGGTTGCAGTTTTGGCCTCTTATGGGAGGATATTTTAGCTAGCTTCAAGCTAGCGCACTCTCTCCACCTGTCTCAAGTTTTTTTAGAAATCATTGTATCTTTATAATCAGTGTATCCTTGTATCGGATACAAGTGAATGGAATTCTTAAACTGTCAACAGAACGCATTTCCAAATGCTTCATGGGGTACTCGATCCTGGGCGGCCCAAGTATATCGGAGGCCCCAAGCTAAATTAAAAATTGGGGCCCCATACAATGGATATTAGAAAAAAATTAAATAAAATTTAAACAATGCAAAGGGTAGGAATCGAACCCTTCACCTTGTATCTAAGATCTAAACTCTTTACCATTAAGCTACGCCTTAAATTATGTTTGAAATTGGTTTAAAGTATAATTAGTTTTCCGAAAGTTACATACGAAATAGGAAATATGAGGCCCTTGATTATTTGGGGCCCTAAGCGACCGCTTTGATAACTTTGGTCACGGGCCGCCCCTGATCACATACAACTGTCTCCTCTTCAATATATTGAGATGACTCAATAATCTCCCAACTTTGTCATCAATGCCGATGTCGGAGTAATTATTGGTTTATTTTCCAAGTCTTCAACAATTCTGGCGATTTTTTCGTTGTGTTGTTTCTTTATCATCATTTTGGCTCATATCTATTTTTAGATTAGCATGAGTACTTTCTCTGTTCGGTTTTTGACTATTTTTTTAAAATCTTATTCGAAATTCAGAATCCGACCATTAACAACATCGGTAGATGTTTATCTACTTTCGAGATTGTTGAATCGTGTACTCATGATATTGTTGCTCCTTTCTTGAACTATAGATCATCTGCTGGAATCATTGTCATGAAGCCAATGATGTTCGATTCTTAATTCTAAATTCTGGCGGTCAATCATCTGAAGTTACTACATTTTGTACCTTTTTTTTTTTGAATTATTCTATCTTGAGAGCAAACGGTTTTTCTCTCTACACTTATTTCACTCATCTTGAATCAATTCAATATGATATGCAATCATTCAATGTTCGAATCGGGAATGACCAATGAAGTTCTTTCATGGTCTTCCTGATCGCTTCTCAATGATTCTTGGTCCCTTTCTTTTATTGGAACATTCTCAATTAACCTCTGGTATCAATTCTCCACAACAAGGATTTTTTTTCCTGTCCATTATGGAATCACAAAGAATAATCATTACACCATCAAGTTTGTTCCTGCCTTTTGGAAATTTCAATTCATCTTCTGAAAAGTTTAAGAGAGCAAGCATGTCTTCTTTTCATCTTGGTTGCATAGGTCTATTATCATTAGGTGCCTTGTTTCATGACAAGAACAAGAGAGGATTTTAAAAGATGAGTTTGTGGCCAATTGTAGCATTTAAGTGGAGAAGACACCTCAACCGGGTATACGTCTTCAAAATCTGGTTATTTTCAGCTTCTCATTGGCATTTAAGCGCATAGTACGTAGTAAATTTTTGTACGGAACTCTTGATTGTCTAAGTTTTGACTTGGTTTCTCTTTTGAATTTGAATAGAGTTATGAAAAGCGAAAGGGCTACTGGTCGTGGCAGAGGTCGTCGTAGTGCTCGCACCCGAGGAGGTGGTAGAGGTCGAGGTCGAGGTGCTCTGCCTGAGGAAAGGGGTTCTACAACACCAGAGGGTACACATGGACAGGCAGGGGGTCATGAGCCGCATAGGCAACCTCTAGTGGCTAATGTTGATGGTGTGGGGCAGAGACCATTTAGAGGAGTTCGTTATAATTGTCAGGAAGTAGGACACAGGTCTTTTGATTGTCCGAGGAGGACTAGAGCTCAGACAGGAAATCAGGGGCGTCATCATGAGCGTAAACCACAGGGCAGACCAGAGGGACGTGGGCAGCAGCCACAGTTGAATGCTATCGTTCCTAGAGATGACCGCGCACCTATTGATGTGGTGGAAGGTACATTCCTTATTCATACTAGAATGGGTAAAATTTTATTTGATCCTGGTGCCATGGGCACATTTATCTCGGTTTCTTTTGTTTGTAAGCTACCCATAGAGCTAGATCGATGTAGGAGATCTTTTTCAGTGTCTTCTGCTTGGGGTGGTTTGATTGTGATAGACCACATCTGTAAGGGGTGTATTATTAGATTGGGTGAGCGAGACTTCACTGCAGACCTTTTTGTGCTTGAGTTGGTGCGGTATGATGTGATTTTAGGCATGGATTGGCTTGCCTTATACCATGCACTTGTGAACTGTTATGCCAAGATAGTCACATTTTCTCTTCCAAGGGAAGAAGTGTTTACAGTGTCAACGTTGACTTGTCAGATCAGAGAGGTTCACCTGAGTCACGTAGAGCTAGAAGAGCATCCGGTAATGAGTGAGGGGCTTGATAGTATAGATGTGGTTAATGAGTACCACGATGTGTTCAGAGATGTACCAGGGTTGCCACCACACAAAGAGGTTGACTACTGCATTCAGTTGGAACCGGGTACTAAACCTATAGCCCGAACTCCTTATTGAATGGCTACGATAGAACTGCAGAGCTTAAGGACCAGATTCAGAAATTACTAGATCAGGGGTTCACACGTCAGAGTAATTCTCCTTGGGGTGCACCTGTTCTTTTTGTTAAAAAGAAAGATGGGTCGATGCGGTTGTGTATCGATTATAGTGAACTCAACAAGGTTACTATGAAGAATAAATATCTTTTACCAAGGATTGATGATCTGTTTGATCAACTGAGAGGGACCAAGTGGTTCTCTAAGATTGACTTGAGGTCAGGGTACCATCAGTTACGAGTCCGAGAGGAGGACATTCCTAAGACGGCATTGGTGACACGTTATGGTTCATATGAGTTTCTTGTTATGTCTTTCGGTTTGATTAACGCTCCTGCAGTGTTTATGGACCTCATGAATTTTTCATTGTCTTTATTGATGACATTCTTATCTACTCCAAGACTAAGGAGGATCACTTGAGATTGGTGTTAGAGAGACTGATGGAACATCAGTTATATGCAAAGTTCGAGAAATGTGAGTTTTGACAAGAGGATGTTAAATTCCTAGGTCATGTTATTTGTAAGGACAGAGTATTGGTTGACCCTTCTACTGTTGAAGTTGTGCTTAATTGGAAGCAGCCTACCTCGGTTACTGAGATTCGAAGTTTTCTGGGATTGGCTGGGTATTATCGACGGTTCATCAAGGGGTTCTCAAGTATTGCAGGACCTTTGGCGAATCTTACAAAGAAGGGAGTGGTCTTCTTATGGGATACAAAGTGTGATGAGGCTTTCAAAGAACTTAAGACAAAGCTGACTACGGCACCGGTGTTGATCATTCCAGAGAGTGGCACCAGATTTGTGATTTATACTGATGCTTCTATTCAGGGTTTGGGTTGTGTATTTTGATGCAAAAAGATAAAGTGGTTGCTTATGCTTCTAGGCAGTTGAGGCCACATGAGCAAAATTATCCAATTCATGACTTAGAGTTGGCAGCTATAGTGTTTGCCTTGAAGATTTGGAGACACTATCTGTATGGTGAGAAGTTCGATCTCTTTACCGATCATAAGAGCCTCAAGTATCTCTTCTCACAAAAGAAGTTGAACATTGGTCAGCGCAGGTGGCTGGAGTTGATGAAGGATTATAACTTCACGTTGCAATACCACCCGGGTAAGGCAAATGTGGTAGCCGAAAACCGAGGGGTATCGTGGCAACATTGATGATGAACCAAGCGAAGATGTTGGAGGATGTAGCAACATACGACATTGACATGGTTGGGTCAGGAGTTGACTCGTTATTTCTGGGTAATATGGTTGTTAGACCATCTTTGTTGAATCGTATTGTGGATGCCCAAATTGATGATAAGAGGTGCTAGAAACAGGTTTTGTTAATGCAAGAGATTGAGACTGAGTTCAGTACCGGGCAGGAAAGTGGATTGAGGTTCCGAGAGAGGTTATATGTACCGGAAGATTCGGTCTTGAGACGGGATATATTAGATGAAGCACACCGAAGTAAGTACACAGTTCACTCCGGGGGTAACAGGATGTACAAAGACTTGAAGAGACAGTACTGGTGGTCAGGGATGAAGAAAGATGTTGCGGAGTATGTGAGGAAGTATAACGTATGTCAAATGGTGAAAGCGGAAAATCGACATCCGTCGGGACTCTTGGAACCGTTTCCCATTCCGGAGTGGAAATGGGAGAATATATTGATGGACTTCATCACACGTTTACCACGTTCTAGTAGAGATTTTGACGCCATTTGGGTAATAGTAGACAGGTTGACTAAGTCGGCTCACTTCTTACCAGTAAAAACGACAGATACTGGAGATCGATTGTTATAACTTTACATCAAGGAGGTAGTCAGGTTGCATGGAGTTTCGATGTCTATTGTTTCAGATGGAGATTCGTCCTTTACTTCACGGTTTTGGAAGAGTTTCCAAACTTCTATGGGAACATTTTTACATTTTAGTACAACTTTTCATCCTCAGACTGATGGACAGACAGAGCGAGTTAACAGAGTGCTTAAGATATGCTGCGATGCTCAATACTAGATATTGGAGGGAGTTGGCAAGATCATTTGCCTTTGATGGAATTTGCATATAATAATAGCTACCAATCTAGTATTGGCATGGCACCTTTCGAGGCATTACACAGGAGACCTTGTTGGTCACCGTTGTGTTGGACAAAGGCAGGTGACGCTAAACTAGAAGGACCAGAGGTGATTCGTGATACTTTTGAGAAGATTACTTTGATTCGGAGTAGGCTCCAAGCAGCTCAAAGTCGTCATAAGAGCTATGCTGACAAGCGACGTAAGGATTTGGAGTTTATCGTTGGAGATGAGGTCTTGTTGAAGGTGTCAATAACCCTAGTAACCTTCACTACCTTGTATGTCTCAATTGAAAACCCTAGTTTTTATAACAATGAGTAATCATCTTTGATACTTTGAACAAATGGGGAGATTAACATAACCCCCTAGGGTTCAATCTACATTATCTACTAATGAATGTCCTTGTAAGACCATGCACATCCTTGTATTCTTTCTAAAATTCCATTATGTCCTTTCCACTCAATCTAACGGTTAGAATCAATCAATGTGGTAAAGATTTGGAGTCATTGAGATATGTACACTTTGAATTAAAAACAATAAACTTAAACAGAGAAACTGTTCCAAAATCACAGAAGAGTGATAGAAGTTGTAATTAGGTTTTCAAAACAAGGGTTTTTTTTTTCTTATTGATTTTGGATTTTTAGCTGTTTAATGGAAGATGGAATTGAATTCTGAAATGATTAAGAACCAGAAGGTCGATTTTGTTCCTTTCAGTTACATGCAAGAGTTTCGAAGTAGAGCTGGTTTGGTGACGGAAGTTCGTCGGAAAACGTTCAAGGTCCGTCCTTTTAGCCCTAATTAACCCTATTTTATTGGGGTATGGAGTGATGGTCTTCACCTTCAATCATACTGTTGCTCACTTTTACATTATGCCCTAATTTAGTCTCTTTGATTAATGGTAGATTGGGGTTTCTTGGAAAACTTTATAAAAACTAGTATGATTCTTGATTAATTTGATTGATTTCTATAGATTTGATATTGAAATGAAAAACAAAAAAAACAATCAATCAAATTCTGCAACTACACAACAAACTACTAGTACTACCACACCATTATCACAACAACCCAAACCCTTTCTTCCTCCTCCGTACACATTTTTGCCTCCACCCCATATCCCTTTTTATCCTCCTCCATGGCCTGCATTTCCCGGCGGTGGTGGTGGTGGTGGTTGGCCTGTTCCTTCTCCTTCTCCCGGTCCATCTCCTCCTGGGTATCCATTATCTTACCCATCTCCTCCTAGTGGCTTTCCACCACAACCCATTCCTCTGCCACCAACGAATTCAGGTCTTGGACCTCCGGGTTCCGTCCCAGCACCTCGACCTTTTGGGTTATGGCATCCTCCACCTGGTTCTTTCCCTCCACCGACAATAATGATGGGTCCAATCATATCAACGACGACTATCCAAAATCCAGGTATTCCGCCTACCAATTCTCAAGGTTCAATTGTGTCTCCGGGCAATTTACATAGGTCAACTGCCGATGCTCCAGTAGATCACCAGCCTTCCCATGTTGCCACAGTTCCACCTCTTCGCAGACGACCAGTCACGAGGCGATCAGCTGCACAGGATCAAATTGCTGCTACTAATTCGTCTTCACTAGTGCAGCCGCTGGAACCACTCACACCTTCTTCGAGCGCAAATAAAGCTTTTCAGAGTCAACAGATGAAGCTCCGTAAGGTGGGTTAGTTCTTTTAATTCTTCTTCTGTTTCCCTTGCTAAATGATACTATTAGTTTTTCGATATAACTTTTGCTCTCATGCTGGAAATGTTAATGTTCTGGTATGTAGTAGCGAGTCAGGAGCCTTGTTCCTTGATTTATTTATTGTCGACCTTTGTCTATTAGAATGTTGTACATTGCCATGGGTGAGATACGAATAAAACTATGTTCTCACATTGTCACTACTCGAGTCATTACGAGATTTCAATGTAATGATATCATATAGATCAGTTAAGAATTATCTACAGAAGCAAATTATGTTCTCATGTAAAGCTTAGTAATTCGTTTTGAGAAGCAGTCCCAGCATTTTATAGGTAAGATTTCAAACATCTAATGTATTCCTTTTTCCTAGTCATGAGTTCTTGCTGCATAATACATACCTATCTTGCATGTTTTCCTGGTATTACCTTGCTCACTGTATTGCTGTTTTGTGATTAGCGTAAAGATAAAGATGGAAATGCGAATTCTGGTGAAGATAAAGTAGAAGCCAGTGCTACTGTTGTGGATGGAAGTAGACAAGAACCAGTAAAAGACCTCGTGAAAGAAGATGTTGTCGTTGCTGAAACCAGTGGAATGAAAGACGATAATGTATCTCTCCCAAAACTTGGCTCTGAACCATTTATTGGTTTGCGGTTTAGTTCTGAAGATGAGGCATATGAATTTTATAATGCATATGCTAAGGAGAAAGGATTCAGTACTCGAAAGAGTCATATACAACGCTCTAGGGTTGATCGCAGTGTGATTTCTCGGGAGTATGTGTGTGCAAATCAAGGGTTTCGCTCACCAAATGACAGGCGTTATACAGGGAAAGTTGTGCGACCTCGACGTGAAACAAGGGTAGACTGTCGAGCAGCTATGAGCATCAAAAGAAGATCTGGAAAATGGGTTGTTGATAAATTTCATAAAGAGCACAATCATGGTCTTGTTGATCCTGCGAAAGCTGAGAAACTTAGATCACATCGAAAGATAACACACACTACAAAATCAGTGATTGACACACTCCATAAGTGTAGAATTGGACCATCTAAAATAATAGATGTGCTTACAAAAGCAGCAGCTGGGGAGAATACTGTTGAAATCAGTGGGCTAGACTTGATGAAATATGTCAAGAGAAAGCGAAAAAATAACATTCCTGTAGACTGCTATTCACTGCTTGAATACTTTCAGAGAACTCAAATGGTGGATACTGGCTTCTTTTATGCAGTTGAAGTTGGGGATAGTCGATCGATGAGGAGTATATTTTGGGCTGATAGCAGGTCAAGGGAAGCATACAAGCAGTTTGGGGATGTTGTGGTATTTGGTACAGCATGTCATACGAACAAAGATTTGTTTCCATTTGTTTCTTTCGTCGGAATGAATCACCACAGACAACCTGTATTGTTTGGATGTGGGTTGTTGGCAGATGAAACTGTAGAATCATATATTTGGTTATTCAAAACCTTGCTTAGAGCCATGTCAAATCGACATCCTACTTCTCTTATCATAAATCAAGACAAAACAATCGTACTCGCAATAGAAAAGGTTTTCCCAACAACTAGGTACCGTTTTTGTCTATGTCACATAGAGAAAATTGAGTTGGAAAATCTGAGTGACGTCTTTAATATGCACCCAGATTTTCAGGAAGAATACAAAAGTTGCATTTACAATAGTCAGAAGCCAGAGGATTTTGAATCAGGTTGGAGTGATCTACTCATAAAGTACAATTTGAAGGAGAATAGTTGGTTAAAAGGGATGTACGATCAACGCAACTACTGGGTTCCGCTCTACTTGAAGACTGTATTCTTCGCTGGTATGAGTACGACACAGTTAACTGAAGGCATGAACTCCTATTTTGATGGGTTTTTACATGAAGGAACCCCCCTAAATGAGTTTGTGGAACAATATGAGCAAGCTATAGGACGACGTCGAGAGGAAGAAACTGATGAAGATTTTATGAATATGTACACAAGTGCAGGTTCAACTTCAAAAAATCCAATTGAAGAACAAGCTGCTAAAGTTTATACAAGGAATATGTTCACGATGTTTGGACACGAATTTCTTGAGAGTTCTGGTTGCATTTTGCGGAAGGTCAGTGAGGAGGGTAGCATGAATAAGTACCTGGTGGGCAAGTACAACGACAAGGATGAAGAAATGAATGTTGTTATCTACAATTCAATTGATAATAGTTCAAACTGCAGTTGCCAGATGTTTGAGTTTGAGGGGATATTTTGCAAACATGTGCTTAAAGTGTTTCAAGATTTAAATGTCACTGAGATTCCCGTGAATTATATTTTGAAGAGATGGACAATGAGTGCTAGGTATTCTGGTTCTTTGAATAATGAAGCTAATAAAGGCATTTTTGAGAATCCAGCAACATATAGCGCTTGCACTTTGAAAGAAGCAGCTGTAAAATTTGTAGAATTTGGGACAACATCTGTCGAGAGAATTAGTGCTGCTGTGAACATCATAGAAGAGGGCATTAAAACTATTTCTCTGGTTAATTTGCCTACAGTTGAGTTACCTAGTGAAAATTTGGTGGTGGCTAGTATTCAGGAGGAAAAGATAAACGCTACTACCACCTCTGATGAATCTCCACCAGTCAAAATGAAAGATCGTCAAACACCTGCAAAAACAAAACTAGGAGTTAAGCAGGTTCAAAAGAAGAAAAGGAAGTGCAGTAAGTGCAAGGAAGTTGGACATTATACTAGTACATGCCCGAAGGTAAGGTTTATGAATTTGTATCTAGATTATATTTTACAAAATCCATTATATATGTTCTTTAAACCACTGTAAGTAGTATTCATTCTTAAATCTGTCTATTTGTACTTTTGAGTTGGTGGCAGGGACCCCTTGATCAGTCCCAAATTTCGGCCGAAGCTGCTGGGAGCGACTGATCAATCTCATATTATTAAGACCATTGCTCGGACTTTGTTTCATCTCCTACAGACCGAAGCACTTCCGATCTATCGAAACCAAAAGTTTGCGCTAAAAGCACAAAGATTCTCCAACACTGATTCTCTTGTAGTTACATGTATAGTTTCTAAATAGTATTTCCTATCTTTTCTCTTTCTTCTGTGTTATTTTCGGCAGTTAGCATATTGTGTTGTTCCTTGGTTATTTTTCAAGCAAGCAATTACTAGTAATCCCTGGATTGTCATTGTAGTGTTTCACAGATCTCAATTTCTGATCCATAAGTTATACTTTTCTCAAGTTGCAGCTGAAGTAGTAATTCTTAAAATTCGCCCCGTTTACTTGAACTCTAATTTTGTTGTGAAGCCTTTCTTTCATCCTAATGTGTTATTCCCACAGCATTGAGAGAGGTTCGATCCTCGATGGTGAGGTTCTGGGTCTTCTTTAAAAACCATGCTGACAAGTTACTGCAAGTTCGGTTGAATAAGGTTAGTATGTTTTTTAAGTTTGTAAGATTGTCTTGTTATCGCCATCTCCGTCAGAGCAAATGACTATTAGTTAATGAGATTGTTTTGATTTTGTGCAGTTATCTTTTTGAATTCTTATACTCTGAACGATATTAGCTTTTGAAGAATTTTTGTAAGAAGGATTAGTATCTGGGCGATTCTTGAATCGGCACGCTAGTTTAGTCTGAGGAGAGTGTTTGTTGACACCAAGGCCACGGAGTCTGACACTAACCGACTTTACCAGCTAAGTTTGCTTTATACATTTCCTCGTGTATATTTGGTGCTTCTGACAGGGAAAAAAGACAACTGGATCTTCAAAGAGAATTAAGAATTCCAAGGAAGAGATGATTGTAGCTGTGAAGGATACTCTATACCACTGGAGTAGAACCCTAAATTGGGTGAACTCGAAAACTTTTTACATGTTTTGTCCTCAATTGAGAGTTTCTAACTAGCAACATTTAACTTTTTGATTTTGTAGCTCTGTAATTTCTTTTCTCAGTAAAATGTAAGTACTTTCTTATTCGATATTAACACATAAAGGGAAAGAAAGTTAGGGCTTGTAATACGGAGCGATAATGGAATTTTATGATCTGCTTCAACAGATGGTAATCCAACTCTTCTTTTTTCCCTTCTTGGTTCAGCTTAAAACTAGCCAATGTGCGATTTTATGTTCGATGTAATTGTGTTCAAATCGATATTATCATTACATTAAACTAAAGTTTTATCATCCCTTCCCTATTTAAAAATATGCAAACACAAAACAAAAGGTGAGGTTGTGTCCTTTATCTCTCTTGAATCTAATTCACTAATTTTTGAGTCGTTAATCAGAAACATTATCTTCATTCTAAGTTATTTCAGATGATAGGTTCCTAATTTAAACTTATTTTAGTGTTTGATTCAAAACTACTCACACTGAGTTATAGACATGAGTATAATGATTCATGTGAGCTTCGATAGTAGATGTGTTATTGCGTTCTTTAGTTAAAAGCTTGTGGGCAAAAGTTCGAGTAGAATTTAGATAAACTCAATAACTACCATCTCAAAGACAGCTCTATAGGACTTATAAAGAACCTTTAACGCCATCTTATAGGCCATTATAACTCACTCGTTTTCAAATCTACTTATTCTCTACTTAAATAAATCAAAGATTTCGACTTTCCATGTGAATCCAACTTGGTACAAAAAGTTGATTAGAAAACTACTATTGTATTTGAGTTTGAAAAAAAAATCAGCAAAAAGGTCCTACCGGGAGTCGAACCCAGGTCGCAGGATTCAAAGTCCTGAGTGCTAACCACTACACCATAGAACCAGTTGATGTGTTAGGTATTACTTCTTAAGGTATTTATTTTGTGACGAAGAACAGGTTCATGGTATTTTTTTTCGTTGAAACCCAGCCGTAGACCTTGTAGATAGAAGATGTATACATGCCACACATAGATATTATGACTACTTAGGTCGGAATATGAAGTCCGATTTTGACGGAGAACTTCCTAAAGCTTGAGCATAATGATGGAAAGGAGCAACGGACTCTTAAGCTTTAACATTGCTTTAGTCTAAGGTGGGGAGAAGGAAGATGAACCGAGTTGATGTGTTTCTCTGCGAGTTCATGGTCTCGACTAAACCGACTCACATTGCCCTTAGATGTCTTATTCTATACCTCATCCCAACAAACCTCCCTCTACTCCAACATAAAATCTGATTTTACATATAAATTAGGAGGATAGAAAAATTTGTTGATATTTTCTCAATCTCAGGAAGAAGACCCGAGAAAAAAAATAAGATTAGTTGCTCGAGCAAAGATGCCCTTTAGACCTTTCTGCAGAAGGTTTTGCTACTGACACATTTACATCCATTGTGGGTAACGTATTCGGATTCAAAGCGCTACATTGTAGTGCTCCACGTCTAGAGGACCTGTGAATTCCTCGTTCTCTTTCATTTTTTTTCCATTACTTCCCTAAGATTTGGAATATTAGTATACACTAAAGACCTGGTAATGGCACAAGATCACAAGATTACTGAGAAAATATAACATACATTCCTCCAACCTGACTATACATAATCTTGTCCAGACTACTTTGTGAAATCAAAATGACCGGCCAAAAAATGACATTTCTACTATAAATTGAACAGATTTTCGGGTGAGCCATAGCTGCTTCACAATATAATTAAACATCTATTTTCTCAAAATGATGTCACCCTAAACCGATAATGGGTGTTCACCCGATGTCTGTTATTTCCGGTAACAATGTACAGTCTTCGAGGCCAGAGATGAAGGATGGGTCATATTGATGAGGAATCGGAGGACTAACCAACTGATCAAAACAATCATTAGAAACATCTTCACCAACCCCATCGATTCCTCTGAAGGTATCACTGTCGCCAAGAAGCAAGTTAATGGCAGCTGTTTTAGGAGGAGATGGAGATTGGATAACAACTAGTTTACTTGCTGAAGAAGGGTTGTGGTGACCCTCCCTAGGTTGTTGCTCTGCTGAAGGTCCTTTCACAATCAGCTTCAATTTTGAAGGTTTGCCCAAAGACGGTACTGCCTTTGTTGTCGTGGACTGGGACTTAACGAAATCGAACGCCGTCGAAGCCCAATCCCGACTTTCGCCATCAAAGCAAGCTTTTGATGCTACCCTGCAATCAGAAAGAGGAAGGTTTATTCATTTCATGCATTGGAACATAATTTCCCCATGAAATCTTTAGTTAAGACTGAAAATCAAATCGTTAACCTTTTCTTCATAAGCATTTTAAGATAAAGTTCCCGAATAACCAAAGTTAATCGATGTAAGAGATATTGAGGCAGAAATAAATCATAGAATTGAGTGACTTGCTTATATAGCACCTAAGAAGGATGGGATTATATGCTTGCACATCAGATTTGATGACATGAATACCTCTCAGCATGTCAGATTTGAACTGAATAACCCACAAGAAAAAAATCACTATTCTACTCAGCTGATTGGGTCTGATACACGTTACCCCAAGCCAATGGTGACACAGGTCACCAGCAAATGACATCAATGAACCATAGAAAATCCAAAAGACAAAAGGAACAACTAAAAAGACAATGGCGCCTTACCTGAATCGCTTATCAGCCAAGTTGCACATAGATTTTGGAAGCAGAGCACTGCCTATTGATTGATCCGCAGAAGGTGGAGGGTTTGATCCACACAATGATAAATTAACTTGTGATGGTAAGGGAATCTCAGAATTTTCTTTTTCAGTTTGGAATTCCAGTGTTATTTCTAACTTATCTTCCATGTCCAGAGACACTTCATTTGATTTGGATTGAAAAACATCGGCCTGCGGTTTCCTGGCCTTCTGGAGAGCATCTGCTACTAACTCACTGCTCTGCCCTAAAACTGCAAAGTTCATATCTTTGATTGGTTCCTTCACAAACTCCCTGGAATTGAAAATTCTCAGTCCAGAATAAGACCCATTCTGGTAAGATGAGAACAAGCTTGACCAGCGGTTGCAGCGTGATTTCACCCTCCATACAGATGAAAGTATAGCAGTGAAGTGCTTCTGAACGAGTAGTTGGTTATCTGCCAGATCACTAGTGACGTCTAATAGTGTTTTCGTAGCCTCCTGCAGAGAAACATCACTGAACAGTTAATTGTCTTATAACAGAAAAGTGTGGAAATGAATATGTTCTAACAGTAACCATTTAAGCTTCTTATTTCTCTTCTTCATGTAACCTATTTCTCTCTCCTCTTGAAACACTAACCATATTGAGTTCACCAAACTATGCTTGAGCTTGCTATACTGGTGAGTCCAATTACTATGAAGTCCAAATACTTGGAATTATACCAGTAAATTAGTTATGGTCTTGTCAAATATTAGATAAAGCCTGCGAAGACCATGGAATAGGTGTTTCAGTGGTTCTTCTGACCTCGGCGAACAAAACCACACTCATGCATAAAGCATTGTGTCAATGTGTCAAACTATAGTTCATTTCTTGACTTATAAGACTATGCTACAGAAGGTGTATGTGTAAACCAAATTGTTGGTTACAGCTTAAAGAGACTCAAAATAATTAATGGCATTAATCAGATTTAAGATTAAACAGAGAACCAATGGGAAGAAAGAGAACAAAAGGAAAATAACTGTAAGTTGAGGCAATTAATAACCAATGGAAACGAAACATAAGGGAAATAAGTGCAAGTTAATAGAGGCATAAACTCATTCCCCGTAGGCCTGAAGCAGCACCCATGTATTTGGATCAGAAGCTACACTTTGCCCCCTCTGTTGTTGTTATAGCAATGTATACCGTAGTGTTAAAGTAATTCAGATTACCAGTTAGAATGCTTATTGAATAAAGAGATACGATGTCAAATGTAACATTTGCAGTTCCTTATTTACTTGGAGGGTTGTAATATGTATAAGATATTAAGATCCAAGTATTACCTCTGTTACTTTGAGAACGGCCTTTCCAGAACCAGCGTTAGTGACCTTCTCAGTACTAGGATTGTCAACTGTGGACAATACGTATCTCTGGAAAAGTTCCCTAAACCTCTCACAACAATTGAAAGGGTGGCGAAATCTTCCCCTGTAAAATCCACCAGCTGTCATCCCATAAAGAGTGTCACTCACCAAGCTCCAATGTGTACCATACTCATGTACCACAGCACACAGTATCGCATCCTCTGATGACGACCAAGAATCAGGGGATGATATACATCCTCTCAACCAAACGTTTCCCTTCTTATTTAACTTTTCTGGTTTGATCAACAAAACTCTTTTCACAGGCATGGTAGTAATGGATATTTTGCCTCCCATCTTGCTCCTGCTTATGGGCTTGTGATCAAGATCAACAACCACATGTTCACCTGCTTTAAATTCTTTAGCTTCAGCAAGCTGCTTACCCGAAGTACTAGAACCTTTAGCGGCACGACTGTTTTCGGGACCCTTCTTGAATTTCTTGGTGTTTCTTTTTGTGCTTTTCTCGCCATCCACCTCTTGTCCAGTTTGAACCTTCTTGCGCTTCTTCTGAACAGATGAATGGGGTGAAATTATGTCCGAACAAATTGTCGTATCATCAGAATAAACAACCTCGTCATCAAGGGACATATAATCTATTTCTGGTTCCTTTGCTCTTTCCACTTCAAATGTTAATGCCCCTTTCTTCAATGACTTGAACTTCATTTTCTTTTTTTTCTTTTTTGGTTTGGATTTAGTATCAGCTGGTGTTTCATTCCTGCCAAGGAAAACACAATATAAACTAACAGGTAGCTGTACTTTCTGGTATTTCTGCATCCTTTATTTAGCACTAATTACTTATTAGTTGTGAACTTATGACAAGCTTCCCAATAATCTAAACAAAGAGGGTACTTCTGGCAGTAAGGAGTCTCTGATTGAAGTGCAGACTCCAAATTTTAAATACTTATATATGTAAAAAAAATTATAAGTTGCAACACCCGATTTTCACGTAATATTAATACTGTGTACATACTCATGTAAGATATTTAGCTTATAACCACTACTATTTGAAGCCGTGTCTTAGTCTTTATTGTAATCTTTGCACTAGACCAGTAGACCCATTTCACAATATTTTTCCGAAAGCACACGGTATATAATCTCCAAATATTTTTTCCATTAAGCATTACACCCTTGTGTGGTTCATGCAGTCTTGGTAGAGATGATTAGAGTGAAGTGTTAACGTTTTATGAGAATATTCTCCTGTGCAAGTCAATCTCACTAAAAGCTGTGTAACATCATATTACAAAGATGAGTCATTTTGAATGTCAAATCAACTTCACCTTATTATTCTGTTCTAAAAGACCTTCGGTTAAAATGAGGGATTGGTAAAGTGGGTGCAAGTCTCGCAGAACAACGTCAATCAAGGCCAATGTTTAAAACGGCTGCTAGTGCATAGGCCTTGATGACTGTTAACCATTGCATTAAAGGGTGTGCCTGTGTACTGCCTACTCTATTTAGTTTTGTAATCTTGCTTTTAATATCATTAAGTTATTGAAATTTGAATGCATATGACTGAGGCTTACCTCATAGACTCTAACTTCGCAATTTCCGCCTCTTCTGCCTCTCTTGCTTCGCGTTCGAGGTCTTCCAGCAACTGCAAAGTGTACAAAGACCAGTCAAATTCAACTACTTGTAACAAAGACCACAATGATTCTGAGCACAAACCTGACGCTGAGCCAAGACCTCCACTTGTTGCCTGTATGCCTTGGTTGCAAAGTCAGCATCCCATTCTGATAACATTAATATTTTATTAGAACAACTACAACTGTACCTAATCAAACCGCTTAAATTTCCAATTTCTTACACAATCGGCAAGCTCCAGTGGTAGTCATAAAATTAAGGAAAATTGGTCAAAATCCCATGGGTCAAATGTCCTGTCAAAGAGGATCCAACAATTTTTTTGTCAACTCCCAAAGGTTTGCGAGGGTTTAAAAATGTTTGCACAGGTTTGCACAAGCGAGTTCTGCATAATTTTGCAGAAGTTCACAGGGAGCCCAACCCAGAAAAATACAACTTAACATGGAATCCAAGCTTAAAAAGGTATAGACATGTCTTTTTAACCAAGACCAACACGACATTTGGTCTTTGGCCTAATTTCCAATCAAATTGAAGGGGCCTATGGTAAGCTGCGTTATTTGTGATTTAATGCCAACCACTTAACCTAGAAAAAGTAAAATGCATAACAGAACATTATAGACCTCAAGCTACAGATATTCCTTGTTTTAAAGCAAACTGTAGCTAACTCTTGCTTATCAGTAATGTAACATTAGATGACCATAAGTCATTAACTCCCACCAAAAATGTGGCTTCAAATCGTAAATAGGATATACCTTCATAAAGGAAAGGTTCCTCGTCATCGTCAATCTCAGCTTCCATATCCTCCTTGAACTTTTCAATCCGGTCTAGCTCCCATTCTTTCTCCTCAATAATAACTTGAGATACTAATGCTGATTTGTCAATTAGTGGATCCCACAAATCCAGAAACCTCATAGCATAACGGTCGATTGGACGGAGCTGATTTTCAAATGACGAGCTAGCTTGTCCTGCTGCTGCAGCAGCTGCTGCCAACTGCTTCACATCAGCTAGCATGTCAACATCTTCATCGCGACCAGCTACAGTGAGAGCTCTCTCCTCATATGGGTCACCTCCATTCAAGATGTCCTCGAAATCATTATCAACAACTACTACTGAGGTGCTCTGATCTCCAGGTACCTTATCATCGACCTTTGCATCATCCTCATTCACTTCATCATCTTCGAATCTCCCAATAGCCTCATCTGCAAACTCCTGATTCTCCACAGCTTCTTCCTGTTCGACTCTCTTCAAGGCCATATAGTCTGCTTCATCTTCTGCATGCTTCAAAGCAGCATCCAGGTCTGCATTTGAAGGGGATACCTCCATTCTATTGTTGGAATGCTTTTCCTTCTGTATGTTCTTAATCGAAAGTGCTTTGTGACCAGAAAATAACTCCATGGGGTCAAGTTTTTTGAAAAAATCAGTGTTGTAGCTTCCACTCTGTATAACCAAATCATCGAGAACACGCTTCTGACGTGCTTTCTTCAAAATGTTCTCTTCAATGGTGCTTTCACTGATTAATCGATAAATATGAACTTCACGTGTCTGACCTATTCTGTGGCATCGATCTTGAGCTTGTTGATCCATGGCTGGATTCCAATCACTGTCATAGAAGATAACTGTATCTGCTCCAACTAAGTTAATACCAACACCTCCACTACGGGTAGACAAAATGAAAAGGAAAATCTTTGGGTTTGTGTTGAACCGCTGCATCAATGTTTGTCTCTCCTCCGGCTGAGTAGATCCATCTAAGCGCATGTAAGTATAGCCGTATAAGTTGATGAAGGCCTCCAACACATCAAGCATCTTTGTCATCTGGGTAAATATCAATGCTCGGTGACCTTCTGATTTCAAACGCCTGAGCAAGCCTGCAAGCTGCTGCAGCTTACCACAGTCAAACTGTATGAGCCGCCTGTCAGGGAAATATACTTGTTGCCGGACGATGGCAGGTCTAATGGGTGTTAGAAGGGGTGACAAACTTTCAGTGCAACTGTCCTGATAAGAAGGATTGAAGAACACTGATACCCCAGTTTTACTGCACCAGCCAACAGGTGATGGCGCCCGTGCTGCAGGGATTGCGAACATGAAACTCTCAATCAGCTCAACCATCCTTTCGAAGCGTTCAACTGGTGACAGGACAACATCGGCCAGTTTAGAGGAGAAATTTAAGTAGCATGAAGGGTTTGACTTCTGACAATGGATATCAAAAACTGGATGCCTTACGGTTACAAGCTCCCGCAGATTTGTTCCATACATGGGCTTTTTACGGCACTGCAAAGAATTCCACCATGAAATGGAATTTGCCCTTTCTTTTGCTTGCTTCAGTCTTTCCTCCCAGAGAGCCTTTTGAATCTCAGCGAAAATATTAGTTCCATAAGCATTTCTATAGTTTTTAGGCCTCGAACGAGAGCAAACTTCTTCCATGTTCTCTGACCTTGCACGCTCTTTGATCAAATTTGACGGGGTAGCAATAGCTTGGACTTCGTCAAATTCCCAAGAAGTCATGCTGAAATCAAGATCAGTAAATACAAACCCGAAACCACTCAAATTAACTCCAGAAAATGGACTAAGAGGAAGCATCGTACAAATGGAAGAACTCAACTGCATGTTGATACCACTCATGTCGAATGAACTTATAATGGGACGTCCTTCAAATAAGTCGGGATGATTACATACCTTACGTAGTTGCATTATTACACTAATCATCCCGAAAAAGTTTGCACTTGCCAGTGTAGCTTGTGTTTCGGAGCTGGCAATAAAATCTTCATACAAATTGCGCTGCCGCTTTGAGAGCCTACAGTAAATGACATGCTCATGTTTACTTGGAAGTTGCTTCTCTACATCCCGTTTTAACCGCCTTAGGATGAATGGTCGGAGGACATTGTGCAAACGATCAACGACCTCTTTGTTCACTTTTTCTTGTCCTTCGACCATTCCTGAAATAGGATTACTGAACCAATCCTTAAACTCCTGATGAGATTGAAAGATGTGAGGCATCAAGAAGTGCATTAAAGACCAAAGTTCCATAAGGTCATTCTGGAGAGGTGTTCCTGTCAACAAGATGCGCCGCTTCGAGTTGAAGTTAAGAAGAGTTTGCCATCTCTGGGACTTCCAGTTCTTTATAAGATGAGCTTCGTCTAGAATTAAGTATTTCCATTTTTTCCGCTTGAAAGCTTTTGAGTCCTGTATAACTAGTCTGTAAGTTGTTATACACACATGGAAGAAGTTTGGCTTCATCCACCCTTGCCTCTTAAACTTGCGCTCTTTTGCACTACCAAAGTAAGTCAGAATTTTGAAAGCAGGACACCATTTGAGAAACTCTGTTTCCCAGTTAAGCATGACACTGGTTGGGACGACTATGAGATGGGGGCCCCATATCCCCTTTTCACAGGCTAGGTGTGCTAGGAGAGAGATAGTCATGATTGTCTTTCCAAGCCCCATTTCATCGGCTAGAATACCATTTAGTCTCTTCTCATACATAGTGACGAGCCAATCCAAGCCAATATGTTGATACTCACGAAGAGAATGTTTAAGAAGAAACGGGAACTTCGTACGTACTTTTGTGGTCAAGAAAGTGTTGCCTGTTGGTTGGGCTGATCTTGCAGCAGCAGCTGCGTCATCAATTATATTTTCACTTTCCATTTCACCATCAGAAGTTAAATTGGGCTTCACTTCCTTGTCTTGTTTTAGGGGGTCCACAATTTGCTCACCATGTTCATCCTCTTCGACTGCATTATCAACCTTCGGAGCATCTTCGCTCTTAGGTTCACTACCTTGCTGAGATTGAGTATCTGACTGATTTTCAGAACTGGTGGACATATGCACAGGTTCATCCTCTTCATCTCCATCGGTATCAAAATCCTGACAAAAAGGGTAAATTGAGATTGAATGATGATCTAAACTGCTACAAATAGACCAATCCTTCTAACCCGTACCTACCTTTTTATACCTTGCAAGCAATTCTTCTACGGTCATTTCGCTCTCTTTCTTAAGCAACTCGATCTGTGAAGAAGCAGATTCAATCAGAGTTAGACGAGTACAACAGAAAAATGGAAATCATGAGCTGCAATAGAAGTTCAGGACTGACAGGGGACCAAACCAATATGTTGATAATCAAAAAATAGTTTTAAAATGTATTGCCATTTTCTTTTTTTGAAATTTTGAATGAATATATATTTAAAGGGGAAAACTGACAAAGAGAAAAAAAAATGTTCGGTACTATAGGGGCTTGGTACAACATCCAAACATCCCAGTTTACTACCATGTCCAGAAAAGATACATCCTTATGTTCTTTTACGATCCTGGACCGAGCAAAATGTATTGGCATATAAATTACCCAATCAATTACAATGAGGAATTTTCACTATATTATGTAGCAAAGCTAAATTTCAAATGATAAAGTACTAAGGAATAAGGGAGACAATTGGTTTCAATAAGAAATTTTAAGAATTTCCATAGATGTGAACAAATTGGTAACCCGTACATGTTATTTTCCCAAATAAACTGAATGGATATGGATATTATTAAGTAATAAGATGAGAATGGCAAAAACATCAAACCAGAAGTTAGAAAGTTTTTATCTCTTATGAATTACGTTAAGACAAATATATGTACTGTATCGAATCAGTACAGATTTGATTCATATTATATCAATTGAAGCTCGGGCTGATCCCTAATTGGATCATCTCTGTTGGAAGCAACCAGTTTTACTGATATCTGAACATGTCGCAATTTGGATTTTTTTTGAATAGTTTGATTGAATTAAGAAAAGGAACACGAATTTACAAACCCCTAGGGGTTAAGAAAGCGAAAAAACATTACAAGAAGATAAAAGCATCCCAATTCTCGACATGTCGCAATTTGGATCAAGATCAGACTATTGTCAGCCCTTTAAAGAAGGTAATAGGATCTTGTGAACGAGTTGATGAAAAAATGACTTAAATGATCTGGAACATCCTACACATGTTAGAAGTAGTAAAAGACAAAATTTATACGACATGTCAATAATACCTCGTTTAATGGATTATCTTCTTCATCTTTCGCCATATCCTCCTCCTCCGCCAAGGTTGTCTCGTCATCCTTTCACATTTAAAGTCGGATTACCAAAGGTTAATATTCAATAAAAGAATTTTTTTTCAAAGCACGCAACATATATCGAAAATGTTTCTTTGTCACAATAGAACTCTTCAAACACAAACATCATTACATCATCGAATTATTAACAGATTATCTAGCCAAGCATGTAAGCTCATCAAAAGGAAAACTGCCATAAGGACAAGTAGATATGTTGCTTCTTATATAAGGTTTACGTAGTGAATGAGTAGTTCCTAGCATTCATGAATCATAATTCCCAAGCATATTGCGAACAATCTGTACATTAAAGCTGACAATCCTACCACAAGTACTAGCCCTTCCACCATAAAGGAAATGGGATCAGTTAAGATAACCATGGAACACGAGTGCATGAAAAAACAAGTACATTAAAGCTCAAAACCTGATTCAGAAACACGAGTACATTAACATAAGAACGTTCACACGAATAACAATATAATAAATAAGATGCATAACTAATGAACCAACCAACACCAAATTTATGAATGAGCTCTGCTACTACATACCTTCTCTTCACCAACATCGAGAATATAGTCTCCATCCTCCTATAAACCAAAAACTACGAGTTGTTAAGCAATTTATCGTGGATAACAATAGGCAATAGCACTTTGACACTGATGATGCTTAGTTGAATATATATGCCCAACACAAACAACTATGAACCCATTTTAGGCGTCCGTCTATGACATGGTATAATTCACCCAGAGTCCAATTTACAGTTTTCAAGATCAGTCTTAGTATATGCTTATGCTCTTTTTCCTATCAGCAACATGAATCTATTCAATCTAGTGTAACTTTTCCAACGACGATTAGAATTGTGTCCATGGGCCATGGTATATGCATGGTACATGTACTGAATGTCGACATGTTTTCAGCCACATGACAGAAAGATTTCCATTTTGGACTCAACCAACATAAAATTTTGCAGTGTCCCTTCATATAAGTTTTCGCCAAAATGGCCAAAATGGTGAAAACTGAAATATGCCTCTGAACAATATGTTTCAACTGAAACATGGAGAAGAAGAGTATGAAAATATCAATACTGAATATTCTTACACTGGCTATATACAGAAACAAAACAACAAAATAGAGAAATTCCGATAAATAGTTGAGTTCTTAAATAGTACTACATCAATAACTAATTTACTTTATCTATTTACAGATAATCTCTTCATTTTTAGCACATTACACTCTCTAACAAAGTGTTAATAGCATAACCCGGATAAAAAAAGCACCTCTAGCTTTTGCAAAATACAAAAATACAGATATAGTTAAGCTTAAACCTTGCGTGAACTTATATCAAGAAACACATGAAATGATCTAAAGTATGATATCTTAGGAAGATGACCTCTTGTTAAGTGGGTGTAGTGAAAATTATGCATGTACATCATGTAAGGACTGCACATAATCGTGTTAGAACCATAAACTACTGCTTGTGTATGGGTGTAATTACAGTTAATCTCAGAGTGAAATTTGAAAACTTTTTTGAACAAGAGAAAGAAATTTTATTAATATAAGTATAATGTATGAGTATACTAACCAAAATTTGTAAAGGAAAGCAGAAAACCAAATGAAACTTAAATATACATCACATTATTGCAAGAATATCATCCCCGCTTTTAGCAATTTTCAAAAAAAAAAGTAATATCCCTAAAAGAAATTGAATATGTTCAATTCATCTTCGCAGCCCACAAATACACCAAGGTAAACATCGCCACCTTGGCACTCTTAGAGCCAACCCTCTTTTCAAATATCCACTTGTTCTTTTTTACTTTCCAAGTACCCCATGTAACTCACATGTGGTAATAATTTCCAAGACTTTCTACCTTCGTTAGGAACATGAATCTTCCCCAACAGTAAGATCTGTAACTTGAATAAGTATGAAGGACCGAATAATTATTATAAATTTACAAGAGTATGCATATATACGTCAATGATTTATTTACAGCTGTATCCCCATACTGGCTTTTTTTTTAATCATTTGAATTAATATTAAAAAGGAAAAGAACTAAACAAGGGGAGGAACCCATACTGGCGTTTTTCTTTCACTCTATCGACACCTCGTACTTTGTGACATGCCAATACACTTACCAGCGCCCAAGTTACACAGTATAAAATGAAGATGTACAAAATAGTCTCCCTCACCTGATCATCAATAGAACCAAACATCAAAGACTTCATTTCTTCTGACTCCTTGGAACCTTTGGTCTGATTTCTAGATCTACTTTTGTCAGCTTCTGGTATGTTCTCATCCATATTGGATATGTCACCATTACTTTCTCCCTGTGTGTGCAAAGGAAGTGTTCAGGAGATTCTCCATAAATAGTCAGAGATTCATCGCCATTATGCTACTTACTTGACCAACTGCACCTAGGCTGCATGTGTCCATCTCACTAGAAGGATGAGTTTGCTTTCCTACAAAAATTTACGCCCACCCTTTCAGCTGAAAGACACCTTATGCTAAACTCTAAGAATCTGGAGTTTGATAATAAAAAAAATCGATCTCAACTATTTTCCTGTATATGTTTATACCCTGCTTCTTACCATCCATAAGATCTTCGCTCCCCTTGATGAGTTCAGCTGAACTTCTCCGCAATGGAGATCCTCCCCTGCTCACTGAGAATAATTAAAATGATTACAACTGAGAAAGAATGGAGCTAAATGAATCATTTAGTCCAAATTATCGGAACCAAGTTGATATACAGTATGTAAGTTCACCTGTACTCGTATTGTAACGCTTCAATAACTCCTCAACTGATAGGTCCATTTCATATTGCAAAGCTTCCAATTCCTCCTGTCTTTCTTCCTGTGTAATCAGAGCCTCGTCTTCCTCAATCGTATGCTCATCATCTTCCTGCGTCAGCACCATGAGGGTAACTTTTAAGTTCTCAAATCTATGTATACACAATGGACAAGATCACAATCCTAACACTCACACTCCTAATGATATAATTAACCATTGCCCAACAATGATAGGAATTACAAAGGAAACAAAGATATTAAGAGACCAAGTGCAATTGTAGATATATAGGCGAAAGTACGAAGAAAAAAAAATTAAACCAAAACTGATAGGTGATAGATCGTGAACGGAAATAAGTGGCAAACGACTAAGTAAAAAATGTTGGCCGAAGTGTCAGAGGTTTGCAATCGACATTTATAAAATAGTCACTAATACATTGAGTAAATTAATTTTTATTGTTCAAAATAAACCAAAACATTATCTCTAATGTAACATTCATACTTCTTAAGCTTGCAGCAAGGCTCTTAGAATGCAAATGACCACAATAACAAGTCCTGACCCTTCAAAGTACCACTTCAAACAACTACGGAAATTCATTAGAGATAAAATCTTATCCTAAACTTATAGCAGGAAGTAAAAGTTAAAGGCTCATGCTTGGGTGACAGACGGACAGTAGAAATCGTTGTGGGTACGAAACTCTAAGGGGATGCTGTGTAGTTAATCAGATTATATGCCGAACAACAAAACATAGGGGCCATTGATTTTGAAACTCCCCCATCTTTATTCTTTTGAAAAACACCCTTGTTTGTTTAAAAATTTGATTGAATTAAGAAAGTGAAAAGATACTAATCAGAAACCTATAAAAAGTGGTTCCTGAGGAGCAGAAACAAAAACAAACTCGAAAAACCCAATTACATTGTTTTGACTAAAGGCTCCCAATTAAGAGAAATATGTAGGTATGAGATGTTCCTAGCCCAGTGAAATTGCCTACTCCAATAGAATAAGGTTGCTTGGCCTTGGATAATGTGGATTGTTTCTCTATGAGCGCACACTTTATCTCCGCAAAGCTTTTTAGTATCCCCAAAGCATCGGCCGAAGTAAATAGTAAAATGCCAAAATACATGGTAAACAGAAGCCTAAAACTCCTAATAAGTGTCCAAATACCTATGGTTTCAAGAACTAAACTACGCACGTATAACAAAAAGCACGTTGACACAAAATACATGGTAAACAGATGCAAGAAGGTTGCATCTCTTAACTCTTGCATCTCTTAAATTATGACCATTAGAACGTTTGTTCATGCAACGAAAGAACTCCCAAGATTGCAAGAAGGACCATCGACATCGGCATAGAATTGACACAAAATATGATTCCAAGAAATGTCTACCTTTCAGGTATCCTTTTTGTAGTTTATGTTTCAGGTTTCTTGATACTATTCCTGCATTATGCACGGACCCATGTCCATGAAATGCTTACTAGGTTTCGTCATTTGGATTTTATATAGAGTTTCCTTTGATAATACTTACAAGTTACAGGAAGACTGAGGTAAGAGAAACTCACAGATTCATCTTCGGAATGTATATCATAATCACTGTCAGGTTCTCCATGATCTGATGAAGGTTCTGCAAAAACATGTGAGATTTCCAGGAGGTCACACAACATTTGGTACATGCAAAGCAAATACGAGGATCTGCATACCAGGGTTTTCTAGAATCCCCATAAGGTCATCTCCACCTCCCTCTTTATCTGGATCAATTTGTTGGTTCGTTGCAGAATCTGGACAAACTGGCTTATTAGAAAATGGCACGTCAACAAGATTTCCTGCTAGCATTGTGGAGTACCTGAAACAAGGTTCATTCAATTGAACGTTAAGACAATGAAAGATACAGCAAGACACGACTGTCCCGATACCCTCTCCCCCATTCAGGTAAGAGAAATGGATCATAGTTGTGCCAATTTCCACCTTTCTGTCTGCCCGAGAAGAAAATCAAGATGCTTATCAAGTGTCTTCTTCTTTTTTTCCTCAAGCTCCAGCTGATGCTTGTAATTCACCTGTTTTCTTGTGAGAAAAGAAAAAAGTAGTCGATGTCAAAAATAATTAGAAAAATGTATTACCTATTGAGCTTCAAAATTATGACACAAAATATATATTTTTAAAAGAAAACTATCACAAATATCAACTTGCCAGCTTCTCTATTTTCACCCAGAACTTCTTCACATCCTTGGAAATATTAAGCGCAACCTTTCTCAATCGTTGCTCTTCTTCCTGAATCCAACAGAACAATATACAGTATCAGATCAAGTTCTAACTTCAACTCTAATAACATAAACACCAGGGCGTCAAAACGATTGGAAGTGCAGAATCCACGACTTGTCAAAATCATCAAAAGGTTTATCATACAGCATTGTAAATTATAACAAAGATAATTCTATGCTTTAGAGGGGAAAATCTAAACCTTCACTTTCTTTTCTCCCCTTGTAGCTGGGTCCAGCATGCCCTTGCTGGCTCTTATAGCGACCTTCTTTGCTAGAGCCAGTTTCCATTTCCTCTCCGACTCGAAATCCTGCCAACCACAAACTAATGTGTAAGGCTGAATACAAACAGCACAATATATCTCATGGATGTAGAAACATAGTCATTTACGATATTAAATATTAAAATAATTGAACAAGAAGGATCATTCAAAATGCTCAAATAAATTTATACAAAAGAGTTAGAAACATACCTTTGATAACCAAACCATCTCCTCCAAAACATGGTCCCAGTGTGCTTTGGGACGGCGAGGTTCTCTAGGAGCTTCAAGTGCCTAGCATAGCAAAATTTTCATGGAATTAAAATTGCTAAGAGATATTGTGGCCATAAATACTTGCTTCCGTCCAGCCATTATTTTTTTTGGAATAATTTAAATGAAAGTTGGGTTTCATATTTGGTTTGTTAGGAAGTCTCTATTGAAACTGATGATGAGATTCATTTGAAATTTTGAATCAGAAACCATGCAAGCACTTCCTTAATTAATTTTTCACCTTATTCCATTTGTTCTGAGTTGCACCTTTTTTAGCTTAGTCAGATGAGTAATTATTGGAATTTCAAGCAGAAAAATCGAGTAGTTAAAACTGAAATATATGAAACTGGATAGATAAGGAAGACCTGGAAAACCATCAGGCATACATAAATTTATTACTATCACATAACCACAATAACTCTACAAATGTTAAAGGTGTTCTTACATAAAGAACTGAACTATTGAGAAAGTATAAACTTTCCCCCCATGTGCACTTTGCTTCAGTACTTCATTACTCTATCGAAAATATACTTCACTCTACTCCTAGAAAGGTTGTGATTGCTTGTTTTTGTTCACATAATTGGAAAGAGAGACGCAAATGAGTACCATCCTCCGTTGCAACTTTTTCCTCGGTTACTTCATTTATCCTTTTCTTAGTTTTGATTTCAGTTCTTACTTAGCTTTCACGTTGCTTACATTAGCTGGTATTCAGAGTCATCAACTTCTCGGGAATGGTACACATAGGAAGTGCTGAAAGAACATTTTTGACAGAGGAAGTGCGTTGAATACATCCAGCAGTGAAGATTCCTCAAATTTACAGTAAATTTACATCAATGTACCCATTAATAAAACAATCACGTAGTTGAATGGTCTAGTCATCCATTCGCTTGGGTTAATAGGGTGTGATATGGCCTGACCAAGCACTTTGCGCTAGGTTAGTGATTTCCTTTGGATTAGCTAATGCTACAAGTGTGTTCATCCGTTTTTGAAGCAGGTACTGCAACCTTCCTTAATAATACGAGTCTGATTCTCAGCAAATCAAAAGATGAGCGCTAGTATCACCTACACGTCATCTTCAACACTTCTTTTTTTGAAAGATCATCTTCAACACTATGTGCTCTAACAAAGTATATATAAAAATCCCGAAATGTTGCTTCTTCTTCAAGCCTCAAGGAACTATTACTTTTGAGTTTCATTATTAGCCAAGTAAGACATGAAAGTTGATAAATCCAAGGTTCAATGGTTAATATACTTCTTCTCCAGTTGCACATAGTTATAACAGGTTAGCTACCTTATATCGACGATTCATCAAAAAGTTAAGCTCTGTTATGACCATAACCCTAACAGATCCTAAAAAGGAAATTTCACTGAGGTCTTGAAGAAATACTGACTCATAAAAGTACTGACTCAGGAGAATAGACCCATTGAGTGCCTGAGCAGAAGACTAGGTGAAAATCAACAAAAATGGTCCATTTATGAAGCGGAATTTCATGTCGTCTGTCGAGCACTCAAACATTGGCCAAGGTTCTTGGCCGGAGTTTAGTCCTTTACATAGATCACCAAGATTTGGGGCGCTGACTTATCAGAAGATTGTGGATCCTATACACATTAATTGAACTGAATATGCACAACAATTTCACATTCTAATCAAACAAAAGTCGGAGAAAACAAACCAGGTGCTTGATGCACTGGGTATGTGTGTGAGTCTTTTGACCATCATGCAGGTCAGTCATAGAATTTTATGATGAAGATTCAGCCCTGTCTTCCATATGGACTACAGACAGTACGCACCCACAACATGGTTTTCTATATTAAGGTAACCAACTTTGTGTGCCCTCGCCTTCACTGCAAAAACACGTGTTTGTCCATAACAAAGGGTATTGCTTTTGTGATAAGGAATTGTCCAAGGAACTTTTTACTGGTTTAAGAACACATACTCCTCTTGTGCGCCCTCGCCTTCACTGCAACTTTGTGCGCCTCGCCTTCTCGTGATTGAAGTATGTTTTAATTTTAAAATAGGTTTGGATCTTAGCAGACAAAGGCGCAGCTAGAGTGGTATTAAGTGATCAAACCAACAGCATACATTCCCCATGTATAATGTGTATATATATATATATATATATATATATATATATATATATATATACATGTATATTGTTCTTGCTATGCTAAATGGATATGTATTTCGGATTCTCTATTTGGGTTCATGAAATAATGCATGCATCCCTTAACTCTTGAACCTATGATCTTAGTGTTTAAGAATTTAAAGTTCCTGTGTTTTGAGCTCGAATATGTCACTCCAAATAGTTTTCATGGTCTAAAATAACTTATATCTTCTACCATCAGGATATTTCAGGTAATTCTATTCTCAGCAATGAAAACTATTCAGGAGGATCCTCCTTGAATTATTTGAATTTCTAAGAGCTAATTCCACATTTTAAGTAACTGAAAAACTGTGGCCAAAATTCAAAAGGTATAACAAAAAAACCTATATTTCTAGAATGTGTCTAACTATGTAGCTGAAACTAGAAAACCCCTAGTCATCAACAAGTTGATGATGATATATCTCTAAAATGAGCAAGATAATGGTTTCCTGATAAAATCGTCATGAAAACTAAAAGTTGGTGAAATCAAGTCTAAAACTTACTGAAAGAACATCAAAGATAAAATTTAGGGTTTCGAAGAGAAAGTAAGGAAGAGAGTAAGAGAAATAGAGAAGAGAACAATGAATACCTTCCGAGATCGGGAGGCACGCAGCTGTGTACTGGCCATGGATGGTAGGGAAGAAGTCCGAGAGCTTGTTTGAGGGTTTTGAATCTCAGCTTCTCCGGCGATTGTCCGTCTCCGGCATCTCTCACTATCTTTCTCTCACTATCTTTCTCTCTCTAGCTTCGCTCACTCGCTATCACTTTCTCTCTCTAGCGCGCTTCGCTCGCTCGCTCGCTCGCTCGCTTTCTCTCTCTAGGAAATACTTACTAGTAGTTCGGAGGTAACAGGTTGAATTGATCACCCGGCCCGCTTCCCTTAACTGAATCTTGAAAGAAGAATTGGTAGTAGACGATATGATTATCACCGCCTATCTTAGGGTGGGTCCCGCTCCTTAAACCCCATTGTGTAGAGTTGATGGCCGTCAGATCTTCGAAAAATATTCATCCAACGACTCTAGAAAAATGCAAGTTCTTCACCATCTATGGGTAATCCGTTTGCATTCATAAAATTTTGCCCCTGGTATTTACAGAGCTATTTTGACTCTTTACCAAGCCCAAAAGTTAAATTTTTTCAATTTGTTATTTACAGAGCATAGAAGGACTAAAATCAAATTTTGATAAGGATCAAACTGAAAAAATAAGGGTTAATTCCGTTTTAGCCCCCGATTTGTGACTAACTGGCCGTTTTGGCCCCGAATTGTGTCCGCCAGTTCGTTTTGGCCCCAAAAAATTCCTAAATGGCCCCAAATTTTTTCAACCTCCCAATTCTACCCCCATGGCATTTCTGTAATTATTTTTTTTTTCTTTTTCTTTGTCCACCTCATCTAACAATTACCACATCACTCTGTCCACCTCACCCTTCTTCTCCGGCGAAAAGTCGCCGGCCGGAATAAAAATTTCCGGCCGGCCACCTTTACCAAAAAAATAAAAAATCTTCATCTTCTTCATTTCTCTCTCTTCTTCATCTCCTTTTTTTCTCTCTCTTCTTCTTCTTTCTTTACCTCTCTCTCTCTCTAACCCCCTCTCTCTCTCTCTATAATCCGGCGAAGGGGCGAGCCCCTTCGCCGGAAACCAGACCGAGATCTGGTTTCTACAACCAGATCCCGGTCTGGTTTGAAACCAGATCTGGCTACAACCAGATCCCGATCTGGTTGTAGAAACCAGACCTTCAAGGTCTGGTTTCCGACCAGACCTTCAAGGTCTGGTTTCCGACCAGACCTTCAAGGTCTGGTTTCCGACCAGACCTTCAAGGTCTGGTTTCCGACCAGACCTTCAAGGTCTGGTTTCCGACCAGACCTTCAAGGTCTGGTTTCCGACCAGACCTTCAAGGTCTGGTTTCCGACCAGACCTTCAAGGTCTGGTTTCCGACCAGACCTTCAAGGTCTGGTTTCCGACCAGACCTTCAAGGTCTGGTTTCCAGCGAAGGGCTCCGCCCCTTCGCCGGATTATAGAGAGAGAGAGAGAGGGGGGGTTAGAGAGAGAGAAAAAAAGGAGATGAAGAAGAGAGAGAAATGAAGAAGATGAAGTTTTTTTTTTTTGGTAAAGGTGGACAGAGTGATGTGGTAATTGTTAGATGAGGTGGACAAAGAAAAAAATAATAATTACAGAAATGCCATGGGGGTAGAATTGGGAGGTTGAAAAAATTTGGGGCCATTTAGGAATTTTTTGGGGCCAAAACGAACTGCTGGACACAATTCGGGGCCAAAACGGCCAGTTGGTCACAAATCGGGGGCTAAAACGGAATTAACCCAAAAAAAATTATATTGATTAAAGAGTGAAAGATATTTTATCTCTTTCATTTCTAAACCCCACCTCCAACACCTTTCACCACCCCAACAATCGTCGCCACAACTATGAACAAGCAACTCACAATCACCTACCAGAAACACTAGTAATGGAAGAAACTAACAATAAGGAAGGTGCGTTAATGGAAGAGCTTGGTGATTAAGAAGCTTCAAAAATGAAAGAGTTTGATATTGAAGAACTCAACTACAACTCTTCATTGGACTCATATAAAAATATTCTAAGTGAAGACGTAACTTTAGAGGTAAGATAATCTAATTTGTAGTGACTATTCCAAAAAAGAACTCAAATTTCTAGGTGGTGGTGCGGCCGAGTGATGGAGGTGTTTTGGGATCGGTTTGGCGAAGGAACACTTTTCCCTCACTTTTATGAACGATCCAAAATTTTCGGTCAAATAATGCTTAGAACGATAAACATTTTCGGTAACGTTTTTATCAAAAAAAAAAAAAAATTGGTACCGAAAATTTCTCAGAAAACTGCTTGCTTGTTTTGCAATTTATACTTTTTGGACAGTTCCACGATTATTTTTTCAACATTTACGTTCAGTTCGGCCATTTTTTATGCAAATTTATGATCGTTTTCACCGTTTTTTGGCAAAATTTTGGCACGATTATTTGCACTATGATTGTTAGATCCGTAAGTCATTATGCTTAAGTAATGGTTATTTAGTTAGAGTAAAAGAATATAATCTCGTACATATTTAGATTTGATAACCAAAAAATACGAAAACCCACTTTCGTCTTACAACCCAAAAAGTTTGGAACCACCAAAAGTCTTACAAAATTACTAAAATATAAAAAGACTTGGTTTGTCTTCCTTCATGTCTATGATTTCACAAAAAAATCTACCCCTCTAAAGTTGGTGTTATGACTTCTTCCTCTCGAGTTGGTGGTACGACTTCCTCTAAAACTGGTGGTGTGGTTTCCTCTAATGTTTGTGATGCGGCTTCCTCTTGAAGTCGTTGTCGTTTTCCAGCTCCCTTCCTTACATTAGACTGTGTTGGTCTCTCTCTTTCAACTCGTACTTCTTTGTGTTGTTTTTGTCTGATCAGTAAGATGGGTTCCGGGTTTCGTTCACTTTTTATAAAGTAGTGAAGTGAAAAATTCGATCTATAACATAGGAATGAATATAAACTATGAACATCAAATAAATTTCTAAGACAGAAACTAAAAAAATTCGGTGAAAAACAACATAAACTATAAGCAAAATATGGCAACAAAAAGAAAGGTCGACTCTTGGCAGGAACCACCGAATTTAAACCGAAATTTTTCGGCAAGAACCAACAAAAAATATCTCATCTTCTTCCATGAATTTCAACCAAAACTTTTAATCATCCTCAAATCCTAGCAGGGAACCCTAATACCTAGTAAAAGAAGCCATGAAACCTTAGTTAAAACTAGCAAAATCCTACCTAAAGAGCTAAAGAGAAATCTATTTCCACGAGTGTACATGATTCAAGATTTTAGAGAAAGAAGATAAAAATCATAACATAATCAGCTTGACTAAAAGAAGCCATGAAACCCTAATACATCAAGACAAATCCATAACATTAAAGAGAAACTTATGACCAATAAAACCCTAAATCTATAACAAGATTTCTTTGAAAACTTCAACAAACAAGCAAGGAGAGTAAAGGAAACAAGAATAATACCTTTGCCTCTGATATCTCTTCATCTTGGTTGGAGATGATAACCATAGCCTTTGAGGGTAGAAAATTTTTTTCCCGAGAAGAAGATGAAAAATTGGAGTGGTTTTAAGAATTTTTGGGGGGAAGAATATGGATGAATGGTTTTAGATGGAGGGAAGGACCTATCTCTGAAATAGGGGTCTAGTTCTAAATACCTAATAAGTTGTGATGAAGTCAAACTATTTGTAAATACTAAAAAGTGAACCAGCTCTGTAAATAGCTCTTAGTAGCTCTGTAAATACCAACGGCCTAAAATTTGAGTCAATTCCAGTTTGGCCCCGAATTTGTTACCAACTAGAAAATTTAGCCGCTATATTTGTTTAGAATCCCAAAATGATCCTCAAGACTTAGGGGTGGGAATTAGTCCGGGCGGGTTACCTGCGGGTAGAACAGTAGACGCTCTGAACGCGTACGGGTAACTAGGTCTGCTGACCATTAGGGTATACGGAAGGGCGGGGCGGACAAAATGTAAATTTCAGACCGCCCAAACTCGTGGGCCAACAGGCAAGGTTCGGTCGGGTAGCTCGAATTGAAAATTGAAAGATAAATTTCATTTTTAGAACTTCAGATATAATAATATCTATTATATAAAATGTAATGTTTTGTGCTGACTGGGACAAACCAACATATAAATCCAGCCATCTATTCTGTTTTTTCTTAAATCTAGTGGTCTAGATTTAAGAAAAAACAGAATAGATGGCTGGATTTATATGTTGGTTTGTCCCAGTCAGCAAAAAACATTACATTTTATATAATAGACTAGATCTATTACCTACTCCAAAATAATAAAATTCGTTCACTCACTCATTGAATGTGTGTAACAAAATCCATTCATGTTTTGTCTTCTAATCTGGATCATCCAGTTTTCCATCTTTAAATCCCAACCTTTGAATCTTGTCCATAAAGTATTAATTAGTACCTTTATATTAATGCTAAATTAGGTGTCATCTAATCATGGTCTATTATAACTACCTAATTTGAAGCCTTTGGAATTCTGGTCAAAGTTGAAGTATGGAATTTATGTTGTTAGTAACATCATCTTTTCATTTCCGTTTCAATATTTCCACAAAATTGTGAATCTAAAACTGAAATCGAAAAATTTACTTAGAACGTTGAATCAAGAATTAAAATAGCATCCTTTTGGCGTCTGTTATAGAAGTTGGAAACCATTAGGCACTTGATGCTCATCTAGGTCTCCATAAATTGGGGAGGCATTGTTGGCTTTTAGACTCTCCAATTCAGGCTGCCTTCCCAAAGGTAAATCTTTATCAATCTTCCATCTTCTATATTTCAAGGTTTTTATCCAATTTCACGGTTATGTAGTTAAAAACTACAACATTTTATACATAATATACGTAGTAAGTTTCTTTCGAGAGTTGGGTTGCTTTGAAGGTGTTTGCTTAAATGTCAAAGTGTAAATAGAAATGAATTTGTCTTGCTTAATTAGTTTATATCTAGGTTTTTCTTGCTTAACGTGTCTATATGGATTCAAGGAATACACCCATCCCGTTTATTACCTTCATTTTCACACTACTTCTGTATTTTTGTTTTTTATGTGACAGTGTTTTCCGATCTATGTGGCTAACTTGTGAATAAGATGACAAGTCCACGACAAAGAATTAACTTCATTGGTAAACCTCATGATCTCCTTGAAGGTTTGTTAAAGATTTAATAGTAAACATGGTCTCCTTCAACGACTTTGTAGGTGTTTGGTTTTTGTAAAGAATGGTATACAGTTAGAAAATATCTAAAAATATATCAAGTACCCAAATTCTACTTTCAGCTCAATCTATGTACCCAACTTAGAAATTCTTGGCTCTTTACTTTCTGTACTTGTGAATAATTGGTGGTGAGAACCCAGGTTATACAAATGTTTATATAGTTTAACTTAATCGGATCCTAAATGGTTAATTATCTGTCAGTTTTGGGAATATGGTGATCTCATTTGCAATTGGGGTTCTTTTGACATGTCTATCTAATAGGGATATAATTTCTTGAGGAACTCTTGTGTATCTCTTGATGCACTTGAGCTATACAACATCTTTGTGCACAGAAAATTACAATGTATTCCCTCTTATGTCGTAGGTATTTTCTGCCGTTGATGCTGTTACAGTATTTACAATCTTTATGTTAATTTAATTAATTATGCCAGTGGGATATGATGTTAGATGGGCTTCGCATACTTCATATCAACTTTCAGTAGCAATCCATCGTTGACAACATTGTCTGTTTTCTCCCTTTACATTGTCTGTTTTCTCATTCAACCGGTTGAATTTATAAAAGTCACCAGTATTAATGCAGTCAATATAGTATTTTTCTTTTCTGTATTGTGCCGTTTGTTGAAACATTTGGGTTTCCATAAAACATCTCAAAGACTTGTTACCTGATGTTTATCAAGCAATTTGATGCTATAATCTATTTTTCTCGGCATTTATTTAAATCAACATTGAAACAACAATGGGTGCAACCATGCATGTAACATGGTTTAGGTGTCTAAATCCCAATACGATATTGGTATACTTGTTTGGAAGGTAAATACCAAACACAAATAGCAATATGGTACTTACAAGTCTGAGATCATGGAAAAACTCTTACCTCAGTACTTGTTTATGCAGGATTGAAACTCATTGTATAATATTTCATTTTATGTATGAAAACCAAACTTAAAAGTTCTACCGTTCTAAAATGCTATCCATATCATGCATAGGAGTTTTGTTTATGTGTAATTATATTTATTTGTATACAATTATATATGTAATTTCATTTATTTATAAAGAAATAGTATATAAATAAACATGCAACATATATAGAGGGAAAAACTTCATTTATTTATATTCGATTTTAGATGATTAGGTTTGCAGGACAGATGCGCTTAATTTTCTTTACTATTTTGTAGATGTTGCTTCCTCCTAAGTGTTCTCTCAAAATGTTTAAATAAGATAAATATAAATTGCAGAATTTCTGCACTATCTCTCGAAATTATGTTTTCGATGTGTTTTTCAGTTATATCTTTATTTTGATATTATCAAATGTTGAATTGGTCGAATTGAAAAATGTGAAATTTTAAAAGTATTCTCATTGTTTATATATTTTCACAATCTTATTTGTATATGGGCTGCACCGTGTCGGAGGCACGGGCTATAACTAGTTAAACATAATACACATATTGACCTTCATAAAACAAACATCCAAACTTCAACGAAAAAAGAAATAAATAAAACAAACATAGATACAATGTTTAACAATGAAAAAAAAAACAAAAAAATATGAGATCGTCCGTCATTTGGCACGATTCCATGAACATTATTCTCAGTTTCCCGTCGACAAGATGAGTACTGATGAATAAAAAAAAAATCAGAGGCATCTTGCCAATTCAGTTCATATAGAGTCTGTAGCCGTCTTATTGACAAAAAAGGAGAGCTAACTCTATGTTCTTATTCGATAGGGTGAGTACCTATGTCCAAACATCAAACTCATATGCATCTTTCCCATTTGATTTAAATAGCGTAGGTTATGGTCTTACTGGTTGAAAGCTAAAGCTACCCTTATAAAATATTGCTCCCAATTTTTCTTCGGTAAAATAAGTACCGACGACCAAACATCTAAATCAAACACATCTTTTCAAATGACGTTGGTAGTTCAAATCTTATGCAAGCTTTAATCTTTCCCACCTAATCAGATCTTAAAACAATATTCATCTCAAATGCATGTAATTCAATCCTAAGAGCAGCTCCAACGTGCTGGGGGCTGGGGCTCCCAATTTGAATTTGGGAGCCCCAGCCCCCAGCCTCCTCCCTCCAACCCGGGAGCCCAGGGGCTGGGCTCTCGGTGGGGCTGGGAGCCCCAAGCTCCCAGGCTCCCAAATGGGAGCCCGGGCTGGGGGCTCCCAGCCCCAATAATCTTCCCGTTGGGAACTCCCAACGGCTAGTTGGGAGCTCCCAACGGGAATATTGGGGTGGATCCCCTTTAAAAGGGGATCCACCCCAATTTTTCTTCATATTCTCCTTTTCTCTCTCTATTTTATCTCTCTCTCTATCTATTTCATATTTTCATCTCCTCTCTCTCTATCAATTTCTCCTCCATTAATTTTTTTTTTCAATGGATCCAAATGCTAATTTACATAATTTAGGCTATGTGGAAATGTTGAACTCCGATTTCAATTATGTCGATGAAGTTAATTTATCCAATGATGGGATCGAAGAAAGGGTCGAAGAAAGTCTTGATTGTAATGAAACACCAATGTCGTCGGTTTCTAGTAAGCGTTATACTAATGATGATGATATTGTGTTCGTTCATGCTTATTTGCATATTGCCACCGATGCGATTATTGGTAATGATCAAAGAGGGGGTACTTTTTGGAGCAAAATTACCGAACACTTCAACGAACGTACAAATCAAAATCGTGTACCAAAAGGTCTTAAATGTCGTTGGGGCGAAATTAACAAGCAATGCGCGAAGTTTTGTGGGTATTTGGCATTGTTGCAAAGGAACCCAAAAAGCGGAGAAAATGATAATGATCGGGTAATTACTCTTATTTTACATTTTGACAACATTATGATTTATTTTTGACACATATTTGAAATTTTAAAATTTTATTTTTGTAGATAAAATCCGCAAAGGCAATGTTTAAACAAAACGGCAACAAAGATTTTAGGTTCGAACATTGTTATACAATTTTGAAAGACCATCCCAAATGGTCATTAAATTTATCTCAATCTTCGTCACACAAAAGAAAAAATTCTTTTGACCAAGACGAAGGATCTCCCTCAATAACCCAACAAAGACCACTTGGAAGAAAAGCAAGCAAGGAGGCTAGAGATAAATCCAAAGGTAGTGAAATTTCCGCGGTGCTTGAATTTTGGAAAGAGAAAATGGAGAAACAAGATAGTAGAGATATACTTATCAATGAAGCCATTATTTCGCAAAAAGAAAATCGACTACTTCAAAACAAACAATTAGAAATGAAAGAAAAAGAATTAGCCATTGAAGAAAAAAAAGTAGACGCTAAAGTGTGGCAAATGGGGATAGACTTGGTGGGCAAAGATACTTCGAACATGACTCCCGAACAACTTGCTCTTCATAGGATGTTGATCTCAAATTGGCAAAAGAAAAATCTATGAATTTTAGTTGATTTGATTATGTATGACTTTGTTTTTTTCAAAGAGCTAAGGGATGAGAAAAGGAGGAGGTAGAATTTCTTTCAACTATAACATTTATTACAACTTGTTTTGATTATGTTTGAATTTTAGTTGTTTTGGTTATGTATGAATTTTAGTTGTTTTTTATTAAACCCGGAATTTATGTATTTTTTTTAAATAGCACTTCATTGATTGAAAACCAAATACATAATCGAAATACATAATAACTCCCTACAAACACATAATCGAAATACATAATAACTCCCTACAAACACATAATCGAAATACATAATAACTCCCTACAAACACATAATCGAAATACATAATAACGGAAATAGTTCCGTTTAGTCGTTGCGATCTTTAGTATTCCACACGTGTTGTACAAGATCTGCCCTTAATCGTGTATGCAAATCTTTGCTTGTCACTCGACCAAGACGATTAAACATTTCTTCATTTCCCCCAACAACCACTTCTTCTGGAATACTTCCGTCAAAATCATTAGTCGCATTAGGTCCTTCATCTTCGATTATCATGTTATGCAATATAATACATGCCTTCATGATATCACCTAGTGTTTCTACATCCCAAAGACGTGCCGGTTCTCGGATGATAGCAAATCGAGCTTGCAATACACCAAAGGCTCGTTCAACATCTTTTCTTACCGATTCTTGACGTCTCGTAAAATATTGTTCTTGTGGAGTAAACGGATTTTGTATGCTTTTAACAAAACAACCCCATTGTGGATATATCCCATCAGCGAGATAATAACCCGTATCATAATGCTTACCATTAATCTCAAAATTAACAGTTGGAGCCTTACCTGTGGCAATTGCATCGAACACCGGAGAACGCTCCAACACATTGATGTCATTCAATGATCCAGGCAACCCAAAAAATGCATGCCAAATCCAAAGATCCGACGATGCAACAGCTTCTAGTATGACTGTTGGATTATGGCAATGGCCAGTATACTGTCCGTGCCATGAGGTCGGACAATTTTTCCATCGCCAATGCATACAATCTATACTACCGAGCATTCCAGGAAATCCTTGTTTTTCACCAAGTGTTAAAAGCCTACAAATATCAGATTCATTAGGAGACCTTAAGTAACGAGGACCAAACACATTGACGATCGTTGATACAAATTGTCGTAGTGAATCGATTGTAGTCGTTTTTCCAAGTCGAAGGTATTCGTCAATTGCATCTGCTGGTGTCGCATAAGCAAGCATTCTCATAGCCGCAGTTATCTTTTGATGTGGCGATAAACCCATTTTGCCGAAGGCGTCTGCCTCTTGTGCAAAATAGTGATTATGAGCAACCAACGTATTGAGGATGTGAAGAAATAAATCACGACTCATGCGATATCGATTTCGGAATGTAGCAGCATCATAAATTGGATTCTCAACAAAATAGTCACGCATCAGTCGTTCATGACCATCTTTCCTGTTACGATTTATCGTACGATGACCCGGAACAGAACCAACATGACGGGAACGTGGTCGTTGATCCCTTTCCCTTTCCTGTAACTCTGATGGATACAATCCAAATAAAAATTCATCTTCTTCCCTATCTTCTAACTCTTGTTGAATGATCATATTTGTTAACTCAAAATTATCATCCATTGAAGGGAGAGAGAAGATGGAAAGAATGTAGAAGGAAAATGTAGAGAATATAGAAACAAGATGTAGAAAACTTAATGGATAAGTGATTGTATTTATAGGTGAACAAAAAGTAAAAAAAATCGAAATTCAAATTCCCCCCAATTTTTTGGAAAATTCGAAATTCAAATTCCCCCCAAAATTTTAAAATTTGAAATTCAAATTCCCCCCCATTTTTTTAAAAATTTGAAATTTAATATATTAGAGCCAAAATTTAAAACACAACCCTCACACACATACACCACACATGTGCATATTTTGGATTTGGGAGCCCCTCTTGGGAGCCCAACGTTGGAGTTGCTCTAAGCCCCGGGGCTCCCAAAATTCAGGGGCTCCCAAAATTGGGAGCCCGAGCCCCACGTTGGAGTTGCTCTAAGATCTTACTTGACAAATAAATGAACGGAAGAATCTATATTGTACAAGTAGCTTGCACATAATGAAATTTAGATTTTATATTAATCTTCTTTAAGAAACAAACAGACTAGTACTCCACTCCTCTGTGTCGACAAGACTCTCACAAGAATCTTTCACATTGAATAAATTTCGAAACTATAGAAACTACGTAAAAAGAAAGAACTAGATTCAAAGCGTCGGGAAAGCTATATTTAGTTTTCCAAGCGAAGTAGCGTCAACTTAAGGTACAATGACGATTGTTTAGACGTTATATTTGCACCTTGTGTTTTCTTTTAATCGTACAGATGATGGAATTAAACGAAAAAAAGTTCTCCTTACCCCACATTTTGGGTTTACGAATTTATAACTATTTTACCTTCAAAAATTTGAATCAGCAAGCTACTGTTTGTGTTGGTTCTTCTTGTTCAGACAACATCAATTCGACCGTTTCAAGAACATCATTGCAGTTATACCAGTTAAGGCAACTGCACTTGCTACCAGTATTCCAGTCTGAACAGATGCTGATCCACTTATCAATGTGGTGGTGCTCAAGGTAGAGTCCGATGTTTGTTGATGTAGTAATTGCTTGTTGTTTAATGATTCGGAATAGTCAAGCTGCAACCTTAGGACCTGAAAAAGTGTAAATGTTAAGAGAACTTGTTTGCATATATAAGCCACTACCAAAAATTTATAGACAGAAATCCAACTCGATATTTCTTTTCTTTACATAATCACCGACCTAATGTGAGTTGGTGTTCTATCTTTCGATTGTTTGTATCTGAGTTGTGTGAGTCTCGCTTTATTTCTTTATACAATGACCCAGTGTGAGGTGGTGTTATGTTTTTTCATTGTCTAAATCTAACTTGTCTGAATCTGAACAGTTGAGTCTGACTTTTCTAAATTTAAAACTTTTCTTGATCAGTCACAGAATAGTCATTTCAGATTATTTTAAAAATTTAAACGATGGGCTCTTAATTAAGACTTATTCTATATCTTACTGAGTGCATCCAAAATTGGCTTGAGGTAGCCATTCTATGCACATTTGAGATAAGAACAAAACATTCTGTAATCTGATTCGAGTCAATTAAGTTAGAATTTCATATTTGATTTTAAACAAAAAAATGCCACTTGATTCTTACAAACGCAGATTGCTAGAAACCCACACGAGCAAAAAAGTCGTTACCTTTAAGCCCACCAATCGGGCATGGGTAATAGCTCCAACAAGGTCAGTATCAGTTGCTAGTAGAACCTTATCACCTTCATCATCTTCATACTAGACGAAAGGAAAAAGAAATACATGTCATTAGATCATTAGACGGATAACCTAATCAAATATGACACATATAACACAATGTTGAAAACGCACCAAAATCTGAGGACGAGGTTGCTCGTCGTCAGTCCCTATCCTATGCATGACGGCAGATATAAGCTCATCCAGATTCTCAGCATCTGCACATTTAAGAGCTCGATCATTCTTGTAAAGGAGAAGCCCGTCCTTCAATTCCCATTAATATTTAACAACAAAGGAAAACATACCACAATCAAATCGATGAACACGTCCCTTGTGATCCTTAAATTTGAAGGTGAACGAATTTCCAAAACCAACAGACGCATACATAGACTTTCCAGGGCCTACACCATCTGAGGCCATAAATCCAGAAGCTTCGCTGCAAGAATGTTCTCTCTTTGCCTTAATGTCTGAGAGTAACCAGTTTGTACGATAGTCTAAGTAGTTGGAAACGGGATCGGTTACCCAACGATCCCGATCCTCGAGACGGGACCAGTTGCCCTCTAGATTATGTAAGTACATATATATATATATATTATATATATTAAATAGCTCAAAAGCTGCTTTCGAAGTTATTGTATAACAGTGCCTTTATATCCGCTTCACATGACCCACTCTCTCTCAAGAGTGGGTAACCCTTGACTTGGGGAGTCACCATAAGATAGGGTCTGTCTACCTACGATCCAGATAGAATACACGGGTTACCTAGATGGATCAAGCGATCCCAACTACTTCGTGACATACATATACAAGTTATTAACAATTATACAGTTACCTCTGGGTGTCATTGTCAAATTCATCATCAGGTGCTTCCAGCGCAAGAGCAGAATCCCAGAACTTCTGCATCATTGTGTTTGCCATATCATTGACAGCTCCAGACTCAACCTTCATAGAAGAAGTACTTAACATCTTAGTAAACAGGACTCTGCCATGACAGGGATAAATAACAGTAAAATGATTGCAACCCATGGACATACATACAAATAATGACAATGAGTAAACTGTATGAGTCCACCCTCACTGAACAGTATGAGGTTCTCTCATATCTTGATCGATGTGTACAAAACAAAACGTCTCTAACAGCCCATGGGCGTTTCTATTATAATAGAAAGTTACTCATTTTTATACTGAATGATAGAACAAAGGTAAAAAGATGTAAATGACGGGACAAAATATGAAAAAAATAAAATAATTGTCACAAAGGTTCGTCATTTGTTTCATTAATAATAGAAAAATCATTGGGCAGTTAAAAAACAGTTAAATGATGAACATGTCTGATGTAGCAATAATAATGGCAATGTCTAACAACGGGATTTTTAACATAACGTGGAAAAGGGTAACAGAGAAAGATTTCACCAAAATATGGAGTTCTTACATCCATTGTATTAACCACCTGGGTTTAAACACTGATCTTGACTATCAAGATGGTTCAATTCCGAAGGGAACACCATATTAAAATACTATTATCTAATTAAACAGTTGAAGCGTTCAAAAGCTAACCACGAGTTTCAAAAACAGTAAAACAGTCAGTGACACAATACAGGCAATCCATTTAAATATTAAATAGTTATTCAACAAAACTTATAGGGAGGAGCAGTCAAACAGATTGAATCTCCAGTCAGAAGCTTCTATTTATCATAAGGCGTCCATAATCACGCGTACGATATAGAAAAGAATTATAAGGTTTTGGTAAAAATCAAATATAAATTTAAAAGTCAATACCATGGATATTGCAGCATGAGTTATTTGGAGCACATCGATACAAGCAACAACACCTCCATCTACAAGATTAATGTCCCCATGTACTCAATATCAAAAGAAGAAAAAATATAAGTAAACACGTCAATTTCTCCAATATCGAAGAAGCAAAGGTATACCTCTATCTACAACTGGAAGATGTAGGAACTTGCCATCATGCATTATATGCAACGCATCAAGGATTGTAGTCTCTAATGTTGCACATTCAGGGTTTGGCGTCATTACCTTCCAAATGGAAAAGTAATTGTCAGTTCATAAAAATAAACTGTGGTAAAAGTAATAAGAATCTCTCCTTAAAAGGACTATATTTCATCGCTAACTAATTATCAAGTTTTCAGTTCTTCCTTCAAGTGCAGTTAAGGCTAAGGGCACAAGATGCACTTTAAGCTTAAGGCATAGAGTGTAGGCAAAAGGCGAGACATACAGCTTACTGATGAAGCTATTGAAATACATAAAACTATAATTAACGAAGAGCAAAAACAACATGCAAGTTATTAGAAACTAAAAAGAATAAACAAGTTTAGAACCTAAGGTACTCGTTTTTGTTTTGCTGAGGTACTTACTGATTAGAGCCTATGATACTTAGAGTTCACTCAAATTTTGAGTTATTACTTATTAGTATATAATGAGCATTTTTTTAGAAGATTGGTAGCGAGCAGTCAATATATAAATGTAACCTTTAAATGACAGTACATATTTACTAGGTACTATACATGGGGCAATACAAAATAATGCGCTAGCTAAGTAGTTGGGCCAACAAATCGTCCCGGCTCAGCTTGGGGAGAGCCCACTCCTAGACGAGCACGTGCTGAGAGACTCGGCCATCAAGTATATAACTTATACTATTTATACAGGTACGATGTTATTCCTCCTTCTTAAGTTCCTATTTCTCTCAACTTTTTCCTGTTTGTCTGCTAATGACCAAACTTGGAAACAGAAGATGTCCGTACCATCTTCTCGAAAGTGTTCATGCCCAATTTTTCCAAGTTTCCATTTCAAAACGTTTTTCCAAGTTTCGCTCATTCAAAATCTTAGAAAATTACTGGGTGGAACTTTTTAATCACCTTTTCTCAGTTGCGAATTCTATAATAGCGAAATGGTAAGGCATTATTGATTATTTATGAACAGTGCAATCATGAAACTGTTATGAAGCCATAATCTCCACTAGCATTGTTTTGTGTGTCAGTTTAGCGAAAAATAGATGATAGAGTTGCATGAGCTCTAAACCTTTTCCACAAGAGTTGATTCAGGGGGAAGATTTTGAGCAACAACTCGCATGAGAACATCTTTTGAACTGCATTGGTGCAATAATAAACCATCAGTTGACACTACAATATATGTTATAAAAGATCAACATACAATTGAGCCGCTGATCATCAGATGAAGCAATATCATTAAATATAATTAAAGAAAAGATAGTATAAGAAGATAATGGCAATACGTCAGTATCCCCTGAGGTTTGTTTCCTGTTGTTATAATCACCGAGTTCATTCTGAAGTCTCGCATCTTTTTTGCGGCCACACAGATTGGATCTGATTGTGATACCATTGCAACCCTGGGGAGACCCAAAAAGAGCAAATTGAAGGCCTCATATAATGAAGAAAAAGGAACTCTTCGATAAGATTAATATTACTTGGTATTTTCAGTAATGATGCTGGACAAGGAAGGTTTAAACATCCGCTCCCTGAGTGTTTCAAAGAAAGCATAAGTACCTGTAGTCAAAAAGAGTAAACTTAAGAGTGTAACTACCCTTTTAGATATAAGTACTACATCTAACATACAAAGAAAAGAATTAGAACATTTTATAACATAAAAAAGCAAAATCAACGAACATGTTCTCAGGATAAAGTTAGTCGAAAGAATCAAAACCAACATGTTTAATCTTTTCTATACATCTTAAGTTTCAGTGGGTGTTGTAACTTGTACGTCGTGAATATGAAGGGGAAGTACAAGTTTCCAGAAAATGATTAATAAAGATAGTCGTTAACAACAACTCATTTGCATACACTACCTTCTATAGTTCTGTAAAAGAAATACAAGAACTAACCATTGAGATTGTTTCCCCACTGACGTTCTACCCCTTCAACAGCAGCAGCAATGGCGCTTCCTTGCTCTGCAGCCTTCTCCATTCTAGATATAGCATCGTAGAGGCACTTGGTAATATCCAACAGTGCAATGACTTCACCATTTTCAACGACAGGGAGATGCCTGAATTTTCCTGGGTAGTGGAAGGGTAAAAGAAAGTAAAGAATACATTAAGCTCACTCTCAGAACAAGTTCTTCAAAAAGTAACCAACAAAAAACCGATTTTGAAGGACAACGCTAAAAGATTATGAAAATTCCACATACATCAAAATGTATGACCCATCATAGAAAATTAGAAATATAGATCCTGAGACCCCCACTATATCTAGTAGGTTTTCAAATAAACATTATGAGTGATCCCAGCTTATAAGCAAGAACATGTCTGAGCATTGCAAAGACAATGCAAGAGTAAGAATTTAATCTGCTAAAGTACCAGAATCTGCAGCTAAGCTATTGGTGGATAAGAAACATAATCCTATGGCAACAAGGATTACCCATTTCATGTTCAAGTCTGAAATGAAAATAATATTTTCTTAAGAAAAAGGAAGAAGAACGGGGTTTTAGGGGAGTTTCAGTTGACTTAGCTTAGACAATTAGGCATGCGTATTGTAATTGGAAAATACTAGCTATTTTATTAGCATGAAAGGGATCAAATACTATACAAAAATGAATTCAGCCATAAGTAAAATCCTTATGAAATGCCAACAACTCTTGGTTGGAGTGGTAAGAGGTATAGTCTTCCACCTTAGAGGTCAAGGGTTCGAGGCACGCTGAACAATTCAAAAAAAAAATCCTTAAGAAATGTGGTCTTCTTGGGTATTGACCAACCACCCACACCCAAAGATCCATGTTTTTACCATAAAGTACTTTAACTTCCAGATCATAATCATAATCCTAATAGTTTATATTTAGATGTACTCTAAAGAAGTTCTTGTATGGCCTATTAAGTAGTATCTCAATGGTTCCAAAACAGTAAATGTATCATGTCAAGAACTCCTAAACTCTTTAAGCCTAAGATCTCCTCATCGCGATTCACTAGATAAAAGTAGCCATTGAACACATTCTCCAAATAAACTTTGAGAAAAGCAAACCTTGCACCATCTTTTGCAATGCTTCAATGGCTAATGAATCTGATGTAACAAAAATTGGATTCCTTGTCATTATTTTTGAAACTGTTGTCTGCTCTGGCCTCAACTCTTCTGCAATGACTCTAGTAGCAATGTCCTAATAACACCAAAAACACAAAAAGAGAACTTATTAAAAACTAGCAGTGTTTTTACAAACTTTCAAGGCGTACAGCTCGAGGCGAGCCCCTAATGTCTTGAAGCATACGTATTTGAACTCAATAATAGAACGTTCGCATCTGAAATGACCTGTTATTTTTGAGTTTTAGGGTAACACGAAAATATTGGTAATTTTGTTTATTAAACACTTGTGATCTTATATTATGGTAGTCAAGTAGAAAAACTATGTGAGATCGAAAAATAGTTTACGACTTTTACGCCTGAAGCATCCGCCTCGTCGTGTGAGATCGAACTGGGTCTAGGTGTAAAAATGTATTTTGAAACATTGGAGACTACAACCTCTCTCTCTCTCTCTCCCTCTATCTATATCTCTAAAACACAAACCTTGTCAGTAACTATTCCAGAGAGTAAAGCATTTGCATCAGTGAGAAGAACAGCATCAACTCGCCGAGCTGCCATCCTTCGACAAGCATCAGATACAGTAGTTCCCTCAGGAATAGTAAGGGCTTTTGTCAATCTCAGCTTCTTCACTGTTCTCTCTCCCCCAACAGATCTTATCAAAGAGGAAATTGAAAACAAACCCACACCAACAACAACAACAAATAATGATTCAATCAAATAAATACTAACTAATCAGATTATCAGAAGAAGAAAAAAATGAAACAGAGATCAAGTAAAGGAATAGAAATTTACGATTGCTGAGGAGAAGTTGGTTTAGAACCATTCTCAGTAGGAACCGATTTCTTCACTGTATTTGAACCTCGTTTTGGCAATAGATGGTTCCTTCTCGGAGGATTAACTACTTGACTACTCATCTTTGAAAGAAAGAGAAATTAGGGTTTTGAAATTTGAAAATCGGGATTATCAATCAAACCAACAGTTTTCACAACCCTAAATGTTCAATTTTTGATAAAAGAAGAAGAAGAATCAATTGTTTATAGAACAGAAATTAGAGTTCGTGAGTGATTTCTGTTCCTTTTCTATCTTCTTTGATGTTAATGTTAGAGAGAGAGAGGGTTCTTCTTTCCCACCTAATTTTCGAGATCAAATAGATTTTGAAATTACTTCCTTTTAAATTATGTTAACGGCACTTTTTTATGTCAACAACTCACTGCTCATATCAACAAAAAAAAAAAAAAACAAAACAAAAAAACTGAAAGAGGATGTGGTATGTCGTATATCTACTCCTAATTCAATAAATAAGGCTCTTCATCAAAAAAAAAATCAATAAATAATACGGGGAATAGATTTTAACTCTAAAATCGCATGATCAATGAGTATAGAGTCCAAAGATAATATGAAATAAAAAATAAATTCACTTAGAAGTAAATTACATGTCTAACTTCTCATTTTTTTTATAACTACTTAACCTATCCTAAGTTTAAAAAACAACCCAGATTAAAAGATACAATAATATTCACAGATTCATTAAATTATTTCCTCAAAAAATAAGTTTCCATTCGCAAAAAAATTTTGTTTTTTTGTTTAACTGAATGTCCATCCTTTTCTCGTACAGAGAAAATTCGGTATGACTAAATCGAGTAAGAGATAGAGAGAGCATCGGGTAGGAGAAAGAGAGAATCGATTTATGGTTTCTCTCATCTTCAACTAGAGAAACCCTAAATTTCTTTCGCCTTCAACACCATAAATCGATCATCACTTTGTCTTCAACGATAGAAAACCTAGAAGAAGTAGAAGAAACATTTTTTTCTTCGAAGAAACTAATATTTCTGAAGAAATCTCACAAGAGATTGTAAAATCTCTTTGAAGAAATCAGATCTACAACTTTATCTCTTTATAAAGTTTAGGTACTACTCCATCTTCTCTATAACTTTTCAGTTTTCTCTACAATTTACGGTTCTATCTAATTTAGGGTTTTGTCTTGTATTTATAATAATTTAGGTTTCTATCTAATTTAGGTTTTTTTGTAACTTTAGGTCTTTATGTTGAAAGCGTTTGCACATGTAATTTAGGAGTATGATATTTAGTTCCAAATATTTGCTTTCATAAAAAATTTCATTCTTAGAGTTAATCAATTTCAAGTTTCTTATAAATAGTTACTTCTCAAATCTGATTTGAGGGAAGCGTTATAACATGTAATTTTGGAGCATGTGTTTTAGTTCCTGAATGTGTTGGATTTCATACAAAAAAAAATTTCTTGGTAGAATTTTGAAGTTTCTCATAAAACCATATAAGTGGTTAATACCCAAATATGTAAACATATAATTTTCAGGAATTTTTTTTTTTGAAAGATAATTTTCAGGAATATGACTTTTAGTTCCTCACTATTGGCTTTCATACAAAAATCATTTTTTATCTAGCATATTGAAGTTTCTTATACAACCTTATCACTATCCAAACCTTTTTTTTTTTTATGAAAGTCATAGAACATGTAACTTGGAGTATGGGTTTTACTTCAATAATATATTGAGTTTTCATAAGAGAAGTTACTTTTTTGACTAGCATTTTGATTCTTCTTATAAAACCATATAAATGGTTACTACCCAAACTTGTTTGTATGTTATTTTGGTTAGCACACATTTCTAATTTAACTCCATTTATGAATGAAATAAAATGCTAAGAATGTTGTCAGAATCAATAATAAGTCATAAATTAAATAAAATGTTAAGAATGTTGTTAGAATCAATAAGATGCTAGAGAATTAAAAACGTTTGTTCACCTACTATAAATAATACATAACAGATGCTAATAGAATCAAGAAAATGTTAGAAGAATACTGAAAATGTTAGCAAAACAAGTTCAGTTTATATTTATTTTTTTCTGAAAACAAGATTGTAGTTAAGAGATTTCAACATTCACTTTTAACATAAAAGATAGAAAGTGTTACATTTAAGTATGTTGCTAGAGTTAAATAAACTTTTACCGAAGATTCTAAATTTAATCAGCATATATATAATTTTCTTAAGGGTGCTTCTAAAGGCACCGGGTCAAAAGGTTGTTAGCATCCATCTCTATTAGCACCAGGCTCTATTGTTCCTTTCTCTGTTAGCACCGTACAACTATGTAGGCACCAGTCAAAGCCAACTTAACCCTAACACCTCTATCCGTTTATCACAAAACAAAACAAAATCTATCGGACGGACTGAACCAGTCCGAGCCTTAAGAGGTCCAAACGGATCAGCTGATCCTGGACCTAAGAGGACCAAACGGATCAGCTGATCCGGGACCTAAGAGGACCAAACGGATCAGCTGATCCGGGACCTAAGAGGGCCAAACGGATCAGCTGATCCGGGACATAAGAGTGACAAACGGATCAGCTGATCCGGGACTTAAAAAACATCCCAATCCTCATTCTCTTTCTCGTGAACTCGACCATGACCAGCTCCTCTGCTACTTCTCGCAAGGTTTTCTTCATCTTTCTCTCTCTAAAAACCCTTATTCTTCATCTTTCTCTCTCTAAAAACCCTTATTCTCTTTCTCGTGTACTTTTTATTTTCTATTTTGAGGGTGATTAATTAATGATAATAAAAGGTGGGGGTGATCAACAGAAGAATAGATTGGTGGATCAATGAAGTTATTTAAGAAGTGATCAAATGTGTTGAAGATGGTGGTTGGAAGTGAAAATAAAGAATCTGATCTAGTAGATAATAAAGATCTCTTGGGATTTCCTGCAATTTTTATTCTCTTTAATGGTGATGAATTTACTGAATTAGGTTTTGGGTTTTGTCTTTGGGAAGAAGAAGGTTTTGGTATTGAATCTTTCAATATTTCTTTTACATTTACAGAGGGGATATAGAATGGATGAAGATGAAGATGAACATAAGACGGAAGATGAGAGAAAATGAATTTATTTTGTGGATGAAATTTGGTGAAGAAGGAAGAAGAGAGTGGACCCATTCTTTTGAATTTTGTATATTTACTAACAGGAATAGAAAGTAAATAAGAAAAAAATGAAAGATTTTTTACTTACACTATCTAGATGAGAGCACCCATGATTTTTGTTTTGGAAAAAAAATGAGTTGGTATTCTTTTTATTTTGGAAGAAGAAGAAGATGGAAGAAGCAAATGAAGGTTAATGTCACCCACGTTAAAAACCGGTGCTTATAGAGAACTCGAGTCAATGGCTATAGACCCGAGTCAATAAAATTTCTGGATGCTAACAGCCTTTTGGTCTGGTGCCTTTAGAAGCACCCTTTTCTTAATGATTTCCAAGCAAACTATGTTTTAGAGATTGAAATATAGTAAAATTGAAGATTTATTTGGTAGTAAAACGAATAGACATATTATTTAGCAAGAAGAGCAACAAAAATAATTACATATTCCAACGATCAATTTAAGATTGACATACCTCACAAATGAATTTGGCAATGTCTAATTGGATCGATGTAACTTCATACTTTCATGAAGTTCGAGTAACATTGAGTTAGAGAGAGAAACTCGTTTTTAGGTAAATCACGATTGATTTGGTAGGTTACTTTTGATAAATATAAATGTTGGAAATAAATATTGACATTAAATATCCACCATAAATATTTTCTTCAACAAAAAAAATACCATTAGAAACCTTTGGTTTACTATAGGTTAAAATATATAAAAGAAAAAAATATGGAGAAAATAAATGGCTCGATGCATGGGGCCACCGAAAAGTAAATTTTTGAATTTATTTTCCATTATTCGTTTATTTTGGACTCAAAACATAAAACCAAAATAAACAGAAAATAGAAAATGAGTTCAAAAATTCACTTTTTGGTGGGCCATGCATCAAGCTATTTATTTTCTCCCATGTTTGCCCTTTTATAAATATATTTTAACTTATAAACCAAAGGTTTTTAATGGCTGAGTTGATAAATTTATTCTTTCCATGAATTTTAAGAAAGACTATTTATGGTTGATGTTTAATGTCAATATTTTTTTCCAAAATTTATATTTGTCAAAAGTAACCTACCAAATCAATCACGGTTTACCTAAAATCGAGTTTCTCTCTCTAACTCTATGTTATTTGAACTTCATGAAAGTATGAAGTTCTGATTTATTTTTTTATCTCTACTTCGATCCAATTAGACATCGACAAATTCATTTGTGAGGTATGTAGATTTTAAATGTATCGTTGGAATCTGTAATTATTTTTGTTGTTCTTCTTGCTAAATAATATGTCTATTCGTTTTACTACCAAATAAATCCATCAACTTTACTATATTTCAATCTCTAAAACATATTTTTGTTTGGAAATCATTAAGAAAATTATACATATGTCGATTAAATTTAGAATCTTTGTTTAAAAATTTATCTTATTCTAACAACAGACTTAAATATATCACTTTTTATGATTTTTTCGTAAAAAGTGAATGTTGAAATCTCTATCACCACAATCTTGTTGTTAGAAAAGAAAATATAACTAAACTTATTTTGCTGACATTTTCAATATTATTCTAACATTTACCGCCTGTACAGAGATTATCACATCTCCCAATGCATTAGTAGCTGAAGCAATGGCAGCTGAACTAATCGTTGCTCGAGCGAAATCATTACATAGTTGGAACTGTATTATTGAAGGAGATGCACTGGTTGTGGCTGAAGCTTGTTCAAGATCAGATGAAGACCCTCCGTGGAGGATCAGGACTATAGTATCGGAAATCCAGTCGGAAATTGCAATTTTTGAGAACGTTCAATTTCAATATTGTCCGCGTAAGATTAATGAAGTTGCTCACTTATTAGCTAAGTTCGCTCTTAATGAGACTGTAACTCAAACTTGGGAGGTTCCTAATACCCCTAATTGCATTGTAAGTCCATTGGCGACAGATAAAGCCAATATTTTGATTTAATAAATTTTAGAATATGCCTACTTTCATCAAAAGAAAAAGGTGAATAAACGTTTTTTATTTGTCTAGCATCTTATTCTAACAACATTCTTAAATAAATTGTTCTGAAATTAGGAGAACATTTTTCCACTATCTTATCGATTCCAACAACATTCTTAGCATTTTATTTAATTTATAACATTTCTCTACCATCTTATTGATTTTACAATCTCTTGTGAGATTTCTTCCAAAATATTGGTTTCTTTGAAGAAAAAAGGTTTCTTCTACTTCATCTAGGTTTTCTATCGTTGAAGACAAAGTAATGTTCAATTTATGGTGTTGAAGACGGAAGAAATTTAGGATTTCTTTAGTTGAAGATGAGAGAAACCATAAATCGATGCTCTCTCTCTCCTACCCGATGCTCTCTCTCTCTCTCTCTCTCCTACTCGGTTTAGTCATACCGAGTTTTCTCTGTATTAGAAAAGGATGGACATTCCATAAACGGAAAAGAAAACTTTTTTGCGGATGGAAACTTATTTTTTGAGGAAATAATTTAATGAATCTGTAAATATTATTGTATCTTTTAATTTGGGTTATTTTTTAAAATTTAGGATATGTTAGGTAGTTATAAAAAATGAGAGAATAGACATGTAATTTGTAGATTTATTTTCTATTTCATATTATCCTTGGGCTCTAGACCCATTGATCATGCGATTTTGAATTTAAAATACATCCCCCACTAGAAAAATTTAATGTATTTCGCTCATGTAAATATGAAAAGATTTTTTTGTCCACCACTTCATGGTTGGATACCTACATCTTAATCTAGATGTTTCAGGTTGGATCCATAGATGTAGAAAATCTATGATTTATGAAACTTGGGCATAAATAAATTAAAGGTATATTAGGTGGGTTTTAAACCTTTAGAATGGCATTTAAGAACTGATATGATCCTTATGACTCAGGATGTCTTCAAATCAAGTTGTTGTTTTTTTTTGTTGAAATGTTCAAATCAAGTTGTTGGATTGTGTTATTCAATTAGTGAATATATTTGTATTATTTTTATGATATACCAATGTCTTGTATTGATTCTTGTAGTTCATGTCAATCAAATAAAATTAAAAGAAATTTGTAAAATCTTGAGTGGCTACTTTGGATGACTCAATATGTTGGGAGAAAGAAGAATTTGGAATTCAATTGTACTCAAATTATATGATTAAGTCAGAAATCAACTAATTTTAATACCAAAAAATAGGCTTAACCTATCCACTTTCTCTCCTCCCCAGTCCACTCTCTCATTATGTGCCGTCCGCAAAGAATGAACAGATAAAGATAAGTAGGGAGGACAGAGAGATATGGTGGTGGTGACCAAAAATGGTGGTCGACGATTGTCTTAAATAATGGTGGTCGACGATTGTCTTAAATAGTGATGGATTCATGGCGAAAGAAAGAGATAAAAGAGAGGGGTTAACAAAAACATCCTCTTGCATCTTTTTTACCACCATCACCAAGACACCAACCATTACAGCATCATCACGATCACACTCTCTCTCTTTCATCTTCTTCACTTTAAATTGGAGTATAGTGGAAGTGATGGTGGTGGTATAACCAGACAGTCAGACAGAGATAGAGAAACTGGTCAGCAGGACTTATGCAGTCAGTTGTTCATCATCTTCTACTTCGCCCCCAAAATAGTTTTCTGGAAGAAAAAAAAATTGAAACGAACATTCTAAACTTTCAATACAAAGAACATCAGAATTGACTACTTCAAGGTAGTTCACAATAACTCGCAGCAGCAACATAATGATATGATAATTCAGTATAGATTAATGAGTGTCATAATACAAAAATAAGCAATTACTGCTCATTTTAAAATCCTGAAAAGTGTTGAAATCCATTTCCAAAAAACATGATATAGTTACGCAAATCGGTGATCCTGTGGCTGATGAATATCAGCAAGGGTAAGCATCGCCAATTTACGAATTCAGTAGAGGAATGGAATTCCAGTAGGGAGCTAAGCTCCATCTGCTAGAGTCCTCTTTGTTGTACTGATGTATAGAACTGCAACAAGAATTGACAAAAACCAAGGAATCAAAGCGTATACTTACATAATCTCGAAAATGACGTAAAAAAGACTAAAAGAGTAAAACAAGAAACAAATAAGTACCATTATTTCCTCGAATAAAAGCATCACCATATTTGTTTTTCAGCTGTCCGTTCACGTATTCTTCTGTCTGTTCCATAGCTATATTCATGTACCCATCGAGACAAGCTAGAACACCTACAGAATCCAATTTAAAAGGGCTTATAACAATTGTTCTATGTGTACGCAAAGCCAATAATGTACATGCTTCATCCTTGATGATTAAATTGTCCATATATCAATTATCAAATTTCTATATAAATGAGGAATCATTACAAAAACACATCGATCATAGAAAACAAATAGAGTTAAAAGGAAAAGGTTCCTTCAGTTTGAAGCACAAGTTCTTTCTCCTTTCTTACTTGAATTGCTTATGAAGAAGTAACTTCTTTTCTTTTTCCATCACCTACCGAGGAGTTGTGATGATTAAATGATGACAGTGATGAATGGTGATGTTGGAATCTGAGAGGAAAAAATGAAGTACTGAAGCATCCAATCTCCGTGAAGTTCGCAATTTGGTCAACGATTCAAATATGATATTGGATTGTAAATTTTTTAATAGGGGTGTGGGTTTGGGTGGTCGTGTTTGGTTAGGCATAGGCCCACCTTAAACGGGTCACCCCTATCATGCCCGTATTATACTTCTGCTTTATGCCTTGAAATTCCCAGCAACTTTCGACGATTCCCTAAACTACTTGTAATAAGTTTTCTCCGCTCTGAAACCAACTTAATCCCGGATTACATACCAGACTCAACCAAGAATCTAACAAGATGTTTAAATTACTCCGTGGTCTAATTTCATTAAACTTCTATTCACTTGTCTTTCTTTAATCATTAGAATAGCTATTAGTCAATATAATAGCTATTTTTGTCAATTCCCTTTTTTGTCAATTGGGGGCCTATTAAAAATATTCATACAGGGGTTGATGAATCGATGATCTAGTGTTTCGACTGTATCATTTCCCACGTTCTTTTGAGACACTATATAGAACATTTCTTATGAATGTATATTTATTTTTTATTTTCTACTCAAAATATACACATGGCAAACGAGTTTCGACTACCATCAACTTACTAAAGCCTATACCAAGCACTTGGTCGACTAGTCGTCTAGTCCCCCACACGAGCATAGCTACTAGATCCCAAACACAAGTCAGCATGCTATCCGTAAGGAACTACGCTTCCAAACGGAGGGACGAACTCCATACCCAACCACTTCACAATATGGCACGTGCATGGTCATTATATACGTATGTACATATACACGAGAAAAAGATCGTAAACTGAAAGACTGTATAATTAAATAGGGGGATTTCTTGGAAACCCAAAATTGAATTCATCTTTTGCCCCAAGTAGTTGGGAACACAAGTAACTATCAACTCCATTAGGGACACTTAGTCATTGTTCTCTTCTTAACTTTATTCCCGAGTTTAAGCGGCTCAACTGGATAGCTTCTAGTGTAAAGGAGAAAAATTCTCAAGCTTTATCAAACTTTCTACTGTTTTTCTAATTAATTAGCCCTAACCCTAATCTCAAAATAAATAGCATAGGAAGATGAAACTATAGAAAGGTAAGAAAGACATAACAACAACTACTACCAACCTCTATAATCAACGCCAGAGTTGAGCTTGACAACAACAGGACGCCCGCGAATCGATTTGAGAAAATCTGCTGGGGTTTTTGTTGTGCTCGAACCCTTCTCTGCTCCTCCTGTGCTCATTTCTCCTCTTCTTCTTTGAAACTCTGGTTATTTGTGTGAAGAGAGATGAGGAAAACGAAAAACAACAATTACCTTTTGGGGAGGTTGGATCCTTAGAGAAGAAGTAGAAGATGGTCGTTCAAGGAGGATCTCTCTCTACTCTCTTGGAAGTTGGAACGATTAGGGCAAAAGTGAAGAAGAGAGGGAGACTGATTTTGATATTTTGGTCGAGTGGGCTTGGACCTTAAATTCTCAAATTTTCTGAAGACACCCACTAGTCACTTCTCATCTCTATGGGGGTATGATATGGTGGCAGTAGTGGTGATGGTGGTGGAGGTATGAGGATGCTGGTGGAGGTTTGGGATAGTGGTGGTGGTGGTTGAGATAGGGTAGTGGTGGTGGTTGAGATACAGTAGTGGTGGTGCTTGAGATACAATGGTGGTAGTGGATGAGGTACGTGAGTGGTAATTACAAAGGTAAGGTGGTGGATAAGGTATGTGGGTGGTAGTGATAGAGGTATGGTGGTGGTGGTGGTGGTGGTGGATAAGGTATGCGGGTGGTCGTGACGGGGGTATGTGGTGGTGGAGGAGGAGGTGGAGGTATGGTGGTGGTGGTGGTGGATAAGATACGTGAGTGGGGATGATAGAGGTAAGGTGGTGGATAAGGTATGTGGGTGGTAGTGATAGAAGTATGGTGGTGGAGGCATAGTGGTGGTGGTGGATAAGGTATGTGGGTGGTCGTGACGGGAATATGTGGTGGTGGAGAAGGAGGTGGAGGTATGATGGTGGTGGCGGATAAGGTATGTGGGTGATAGTGATGGATGTACGGTGGAGGTACGGTGGTGGTGGAGGTACGAAGGTGGTGGTAGTTGAGACGTATGGTGGTAATGATGGAGGTATGGTGGTGGTGGTCAGGGGTGAGGTCAGTCTTCGTAATTTTGTCAAGAGATTAGGTGTAGTTTCAATTTTTTAGCCTGGTGTATTTTTTTATTTGGGACGGGAAAGAGAAAGGGGAATTTTCCCAAATCGACAACAAGGATGAGCCTAGAGTTCTAGTTCTCGAGTTTATGAGTTGTTTAATCTCCCCTTCTCAAGAATTTCCGGCGGGTCATCTAATTATGTTAAATCAAAGACAACAGGGAGTTGAACTTCTGAGCAACTAGTGATTTTATCTTAAATCTTCACTTTTTTCTCAAGGATTTGGTTAGTAACTTCAAGTTAATTTAATTTTCTCATGTTTGATGTTTCTAAAATCTTAATGTTCCGACTCATAGAGGTTGTTGATCCTTCTTCTATGTTTTAGATATAATTTTGCTTCCCCTCTAATGAAATTCATCAAGAAATTGATGAGTGTCTTTGAGAATTATGGAGATGGCTTAGGTTGTAGTCTGGTAGACCAATTGCTTGATGGAATTCCTCTTACTTTCTAATAAGTTATAAATCTTAGATAAGTATAAATTTAGTTTATTAGTTGATGTCTAGATAATTGTCCATTGACGTTGTTTATTGATTCATATTTTACCCTATTAGATTGATGATTGATATTGGTTAATGCATAATTCATGTTTAGTGGATATATGATTCATATTTTAGCTTATAGTGACTTGTCGTTAAAACTTCTGGCTACCGTGAAGCTAAAGCTTAGTCCTGTATAACTTAAAATTTTGGCTCCACCCCTAATGGTGGTGGTTAAGGTGTGATGATGGTGGTTGAGGTATGGTGGTGGTGGAGGCTCAGTGGTTGTTGTGGAGGTGCAGTGGTTGTTGTGGTGGTGATGAAGGTACAAGTTCAATTGAACGGTGGAAGTTTAGTTGTGGTGGTGGAGCGGATATAGTAGACAAAGAAAAAAGTTCGTAAAAACAAAGTTCATGCATATGGTGAACATAAGTTACTTGACTCTAAAAAGATAAAAATCCAAACTTTAAAAGAATTTAAAGTCAAATCTTATTTTAAGTGAAGTCGGTATTTTTTACGTTACCAAAATAACTTTTTTACTTAAATAAGCAAATACGTAACTTATTTTAGTGTTGCCAAACAACACCTTATTCTTATCATGTTATTCGTTTCTATTTTGGGTGAAGAAACCATGAATCAAAGGATTACTTTGTCATTTCTAAATGGTATTTTGTTTTAATTAATTATTTATTAATTTTGAAAACAATGTTTTTCTAAAATTAATATTTGAATTTTGTTTTTCAAAATCTGGTTTCTCAAAATGCGTTCTTCTTCAAACCATTTCATTTTGTCCAATTTATTTTTTTTCAAAATTTTTTCTTTTCAGTTTTTTCTCAAACGTAGTTTCTTCAAAATCGCATTTTAAAGAACTGTTTTTGAAAAACATGAACTTAATTTTTTTTTAATAACGCTTTTGAAAGAAAAGTTTAGAAAAACATGTTTCATTTCTAAGAGAACGATTTTTGGGAAAAAAAGTTTTTTGAGCGAAATATGTGTTTTTAAATAATATTTTTCTATGTTGATTTTAAGTTTATAATTTAAGAGTAATAATCCAAAATCGCATCAAATCTTGGGGATAGGGTTGAATTTTAGTCCAATATAAATTTAGGACTTATGAATCTTTAGAATTCAAGAGTCTTGAGATTTTATATTGACAAACATACCAAAGAATCTCCATTCTTACCAAAATCCATTTTTAGTAGGAACTCTACTTTTGAATCATTTGTAAACACAAATGGCATTTTATGTTTTATCAGAGAAATATAGTCGTTGGAGTTGTGTTTTTCCAATTAGTTCACTCTAGACATCTATAGTTACTCATTATTTAGCTTAATTTACAAGTTTGTTGCAACAACTATGTACCTACTCATGGGTGAAGATCGCCCAAGTTATTCGACCATCTTGGACTCAATCTGGGCATAACTGTCGGTTCCGAGCTTCACATTTTAGGTTCAACCGAGACAATGGATAATCGATCAATTAAACCCTTCAATGTATGATCTGGGTCGACTCAAATATTTGGAAGGCCCCAAACGAAATTTAAATTGGGGCTTATAAAATGTATGTTGAAAAATACATAAACAAATTTTTAATGGTGCTTGGAGGAAGACTTAAACTCTTGCATTAGATCTAAACTCTTAACCGTTAAGCTACAACTGAAATCATGTCTTCGCTCTATTTAAAATATAATTATCATTTCAAAATTAACATATAAAATTCGAAATATAAGATCCTTAATTACGTTGAGACCCAAAGGGATCGGATTGCCCCTGTGTCTCATCTTTAGAATGAAATAAACATTTCACCAACTAAGAGGGTGTTTGATTTTTTAGCACTTGTAAGTGCTACCACTTACTAAGTGATAATCACTTAGTAAGTGATATCACTTGTAAGTATGTGGCGTTTGTTTTCCATCACTTCTAAGTGCTTGATTTTTGTTTTTATATTAAATCTAAATGTCATAAAAATGAGAAATTGTCTATTTTGACCTTAAAGTATTTACATATTAGTATTTCATACTAATTCATTGTGCTCGCGAGTTTAGATACAAGAGAATTACGGTTTATGAATACTTTGTGTTGAAAATATTAACCTCAAATAATTAAAAAGTATGAAGGAGAAAGAACTTACGTTGCATCATGGAGTTTGGATGGTTCCGTGACTAATGAAGGAAGAGATGTGAAAAAAATTTAAGAGAAAAGCTTAGGTGAAGGATGAGTGAGAAGGAAAAGTGTCATCGCTAAAGTCATAAAAAGATTTTTTTTACTTATCAATTGTTTAAGATTTTCTTTTGGGTTATAATCATATTGGTAATTATTATATTCGGAGAAGGATAAAAATGTCTTTTTTAGCACTTAGAAAGTAAGTCCAAAAAAATAAGCTCCAAGTTGGAGCTTACTTTTTTGCACTTACTTTGACCCCACTTACAAGTGATATTCACTTATTAAGTGAAAAAACAAACGGCCTAAAATTGCCGGCCCACACTTATTAAGTGAAAATCACTTAATAAGTGCAAAAATCAAACACCCTCTAAGACACATACATTTGTCATACATGTATACCTCATAGAACTTCTAGCTACGCAAAATATTTCCGACCTCCAGCCCGCAACCGTGAAAAATAGGATTTGATGATATTGAGGGAGAGGGTCGTGCAAAGGAGGGAAAAAGATTTTTAAAACCCAAAATTTCAAAAACACCAAAAAAAATACTTTTAGAAAAAAAAAAGTTGGACTGTGTGGGGCAAAACGAATTGCCAGACACTTATGAGACTATAATGACCTGTTGGCTGTTGATCACAAATTAGATGCCAAAACAGAATCAACCCTCTTTCTTTTTTCTGTTTTTCTAGACTTCATTTTTCGACATTTCCTTGTTATAAGATCTCGGTGCTCGGTAGTTCAACGTCTTCATGTAAATCCTAATAGTATAAAATGTTTTATATCGATAGTGTTGCACTGGAGATGTTCTAAAATCTTACGTGGTAATTCGAATTTTTAAGATTGAGTTTTGTATTGGAGATGCTCTAATTTAAATAAAATAAAGATAGAAAAGAGATTTTTATGTCATTGGAATGATCTATAGTCTTCATGTGACTTTTATGACTCAAAATATCTTTAATGACAGTAATTATCAGACAATTCAATTCACGTCTTTATACACAATGTCTTCCTGGTTTGAATGTTATGATACCTAGACTCGATTGAAAAGAAAAAAAAGACTTCAAAACTAAAATACCTCAACTTTTTTGACTTTTGCTTACTTCAATAATGTATAACTTTACAGTATTAAATCTAACACATAAAAAAAAAATATAGTGGGCCTATAAGAAAAAAAAAGGAATGAAATAAATAGAAAGAGTTAAAAGGACACCTAACAAACATCTTATTTATGCTTCTCTTGTCCATTTATTCTATTAATGGTCCTTTATATTATCTTCTCTTTGTCAGAGTCCTTATCCAATTACCTTTCTTCATCTTAACCCCTCCACTCACTTTATTGACCACATGGTTAGTTTTATTTGTAGATTTTTTCCATCTCATGATCTGAAATAGTTGTCCAATTCTCTTTCTCCACTTGATCACTGCATGTGGCTTCACATGCTCAACCACACTAGTCTCTATCTTTGCAGGAATTGGTCCCTTAAAATTGGTCTCCTTGTTGTTGTTATGGGTAGACATTTTTTCTAGGGTTTCTTCCTCTGAATCTTTTGTTCCCTTGTCCCATGAAGCAACTCCATTATCTTGGAATTTGATTGATATAAATGAATCTGAAAGAAAAGAATCCTATAAGTTTTAATGTAATTTAGTCATGGACTTGCAGTGTACATAGAACTATAGAAGTGACCATGTACAAGAATTTACCCCCATATAAAGTCAAATTAAGGTGTTTTATTCCTGGAGCAAGACTTGTCAGGATCGCGCGGATAGTCGCGGACCACTCGTTTAGTTACTGCAGAATAGTCCGTTTAGGTGTTGTTTGTTTATTCAATCCGAATCTGAACTAATTTATGTGTAATTTTACATTTATAATTTTCACTTTTGTATGCATTTACTTGTTTTTGAAACTGAAAATACATGCATTTGATACAGATACTTGTTTCAAGATTTTAAGATCAAAACATGAAAAACAACTACGATTAAAGATAAACATCTTAGATTACTTTAGACAATAGACTCTTAATTGTGATTTGTTTATCTCTGCACCAAATTGACTTAAAATCATCTCTAATTAGCTATTGAGTCATACATGAAAGATAAACATTGTAAAACATGACTCACATCATTCAAATTTCATATATGAATTTGAGAAATAGACAACTACCACCTTAAATATAGTTGAACAAATTAAGTTGTATTTTACATTTTCTAAACAACTAGAATTAAATCCTTATAATTTGTTATTAATTAGGAATGTGGTTATTTAAATAATTTCTCATTAATTAACCAAGTCATTATACATTTTTTTGGGTAAGAAGAGTATGATATTAACAAAATAATTCAAAATCTAAACTTTAAAATTTAATTACACTTCGTAAATCAAACTAATGTTTAAATGACACAGTGAGACTTACATACTAGAAAAACACGACAAAGCATCCAAAGTCCAAACTAACTAAAAAAAGTAAACCCTTTCCCTAACGATATCTCTGATTTTTTCTTTTTTCGTTGAAAACGATTTCTCTGACATGAATAAAGAGTTATAGAAAAAGTGTTGCCGGTCATCTCACAAGAACTTTAAGAAACATAAAATGAAACAATTTTCCACCGGCAAGTGAAAAATAAAAATTATTATAATTTTGGTATAAGTCTCGATTTCAAGGACACTCCAATTTATCTTTTTTTTTTTTTTTTTTTTTTTCTTACTTTGGTTTCAAGGCCACTGATTTGAATACCAAGTGAAATCAAATCATAACTTGTTGGTTAAGGGTAAAGTATATGATCTAGAATCAAATTTAATAGATTTTTAAATGAATTAGTAATAATATTTTCATTAGAATGAATTTGGATTTGATTTTAAGACTGATTAAGTAATGAACTCACCACATGGGATGTGAAAAATAAACCAAGCTGGATAAAAGGTCTAAAAAATACAAAAAGTACATCTTTTATCATCTTAATTTACTAAAAAATATCATCCCAAAATTTGTAAAATTACAAAAGGACAAAATTCACAAAATTTGATATTATTGCACAAAAAAATAATAATATTATAGTGGGATCTTAGCTGAAAGTTTTTTTTTTTTTAAATCAGATCTATTTTTCTGGTTTTATAATCATTAGATAAGTTTTGTAAGGGAAATGACATGTGTAATTTCATTGGATCAAGTGTATATTTTCATTTCTCTTAACACAAAAAAAAAAGTGTATATTTTCATTATTATTTATACACAATAATCGTAACTCAAAATGACTAAAACCTTATTATTTTCTTTAAAGTGACCAAACACTAAATTGATAGTATATTGTTTTGGACTTAAAGAACAAAAACATCAATTAAGATCATAATTTATAATTACTTTAAAATAAATTAGGTTGACAGTACCAATCCAATGAAATAGCTTCTTACTATTATTAGTATTGATCAAGAGAAAAAAGTGTAGTTGAATATATAGATACCTTCTTCACTTGAAGATGTATAATCTATCCCGTCTTCATCGTTCAATGATTTATTATCCGCTTGTCGGTGAAAGAAGGACTTCAAAGCAAATATTTTAACATTAAGGGTTGATGATTTCTTGTGGAGATGAAATTGGACATTTGGATGATGAGGTTTAGTACTAGTAGTAGTTGGATGAAGTATAGATGATGATGAGTATTCTTTACAAGAAAGAATTGTAGAAAGATGCCTTTGTTTTGAAGATAAGATAAGGAGCCTTTCTTTTAAACATAGAGGACATATCCCTATAATCACTTGGTAAGGATGAAATTCACAAAATGGGGCTTCTCCTCCTCTTTTGAAGTGGTTCATTGTTGTACAAATCAAGTACAAGATGGGAATGAGAATGAGAATGAGAATGCAGGTTTAGAGAGAGAAAGATAAATGTGATCTTCAAGATTTAGAGAGAGAAATATAGAGAATGATAGAGTGAGAGAAAGAGGTGGGTATTAAGAGAAAGAGAGGGGGGGGGGAGGGAGAGAGAGTCACTTGAAGTGTAAACAAATCAATACTAAATACTAAGAAGGTAACTAGCATATGTAAAAAGTATTTAAACTTCTTACTAAGGATATTCACACCATTGGGTGATAAGAAATCACACAAAATTGAGTAAGTAAAGTGAAGAATATTTCCACAATATATAAGGTATTCTATATTTAAATATTTCATATATATATTAGCATATTCTAGAATATTTTTAAAATTACCTTCTAATAATATATATATGTATATATATAATTAGAGATAGAGAGAATATTAAAAATGAAGGGAAGGAACAAACTATTTTAAGTAGTATAACCATGTGACCAACTTCTGAACTTATTAGACTGGAAAGAACAGTGGATCTGGAATCTACTAAAGTGTTTTAACGGTAGGACCTTCCTTTTCTCTTCTTTCTCACTTCATTTTTTGTTTGAAACACTTCATTCCCCCATTGTCATTGATTGGTAATTCTTCTTTTAATTCATGACTATAGGTATAACCCGAGCCCTAGGGACTCGAATAGTACGATCGAGCTAACATATTGTTTATCAAAATAGATTTCGCGTTGTTAAAATTAACCGATCATCATTTACTGATCTCCCATGAGACGAAAGCATAGATGACAGCGAAGAGGAAATAATGTGGATTGACAAATCCTGCTCTTTGTAGTACGTGTACAAGATTTGTTTTGAAATTGAGGAACAAATAATAAATCTTGAATTCTATTTCTAAATAAAAATTATCATAATTATTTTTCAAAAAGAACGAGATTACACGAGTACAAGACAATTATACATAACCTGACTAGACCCTTGGATGAAACATTTTCAAAACTGTCATAAACAAACTACAAACATAATCACATCCATCCACCCTACAAAGGCTATACAAACTAAATCAGAGATCCATTTATTATTGCACAGAAAATTGCGAGCAATATCCAATACTTGGTGCGCAAAACTGAAACAAACCTTTATACCATAGTTCGAAAATCTCACCTATCTCTGATTATCTTTTGCTGCAAAAAGATGAGACCAAGGGGTAGAAACAAAACATACTTGTTTGGTTACGTCCAAGAGCAGAATTAGGATTATTTTATATCCAATAATTTCAATCTTATTATGATTGAAGGAAAAGTTATTGCAAAATTAAGTTTGTATCAAATGCTATTTTTTTAAATAACATGATTACAATCATTAACTTTTGGTACATCATATGATGGAAGCAATTGACTATTTTGTTCATACCATTGAAGGGCTACAAACTATCCTATAAACCATTACTTATATCTTCAATGACCTAAGTTCAATAAATCACGGACTACAATTTCGTTGTGAATCAAACCCGAGACGTATGAAGTTTCAGAGTAGATACACTATCAACTAAAGTAGCAGTTGTAGACAATAATGCTACTAAAGAATACAATATCACGGGTGCTTTGACACTTGAGCTTGAGTTTCGGGTGATGCCTCTAAATTAGCACTGAGGTCTAGGCCATAGTTTCCACTGGGGCCCGATAAGCTGCTTTGTTTTGCTTCTGTGCTTGGGCAGAATAAGAGCTCTAGTCAAAACCATAGTATATGCGCTGCTAAAGGCGCCTCTCAAGCACCATTGACCTAAGTCAAACAAATATGACTCCTAAACTCTAGAAGCACACCTTTTCTTTGGTCTTTTTTGAGCTTACCCCCTCATCACTAATTGCTAATTAAGTTTACCCCCCTCAATAAGGGGTAATTGAGCTTACCCCCTTAGATTTACTACTTTGACAAAGACACTAAGGTTGTGTTTGGCGTACATGAAATAAATATGACTACCAACATCAATTATCCTTCAATATGATTACTCGTAGTCAATCAATCCACCTTACTTTATTGTTTTATTTCGTCGTTAATATGATTAGCAGAGATGGATTTTGTTTGTACATTATTTAATTTATGATTTTGTTATCCCATGCAAAACATGTCCTTAGTAGTTTTGTCAAAAATTCTAAATTCAAGGGGGTAAGCTCAATTACTAATTACTGAAGGGGGTAAACTCAATTACTAATTAGTATTGAGGGGGTAAGCTCAACAAACCCGTTTTTTTTCACCCATCATTTGAAGGAGGAAGAAGATGAACATGATGACAATGGAAAAATTGTAGGTGAAGAAACTAGGAAGAAGAAGAAGATGGTTGGTTACTTTTGGTGAAATCATTGTAGTGTGAATTACTTACGTTTTTCTGGAAATGGACTACTAGTGTCTTTACAAGGCATTGAGTTTTAAAAGACACAAAAAGATTGATGACTTGAATAAGCACCCTAACAACCTGATCTTAATAATTCTCAGTCTTAAAGACCATACTCAACCCTTGAATGCAATCCTAAGGAGTCTAGAGTCGATTTATCCTTACTTCATTTTTCCTTCAGTTTAATAAATAATGAATTTTCAATTCCGTAAAATCTTGGAACTTCTAGGTTCCGGAGTGGGTGTCCAATCACTACTCAAGAAGTGGTTGATGTTGTTTGTTTATATAGGAGATCAATATAATGCGATATTCACGAAGAGCTTATAGGATATTTTATTTCCCATAGTTCTCCAATATTTGTGCTTATGTTCTAAATTTTCATTTGGATTCTGAGTAACATTCCTGCCGTTACTCTCATGCTTCTAACTATGGTCATTCATTTTAAAGATGACCAAAAGAAAAGTAGGAAACTCAGGAAACTGTTGAATGCTTCATCTTTCTTACATACTGTTAAGTTTGTGGTCATCCAACTCAAAACCAAGTGACAATGAGCGGAGAGAACCTAGACCTTATATTCTTAGTTGCTAGATTCCCATTATCCCATGTGAGACTATTCTCACACGCCCACTCACGTGTGGGGTTCCTTTGAGCCTAACACGTGTTTTTTTTTCGGGCGTTTGTTTTTTGTTTTTTCTTTCGGGCGAGGTGGAGCATGTGTGGTTTTTCTTTCAAGCATATCGCGTGTGGGCCTAGCTCTGATACCATGTTAAGTTTGTGGCCATCAAACTCAAAACCAATTGGCAATGAATGGAGAGGACATATAAATTATATTCTTGGTTGCTAGTTACCCCTTCTCCCATGTGAGACTATTCTCACACACCCCTCACGTGTGGCGTGGTTAGCCGAACACTTTTTTTTGGGGTTTTGTTTAACAATAGTATTCTGTAATAAACTTTTGTGTTTTAGCTAATTTGTAATTGACCTGACCCCCTCTCAATACTGGGTAATGATTATTGTTTTGATATATTATTGTTTTCAAAAACACCAAGGTCTTCTTGTGAAATTTTTAAGGATCTTGTCAGAAATTGTCAAATATGTACAACCTCAAATACATAGGTAAACTAAAGAGAACAATGAACATTGGTGTATCCAAATGAGTGTATTATTAGGATCTCAAAATTTGTGGGATATTGTTCAAAATGACTATGTTTAACCAACTCAAGAAGAAGGGAGTATTATGAATGATGCACAAAAGTGTGTTCTTAAAGACTCAAGAAAAATGGATAAAAAATATTATTTCTTATCTATCAAGGAATTGATGGTCCTATATCTGAAAAAGTGTCCGAAGCAAAATCATCGAAAGAGGCTTGGAATATTCTCAAGAATTCATTTAGAGGAGTTGATAAAGTGGTAAAGGTTCGTCTTCAAATTTTGGGTGGTGAATTAGAAAAGTTGAGCATGAATGAAGGGGAATTTATCTCTGATTATATTTCAAGAGTGTTATCGAATGTTAACGAAATGAAAAGGTGTGGCGAAAAATGTGATGATGTTAGGGTGATGGAGAAGATTCTACGCTCTTTGACACCTAAGTTTGATAATGTGCATGGTTATTGTTATTAAAGAGTCAAAGATTTGGAATCTATGAGGGTGGATGGGTTGACGGGAACATTACAAATACATGAACAAAGAGTTAATAAAAATATTGCAAGCTCTTCAAATTATTCGGTGGATCAAGTACTTCAAGCAAAACTCACTTTAGAAGAAAAACAACATGCACCCCAAAGAGAAAGAGACTATAACAACTACGATAGAGGGTATGATAATTGTGGAAGAGGTTTTGAAAGCCAAACAGAGAGAACTGTATTTAATAGAGGAAGAACAAATGAACCAAGACGAAAATGAAGCTTTACTAGACCTTATAATGGGCAAGGTAGAGATAAGAGAGATGTCGAATGTTACAATTGTCACAAACTTGGACATTATAGTAATGAATGTTGGTACAAAAATGAAGTTGGTGAAGAAGCAAACCTTGTTGAGAATGATGTAGAAATTAATGTAGATCCTACATTAATATTTTCTTGTGATGGGTTTGATGAATCACAAATAAATACTTGATATTTCGATACGGGTGCGAGTAATCATATTTGAGAGAAAATAGAATTATTTGTTGAAGTGAATGAAAATGTTAAAGGGGACACAAGGTTTGGTGACACCTCAAGGATTCCGGTGGTAGGAAAAGGTAATATCCTCATTCAACTCAAAAATGGAAACCATAGCTACATTTCCGATGTTTATTATGTTCCCGCAATGAAAACTAATATTTCGAGTTTGGGATAATTTTTAGGGAAGGGATAAGATATAAGATTGAAGGATCTTCATCTTACTTTAAGAGATAGAAGTGGAACCCTAATTGCTAAGGTGAAGATGACAAAGAATAGATTATTCCTTTGAATATTCAACATGGTGATGCAAAATGTTTAAATGCAATTGTGAGAGATAGATCTTGGTTGTGACATTTAAGACTTGGGCATATAAACTTTGATGGAATGAAGACTTTGACAAACAAAAAAATGGTATGAGGTTTACCATACATTGATCACCAAAATCAAGTGTGTGAAGGATCGATGCATCTATGACAAGCATCATAGAACAAGTTTTCCTAATGAAGTCAATGTTTGTGTCTATTGAAGTCAATGACAACTGGAGGCAATAATTATTTTCTTACTTTTATTGATGACTTTAGTAGAAAAATATGGTTTTATTTCTTAACAAATAAGTCCGAAGTATTTGAAGTATTCAAAGAGTTCAAGAATATGGTTGAGAAACAAAGTGATTATATATTAAAGAAACTAAGATCCGATAGAGGTGGTGAATATACCTCAAGAACATTTGATATATTTTGTAAAGAACATGAAATTGTTCATGAACTTACACCGTCATACATACCACAACTAAATAGAGTCGACGAAAGAAAAAACCGCACCATATTAAGCATGGCAAGAAGCATGACGTCTTTGAAAGATTGAAGTGGATGTTAGGTATGAGAGCTATGGAAATTTGGTTTAAGGGGAGATGTTGAGTGGCCTTATAAACCAAATTTTTGGGTTTGGCCTATGAAGTGTGGCCTTTAGTAAAATGGTGTTAACAAATAAAAGGGAAAAAAGAAGGAACGGCTCAAGCCTCATGGAATTAATTAAAAGGGCGTAGAGAGTTCTTTTGTTTGACTAGTTCAAGAACAATCTAGAGAGAGAAAGAAAAAGGAGAATAGTGTAGAAGAAACTTGAAGAAGAAGACATAGATCTAGTATAAATATTGTGTTTAAGGTAAGAACTAACTTCAATATTGTGACAAAACTTTGTGTTTTTTGTTTATGAGATTGTGTAGATCTAAAGAAACTTTATTATATGAAAGTATGTTGATGTGAATCTTTTGAATTTATTTGAGTGTATTGAAGTATCTATACCTCTAATCTCCAACAGAGAACTATTCCATATAAGAACTATATCATCTACATAGATTAGTAAGATAATAAGAGTATTATTACAGTGGCTTTGATAAACATTGAATGATCACACATATTCTTAATAAAACCCGAAGTTAGAAATAAGCCAAATCTGTTGAACCATGCTCTATGAGTTTGTTTGGGACTATATAAGCATTGCTAGGAGGCTGTGTTAAATTCACGATTATATAAATAATCGGAGATATGAACATAAGATAAAGACACGATAATTTAACGTGGTTCGGTCGAATACTCAAGACCTACATCTACGGAGAACAACTTCTTTATTAATAATTCACCATATACAATTGTATGTGGGTTTGATCGGTTACATTGGTTAGACATAACTCGATGAGTTTGAATCCTAAAACTCTCTCCTATTTATAGATGACTTAGGGTTTAGGGTTTCCTAGTTTCTGATACTCAAACTAGGAAATAATACAAAATCTATCTAATATTACCATTAGATAGTTACAAGAGATATTCTGAATATATTATACTAATATTACATATCTTCACATATCTTCTAATATCTTCACGTATCTTCAAATATATTCCGAATTCTTCTTGATCGTCGGATCTCGTCTTCTCGATCCGTCACGTACATACACGTGTTACACACGTATATTATTTCTGCAACTTATCTTGACCGCCGGATCTCCTATTTTCGATCCTCCTTATGTAACGTATCCTATTAGGCTGAGTCATTAAGGACTTCTCCTTCCAAAATTCTACGGAGAAAATATTTCATACATCTAGTTGCTAGATATCCCATCCATTTGAGACAGCTAAGGTTAGCACAATTTTAAGGTGTCTTGACAACATGGTTGACTGAAAGTTTCAGAATAGTCAAGGTCATCTTTCTGATTGAAACCCTTGACAACAAGTCTTGCCTTATAAATTTCAACTGTGTCATCTGCCTAGTATTTCATACTTAACCCTCAATTACATATTCTTTTAATGCTTGCTTTTTTAAGTGTATTAAACCCAACCCCCATAACCTTCTAGATACGAACATATTTAATACGTTGTAAATCTCTTGTAAGCTAAAAGTTTGTACATATTGCACTTCTCACTCTATTACTTAAACTTACCAATAGTTTAACAATTTAATTCCTGTATGTGAGTAGTATATTTTATAACCAATGAATACTTCAACTTGCACAGAATAAAATGGTATTGAAGTCTGAAATAATTATTTGGACATTAATACAACATTGAGCATCAATTTGAGATATTAAAAATTACAAATAGGGGAAGGAAACTTTCTAGGGTTATTTCCCTAATGACCCCCAACTTTGTGACCAGCTTCCTGCCTGGCCCCCTACTTTACAAGAAATATCCATATGACCCCCTTCCGTTATAACACCGTTACTCTCTCTCTTCCATTTCTTTTCTCTCTCCTCCAGCATGTTTTCTCTCTCTGCCACCTCGTTAAACCAGCCACATCATCGTCTTCACCGGCAAGGTCGCTGGCCGGCCAAATTTCCGGCTGGCGACCTTCAAATTTTTTTTTTCTCTCTCTTCTCTCTCTCTCTCTAAAAAAAAAAAAAAAATTTTATAAAAATTCTCTCACCTCTCTCTGGTCTGTTCGTGATGAACAGACCTAGCTCCGGCGAAGGTTTCCCTTCGCCGGAGTTAGAGAGAGAGAGGTGAGAGAATTTTTATAAAAAAAAATATTTTTTTTTTAGAGAGAGAGAGAGAAGAGAGAGAAAAAAAAAATTTGAAGGTCGCCGGCCGGAAATTTGGCCGGCCGGCGACCCTGCCGGTGAAGACGATGATGTGGCTGGTTTAACGAGGTGGCAGAGAGAGAAAACATGCTGGAGGAGAGAGAAAAGAAATGGAAGAGAGAGAGTAACGGTGTTATAACGGAAGGGGGCCATATGAGTATTTCTTGTAAAGTAGGGGGCCAGGCAGGAAGCTGGTCACAAAGTTGGGGGCCATTAGGGAAATAACCCAACTCTCTAAACAAATCTATTGACGGTTTGTAGGAAAAAAAATAATTTTTATTTGTCAGTACCATAAAAATCTGTAGTTTAAAACGTGTTGTCGTAGTTTAGTATATTTATCGTTCGGTGGAACGAATCTCTGAAAATTTTCTCGTGAACTACTGTTAATGGATAATAAAGAAAATAATAGATCTCAAAAAATTAATTAGTGAACTAATATATAGTACTTTCAGATAAGGATGAAAGATTATTCAATTGAGTAATTGATGCTATAAATTAAGAACATTTTCCTGAAGAGATTATAAGCATTACCAAGAGAAAGCAGTGTGAAGTTAAAGAAACTATCTTCCATCATGTCTAAGTCTTCCAACATCTTTGTTGCCTTTTGCTTCCTCTTAATCATTGTTTCAGCTTCTGCTCGTAAGTACTTAGATCTTCAGTATGAAGTTTATATGTTTTTAGTCCTAAAATTTGCTTAAAGAGATATATGTCATTCTCTGCTAAAGTGGCTTTAGAAGAGATCCAAATTTTCGAAGTTCTAACAATAAATTTATATTTTTTTGATGCAGAGAGTTTAAATGAAGAATGCCCAATGGGAGATGGGACGAACGGATTTCCTATACGAACTAGGGGTGCCCAATGCAACACTTGTATGAAAACTTGCTTCAAAAAATGTGGAAAGGGGAATCAAGTTACGGGTCTTGCTTGCAGACAAGCGACTGCAACTGAATGGATGTGCGGATGTTGTTGCGGAAAGAAAATACACCAAGTGGTGGAGGAATAGATATATATCACTGCCAAGTGAGCCCCAACATTTGTTGTTTGATCGATAAGCATTTCATAATTAGTATGTCGGATCCATGGTGTGTTTTTGTTATCTGCCTTAATGGCTTAAATTTCAATAATTTGGTCTCTTCTATAATAATCGAAAGTTATAGAAGTTTCGGGATCAAAGTTCCTCCATGGAACTTTTTAACCCTAGTACTTTGGTATTATATGTAGAACGGGTACGGCTATAAATAAAAGTTTGTGTTGGTGGCCACTTTTTCTTACTCTTTGAGATTGTTGTATGGGTGCGTCCCCTTCCTTTTACTATTGTGCCGCTCCTCTCTTAGGTCCCTCGCGGGCCTCGAACTGATCGGACTTTGTGTTGTTCAAACCCAGAACGGATCAAATCCGAGGCCCACAGCTGCCCCAGTCCAATGGGGCGCTAAGAGTGAGGGTCACCCAAGAGTACGGAGTACCACTTCAGTATCCGAGTTTGACCCGTTTATCTCACCAGGTCGGTCAGGTTGAACCCGTTTATCATTCTTTCAATACAACTTAATCTATCAAATTCGTCTAGCCAGGCCTCATTAAGGAGTTTGTATCTATTTATGGACCTATATGGCCTTAATAGGGAGAGAGTGTTCGTATAGATTGAGTTATGGATAGTGTATATCAGCTAGAGGTTATCAGTTCAAGACCAAATACATGATCAAAATATGACCTAACCAAATTAACTAAAAAAGAAAAAGTGGATTTAAGTACAAGAATCCTGTTTTAAGAGCTTATTGTAGTTGTCAAAGACAATATTAATTTAACCCGAAAATGGGGGCCGATCACAGCCCCAAAGCTGATGTGGTGAGCTCCCATTGATCTGGGCATGTGAAGAGAAAAAGGCCCGGACCAATGGGAGCCCGGCACATCAGCTTTGGGGCTGCGGTAAGTAGCAATACTCCTTTTAGTTTTAGTACAACATAGTAGTACTTATCTTTGTTTCTTCCTGTTGAGTATCTCAAGTATTGATTGTGCAGTGCAGTAAGCAATAGCCTGAACTGTCACCATAGGGTTAACACCCAAGGCCGTAGGAAATACACTTGAATCCGCCACAAACAACCCCTCGACTTCCCACGTCTCCCCTCTTTGATCCACCACCGATCCTTTTTCGTTCACTCCCATTCTACAGCTTCCCATTTGATGTGCCGAACATACTGGCCTCGCCAATTCTCTCACTCCCGTCTCTCTCTCCTCCTTTATGAACCTCTCCACTTCATCACTACTCGCTCCTTTCACCTTCAACTTCTTTCCTCCATAATGTTGTGTCCCAATCTCTTCTGCTCCGGCCGCTACTAGTATCCTTAGCAACTTCTCCATTCCTTTCTTTAGCTTCTCCTCGTCTCTCTTGTCTATCTTGTACCTCAATGTCCTCATTGACTTCACCTCGCCCGACCCTTCATCTCTTGCCAATGCAAATACATGAGCTGTTCTTGAAAACTTGATCATTCTTTCTCTAAAATCCACCCCAGATGTCCATGGTGTCAAGGCTGCAAACATACCTGGGTGTAGTGCTGGAGTCTGTATAATTGCTCCATACCCTCCGATCTTATCGAAATCTGCAACGACGGTGGACATTGCTGTCATTATTCCACCTTCATAACTTCTCTTATCTTGTCCAAGCCAAACATTATTATCAGTATCATCAGGGAAATGTCCCCAAGCCATTGCCACTGGATGAAGATGAAGGTGTTTCCCGATATTCGGATTCTTTAGTCCACTTTCTTTCAACAGCACTGGTGTTCCTAATGCACCACCAGCAACAATTGTCACCTTTGATTCAACCATGTACACCTCTTTCACTTGGGATCCATTATCGAATTCGAAAGCAACACCCATTGCTGTACTTCGTCCGTGTTTTCTCTCGAGTAAGATCTTCTTTGCTTCGCACTTTGGCAGAATTAGACCATTACCTGAATCAACCATGTCAACTAACCACGTCTCGGAAGTGCCTTTCTTTCTACCATCCTTGCACCCGAAATTACACCATCCACAATAATGATGCGGCGAGGAATTCCGTGGGATATTGTCCACTGGGTAACCTAATTGAACACACCCTCTCCTTAAAACTGCATTGTTGAATCCTTCCTCATGGAAGGAAGATTGAACTCCCATTCTTTCACATACTACATCCATGGCATCTTTATATAACTTGCTTTCAAACAATTCGAGTTCGTAGTTGTTAGACCATTCTTTAAGAACGTGTTCGGGTGTTTTTATTGATGCAGACCAATTAATTGTAGAACCTCCACCAACCGTTGAGCCAGCGAGAACGACAACACCGAGATCCTCAGTTGGAAGTAGGCCACTTCCTTGGTACATTTTATCCATGGTTGGTCCTTCAAGAAGAGAAAGAGTTGATCTAGCAAAATAGTCTCCTTTTTCCAAGACAATGACTTTGTAGCCAGCTTTGGCTAGGACACCTGCAACTACACCTCCACCAGAGCCTGACCCGACAACCACTGCATCACAATGGATCGACAAAGAAGGAGAAGATTGATCTCCACTAATGGTGACAGGGAAACCAGATTTTCTTAGAGATTGTGCAAATATATGTCTGGAATCAGTTGTGGGATGGAGGAGGCCTCTGTAAAGAGGACCAAACATGATGTTTTCTTGATTGTTTTCATGGTGATTTTTATCTTCTTCTGTTGTTGTTTCTGTGTTAAGGTTTATGAACTCAGGGTCTGGTCCACAATAACCTAAAGCTGTCCAAGATGGGTTCTCATTCTTCTCATCTACCTGTTTAAAGAAAAGAAATAATATAAAATCATGTAAATGATTTGATTAAGAGTACATTAACCGCCGTCCCGAACATTTTTCGTGGCACGAAGCGAGGTAAACGACTGTGGTCCAAATTGAGGTAGCATCCATAAGAAAGCCATTCTCAACATCATCCCCAAAGCCATTCTATGGGCAATTTGGAATGCGAGAAATGAAGGAATTTTCAGAGACAAATCTCATGGAGCACATCTTCTCCGCGGCTAAATGTCTTATTTACCACTGCAGCAGATCTTACGGGTGGGCTAGAACTTTTACGTTCAATAGCATGGTTGAGGCGTGGGACAGTTTTTTGAGTTCTCTTCGGTCTCATTCGCCTCCGTGGGTTCTTTTGGCTTGTTCTTTTTTCTCGGCTTAGGCCAAGTGTAATCTATGCCCCCTCTCTTTCTATCAATTAAATCAATTTATTCAAAAAAAAATTGAGGTTGAGGTTGGGATCTGTTACACTATCAAAGGTATGTGACCCCTAAAATTCTCGCTCTGGGCCAGTGTCGGCCCATGTTAGCCCTTATAATGGTAAAATAAATGGTAGCAAACACACTAAATACATTTGTGAAAGTTACAATGAATATATCATATTTTGTTCCTAAGGCAAATCAATATATTTTCGAAGATGCAATAAAGAATTAAGATACAAGTCCATAAAGGACTACATATTATATTTTGGATTTTTGAGCGAACAGTCCAAATAATGGAAGGTAAATGAGAACCCGGACCATTTTTGCAAAAAAATGATTTCCAGTCCAAATGTCAGGGACAACTCATTGTTTCTTGGTTTTTATTTTTTTCTCCCCCTCTTGCCCTTGGACGGGACATGCTAACGTTTTCTGACCATCTGAAGTAGGATAGTAAATTTTTTTGAAAATTTGAAATTTTTGGCCGAAATTTTGGGATCCCGCCCAGCAAAGCCACTCTTCTCGGTTTCTTTCTCTCTCTAAAACCTTAAGAAAACCATAGATGTTGATTATCTTATTCCTCTCTCTCTAAACTAATCTTACTCTTTCTCTAATTTTTTTTTTGAAAATTCTTCCTCTCTCTATACAAACATTCCGAAATTGATTATATTTTTATGAAAAAGTCTATCTTTTTCATAAAAATCCTTACAAAATGTACCAACATATAAGGCGAGAATGTTTGAGAAAGGAAAAGTAGTAAGTTAGAGAGAATTCCCAGTAAATAAAACAATTCTCGGTAAACCAGAAAATTTCCAGTACAAAAGTGTCTAGTACCGAAGAAAATTCCTAGTAAATAAAAGGCCAACGCTTTGGGGAAAGCTAAATATTTTTCGGGGTGTGAAATTTTAAAGGGAATATGTAGAATTTTAGAAATTATCTGGGGAATAAATTTTAAGGGGAAATAAAAAAAAAACACTCCACCTCACCTCACTTTTCTCTCTCCTCCTCATCTTCTCTCTCCCCACCACTCTCTGTCTTCTCCGACAGGTCGCCGGCCGGAAAATTTTCCGGCCGGCGACCATGAAAAAAAGAAAATTCACTCTCTCTCTCTAGAAACTCCGCCGAAGGGGTTTCCCTTCGCCGGAGTCATGGTCTGTTGAAGAACAATTGACCAATTTTTGACCAAGTCTTCAAACCCCGGAAACTATTTTACTTTCCCCAAACCGCTGACCAAATAAAACAATTTCTCGTACACAAGAAATTACCGGTACAAAAGTGTCTAGTACACAAGAAAATTTCCAATGAATAAAATAATTTCCTGTAAGAAAGAAAATTCTCCGTACAAAAGTGGCTTGTACACAAGAAAATTCCTAGTAAATAAAACAATTTTCACTACACGAGAAAATTTTCAGTACCAAAATCTGATGGAACGGTGCGTCAGACAATTTTTCAAAAAAAATTTCGTTTCCCACGAATTTTTCGGTGGTAATTCCGTAAATTTGTGAAAAGTACAAAGTCTGATGGAATGGTTGTCAGATTATTTTTCAGAAAAAATTTCGTTTCCCGGAAAGTTTTAATGGCAGTTTTGTAAATTTCGATGGTATGAACGGTAAATGTTAAAATTTAAAAGGTTGCTTCCATAATTTCCCCCATTAACGTGACACTTTGGACCTGGCGTTCATTAAATTTGATGAACTATTCTTGACAATTGATGGAACTCTCAACTCTAGTTCATATCATGTGAAACAAGCTGATTTGATATGGACCCACATGGACCAATTATTACTTATAGTTTAGGTAGGAGCACAAACTAGGAAACATTCACATGTATTTTTGACCAAGAGGAGCAAAAAGTTTGGTTTCTGGGTCAATGTATGAAAGTTAACTCATTACACAAATGTAGAACATGGCCATTCCAAATTTTGACAAGAGTTATGCTAAAAGAGACTAGAAGTCAGAGCCTACTCTAATCTTACACGAAATCAACGGTCTCTGTTTCTGAGTCAATTCTCTATTTTCTGTCAACAGTCGGTAGCCCAAGTGGTCCCAAGGTATTGACATAAACTCTAGAAACCCCTGGAGGTCCCAGGTTCGAATCCCAAAGAAGGTGAAATCTTTGGTTATTTGAATTGGGATTATTGGGGTATAAATAATGTAGTGTAGTTGGGCTTTAAGCCATTATCTAGTTTGGCTATAGGCCAGGTTATGTTAGAGTTTGAGCGGCTATAGGCCAGATCATGTTAGAGTTTGAGTGGGCGGGTAACAAGCTTATCACATCTTTGATGTATTCAATGCCAATTGTAACGACAATGTAATCGGTTCTCAAAAAAAAAAATCTCTATTTTCTTTCTTGATGAATTTTTTCACTCTTCGATGGACGATTGGTTCTTACTTAGGTGTGGAGTAGGTTTACATTCGTAACATCTTCTATCATTTTTCTTTATTTAAACCCATTTTAAGCAGAGAATTGAACATAGGTAGTGTGTGATAAAAATGAAAGAAATTGAGATAATTCTTGGAGATGAGGGGAACTAACAATGCATGTAATATATACCTGAGAGAAGTAGAAGAGAAGAGTGAGGAATTTGATGCCATGAAAGAGCATCCTAAGGAGGTAGAAATAACTCAAAGACCATCCAATCAAGATTTCTTCTCTTTTCTCAAGAGAAACCTTTGAGAATCTCTGAAAGTAAGGAAACTGGTTTTTCAAGCTCCTTGTCCCACACATGATGAATGTCCCATACCATGTCGACAGCATCCATAGCGCAATTCGTACAATCCACAACGACGGATGCTTGAATTTATCCTTCATTACCTCTCCTATCTGCATATACATAGCAAAGCTTTAATCCCAATTTTTCGCATTCAAAACAAAAAATAAAAAGAGAAACAAGAAGTTTGTTTTATTATCTTACATATTGAGGCGTGGCAGCCATGGAGGCTGAGGTTTTGTAGAAGATTGTAGTTGCAGTATCCATTCTTCTCCAGCCGTCAGCAGAGGAGGAGGAGAGGGGGTCACCGCCGGGCTGGTGGTTGTGGGGGTTAGTGATGGAAGGTAAAAGGGTGTCACAGATTGCAGTGAGTGAGTTCATTTGATAAGAAGATAGTGGTTTTGAAGAAGAGGAGAAGTTAGTCTTGAGTATGTAATCAGCCATGCCCATGATAGTTGATCTTTCTCTACTCCAATCAAAAGAGACTACCAAGGAGGTGGTTTTATTGGGGCATAGGCAAGTTAAGTGGGTACCTTTATTAAATGAGTTGGGGAAATTGTAAATGAGATGATAACTATGTTTATTCACGGATTTGATATCCGAGTTTGAGATCTAAATTGATTTGAGTAAGGTTTCAGAGTATTGGAGTCTATTCGAGCTGATTTTGAGTCTACTGAGACTCAGACGTAAAATATATCTCTGTTTGTTCAAAAAATATAAAATTATTAAGTTTGTTGTCATCCAACTCAAAATAAATTGACAATGAGTAGAGAAGACCTAGACTATTCCCACAAAAATGACTATTATACACTAACCAACCTAAGTATTATACACTAACCAGCATCACATACCTAACAAACCATAAGGGAGCCCCACCCTAATGTACTCGAATCTGTTTGTTTGTTGCTCATTCATGAATCATGACATTACTTTCACAATTTTAGTGTGGAATTATCTTCCTTTCCCTTTAGTACTTTTGAGACTCTTAACAAAAATGGACTACCCAACCAAATGTTAGTAATTGTCCTACATTTTAGGCTCATTGCACTAAAGCTACATTAAGTAAAGCACAAAAAAGAATGGATATTAAGATGGGAAGCCACCTTCACCCTATTACTACCACACATCAAAAGGATATAACAACCAATGACCCTATCATTTGACTTTGATGCAGCGAAAGATAGGACCAAAAATGTTTAGAAGGATGTCTAAAACTTTAGAACTTATGAAACTCTCAACTGCAAATAAAAATCAGAAAAACTAGCGGGTTTTGAATTGTGTTTCATTTCAAGAAATAACTTGTATTCATGCGCTATAAAAATATCTAAATTAATTGAATTAAATTTAGTTGATTGAATAAAATTAGTAGATAAACCTCTTTATATAGTATTAGAGGATTTCTTAGACGTAAATAATTTCTAAATATGAGAAATTTAAATTAAACAAAATACATGAATTTGAATAAGAAAGTTTTCGAAAATTTAAAACTATTAAATATGATATTTTTCTACTAACCTAACTAAATTCTATAACTTTCAAATTAATATAAATTATTGTAATATCCTCAAAATCTCTATGTACCAAGTGTGCCACTACTTCAATTATATGTATAGATTGGCCCAACAAGAAAGAAATTTGAATTTTTTGGTTACATGAACAAATTTTTGATACAATTCTTTATATGTCTCCTTTATATAGATGGTTTTTGTGTTTGTGACATTAAAAACCATTTATATATTGAATATGGGGTGCTTGGACTTGCAAAAAAAAGTCTATTTGATGAAACTGGATAAATCAGTTCTTTTGTTGAAAGTGGGCTTCTAAATCAAATTTGAGTTTGGGCCTAATATGAAATGTGAGCTTAAGTGGTATTATAAAAATAGAAGGGGCAAAAAAAAAGAAAAGTGTTTGTGACGTTAAAAACCATTTATATATTGAATATGGGGTGCTTGGACTTGCAAAAAAAGTCTATTTGATGAAACTGGATAAACCAGTTCTTTGTTGAAAGTGGGCTTCTAAACCAAATTTGAGTTTGGGCCTAATATGAAATGTGGGATTAAGTGGTATTATAAAAATAGAAGGGGCAAAAAAAGAAAATGGATCCTTGAAATTAATTAAAAGAAGTAGTAGAGTTCTTAATGTCTACAACTTAAGTAAGCTTAGAGAGAGAAAGAACTAGAGCTTTCTTTGGAGAAGATCTCTTTGTGAAGAAATTTGAAGTAATCAATTGGTAATTATCTATAACTATTATCTAATGTTTTTTAATGTCTTTTCTTAGTTAATGAAAGAACAACAACAATGTTAGTGTTTATATTGAATCAAGGTTTGTGATTGAAGAATGGTTAGTTTTTTTTTTATGAAAGATAAAGTATATTAAGTAATAAGCGTATTGTTACAATACATGGAAGCTAGAAAATACGGAAGATTATGCCATACTTTACTTTGACTTTTCTTTCTCGCCTATTTTGCTAGTTTCTCTGCTTGAGTATTGAGCTTCCTACTCGTGTATTTGAAAATGACTTTTTCCATTTTTTGCTTCATGCCCTTTATTCTTCTGATGTGTATCAACGATTGCTGATTGTTTTCATACGTCTAGGTAAGACAATTGAGGATGGCTATAGCTTCACTTTCTTCGCTATTTCGAGCTCTTGTTGACATTACTTGTGCTGCTATAAATTTCGAGTCTGCATTATGAACGATTAGACCTGCACCAATTTTTAATTCAACTGTAATGAAAGATGCATTTACGTTAATTTTCAGATATGAGGTTGGGGGGGGGGGGGGGGGGGGGGGGGCGTCCATTTTCCCTTTGCAACGAAAACTGTTTTTCTCTATGTACTATTATTTTTTGGGTAAGCCACGATCATATTAATCACCATATCGGTAGAAGTGATTACAAATTGAAAGCAGTTGTCACACCGTGTTTTCCATATATGCCAGAGTATTGTCACAAAGTGTATATCATTAGTAGTGTACATGTTTGCCCCTTTTCTTGCCATGACATGATCCATTCCATGATAGAAGTTATATTAGAAGAGATTATATTAAAATGAAACCAAATATTTCTAGCCCTTGGGCAATGTAATAGTTCGTGCTCTATAGTTTCAATTTCTGTGCAGTTCGGGCAGAAGGATGGTTAGTTTGAGTATATTGTGTTAGATCTCTTATGTTATTGTCGTTATTTTTTCTTAATCTCCAACAAATGGTATCAGAGCTATGTTATCTTATCATTTTAACATTTTGAGAATCTAGAATTTGTGAAAAAAAATTGGGGATCTAGTAAGAAAAAATGACAAATATGGTGCAATCTCAAATACCTATGTTAACAAAAGAAAATTATGGACATTGATCCATTCAAATGAGTGTATTATTGGGATCTCAAGATTTGTGGGATATTGTTCAAAATGGTTATGTAGAGCCAACTTTAGAAGAAGAGGATATTATGAATGACTTGCAAAAAAGTGTCCTTAAAGATTCAAGAAAGAATGACAAAAAAACTTTGTTCCTTATATATCAAGAGATTGATAATTCTACATTTGAAAAAGTGTCCGAAGCAAAATCATCGAAAGAGGTTTGGAATATTCTCAAGAATTGTTTTAGAGGAGTTGATATAGTGGTGAAGGTTCGTCTTCAAATTTTGCGTGGTGAATTTGAAAGGTTGAGTATGAATGAAGCGGAACTTGTCTCCGATTGTGTTTCAAGAATATTGTCTAATGTTAACGAAATGAAAAAGTGTGGTGAAAAATGTGATGATGTTTGGGAGATGGAGAAGATTTTACGGTCGTTGACACCTAAATTTTATAATGTGGTTATTGTCGTTGAAGAATCAAAAGACTTGGAATCCATGACGGTAGATGAATTTATGGGAACATTGCAAATCCATGAACAAAGGGTGAATAGAAATGTTGCAACCTCTTCAAATTATTCGGTTGATCAAGTACTTCAAGCAAAACTCACTTTAGAAGAAAAACAATATACACCCCAAAAAGAAAGAGGCTATACGAGTTATGGTAGAGGTTATGATAATCCTAGAGGAGGCTTTGGAAGCCAAAGAGGAAGAAATTTTTTTAATAGAAGAAGAACAAATGAACCAAGAGGAAGAGGTAGAGGAAACTTTACTAGACCTTATAATAGCCAAGGTAGAGACAAAAGGGATATTGAATGCTATAATTGTCACAAGCTTGGGCATTATAGTAATGAATGTTGGTATAAAAATGAAGTTAAGGAAGAATCAAACCTTGTTGAAGATGAAGTAGAAATTAATGTTGATCTTACATTGTTATATTCTTGTGATGGTATTGATGAATCACAAACAAACACTTGGTATTTTGACACCGGTGCAAGTAATCATATTTGTGGAAAAAGAGAATTGTTTGTTGAAGTGAATGAAAGTGTGAAAGGGTGTGTAAAGTTCGGTGACTCCTCGAAGATACCGATGCTAGGGAAAGGTAATATCCTCATTCAACTAAACAATGGAAAACATAACTATATTTTCGATGTTTATTATGTTCCCGCAATGAAAAATAACATTTTGAGTTTGGGACAACTTTTAGAAAATGGCTATGATATGAGATTGAAGGATCTTCATCTCACATTAAGAGACAGAATTGGAACTCTAATTGCTAAGGTAAAGATGGCAAAGAATAGATTATTTCCCTTAAATATTCAACATGGCGATGCAAAATGCTTAAACTCTATTGTGAAAGACGAATCTTGGTTGTGGCACTTGAGACATGAGCATCTAAACTTTGATGGGATGAAGACCTTGTCAAGCAAGAATATGGTAAGGGGTTTACCTGAAGGAGTTGAAGGAGATGTCCTTCGACCAAGGTGACAATGCGAATAATTTGTCGGATAGGACAATTGATGTGGAAGATCATCAAGTCCGATTGATTTAGGGATCGTAGAGTTGTAGCTAGAGACCAACTACGATCGTCGAATTACGAAGTAATTCGCGGCTAACTTCGATCGGATCCTACAACGGGTTACACATAAGAGTGACAAATTGATCTAGGATATGACTAGTGGGAGTGAGATATAATCATGGGAGTGTCCCATAAACATATCTCATAGGCCTAAAAAGGAATTAGGCAAAGATAGTACAAAAGGGCCAAAAACAGGGTTTTTGGGCCTAGACCGGTTCGGGTACTTCTAGGACTCGGATTGGGCTGAATTTTGGAGGGTTAGTTGCTGATATAATAAACATTATATATGCCAATTTTCGTGGTGTTTGGACACCTCCTCCTTAGGGAATTGAGAAAATACCAATAGTTGTTATTTTCGACTATTTACCTAAATCTTATTCTAAAGGGTGTTTTAGGAAACCTAAAAGGAGGTGGATTCTTATTAGGGTTCTATATAAACACTCTTAGGGCAGAGAATAAGGTGTGGAATTTCTCTCTAAGCTTTCTTACTCTACCACATCAAGTAGAGAGGAGAAAGTGAGCTAATTCCCATTAACTATCAATCTAGTCAAAGAAGAAGGTGTTCTTCTTTTCCAACCACCATTGGTGTGCTAGCTATACAACAAGGTGGGAGATCAAATTGATTGCTCGTGTCCCAAGTAGAGGAGCTACACTTGAAGCTCTTGGTCTTCTTCAATCAATTCAACTAGTTCGAGGGAAAAGCGATTAAGGTAATCTACTATCTCCATTAGATTAATTATTAGTTTTGCATGTGATCCTGGGAATACTAGTGTAGACATTAGATGTCATATTTCCGCTATAAACACTAGTAGAAGGGTGTAAATCCCTACAGTGGCGTCAGAGCCTCTTGCTATTAACTAGTTTTTGCTAAGAATCGAACTAATTCATATGTTTGATAGTTTGAAAATTGAGTTTATAAAAGTATTTTAAAAGGTGTTTTAAAAGGTATTTTTAACTCATAATTTGATAGGATTCAATAAATTTTCAAATTGAGAATCACATTGATGATTAAAAGTGTTTTAAAAGTCTCAATTTGATTGAATTTCAAACTAATCCATGCTTGATTAAATTGATAGTTATGTTTAAAAAGATTTTAAAACATAAAATTTGATTAATTTTGAATTGGATTCAAAGATTTTTCAAAATTGATTTCAAAATTGTTCTTTGAAAAATTTCAAAAACCTAGATTTTGATCCAAAATTGGTTTGATTAAGAGTTGTTTTTAAGTTTTGGAAACTTTTGAAAAACAAAATTTTGGAATTTTAGAATTTTAGAAGTGTTCTAAAAAGAGTAGTTTTGACTTTAGGAAGCTCTCAAAACAAATTTGGAAAAATTTAAAAGTTTCTAAAAGTTTTAAAAATTTTTAGAAGTGTTCTAAAAGGAATTTCAAAAATTTAAGAAAAGTTTTAAAATTGGAAAATAGCAACTTAGAGTTGCATAAGGAAAAAAAAAAAAAAAAATTCTTTTTGGAAACTAGGGTTTTGAAAAACCCTAGTGTCCGGCCAGGAAGCTTCCTGGCCGGACCAGAAGCTCCTGGATGCGTCCTCTGGACGCGTCCAGAGCAGCTGCTGAGACGCGTCTTGAAGACGCGACCAGCAGTTGCGACAGAAGCTTCTGGACGCGTCTTTGAGACGCGTCCAGAGCAGCTACTAAGGACGCGTCTTGAAGACGCGTCCAGGTCGCGTCTAAGACGCGACCAGCAGCTGCGAAGGAGCTTCCTGGACGCGTCTAGGACGCGTCCAGAGCACTCGACCAGACGCGTCTTGGAGACGCGTCTGGGAGGTTCTGGGTGTCTCGGACTAGTCCGAGACACCTAGTGCTGGTCCGGTCCAGTACCAGACACGTCTAGGACGCGTCTGGTACATGGACTAGCGTCCTGGCTCCGGCCAGGACGAGACCAGGCCTTGATAGGCCTCGGCCAGGACATGCCGGCCCTATGGGCCGTGCTATGTCCGGACCTTGTCCGAGCCCTTTTTGGGCTTGGGCCGGGACTTGTCTAGGACTTGTCCCGGGCTTTTTCGAGGCTTTTCGGACCACGAAAAGGGACCATCATTCGAGTGGGAGTTTTTGCCAAAAAATTTTCCGATTCCAACCAAATAATTCCAAAATCAATCCGGGCCATCCAATAGCCCAAAACGGATTTCTCTTTAAATTGATTTATGAAATCATTAAGAATCGAACCAATATTTTTTCCGAAATTGACCCGGGCTTTCTCGAGCCCAAAACGGAGTTTTTCTTAAAGATGATTTTAGAAATCATAAAAGATAAAACCGGAAAGCACCACTAGTAGAATTCTTCGAATTTAGACTTAAGGTCCGTAATGTGACATGTGATGTCAACAAAAGTATCTCCCAAGATAATCATGCATATATAATTCTTAGCCTTGATATATTATATGATTGCATGTGATGTGAATGCGGGAAACTAGTATGGCCATAGATTTATTTCTTTATTCTTGTTTTAAGCACGGATGGGTGCATGCTTTGTAATTAATTTTAATTTCAAGTTTATACGATCTGCGAATCGTTAGAGTCTTGTAATTAGAGTTTAGGGTCTACGAGTCCATTGAAGAAATTCGAGGATGAAATCCAAAGGCGAGTGGGAGAAATCAATGGAGGTTCAAAGATGGCGATCTAAGACGAACCAAAAGGCGAAACAAGAAGAAAACCAAGGGTGATTAGATCTTCTAGGTTAGGGGCCATACTAGGATCCATGTCTGCTTGATTTACTTTCTCGCGCGCATTTACTTACTTATTTACGCTTTATGTCGTGGATGTTAGTTAGGCTAAATAGTTCACTATAACAAACGCCAGACTAGCGTAAAAGTCCCCAAAAGTAATCTTGAGTAATCGCCTATCCAGATTAAGACACTCGTTGCGCCCTTGTTCGAGGAAGGTGGGTCGGCCTTCGCAGAGTACCTCCTCTACCTTGGGACAATGCGGGTAGGTCTATAGAAGAGGCCTACACGTCTAAATGGTTCTACTCAACGAGATCAGCAAGAGAGTCTTGGATACTCGAGGCAAAAGGATAGATTAGTCATTCATTAATGAAATCTATCAACCAAGAGTCATAAGGTATGATCAGTGAAGTAGTTCGCTCACCCGGAACGACGGAGTCAAAGGGTAGGGCCTTCGTCCGCTTTACTTCGAAGAACTGGGGTCTTGGAATCACTTATTCAATCGGGGACGATTTTATATTGAATAATGTGGGAAAACTAATGTTTTTCAAAAACGATAACGAGTTTTAAAACTTTGCCATTACTTTATGTAGTTTTAAAGATGACACAAGGAAACAAGTTCGACCTTGGAACTGAAGGATATGGTGCCTAAAGTCTGAAGGAATGGTATCCTTCCGAAGGAGTGTCCTTCGACCAAGGATGCAATGCGTGCAATTTGGCTATTAGGATCTTAATGACCTTATTCGAAAGATCATTAGTCCGGTCCAATTAGGGGTCGTAATGCTTAGCTAGAAGCCAACTACGATCGTCGAATCAAGAGTTGATTCGCGGCTAACATAGACTGGATCCTACAAGGGTTACACAACAGAGTAATGATTTGAACGGAGAGAATTGACTAGATGGATGAAGGCAAATGATGAGTCATGAAAATGCCTCATCTGAATCTCTTAATTTAGGTCAGTTAGTCCAATTCGAGCCGTTACTCTGATAAATTGCTTGTTTTTCTTTCCCAGATATCTTTTACGGAGTCCAGTTTGAAAAATGGATAAAATCGACATGTTGAGGGTATTTTGGTCATTTCTGAAGTATGGTAATTCGGGTCAACATTGTTGATTGGATGGAAAGTAGAGTTCAAAACGAATTCAGTGGCGAAAACGGAAGTCATTTCGGAGACCAAATGAGAAAATTAGAGCAGGTTAAACTTTTTGGAACGGGTTAGTTGATTAGAGTCAAAGGATGCCACATGGCAACAGATGGACGGCAGAGATTTGCGAGTGGGACAGATTCAGGCGGAGCAAGAGGACAGGGGAAGTTTTCAAGGACTGACACATGGCAGACGCACAGCGCGACAGGGTGCACGTTCGGTATGATTTCGGGCTGATTGGGATGACGCACATGATTGTGTTGGAACCATGATTCAGTACATGGAGCGGTACAGCTTCAGTGATCCCCTCAAGAATCGGACGGCCAGGGAAGCTTCTTATACATGGTGGTCAATATTAATCACGTTGCAACCTATTACACCGTGAAGCACCCAATCGATCTCTCTTGACAGCCAGCAAATCCTCCATATTTGGGAAGACTTTCTCAAACGTTCTCTCTCTCTCTCACTTATTTCCTTCCTTACTACAAAATTGGTAGAGAGAGAGAGAGAAGGAACGTGAGATAGAGAAGGAAAGAGTTGAAGATAAAGGAAAGAAAAACAGAGAAGGAAATCGTTTTAGAGATGGAAAGAGACAGAGAGATAATTAGAATTTTAAGAAGTTATGAAACAGAATTGGAGAGGGAGAATAGAAAGTATATTTTTTATAAGGCAGGTAAAGAGAGAGAGATTGATTTTCTCTTTAAAAACAGAGAAGGGAGTTGAAGTGAGGATCATCTCTCCCGGGCTAGAAAACACATCAGCTCACGGCCAGAAAAACAGAGGTTAGAGAGAGAGAGACCGAGCTCATCATCATCATCATCTTCTATCCTTCTTCTTCTCATACTGTAATTTATCCTTTTAGTGAGAGAAAGAAAAGATTAACAGTGAGAGAGAGAGAGAGATTTGTAGTGAGGAAAAGAGAAAGAGAGATTACAGAAGCTCGGTTTTATAAAAGAAATTATTATCTTCATCTTGTTTTATTTATTTTCTTTCTTTTGTTCTTCTTCTTAGTGAGAAAGGGAAGATTAACAGAGAGTTAAGAGAGAAAGAGATTAAGAAAAAAATGTTAATTTTAATGTTATTTTATTTAAACTCAAAATTGATTTAATAATTAAGTTATTAATGAGTTAAGTTAGTGGGTAGTTATTTTCTTTAGTTGATTAAGTTAGTGGGTTAATGGATGAATTAGTGGAATCATGTTACTAGTGGTCTTAGTTAGTGGGTAGAATTTGGGTCTATAAATAGACCAGTCTTTGTAGTTTATTTTCATCAAAATCAAATCAAGTCAAGTATTCAATTCAAGTTAATATCTTCTTTATTCTTCTTTGTTTGTGCAAGTATTTTTAATTTCCAACATTTGGTATCCGAGCTAGAATTATTTTGTGATTACTAACCGAATTACAAAATGAATGGATCAATCCAACCTCAGCTTCCGCGATTTTGTGGGAAAAATTTTGATCAATGGTGTATCCAAATGAAAGCATTATTTGGCTTCCAGGAAATTTGGGAGGTTGTCGAATTTGGGTATGTAGAGCCAGTTGATCAGGCAGCACATGAAGCTCTCTCTCAGGTCCAAAAAGATAGTTTGAGAGAGAACAGAAAGAAGGATAAGAAGGCATTGTTCTTTCTCTATCAAGCTGTTGATGAGATTGTCTTCGAAAAAATCTCAAGAGCCGAAACAGCTAAAGAAGTGTGGGGCTTGTTGCAAAGATCCTACAAGGGTGATGAGAAGGTAAAAAATGTAAGGTTGCAGACTTTACGAGGTGAATTTGAATCTCTTAATATGATTAACTCTGAAAATATTTCTGATTATTTTTCTAGAGTTCAATCTATTGTTAATCAATTGCGGGTTAATGGTGAACATTTAACTGATCTTCGTGTTATTGAGAAAATCATGAGATCATTAACAGGTCGTTTTGACTATGTTGTTGCTGCAATTGAGGAAGGAAAAGACCTCTCAACTATGTCAGTTGAAGGTTTGATGAGTTCATTATGTTCTCATGAACATAGGATGAACCAGAGAGCTGCTGCAGGGTCTATTGAACAAGCTTTTCAAAGCAAAGTGACTCTGCTTGAAAAAGGTGGTTCTAATGGTGAAGAGAGCCATGGTAAGAAATACAAAAAAATTGGAAGGTATGAAAAATCTAAAGTTAGATGTTTTCGTTGCAAAAAATTGGGTCATTATAAATCAGATTGTAGAGTTAAACTTTCCAAAAAATATTCTGAGCATGCTAATTTTGTTCAAGATGATGTAGAAGAGGAAGAAACTCTTTTATTAGCCTGCAGAATCGATGAAGATGATTATTCGGATGAAGGTTCAGATAAAGACTCTGGTGAAGATTCAGAAGAAGAAAGTGAAACATTTTTATTAGCCTGCAGTCTTAATGAAGATGATCACTCAGACAAATGGTACTTGGATACAGGGTGCAGTAACCATATGAGTGGTAAGAAAGAATTATTTCACCAATTAGATGAATCAAAACGTGGAAACGTGAAATTTGGAAACAAATCCAAAGTGTCAATTATGGGTAAAGGTAACATTGTTATTTCTTTGAAAGATGGTTCATATGATTATATATCTAATGTCTATTATGTTCCTAGTTTGCATTGGAATTTATTGAGTTTGGGACAGCTTTCTGAGGAAGGAATCAAGATAACAATTGATAAAGGGATTTGCAAACTAGAGAACAAGGATAATGAGATCGTTGCTATGGTGAAAATGACAAAAAATCGTATGTTTCCATTATCTTTACAGACTCCATTGCATTTTTCTTTTAATGCAATTGTTATGGATGTAAATTGGTTATGGCACTTTCGTTTTGGTCATCTTAACTTTAATAGCTTAAAGTTATTGGCTCAGAAAAATATGGTTACTGGATTACCCGTAATAGATGATTCTAACAGTTTTTGTGAGGGTTGTGTTCTTGGAAAGCAACACAGGGATCCCTTTCCAGTGGGAAAATCTGGCAGAGCTACAAAGCAGTTGGAACTGGTGCACTCTGATATTTGTGGTCCTATTGAGGTGGAATCAAGTGGAGGTAATAGGTATTTTATTACTTTCATTGATGATTACAGCAGAAAAATCTGGGTTTATTTTTTGAAACAGAAGTCAGAGGCATTTGAAGTATTCAAGGAGTTTAAAATCTTTGTTGAGAAGCAAAGTGGATATTTTTTGAAGGTACTCAGAACAGATAGAGGTGGTGAATATACCTCTAACCAATTTTCTGATTTTTGTAAGGAACAGGGAATTAAACATCAGCTTACTGTAAGTTACTCACCTCAACAAAATGGAATTTCAGAAAGGAAAAATAGGACAATTGTTGAGATGGCAAGGAGTATGATTAAAGGTAAGAACTTACCCAAATTTTTATGGGCAGAAGCTGTTGCTTGTTCTGTTTATGTTTTGAATAGGTCTCCTACCAAAAGTGTTTTGCATAAAACACCTGAAGAGGCATGGAGTGGTTCTAAACCAAATGTGGAAGGGTTAAGAGTATTTGGGTGTATTGCATATGCCCATGTCCCGGATGAGAGAAGAAAGAAATTTGATGACAAAGGTGAAAAGTGTATTTTTGTTGGTTACAGTAATGTTAGTAAGGGATATAAATTGTTTAATCCCAAAACAAACAAAGTTATTGTAAGCAGGGATGTGGAATTTATTGAAGATGGAGTGTGGGATTGGTCAGTTGAAGAAAAACAACAAATGGGTATCAATATTGATACTGAGACAGTAGCTTCAGATTCTCAATTAATTGAGAATACACCAAATTCTCTTGATACTCATGATACTTCAAATTTAGAGTTGCGTCCCAGTTCATCTCGTACTCGAGTTATGCCATCAAGGTTTGATGACTATGTTGTAACCAATGATAATGATGATTCTGACGAAGATTTTGCAAGTTTTGCATTTTTTGCAGATTGTGATCCTATCACTTTTGAAGAAGCAGTAAAAAATGTGGGGTGGATTTCAGCTATGGATGATGAAATTCATTCCATTGAAAAAAATGATACTTGGGAGTTAATTTCTCTTCCTGCAGGAAAGAAATCCATTGGGGTGAAATGGGTTTTCAAAACCAAGTATAAACCAGATGGTCAAGTAGACAGACTGAAAGCGAGATTGGTGGTGAAAGGGTACAAACAAAAACCAGGTATTGATTATTATGAAGTTTTTGCACCTGTAGTAAGACTTGATACTATTCGTATGGTTATTGCTTTGGCTGCCCAAAATAAGTGGAAATTACATCAAATGGATGTAAAATCTGCTTTTTTAAATGGGGTACTTGAGGAGGAAGTCTACATTGATCAACCTCCTGGTTATGTTAAAAGAGGTCAAGAAGAAAAAGTTTTAAGGTTGAAAAAGGCTCTTTATGGATTGAAACAGGCACCGAGGGCTTGGTACACTCGTATTGATACATATTTTCTAGAAAGTGGTTTCGAAAAATGTCCTTATGAGCCAACTGTCTATATCAAATTTAATTCTCATGGAAATATCCTTATTGTATGTTTGTATGTAGATGATTTGATATTTACAGGGAGTGATACAACTATGTTTGAAGAATTCAAGGAGACGATGACTAACAAATTTGAGATGACAGATTTGGGACTTATGTCATATTTTCTCGGTCTTGAAGTCTTGCAAACAGGGGAAGAAATTTTTGTATCACAGAAAAAATATGCTGCAGATATCTTGAAACAGTTCAAAATGGAGAATTGTAATGCAATTAAGACTCCAATTGAATCAAGACAGTGTTTAGACTATAACGGTAAGGGTGAATTTGTGAATCCAACTTATTATAGAAGTTTAGTTGGTAGTCTTCGTTATTTGACTTCTACTAGACCTGATATTGTGTTTGGAGTGGGATTGATAAGTAGATTCATGGAAAAACCTAGTCAGATACATTTGCAGGCAGCAAAAAGAATTTTGAGGTACATCAAAGGTACCCAAACTCATGGAATTTTGTACTCACCTACTGACAATTTTAATCTGGTTGGTTTTACCGATAGTGATTGGGCAGGTGATATTAATGACAGGAAAAGCACTTCTGGTTTTGTATTTCACCTTGGTTCAGGTGTATTTTCTTGGTCATCAAAGAAACAACAGGTAGTTGCACTCTCAACTGCAGAAGCTGAATATATAGCTGCAGCCTCATGTGCCAGTCAAGCTGTTTGGTTACGACGTCTACTCGATGAATTTAGTCAGAAGCAAGAATCACCTACAACTATATTTTGTGACAATAAATCAACTATTGCCTTAACAAAAAATCCAGTATTTCATGGAAGAAGTAAACATATCGACATAAAATATCATTACATTCGTGAGCTTGTGAAGGACAATGAGATTGATGTGAAGTCTTGCAAATCAGAAGAACAAATGGCTGATATTTTCACTAAGCCATTAAAGGTTGATTCATTTTACAAGTTGAAGATCATGATGGGCGTTATACCGTTTGAGTTTAAGGGAGGGTGTTAATTTTAATGTTATTTTATTTAAACTCAAAATTGATTTAATAATTAAGTTATTAATGAGTTAAGTTAGTGGGTAGTTATTTTCTTTAGTTGATTAAGTTAGTGGGTTAATGGATGAATTAGTGGAATCATGTTACTAGTGGTCTTAGTTAGTGGGTAGAATTTGGGTCTATAAATAGACCAGTCTTTGTAGTTTATTTTCATCAAAATCAAATCAAGTCAAGTATTCAATTCAAGTTAATATCTTCTTTATTCTTCTTTGTTTGTGCAAGTATTTTTAATTTCCAACAAAAAAAAGGGAAACAGAAAGTGTAGAGAGAGAAAGAGAATTGGAGAAGGTGAGAAAAGAATTTTCTCACGAGGAAAATACTTCCGGGAAGACGAGAAAATCGTTTTCCCAGAGGGTGCGTTTGGCAGAACAGTGGAAAATCAGCAGGAAATCCTTTCCCTAAGGTTCTGTTTGGCTGCGCAGAAGAAAAAAAAAAGCGAAAAAAAGGTGTTTTCTCTCCGATTCTTTACTGTATTTTCCAATTCTTTTTACATAATGCCTATGAGTAACTAATTTTTCTATCTAGGGTTTTAGATGAAGTTTCAATAATTATTCTAATGATTAATTTATTACAGTTTTTATTATATTAACGATAATATCTTCCGGGTTTTTAGACCATCCATGGACTGAAAACCTGAGTTATATAAAGAACAATCGAATTAGACCAAATTAATTTGTCCTTAGAATTGTTAGGAAAACGGATTCGAAAACCCTAGGTTCCCTTTATCTGAATATCACTTTAGAATTATTTAAATTTTAATTGTTATTTATCTTATTAAAGAAAAAATATTATCAATCAAACCATTTCTCGAAAACCTAATAGTTTTAAGATTAGAATTGAAATTCGACTTAGTCTCTGAGGAACGAACCGGTCTTACCGGAAAAATTACAACTTGACACCCGTGCACTTGCGGGTGTAGACCTATTTAGGAAACTTTTTAGGCCCATCAGCAAATAAGTGGATTGGATCCGTTATTGGTAAGTCCTGAAAGATTCGGAGAAGTCCGAAAGAGATAAACATGTCCGGGCCCAAAAGGGAGGCCCAGAATGGCTTTAGGGAAGCCGGCCATGTGATGGCCGGCCAAGGCAATAGGGCCGGCCATGTGATGGCCGCTAGGCCCTAAGTGGGCCGGCCAAGGAAGCCCATAAAGGGCTATGTTGGCCGGCCACACTAAAGAGACCCAATGGAGGGTATTTTGGGTGTTGCCTAATAATTAGGTTTATGGAATCCTAGTCTGAGTCTAATACCTCTTCTAGGGATTTCTATATATACCTAATTATACAACCTAAAGGGAGAGACAACTTTAGAGATTGAATTCTCAACAACTGAGAGGGTTAACTGAAAGAGTTTCAGAATATACATCTCAGAGAGAGAGAGAGAAAAGGAGTTTTCTCAAGTATCTAGTCAAAAAGAAGGAGTTCTTCATCTCAACCTTCAAGAAGGTCCTAGCTGACTGGAAGGAGGGAGTTCAAGTCATTATTCGGTGTCTCAAGTAGAGGAGCTACACTTGGAGCTCTTATCTTCCGAATACTGATCGGAATTTAGTTCGTGGGAAAGCGATTAAGAGGTAATCATCTTTCCAATCTAGTTCATTGGTATGTTCATGTATAGATCCTGGAATTAGTGTTAAACATATGATGTTTGAGATTCCGCTACCAACACTAATAGACAATTAGGTGTATGAGATACACTAGGTTATTCCCCTAGAACATACCTAAGGAAGGTGTTAAACGAAAACATCCATGAAGGAAGGAATCGGGAGATACTTCAAATATTGGATGGAGAGTTTAAAAACAAGCTAAATGTCTCAGACTATCCATTTTTGGATTTTTTGACTGCTAAGGAAATAGAGCATCAAGAGGATGATCAAAAGAGGGCAGAACCAGAATCAATGACTTCTCGATTGTTATCAGCCATGGAGGCTACTCTTAACGAGAAACCTCTGAACATGGAAGTCCCCTCCATCACTCCGAAAACTGAGGATTCAATCCGAAGCAAAGCGAGAGTGGAGAGGTTTGATACAACCAGTAAATTATTGCGTCTGCGCCTCGAGAAAGGAAAACCAGTAGGTCCTCATGTTCGGCAAATGATAGAACTCTTTGCTAAACTAGAAGAGCTGGGTTCTCCTGTTAGCCAATCGGCGGCTAATGACATGATCCTCTATTCACTTCATGAAGGGTTCAATCTATTTAAGATGGAATATGCGATGAATGGATGGAACAAGCCTTTAGAGGAACTTGATGCAATGCTTCAGGCAGCAGAACGACTAACAATGGACTTGGAGCCAAAGAATAAGATTCTTGTGGCTCAAGAGAACAAGAGGCAGAAGAAGAAACCCGCGTTAAAAGGAAAAGGCAAACGTATTGCTAAACCTCAAAACAAAGGTATTCAATCTACGTCAAGATGTTTCTACTGCAGTGGCATAGGCCACTGGAAAAGAAACTGCCCTAAGTTCTTGGAGGACAAAAAGAATGGAACAGTGGCTTCCAATTCAGGTATAAACAGTTAACTTATCAAATACTGAAAATTCCCAAACCTTGGTATATGATACCTAAAATTGCCCTTTCATTGTGAATGTACAGGCGCAGCTGGGAACTGAGTATTTGGCTAAGGAAGACAAGATCCAAGAGGGAGCAGAAGCCTCGACTGCTAAGGATGCTGAAAGGGATCGAAGTCTACTTTAGGCACTATTCTAGATTAATCGTTTTCTAGTTTTTTAACATCATCTCTGTACTAAGTATTATGGAGAATCAATAAAGAACTTTATTTCTAAATTGAGATGTTAATAAGTGCTAAATTTAACAAACTATACCAAAAGATTCTAAAATTGGTCAAAAACCTATAAGATAGGTTCATCCCAATCGGAAAGGGATGAGGACAACAAGTCCACTATAACCAAAACATGAATCAAACTGACAAGAAAGAAAGCCTTGAGTCAAAAACAGAGATTGATCTTCAAACGTACTTCTAACCTATCCATATTTGGAGTGTCCAAAAGGATTAAGATGAAGAACACGAATCAAACTCTTTCCTCCAAAATCCATTTAGTCTAGACATAGCTTCTCACAAAACTACCAAAATTCCGTCTAACAGCTAAGCTTGTAAAAGCATTACAAAAACTAGCTAATATCTGACGCAATTTCTTTTGAAAGAAATTTGGGCTTCTTCCACAACCAATCAAGAGAACAAAGTGTTTGTTGCTCATGATAGTATTCTTCTAATAATTAGCACACCTGGTCGTCTAGGAGAAAAACACTAATTATTACAAGAATAAGTGGGAGAAAAGTACAAGTCGATTTAATTCGATCATGAGAAAAATCATGGAGGGTCATGAAGAACAATCATGAAACTTGTACAAGACGATTAAAGTCGACCAAGAGCAACAAACTGCGGCTCCTCGGAAAAGGAAAGGTTAAAGACATGATCTTATAAACCCACCGCACAAAAGCGAATGTCATTCGCCGGAGAACTCTCAAAACAAGTGAAAGTGTCTCTAAAGGAATATCTTAAAGTAATTGAGAAAATTCCAAATTGTTGTTCAAAAGCCCTAAAAGGTCAAATCTCAAAGACACAGAAAATAAAGGTTATTTCTGAAGAGATAAAAGACCTGCGCAGAAACGGAAACTGACTCTAGATTTTGGCTAGAACCCAAAATCATCGTGGAATCCATATCTCGTCAAGACATGAAGCTTGATAATTTAAGTCAACAAAAGACCTAAATTGGTTTTCCAAAATAGAAAACTGAGAAGGATGGAAACATTCGTGTTTCCCGAAACGAGACAAGAAGAATAAAGATTCTTCCAATCAAGTTATGTCCACAAGCATGCTTCAGAAATCTATCGACGGATTAAAAGCACGCAAGAGTTAGAATCTTCTATTCAAAAGGCAATCAGAGAAATTTGATTCCTGGAGAATGAAGAAAATCTTGAATCACGAGTTTCAAGAAGGTAAGTGGGAGTAAACAAACCTTCCGGGTCCGTATGCAGAGTACATACAAAAGATTGAGTACGACATAAGGTGTTGTATAACATTAACGAACTGACTCAATAAAGGACCACACACAAAAGGATAAAATGCCATTTTGGGCATCTGAAGATCTATAAGCATAGATCAAAAGGATGATAGGATTAGAGAGACTCAGTACGCTGAGATGCTTGAGATCCGAAACAGAAAATCTAAGACTCGGAAAGTCTAAAAGAATTTCGACCCAAAAACTCATGACAGAGGGCGTTGCAAAACTCGGAGTCTAAAAGACACCGATGAGCTAGCACGCATGAGAGAGACATTTATGTTCGAAAACATAAAGTCAATCATGTTGGACATGATTAGCATTCAAACATCCGAATTCGGATTGGAAAACCGAAACACTACTTAGTACATCCTAGAAGGCTAAAGGATGAAGTAGTACAAAGTTGAACATGTCATCGTAGCAAACTTCCAGACATGGAAGGAAAGTAGGCTAAAAGTGTTTTAAGCCGGGAACTGTTGCAAATACTACACAAAAAATTAAAGGCCTTAACTATAGTAAAGATTACTAGATATTATCAAGGTTGAAGATAGTAATCTTCAAATTAATTGATAATAAGCAAAGTTTAAAACCGACTACCACGGTAGTCAAACTAAACTGTCACCTAAGACATAGTATGAGATTCATACACAGTCTAAGGCATGAGGTATAAATTTTAAACCTCGACAAGTAAAACTGAGTGGGTAAAAGGAGTTTTACGGAAGAGGCTCAGATTTACAACTCTCGTTATCAGAAATAATAAGAATTATTTCACCAGTCGTCTAAACTTGGTTTAGTGTTTAAACGACAGTCCATCGATAATAAAACGTTCCGAATAGGTTTGTCAGATACGTGATCTGATGAATGAAACCCTATTAAGTGAACTTGGAATATTTATTATCAAAAATCCCTGGTCCAGGTCATTGAATGGACAACAATGACTCACGAAGACTAGCACGGGAGTCGATGGGTTAGCGCAGTTTCATGGGCTATAGGAATAGTATATTCTATTCGACTACGTGGGTGTATAAAAGGTTTATACACTGGATAACCCTCAAATGAGAAGTACATCATTCGTGATGAACGTCAATACTTCTCATAAAGACAATTGGAGAGATTCCTCAAAACATGAGTGCTCCACTCATCTTATGTAAAGAATGCCCGACTTTGGTTCCGTTAAACGCCGCGCCGTAAAAGGAGGTTATAAAGACGGATACTGGGAAGGACAGGATAGACATGAAGTTAAGTGGGAGCGCAAGAATGGATTGTGTCACCCTAATCACATTAGGTACGAAGTGTCTCAAGGCCACTTGATGAGTAGCAACTGAAAATGCGTGGCCGCGCTCAAACGGATTAAAAGTTAATCGTTTGTCTTTTACAGTTGTACTCGGATATCAAGAAAGTCTGAATGATGTGACGTATCAGATGGGATACTAAATTGACATGGGAATCGAGGCATTGCACTTGTTCTAAGTCCAAGTGGGAGTCTGAAGGAGTTGAAGGAGATGTCCTTCGACCAAGGTGACAATGCGAACAATTTGTCGGATAGGACAATTGATGTGGAAGATCATCAAGTCCGATTGATTTAGGGATCGTAGAGTTGTAGCTAGAGACCAACTACGATCGTCGAATTACGAAGTAATTCGCGGCTAACTTCGATCGGATCCTACAACGGGTTACACATAAGAGTGACAAATTGATCTAGGATATGACTAGTGGGAGTGAGATATAATCATGGGAGTGTCCCATAAACATATCTCATAGGCCTAAAAAGGAATTAGGCAAAGATAGTACAAAAGGGCCAAAAACAGGGTTTTTGGGCCTAGACCGGTTCGGGTACTTCTAGGACTCGGATTGGGCTGAATTTTGGAGGGTTAGTTGCTAATATAATAAACATTATATCTGCCAATTTTCGTGGTGTTTGGACACCTCCTCCTTAGGGAATTGAGAAAATACCAATAGTTGCTATTTTCGACTATTTCCCTAAATCTTATTCTAAAGGGTGTTTTAGGAAACCTAAAAGGAGGTGGATTCTTATTAGGGTTCTATATAAACACTCTTAGGGCAGAGAATAAGGTGTGGAATTTCTCTCTAAGCTTTCTTACTCTACCACATCAAGTAGAGAGGAGAAAGTGAGCTAATTCCCATTAACTATCAATCTAGTCAAAGAAGAAGGTGTTCTTCTTTTCCAACCACCATTGGTGTGCTAGCTATACAACAAGGTGGGAGATCAAATTGATTGCTCGTGTCCCAAGTAGAGGAGCTACACTTGAAGCTCTTGGTCTTCTTCAATCAATTCAACTAGTTCGAGGGAAAAGCGATTAAGGTAATCTACTATCTCCATTAGATTAATTACTAGTTTTGCATGTGATCCTGGGAATACTAGTGTAGACATTAGATGTCATATTTCCGCTATAAACACTAGTAGAAGGGTGTAAATCCCTACATTACCGTGTATTGATCGCCCAAACAAAGTGTGTGAAGGGTGTATCCTTGGCAAGCATCATCGAACAAGTTTTTCTAAGGGTTATTTCTCAAGTGGCCCCCAACTTTGTGACCAGCTTCCTGCCTAGCCCCCTACTTTAGCGAAATACTCATATGGCCCCCTTTTTCAGTTACCGTTAACTTTCAGTTACTCTCTCTCCTCCATCTCATCTCCTCTCTCTGCCAAGTTACCTATCATGCCACATCATCATCTTCTCCGGCAGGGGTCGCCGGCCTGCCAAATTTCTGGCCGGCGACCATCAATTTTTTTTTTTATTCTCTCTCTCTAAAAAATAATTTTCTTTTAAACTATTGCTAGTTTAGTGACAAACTAAAAAAATAACAGAATGTAGCATGACAATAGAAAATTAGTAACTCCAAAAATACTAGTGCAGGGAAGCAAATTTTTAGCTTTATTCAAATTAAGATGGTGATTTTTTTTAAATGTCTGGTCTTTTTCAAACAATTTTTTTTTGTCTTTGACTAGTCTCTCCAAAACCACCATCAAACCTCCATTACCACAACACTTCTACTACCACCCCCACCACCACGATTATTAAACCTCCACCACCACTACCAATATGCATCCACCATCGTTACTATTCCTCCATGACTACAATCATCACCAATAATACTATTCCACGACGACCATCTCAGATCACAACCACCAATATTACCTCACACCACTACAAAGAGAGATGAATGTTGAAATATTTTGCTCTCTTATTTATTCTTTTCGGATGATAGCGACTTCTAGTTCTTTCATTTTTTTAATTTTTGATTTTTTTCTATTCAAAATAAAAGGGAAACAACTAGGACATTGATTCACTGGTTCCACCGAGTATCTCGTTGAACCACTAAATCGAAAGTTTGAGTAAGGACTGGTTAGGATACTCTTCGAACCTGAGCCGATTTTCAAGAAACTCAATTAGATCGTTCAAGTCATAAGGCCCAGTTATTAACACCAGTTTAATGTTTAAACCTGACATTAGGTGTAAGAAAAACGTAGAATTTTCAATATACGAATTTTTTTATTATGAAGCACATGTGGGCCACATTTTTCAAACTCGCTTCGGGTCTCCAAAATCTCAAGACCGGCCCTGTTTGTATGTGTCGTTCGATCTAATCAAAAATAAATCTCCAAAGAAAATGGACGGCCAGACTTATACCCTGAATAACCGACTGAGTTGTTTTAATATAAGAGATTATTTTTTTGGGTTATTTCTTGTATGGCCCCCTATTTGTAATCGGATTCTGCCTAGCCTCCTAGTTTATCAAAAATGTTGAGATGATCCCTTTTGTTGTTTTCAATGCTTTGTCCAAAATTTATGATTTTATCTTTTTCAAATTACCCTCTTTTGTCTTTTTCTTAATTTCTCATTGAGTCCCTTCTTTTTATCTCTTCGCATTTCAATCTATATTTTTTGTTTTGATTCTTTTTAATGGGTGCATCTGTAACTGTTAGATCTGCGAGATTCCTAAGGTTTTCCAACACACCATAATTTTGATACACTTTTGATGAAAGTAGAAAACAAAGATTTGAGATAGGATCAGGTGGGAAACGAGTACGTAGAATAGGGCAGTTTATGAACCGAAAGTCTTGTAAAGTGGAAAGGGATATCAAGTTAGTACGAGAGACCTGAACTTCGTTTGAGTAATTTAAGAAAATTATGTAATTTGACATGTTTATTGTAAGACAATTTTTACTGTGATTTTCTTCAATGGATGTATATGAAGATGTGAGACAAGATTAAGAAAATTCGATTGGGACTTCTTTTTGTTATATAATGATAGTGTGTGTTTATCTACGTAATGCGATCAACAAAATATGGCGTGCCGGAGACACAGGATATACCTAATATTCTATAAATAGACTCGGGCTCTATACAGATTTTATTGGGATAAATACACAGGCCCGATTGCGTCGATCTGCTAAAATACTGAAGTTTTTATTGGGCGGGCGGGGGATGACATTGGTCCCCCTTATTCCTATGTTGATCCGTCTAGAGACGTGAGTACCATCTATCAAGTTGTTCCCATTTTCTTTAGTGAATTCGCCTTCGCCTTACAAATAGAACACATTGCTGTTTTACTCACACACATCTGTGCACAATTTTCTTTAACAAAAATGAATTTAAGTAGCAAAAACCACTTGCATTTGTTGGGAAAAAACCTATAAGTTCAGATTCTTGTAAGTGTCTAAGGAAGAGTTTAAAGGTGCCCGCAAATTTTGCCATAGGCCTGCCCCTCTTTTAGCACTACTCGTGGGCTTCGCGTTGAGTAGTCTGAGGTCCACAAACAGACCTAGTGCCATCGGACTGCCCGGTCCGAAGGACTCTAAAAAGAAGGCGGCCTACGGAAAATTTTGAGGGTGCCTATAGACCCTGGTGGAGTCAAAAGTTAAAAGCGAAAACATTGTCAGTTGAGCACCATTTACGCCAGCTAACTAAACATTGTCATCTGTATTAACTTTTTTTATTCAGATGAACAACCGAAATCCAAAGAATTTAAGAAAAAATAAAAGGAGATTCTTTAAAATAGGTGGAATAGGAGCTGTAACTGTTGTCATCTTTTCATTTTGTTTAATAACGTATAATCTCGTCCTTCAACCTTGTACAAGATTTGAAATGTACTATTATAAAGTAAAATATTACTAATTAAACAAAAGTAGTAGTTGTTTTCATCTATTCACACATTGAGTTACACATGTATATACGTATATAACTTAATATAATTGTGGACCACCGACCACCGATACGTAATTGGAATGTCTGACCCCTCATGATCACCACGACTGTCATTATATGATATTCAATAGCGATAACAGTATCGTACAGACTAAATATAACTTTCACTTAAGATATATCTTATGTCTACGTTATGAATTTTTTTTTGAAATTGGGCTTAGTTAGTTTTTCTTCTCAAATTGAAGGACATGTCTTCTAGGACTTCATCATTTTCTTTATTTTATTTTCTCTCTTAATATTAGTGAAACAAACTTTTATATGCTGGTTATTGAGAATTCTCTCTAAAATTATGAATAATTGAAGGGTTCTATACCTGTAATACCTAATCATATAATATATATATATATATATTGTCATATAATATATATATGATACTTAGGTGTATGATGGTATGATGTGACATTTGATGGAAAGAAAACAATGGTGGTAGATATATTACCATATTTGGTTTAGTTAAGGAGACATTATATATTTATATGGTCAAGTGTTGTGGCCATGATTGTTCCCATAATAAATCTGTCAATGATATCAAAAGAAGATTTAGGTTTGGATGGATGGTTAATCAGCTAAAGTGAGGAGACAAAAGGAATATCTTGAAATTTTAGAATGATACTACTTGTACTGTTCTAGATTGTGTGAGAAGTAGAGCCAAGTCAACAAAAACAAATCTTATTTTTGGGATAATTTAATTTTGCCCCCCTAAAGATGGTCCATTCACTAAAATAGTCCTCTAAAGATGACCAACTTCCATTTTAACCCCTTTTACAGTTGTTTTATTAATTTAAAGGTCGCCATAATAATTGGTCCGCAGTCGGTGACCTTTACTGGACATGATGATGAGGTCGCGAAGGGAGAGATGAAGTGGAGGAGAGAGGTTATAAAATGGAGGAGAGAAGGAGAGGTGAGGCGGATTTAATTTGTTTTTAAGTCTTTTGGGAATTAATTCTTTTTTGGCCCCTAAGAGTATTTTCAGAAAGAGTTGAAATATTTTAGCTGGCGAGGACCAAAACGAACTGTCAAACACTTACGAGAGTCAAAATGGTGAATTGGCCACAAGTTGGAGGCTAAAACAGAATTATCCCTCCTTTATATGCTATGTGCCAAATTCATTCAAAATCAACTAATGGTGTGTTTGGAGGGCGGAATCATGAATCTGTGGGTTCATGAGTCCAAATTATTTTTTGGCTTGTTTGGTAACTAATAAGAATTTTAAGATTTATTATTATTAAAGGTTTTTAAATATATTTTTCCCCGAAAATCGATTTTTCCAAAAAAAAATATTTCCGCCAAAGCCCTTTCTCCCAAATTTTTTTCCCGAAAATCGAAATTTCCTGGGAAAACGATTTCGAGAAAAAAAACAGTTTTCCAAAGGAAAAACGGTTTGTGAGAGAAATCATTTTTCGAAAAAACAATTTTTAGGGAAAATGGTTTCTGGAAAAAAAAAACAACTTTCAGGAAAAACTGTATTGGGGGAAAAATCGGTTTTTGGAAAACTATTTTCGGGAAAAAAAATATTTATGGAATAAATTAAATAAAAAACATGAATTCCACCTCATCTCTCTCCAACTCACATCTCTCTCCAAATATGGCCCCATTTTTTAATGTTTTTTATTTAATTTTTTTTTAAAAATATTTATAGGAAGGGTAGTTATGATATTTACATTAAAAAGGGGGTCATATTTGAATTTACAGAAAATAGAGGGCCATAAAGGAAGCTGCTCACAAAGTAGGGGGTCAAATAAGAATTAACTCTATTTTTTATTTATTTTAAGTTTGAAATTTAGGTTTATTAATCCAAAACCCTAACAAATCTTAAGGGGTAGGGTGCGATTTTGTTCTCATCAAATTTTGGATTTAAGAATCCTTAGGATTCAAGAGTCTTAGGATTTTTGGTAGCCAAATAGACCAAGAAATCAAGATTCCTACTAAATCCCATTTTTAGTGGGAATCCTGTAACCAAACGCACCATAAATAAAAAACTAGTTTTAGAATGCTTAATATTAAACTCCATTAAATAAGTTTAAGGTAGTTATTGATTATAAGATACTACACTTAAACGAATTTATAAATCATGCAATATTAGAAAGGTCAAAGACTTCCACCTCCATCCATATTCATTATGGAATTGTTCATATGTAAGAGAGGAATTCGAGAAGTTGATGACCAGAAGATGATTTATAAATAGACACTCAAAGTAGGCTACAGATGAAGAGACATCTGGAGCAAGAGAGAGAGAGAAAGAGAAATTATAGAGACGAGAACAAGAGTGAAGCTAATGCAGACTAGAATACTCTCAAAGACGAGAGTCAGAGGAAATAAAGTGATTAAGAGAAAAAACAAAGTTTGTGTTTATGATGTATATATAAGAAACCTCTGGAAGATGCATTATGAAATCCTAAGGTTTTATGGTCCAAAGGTTAGGAGGAGAGTTTGAACCGCTGCTTATATAAACCGTCAGGTCATACTCTAAACCAAGAGTCGGGTTTATCAGGTAGTGGTACTCGTCAGGTGGGTCAGTCAATCCCCGCGAGTATCATTCGAGATAGTAATTCGGGTACTATCCATCAAGCCATAACCTCTCGGGTTAAACAGGATGGTTGCCCGGTTAAGGCCTTCTGACCACTTATAGTCCATTCATTACTCGTTTGACGGTCCAGTTATGCCTATGACAAGTATCAGGTACACGCAGTCCACTTTGGACTCAAGCGAGCAGTGGCGTGGCTGAGAAATTGGGGGTCCGGTGCCAAAACATTAACGACATCGTTTACATATCTAATTTTTTTATATCGAATAATACATACATTTAAATGATATAACCATAAAAATAATATTTCATCAATAAATGGAATATGAAAATAAGAATAAAGAACAAGAAATTCTTCCTTTATTAAAAAATTTATAAGCAATAAATAATCAAGACCTAATAAATTTAGAAATTAACAAATTTGAAATCTCTAAATAGTTTATACTGACTAGGGTTGAATGAGAAATTCAAAACGGTAAACTATAAATAATCTTTACTATTTATTGTTTATAACAACAAAGTAACGAAACAAAACTTAGTGTCAATGTGGCTAGAGAGAGGGAAGCTAACAATGAGTTAAGAATTCGTCAGTGGACAGTGATTATTAGGGTGGGAATCGGGCGGGTATGGGTACCCACGGGTAGTTAGATTTCGGGCTCGGGCGGGTCGGGTACTTGTACTCCTTGCCCACTCGGGCACTCGGGTAAATCGGGCGGGCAAATCCAAATATTTGAATGATCAAAACCCGCCCATGCCCAGCTAAGGACTCGGGTGGATCGGGCTTCGGGCAAACGGGCGTCGGGTAACCCAACATAAATTTGATTTAAGTGTATACGTACAAGCTAACGTGCCAAGTAGGGTACATGCAAAAATTTAGAGAGGTTGCCACCATTTAGCAGGTGCTTCCGACAGATTTTAGGGTCTAGAAGCTCGTTCTATATAATTCCTAATCTCCTTTTCAATCCTAGTCGGGCAGTGTGGGACTATTGAATTCCCACCCATTTCAAAGACTAAACTTTTAGTCCCACACTATCATCTTAGTGTGAGAAAAACATGAGTTGGGGTTATATAATCTCTAATGCCATTACATGGTAAGAGACCTTCCATTACATGGTGAAAGACCATCCAAATCTGACGGTGAAGAGATAAAGAATGGGATGGAAAGTCTTCACCCAATGGCCTTTAATCCCACCTTTAGCACACACTAAGTAGCTGTACAAGTAGGTTTAACTGGGTATTAATCGGGTGGCTCGGGCTCGGGTGGACTGCCGGGCAGGCCTTCTCACCCATGCCCGCCCACTAAATTCTAGTGGGCGAGCGGGCAGTACCCACCTTCGGGCTTCGGGCGTCCACAAGCTCATCGGACTCGGGCGTTCCGGATCGGATATCGGGCTCTCGGACTTTGTAAAATAGGTAATAAGAGAGTTAATGCCAAAAAAGGAGAAAGGGAACAAAAATTTGGAAAATAGGTACATAGGGGTTTGAGTCACCTCCACATTAGTTACTTCCGACGTGGGCCTCAATTGGGTAATCCTAATCTTGTATTAGTTTCAGGAAATTAAAAAGTATTTTGGGGCCCATGTGGTCGTGGCCCTGTGCGGGAGCCCTCCCCGCACCTCCCACCACACCCTGCTGCAAGCGAATACTGAGAGTTGGACCATTTTCTCACCCCCTACTCTTTAGTATACACAAAAATATGAAATATTAATACACAACCAAACTGGACTTGGCAAGCAAGGAAGGCAAAAGAGAAAGAGTAATAGCTACCATTTTCCTCTATAAAAAAATTATCAAATTCACCATGGCAGAGAAGGTCTTATGTTTTGTTGGACTTATCACAAACTTTGAAAATGAGATCCTTTTATTGACCTGGAAAAAAAAATTATCGGGTCTTATTGACTTGCAAACAGTTGCATTTTTTAAGGTGAATCTAGTCAAAATTCAAAATTAACTAAAAGTGTAAGCGATCAAATTTTTATAAGAAAAATAAAAACTCTAATATTTGTATTGTTTTTTGTTTAAAGAAAACTTTTTGGATCAGTATCAGTTCAACAATTAACTAAAGGAAATGCGATGTGTGCAAAAGTTTTGACTTAATTTGTAACTTGCTGACTCACTATCAGTAAAAGATCGATCCAGATTGCAGTTGAAACATTTTGTATACATATCATTTCCATTTACTATAAGGCAGTGTTTGGCATGCGAGAATCACGTGTCTATGGAATGTGATTCCTAAGAATCACAATCCTGATTATTGTTTGGTTCACGAGAATGTAGATGGAATATTCCCCTTGGAATGGAATTACCCCTAAAAAGAGTAAGGTCGCAGCTTTGGGGAATAAAGAAAATTCTTCAGGGCATAAAGAATTAGTCAACCATGATTGACTTAGGGGGCATATTAATTTTTTGGCCCAAAAATTTATTAACTTGTCTCTTTCCCCCTAATCTTCATCTTCTCTCACCCCATCACAAATTCCGACCAACACAAATTCCGGCCACTAAAGATTCCAGTCACCATCTCTCACCTCCTTTCTCTCTCTCTCTCTCTCTCTCTCTCTCTCTTTTTCATTTTCTTTCTCTCTCCAAAGACCATCTTGTTCAACTCAGAAAAATCAGAGTTGAAGAAGATAATGAAGGGGAACCCCCTTCATCTCTTCCATTAATGGAATATGAATGGTTCTCCCTTCGTCATGATGCAGTAGGGCAACATATCGGTTGCCCTGCTGCAATGAAGACAAAGGGCAACGCCCCATCGTCCTCCCTGAATGGGAGGACGAAGGGGTTTTCCCCTTCGTCATGACTGCAACAGAGTAGCAGATCTGCTGCAATGGAAGACGAAGGGGTTTTCGCTTTCGTCCTCCATGAATGGGAGACGAAGGGGCTTTCCCCTTCGTTATGGTTGGAACAGGGCAGCATACCTGCTTCCTCATGACAAGGGGAAACTCTTCGTTTCTCATTAATGGAAGGAATGAAGGGTTTCCCATGAAGAAGATAGTCTTTAGAGAGAGAAAGAAACAGAAAAAGAGGAAGAGAGAGAGAGAGAAAGGAGATGAGAGATGAAGATGGTGGCCGAAATTTCTGTTGGCCGGAATTTGTGGGATGAGGTGAGAGAAAGATGAAGATTAAGGGGTATGAAAGAAGTTAGTAAATTTTTGGGCAAGATAATTAATATGCCCCCTAAGTCAATCATGGTTGACTAAGTTTTTATGCCCCATTTTCTTTATTTCCCAAAGCTGCAAACCTAGGTAGAGGGTGGGTTTATGACTTCTATTCCCGGGAATGATTTGTTTTAATATTTATGGAGAAATTATATTTAATAAAATATTGGAATGACTAATATTAAAATCGTTTCACATAATAATACAAATTTTTTCTTAAAAAAAACTTAGGGTTTTAACCACTACCATAACAGCTCCCTCTCCCTCTCGGTCGAGCGTAACTCTCTCTAGTGTTTTCCTTCTCTCTCGTTCTCTGTTTGTTCTAATAGATTTCATAACGTTTAAAAAGAATTTTTTAGAGACTTTTATTTATTTTAAATAAATCTTTAAATACTGCTTAAATTGGTGTATCACGAACTATTTTATGTGTACAAATTTGAATAGATAATATTGATTAAAATAAAATAACAAATTGACGTATAATTTACGTAGTTTAGTAAAAGGATAGTAGGTCTTTTACAAAAAAAAAATTACATTCATGTTCCTACATGAACCGAACACCAAATTATGAATGTATGAGTAGTCAAATTCCTATTCTTGGTCAAACCAAGCATCAAACTAAAATAACCTGATTCTTAAGAATCACGCTGTAGGAATGCAACTTTTGGAATAAAGTTCTATACCCGTGCACAGCACGTGGTTAGGGCGTGAATTACATTTTAGCTATGAGTGTGAGGTCGTGGGATCAAATCCCCCCATATGCAATTTATGTATTTTTTCTATAGATTTATTTGTCTATTTATACTCATTTTTAAGTATTTTATGTTTGAATTCGTTTGAAGAGTGCCGAGTTGTTCTGTTGTATGACATGTTTGAGTCCATCTAGAGAATTTGCCATTTTTGACAAAAGTTGATTCGTTTTGCTGAATTTTATCCGTCAGATTTCATTAGTCTTAACACTGCTTCTTATTTCTTAGCTTGATAATTACATTTACGGTACCAGGAAGAATGATGATTTTCCAAATTCGGATGAGATTGGAGCTCTTGCTAGAACATTGGTGGAAACTAAGAGAAATAAAACATATTATCTAGTTTATTTACTTACCACTTTAGCACTAAATTTGTCGGTTGCGACCATCTCTATTGCAAGAACTTTTTTGAAGCTAGTTAAAACACGTTTAAGAAACAAGATGAGTGATTCGTGGTTGAATGATAGTTTAGTAACTTTTATTGAAAATAAATTTTTAGTAAAATTGATAATGAGTCGATTATCAAAACATTTCAAAACATGAACTCTTGTAGAGGTTAATGCGTTTGTAATTGTTGATGTATTAATATTTAATGAATACAATAAGTATTTTGTTAATTGAAAAAAACATTAGATATATAAATCTGCTCCCCCTAAGTGAAAATTCTGAATCCTGTCTCTGATAACAATCATACCAGAAACAATAGCGGCTGTAAACATAAGAAAACTAGTGGTAATATATCAATCAAACTAGTAGTCAAACATAATCCATGTGCATTATTGGGTGAACTCTAACATGACATCTGATTTTGGTTACTCAATTGGCCAAAATAAAAATAACATCTACCTCTTTATTTTGTTTAGCAACTTTTCCTAAGGAAGAATTAGAATATTACTTATTCTTAATTTTTTTATGTTAAGTTTAGAATATTACTCATTGTTTATCTATTTAACCAGCTTTGGTAAAAGTTAAAAAGGTGTTATTCTCATGCACTATTTGCTAGGAATTAGATTTGGCTGCTTATTCTTGAACTTGAAGAAATGCTAAAACTTGGAAATAGAGGTTGAAAGAGGAATTATCATAAGAGAGTAGCTACTTTACAAAAAAAAAAAAAAAGGGTAGCGAGCCAATGAGAGGTAACTTAGTACCCATGCTAGTGATGATCAGGGACGGATCTAGTATTTTCACTTAGGGGGTGCGGATTTATATACCTAATTTTTTTTTTTGCACACAAAGTAATTAACAAAATACTTAATTATATTAATACATCAACAATTACAAACGCATTAACCTCTACGGGAGTTCATGTTTTGAAATGTTCTGATAATCGACTCATTGCCAACTTTATTAAAAATTTCTTTTTCAATAAAAACTACTAAACTATCATTCAACCACGGATCACTCCTCTGATAATCGACTCAGGAGCTAAAGTTAGTGCTAAAGTGATAAGCATAGTGTCAAGACTAATGGAATGTGACGGATAAAATGGAGCAAGACGCATCAACTCAATTTTGTCGAAAAGGAAAATCCTCTAGATGGACTCAAACATGCCATAGAACAGAGCAACTCGGTATGAAATCTGACGGATAAAATTGAGCAAGACGCATCAACTTAATTTTGTTGAAAAGGAAAATCCTCTAGATGGACTCAAACATGCCATACAACAGAGCAACTCGGTACTTTTGAAATGAACATTTACAAGAGCTCCAATCCCATCTAAATTTGGCATTCTTTCTCGTACCGTAAATGCAATTATCAAGCTGAGAACTAAGTAGCATAGTGTCAAGTCTAATGAAATCTGACGGATAAAATTAAGCAAGACGCATCAACTTAATTTTGTCGAAAAGGAAAATCCTTTAGATGGATTCAAACATGCCATACAACAGAGCAACTCGATACTTTTGAAACAAGCATTTAACAAGAGCTCCAATCCCATCTAAATTTGACATTCTTTCTCGTACCGTAAATGTAATTATCAAGCTGAGAACTAAGTAGCATGTGTCAAGTCTAATGAAATCTGACTCATAAAATTGAGCAAGACGCATCATCTTAATTTTGTCGAAAAGACAAATCCATGGACTCAAGCTCCCACCCATCCACAAATTAAAGCCACAACTTTAGAACCACTAAGTCCAACTCTACTTGTTATTATTTGTACACATGATTAGATATATAGTAAAATACAAATATATCTATAAAAATAAAAAACTTGAATTACTTATAGAGGGATTCGATCCCACGACCTCACACTCATAGCTAAAATTGAATTACACCCTAACCACTACGCCAAGTCCTTCTTTATGTCCATACATCATTAGATAAATATATAGCTTTCTATATACCATATTAAAAAAATTATTTACAAGTACTATTATTATTTTTCGGGATAGGATCCAGGGGGTGCGGCCAGGGAAGGATCCAGAATTTTCACTTAGGGAGTGCGGATTTATGTACTTAAATAATTTTTTGGGTTAATTCCGTTTTGGCCCCCGATTTGTGACCAACTAGCCGTTTTGGCCCCAATAAGTGTCCGGCAGTTCGTTTTGGCCCCAATTTCCTGTTTGGCCCCCACATTTTTTTATAAGCTTTCCCATTCTACCCTTATGGCAATTCTGTAATTTAACATCTTTTTTCTCTCTTTGCCCACCTCACCTCACAATTTCCACCTCATCTCACAAGTTTATTTCTTTCTTTAAAATTATGTTTCTCTCTCTAAAAATCACTCTCTCTCTCTCTCTCTCAAAACTCCCCCTCTCTCTCTCTCTCTAAAAACTCCCTCTCTCTCTCTAAATGTTGCCAGATAAAGAGCTCCGGTCGAGTAAGGACTTCGGCTTTGTACCATGATTTACAACGACGACTTCCACCACCACTAACTCCAACAGCAACAACAGCACCGACACAACTATTTCCGGCAAGATTCGATTTTTTGCTATATGAATCAAGTTCAGCTCCATCATAACCAACAAGATCTTGATTTTTCATCATTTTCAAACATCTCAGTTCGATTTTCTTCATCTCTCATCTCAAGTTGCTGATTTAAAATCCACCAACTTATGAAACAGATTTACCAAATCTACGACTAAATTGAACAAGAATTACTCCATTTTTAAATCATACAAAATCCTCTCCTTTTAATCCTAGAGAAAGAGAGATAGAGAGTTCAATGGTACCTAATCGACTTCGTTTCCCGACCGACGTGCCGCTGCTTAATCAAGGATCATCTTCATTCCCTAATCGATCTACCCAATTGTTGGTGCAGCCGCTTCATCAAGGGATCGTCTTGATGCTCTAATTTAATCTAATCGGTTGTTGATGTGACAACATTTAGTAACTAAAACCTAGATTTTTTTTTTTCTATTGAACGCATGATATTGAAGTTAGAGAGAGAGAATGAAACAGGCATGATCTTGAAGTTAGAGAGAGAGAATCCAAGTAAACGATTAACATCATCAAAAGAAAAATTATTGGAGTAATAGGATTTATGGATGATGGAGAGAGATTAAGAGAAAAACCCTTGTTATTTTGGACCAATTTTGACAGGAGAAATAGGGTTTTTGGATGATGGGTCAAAATTAGATTTTGATGCTTAAACTGTTCCAAATAATCATGTGAGCATCTGAATTACTTTTCTGAAAGATGAAGAATCAGCTAAAATAAAGGTTATTGGGTATCATTAGTTTCAGATCTGGAAATGGTTTTTGGTCTTAATGGTTGTTATACTCCATTACTGCTGCTACTGTTATTCCCGTGGCTTTTTGATGAGGTTTGGAAAGATGGGTTTTATCTCTCATGAGGTTTTAGTGAGTTCATCTCCATAGATAGATCAAATTTCTTCAGCTCTTTTGCCTTTTTAGAGAGATTTTACAGAGAGAGAGAGAGAGAGAGAGATTTTCAAGAGATAAAGGGAAAGAAACTTTTTACAGGAAGGAGAATATAGAGCAAGAGAAGATAAAGAGAGATGGAGGAGAAGAGAAAGAAAGAGAAGATAGAGAGAGATGGAGGAGAAAAGAGAGAAAGAGAAGATAAAGAGAGAAATGAGATGCACGTTGGGGAAGAAGAAGAATATATAAAAAAAAAAGGTCGCCGGAAAAGTCTGTGGCCGGCGACCTTCTCCGACCGGCGACTTTCTTATGTGGACAAATGTGACGTGGAAATTGCTTGGTGAGGTGGACAAAGAGAAAGAAAAATAATAAAATTACAGAATTGCCATAAGGGCAGTATGGGAAAGCTTATAAAAAAATGTGGGGGCCAAATAGGAAATTGGGGCCAAAACGAACTGCCGGACACTTATTGGGGCCAAAACGGCGAGTTGGTCACAAATCGGGGGCCAAAACGGAATTAACCCTAATTTTTTTTTTTTGCAACAGATTAATTAACAAAACATTTATATTCATTAATTATATCAATACATCAACGATTACAAACGCAATTGACCTCTATGAGAGTTCATATTTTGAAATGTTCGCATAATCGATTCATTGTCAATTTCAATAAATTTTTTTCTTTCAATAAAGACTACTAAGTATCGTTCAACCACGGATCACTCATTTTGTTTCTTATGCGGGTTTTAACTAGTTTCATAGCTAAAAAAACTCTTTCATAGGAGGTTGTTGGAACCGACAAAGTTAGTGCTGAAGTGATAAGCAAATAAACTAAATGATATGTTTTACCTCTCTAAGTTTCCACCAATGTTCTAGCAAGAGGTCCAATCCCATATTAATTTGAGAAATCATCATTTTGTCACATATCGTAAATGTAATTATCAAGCTGACAACTAAGTAGCATAGTGTTAAGACTACTGAAATCTGACGGATAATATTCATCAAGATGCATCAACTTACTTTTGCCGAAAAGGACAAAACCTCTAGATGGACTCAAAATTCATCGTTCGTGTATTTGACTGTTCGCTCGAGCTCGAGCTTGTTCAAGCTCGACTAATATAAGTTTGAAAAAGCTCGAGCTCTCATTGTTTTAAGCTCGTCTATTAAAATACTTCAAATTAAAACAACTTCCTAAATTATCAAAATACTTCAATGATCATTTCTCATATACAATAATAATTATTAATGATTCATATTCTAATAATCATCTAATGATTGATATTTCCTGTACAAGTTTCAATACTAATACGTAATTATGTACTACACTATTATAATAGTATGTTAAACGAGTTGTTCACGAGTGGCTCGCGATACACTAAAGAATAATCAAGCTCGGCTCGTTTACATAACCGAGTATGATTTTGGACTCGTGTTAAGTTCGTATTTGTTAATCACCGAGTCGAGCACGAGCAATAATCGAGCCAAGCTCGAGCAGCTCGTTAAAAGCTCGGTTCGTGTACACCCCTAAACTAACCAATGTCGGAGTCAGTTCCGGTGTTGGAATGCAAAAATTATAGGAGTTAGGGTAGATAAATTGAAATTTATAGGTTAGCATAGTTTAATTGAATAATTTCAATATAACACAGTTAAAATACTTCAAATTGCTCTAACTGGGATTAGAACCTAAAAACACGAGCTCCCACTCACCCACAACTCAGTACTCGACCACTGGGGCCAAACTCTAATTGATGTTATCTATATAGACGATTGGTTATATAGGTATAGTCGTATAGACACATGTATAACAAAAATAATACTTCAAGTGCTTGTTGAGGGAATCGAACTCACCACCTCACGGTCATAGCCGCACCACATCTCACACTTTTTCCACTGCGCCAAGGCCGTCTTTGTGGTGCGGCCGCACCCCCTCGCACCCCCATGGATCCGCCTCTGGTGATGATGTGTACAATAGTAATGGATTTCCCTAGCTAAGAGGCACAGGGGAGGAGAAAAAGATTGTTTTTTTTTTTGTTTTTTTTTATAGGAAGCTAGAATTTCATTGATTTAAACTGGAGGGTTTACAAAAGTATTGTTCTTATAAAAAGAACTCAAAAAACTTGGAACAGACCTCCAAGTAGCATAAAGTTCATTTGCTCGGGCTGTGCGAGCTAAAACATCAACCACCCTATTTGAGTTTCTAGCTATCCAAACAAACTTAACCTGTACAAACATATTTTTCAGCTCCAACATCTCAAAAATGGAAGCTCGCGTCATCCAGCTGCATGAGTTATGATATGAGTTGACTGTTCAATCACGTCCTTGGAATAGGCTTCGATAATAACCTTTGAGAGCTGGAGCTGAAGTGCCCATTCTAGGGCAAGCAAGAGTGCTCGGTACTCTCCTTCTTCACTGGATCTGCATAGGATTGATTTTGTTTTGGCAATAAAAAAAGTTAGCATATTGATCATGAATCACTAATCCTATAGCCGCAGGCTGCCCCACTTTGATATAAGAAATATCCACATTGATTTTAACATAATCTGGTGGTGGTGGTTGCCATAGATTGTGTGAAGGTATGAAGTGTCTTGATGGAAGTTCTTTAGTAGGGAAAAGATAAAGACCTGTCAAGTAAATGGTTTGTTGTATATTGCTAATTGTGGTTTGAGGCGAGGCAAAAGTACCTTCAAACACGTATGTACACCTGTGCTTCCATATATGCCATAATATTGCAGAGAAAAGAGTAGTATTTACTTGGACTGAAGAATGCATGCTAGAAAACCAAGATGCAATCCATTGTTTCAGACTAACAACGTTAATTTTATCAGTTATGATGCCGAAATAAAACCAAATGTTTCTAGCATAATCACAGTGTAAAAAAAGATGTAAATCTGTTTCAATATCTTTATGACATAAAGGGCAAAGATTGGAGCATTTAATAATATAACACATGCGAGCATTAAGAGGTAGCGCTTGAACACAACATTTCCAAATAAAAAGAATGACACGCGGCAGAGCCTCAATGTGCTAAAGATGTTTCCAAAAGGTAGAGTCTACTTGAGGGATTGGGCTAGATATGGTAAGAATCTTATATAAAGAGGATACCGTAAATTCCCCGTTTTTCGTTAAACTCCATCTTCTAGTATCTTTTAAGTTGTGGTTTAATTTAATAGAAGTAATGTGATTGACTAAATGAGGCTCAAAAGTATTTCGAAGAGTGGGTACATGCCAAGTATTATTTCGAATTAATTGAGAAACAGTAGTTAAAGTCGATCCATAAGTATTAGGAACTGGAAAAACGGTGTCGGGAATCCAATTTTGTGTCCATATCTATATCTATACCCGTATGGACCTCCCAGATAGTATAAGTGTTAATAATCTTAAACATATTATGAAGTGACTTCCAAAACCAAGAATTAGAAGACTTAGTAGTACCGGGGCAAGCTTGTGTCGGAAAATATTTATTTTTGAGGAAATGACACCAAGGTTTAGTAGGATTAGACGATAAAGTCCAAGCTAGTTTAGCTAGCATCGCTATATTGTCATTTTCTATTTTATGAATACCTAAACCTCCCTGAGATTTTGGTTTCATAATGTTATGCCAAGCAATAGTGTGGCAACGATTTTTTCCCCACCAAAGTGCTCGTTGGGCTTGTTCAATTTTAGTACAAATAGTTTCAGGAACCTTAAAACATTGCATTTGGTATTTAGGGACTGCAGCCACTATAGTATTCACCACTATAGTTTTTGCGGCTGGAGACAAGAGGCTATTCTTCCAGGAAGATAGCTTAATTTGAATTCTATCTAAGATAGATTTAAAGGTATCAATCTTTCTAGAGTTCATGAAAAGTTGTGTGCCTAAGTATTTATCTTGAGGGTCAAGTAATTTAACATGCAAAGAACCCCTAATTACCTTTTTGAACTTATTTGGAGTGTTAGCACTAAAAAATATACTAGACTTTTCATAGTTTATTTTTTGCCCCGAAACTAAGCCAAAATCATGCAAGATAGATTTTAAAGTGTCAATAACAGTGAGGTCATTTTTACCAAAAAGAACGCAATCATCCGCAAAAAGCAATTGAGTGATATGCAAAGGGGAGTGGGGAATCTGACATCCTATGTAGGTCCCTTCATTCTGTCTTAAGGTGATAAGTCTAGTAAGAGCTTCCATGCAAAGTAGAAAAGGAAAAGGAGAAAGAGGATCTCCCTGTCTAATACCTCTAGAAGGAATAAAATTATTTGTTGGTCGACCATTAATAAGGACCGAAGATGATACAGTAGAAAGGCATTGAAAAATCAGATTGCACCAAACCGTAGAATATCCAAGTCGATGCATAATGTCTATCAGGAACGACCACTCGACTCGGTCGAACGCTTTGGACATGTCCAGTTTCAGTCCAAAAAAAGAGGTTGTACCGTGGGTATGATTATATGAGTGAATAAGTTCTTGGACCATAACTACATTATCTACTATATGTCTACCCGGAATAAAAGCGGATTGATAAGGATTAATAATGGGATCTAACGTACGTTTAAACCTATCAGCCAGAATCCGGGATATGATTTTATAAGTGGTATTAAGCAAACTAATAGGCCGGTAATCCGCCGGCGTTTGAGGATTCTTTGTTTTTGGAAGTAAAAAAAAATGTGAGTATGATTAATATCTAAAGGCATATCATGAGAAGTACAAAAATGAGTAACCATATGCATAATATTAGGGCTAATAGTGTCCCAATTATTTTGAAAGAAAAACGGAAGATAACCATCAGGACCCGAAGCTGCATCAGCCCTAAGACTCTTTGCTGCCTCATAAACTTCATCAATAGCAGGAATGTGCGTAAGCATAAGGTTGTTTTTTTTTTTGTTGAAAGGCAAAGATCGGTGAGAATGGGAAGAATATCCAAATTAAAAGGGGAGAGAATATTTTAATGTTAGCATGACAAAAGGTGGCGCTCAAAGACAATAAAGTGCAGAAAGGCTAATAAGCCGTTTTAACTTTTGAATTAATTTTATTTTGGTCCTCCAACAGTCCAACTGCATCTCCCATGCTTGACTCAAATTGTAAAAAATTTAAGAGTCACTTACAACTTTTAATTTTTAGGAAAAAAAAATTTCTAATGAAAAAATCATTTTGAATCTTAAGATGATGTGACAAAATTTAATTCCAAAATATCTCAAAAACAAATTCAACATTTGAGATTTTGTTTAAAGGTTGTCGAGACACTGTCAAAATCCAAACAGAGAGTGCTTGTCAGAATGAATTCTTCGGTACAATTGTGAATTCTTTTGAATTAAGGATCTCAATCGTGCCATCTAGGAAAGAAAATCTCAATAGTGTCATCTAAGAAAGAGAATCTCAATTAGAAATCGACACGTAGGAGAGTAAGATTTTTTTTACGAGTTTTGTATTATAGAGCTCCGAGGGTAACCAATTCACTAAAATAGTTTCTGATTATCAGTTGTGAAATAACTTTTTTTACATTAACAAACTTAAAAAAAAGTTCTTCTACACCCCTTCTCCTACCACCACTACTTGCAGGTCACCTCAACCACTATCATCGTCATCATCTTTGTGCTCTCTCTCGTCTTCCTCTTCCCTTCGCTCCTTTCTGTATTTCCTTTCATTCTTTTCTCAAATTTCATGTCTATTACTTTTTTTGTTGGTTTTGAAGAAGAAATATAATCGCTTCTAAAATGAAGTGTCTTGAAAAGAAAAAAAAGAAGATCAAAGATGGTATAAACCCATCAGGAGTAGAGAGACAAGAGTAGAGAGATAGGACGATGACAAACAAAAATAAAGAAATACTCGTATACAATATCATTTTGAAAGTTGGTCATTTCTAGAGGGTTATTTTGATTAATTGATCGTCTTCAGGAGGTCGTTACGAAATACGAGGGTGTGAGAATCAAAACCCTAGCTGGGATTATTTTGAGTCCGACACCAATGAATGGGAGGGAACTTCACTATTTCCATTTATGTGGTCAATGAGCCCATATTTCAATGGTGCACACATACACATGCATATATGCTCTCTACTTCTTTATTACTACTTGTGGTCTGTCTTGTACATATATATCCTGCTTTTGAGTGCCCTTCACCTTAGCTGACATGTAAAATGGTAATGTCCCACCAGGGTTCACATGGGTTTTGTTCATTCTTATACTAATATTGTTGTTGATTTACTTATGCAGCTGGATTGACAATCCTATAACATCAAACACTCAAAAAGCTTCTAACACTTCTTATATCTACTGCATGGAGCTAGCTCCCTATCAACCACTACCCATACATAGTGTTTATTCATGCATCTTTAACTTCTTGTTGCTTTTTTTCCTATTGTTTTTCTCCCGTTTCCTTTTTTCTAAACGCAAGATTATTGGACTCAAACGGATTATATATATAAACACGTTCAAACATAATAGTATAATAGCGGCATTTGGATGTCTGAAAAATATAGTAGGAGAATATGAGACGTAAATAAACATGCAAAAGTTCTGAAAATATAGTAGGAGAATATGAGACGTAAATAAACATGCAAAAGTTGGGGAACGATTGGTTTCAATCACCAGTTCTGAAGTAAGTTTTAATTGGTGATAGCATTGCGTCCCGAGAGACCATGACTTTAATCTAATTACTTCAAAAAAATATACATATATCGATCACTAAGTAGCTTATAACATGAAATGAAAATACATTACACTTATACATTAAGGGCAATTAAAATAATTCTATCATTGGGGAACTACTAAGATTAGTGATGAGATGTTAGGTAGAAACTAAATTACCCAAGAGCCAAGGAGCTAATTAGGTTAGATGAAGCAACTCAAAAAGTTCAAAAGCTTGACTACCCTTTTTGAATGAACTAAAATGAAACAAAGCAAACTCTCCTTACTAAATCTAGTAATTATTCCAATCTCTTCTCTCTCCCCACTGCTCTTTTCTTTTATGAATATATAATAGAAAAGCTTTGCCATGTTTAATAACAAAATATTTAATGTTGCTGTGTAGGGCCATAAAAACCCTATTAAACCCTCTTAAATACCCACCCTAAGACTCACTACTAGCTTACACCACTAGTATCTGTTTTAGAACTGAAAGTTTTTTCAGAACTACTTGAACTAGTAGTTTTGTTGTTCTTCCTTACCTCTAGCTAGCTACTTCTCTGAATCATATCTTTAGCTCCAATGGCTTCATCAGCATCCCACATAAAACTTGTCATAGTTCTATTACTTATTTTGCAGCATCAATATCACTCAGCATCTGCTCGAAAAATTGCACCGTCTACGATACCGAAAACGACAACTACTACAACTGTTTCAATGACCATTAGCATGCCACCACCTCCAGTCACTAAACAGTACTTACCGATTTACCGCCACAATAAAATGGAGGATGCCTTCCGACCCACATCCCCTGGTCACAGCCCAGGAGTTGGCCACGAAGAACCTCCTTCTGCTTAATGAATATTAACAACGACCGTTCGTATCACTTGCACTGGTGGGATCGATTATTAGATATCCCTCTTCATCTAGTGCTACACATATGTATGTATATATATGGGTTGATCGATTGGGCGGAGGAGTGTTTTGATGAAGGAACTGATAATCAGGTAAGGAAATAAAATATGTCATAGGATGTCTAGTTAATTTTCCGTATTGAACAAGAAGTGTACGACATGATAACTTTCCATATGGATGCCATGTAGTATTGTACTTGTTCTTTCGGTTCTTTTTTTTTTTTTTTTGCTTCTTTTTTTGGAATGGTCAACATCGTTTTCAGAAAAGACCAACAACTTCAAAACTGAAGATAAACCGTTGCTCAATATAAAGCTGCAGAAAACAATACATGTTACCACGATATTTGAAAGGACTTTACTTTTGTATTTTGTTTTTGATGTTATTAGTGTACCAATATAAGTTTATAAGAATCTCTTTCATGTTTGTTTTGAATTATACTAGGATAGTTAATTAATATATATATTGCTTTGTCAGTTTCTTATCTGATCTCCACCAACCATAGAGTTCCAAAAAATTCTAACTATTATCTTCTTTGTTCTTTTGATTTTATTATAAAGAACATGGGAATCTATTAATCATAAAGAAACTATTCAAACGTCCAATCTCCTTGACAAAGATGATACTAGTTGTCTCAATCCCAAAATTCCTCATAAACTCATGATAAGACATGAGAGTGAAATTTGTAAAAAGCTTCATAGTCAATCTTTTTGAGGAAAATAAAAGCAAAAAAAGAGAAGTGAAAGAATAGCTTGTAAGTCAATAGTATAATCTTTTTAATGGAATCATATTCATTATGATCAACATTAACATTGTCTAATTTTGTTAATGCTCTCTTTAACTATATATACATGACATTAAGATATAGATACTTGATTTAATATTTAACAACTAAATGGTCTAACATTGATGCATGCGTGGATGCTCGATCTCTAAACATCTCCTCTCTTCAACCACAATCGAGCCCTAATCATTCGACACATCATCACTTTTAAAAAATTCGATCCATATAAATTAGTGTTATATATATTACAATTATTTTATTAATCACTGTACTGGACTCCCTACATAGAGAAAGAGAAAAAGAAAGTTGGTAACAAAAGACTGAATGTTCATTAAAAAAAGATAGAAAAAAGGAGACGAGGGGGCCAACCAATTAAAATTTAGCTTAAATCTGAAAAATTAAATTAGATTAAATATAAAGATTAGCATGAGATTTTGCAATCATAAAATTTGGACCTTTGTATAAGCTTTCCGTAAGAGTATTGGTGAAAGTGTCTTGAATATTGGTCGATATTCAATCCAGTTTGCGATCCAACGAAACTGCTTTCATGCCTGACCCGTTTTGTGTATATTTGCTTTAGTCTTGAAGGTCGCTGGAAATTTTGGTCGACTGACGGTCTTATCGGAGAAGATGATGAGGTGGCGAGAGGGATGACTTGGCAGAGAAAGGTGATGAGATGGAGGAGAGAGAGATGACAACGCGGAAGGGTAGTTTTGGGGGAGGGAAAAAAATTTAACGGACATGTGACGATAACGGAAAAAGTAACCATTTGGGTATTTTCGATAAAGTAAGAGACTATGCGGGAAGCCGGTCATAAAGTAGGGGGCCATTTGAGAAATAACCCTAACTTTTATGCATCTTTTCCTACAGTTCTTCCTAAACCATGTAATAGTTAAATAAAAGTCACTTAAATCTTAAAACTTTTCTTCTAACATCTATACTCTATAGTTGAATATTTACTCAAGCTTAAACAACTTTTCCTTTTCCAATTAAGAGCATACTACCTTTCCTCCTCAACAAGGAGAGTAAAGGAGAGGCAACAAAAACCTAGGACATAATCTGAAATGGAACTATCTAACAAAAAAGTGAATGAAAACAGGTTTGGTTTTAAGAAGTTCAAGTTTGGTATTTGCTTTTCCTAAAAATGGTAAAGGTAGACAAATAAAGAGAAAAAATCAACCTTTCACTCAAAGCAAAGAAGATACTTTGACCCCTTCTTAACCATATACAACCTCATGGAAGACTTCTTTCTCTTCCCAACCCAAAACATAAAATTAAGAACCCAAAGCTATTGCCAGCAGGCCGGATGTTATCTTCAGCAATCTCCAAACCATTATTACTCACCAATGCCACGGCTAATCCTCGGCCCAGAACGGCGGACCCATCCCTTCGTCTGGTGTGCTGCCATTATCTGCACCATCTTAGCAATTGCAGTGATAATAACGGGCCTTGTCGTGTTCACTGGGTACATGATCATCAGACCTAGAGTCCCTTATATAAGTGTTACCTACGCTCATCTCGACAACTTTAACTACGACCAGACTGGGCAACTCAACCTCCAGATTTCTCTCAATATCAAGGCCGAAAACGACAATGCAAAGGCTCACACTACCTTCTCCGACATAAACTTCTACCTCAATTTTCATGGACTACAGATAGCCCGATTGAGGGCCGACACATTTGATGTAGCGAAGAATGACTCAGTGGAACTTGGGTATGTTGTTCCGTCTATGTCTATTCCGTTAGAACAAGACGCTATGGAAGATGTCGATGCCTCGTTGAAGCAGAACAAAATAAGTTTCAATCTTAAAGGTGGTGCTAGGACTAGATGGAGAGTGGGAGTTTTAGGGTCTGTTAAGTTTTGGAGTCATTTATCATGTGAACTCCAGTTCTTTCCTTACAATGGGAGCAGCATTAACAGTGGTTGCACTTCAAGATCTAAGTGAATCAATTCAACTCAAATTGTTTATTCTTGGACAATTAAAATCTCTCCTCATTGAGGTTGTCTATTTTTTTTTCTCATTTTACTTAGAAATTGCTTGTGTACAAATTAGTCTAATAAATATAACTGAAAGCCCAAATAAATGATAAAATTTCATTTATATTCTAGGTTTTGAGATTACCACAACTAAAATGTGGTGGTGTGTTTGGTTGCAAGATTTCCTGGAATTTGATAGGAATCATGAATCCTGGTCTGTTTGGCTACCCAAGAATCCTAGGACTCTTGAATCCTAAGGATTCCTAATTCCAAAATTTGTATTGGACCAAAATTCCACCCTACCCCCTAGGATTTATTAGGATTTTGGATTAATGAACCTAAATGTCAAACTTAAAATCAATAAAAAAAATATTTCCTTCTACAAAGTCATTATTTTTTTCAAAATCATTATTCTTTTCAAAATTCATATTTTTTCTAAAGACGTTTAAAAATACTCAAATAATAATAAACCATAAGATTCTTAGTTGCCAAACAAGCCAAAAAATATTACTTGGATTATCCAAACACACCATGAATTTAAGTATTGTGAATGGAGAAGAAAGGCCATTAAAATAAAAAACTGTGTACTTAGTACCTACGGACCTCTCACAAAAGAGTAAACCCACTGATTATCCGTCGATTTACCTCATAGGCAACTCGCCCACAACCCCCTCATGAGAGAACTGTTGTATATCAGAGAGGGCATCCGTCTAGGCATAGAACACTTTTGCTAAAAAAACTGTTAGAAAGATTTTACAAAATTATCATGTTTTACCCTGTACGGTAATGATAAACTAAAATTGTATATCCATCTCTAATTTGGCTAGAAGTACCTTCACAACGAACCTAAAACTAACCAAAACATGTACCTAAGGTCTAATACACTTACCGAGTTACGACCTTGTTTGATGGATATGAAATGTCGGACCTATTAGGCAGACTATATTCTTGTGCTATTTTATCGGATAAGCCTTTTTTTTTCTCTGAGCTCAAGATAATATATTTAAATGGTGACACAGGCAGACTAAATCCATCTCGATTTTAGAAAGTCCACCTTCCTTACTATTTCAGAAGATATAGTCATGTAGCTGTCGGTTCCATTGATCTTTTAGTCGTATTACTGTTATTGTTATTATTATCCATAGGAGTAGTTCACACCGATCCTCCCCTACAACTATACCCACAATAGTTATTTCCTAGTCAGAAAGGACTAAAGACGCACAACTTAATTGTTGTAGGTGCTCTTTTACAATCAAATTTTAAGAGACTTTCTATTGAAATTGGACACCACCAGCAATTTTATTGGGCATCCACAATTTTGGATGCCACATAGCCGCAACTTGTTTTCACGGTCTCCTGTCTTTTACATCGGAAACTAGAATTTATGCGGCAGCTACATTTTTTAGACTTGAGAGTGCTGGTTAAGTTTGTCAACGGAAAAATTTAAAATTTTGTTAAAGTTTCGAATATCAGATATTATTCGATATCCGTTAATATTATCAGATTCAGATATTGATTTATAATATCCGTCAGATAATTATCAGATACGGATTCGGATATAGATATACCTATATTCGATCCGATAAGCTACTGTTTACAATCAGTTTACGTTGGTGGCCAAACGCCCATGCGCACCTTTCCAAGGTGGTTTATTTGGGGAATAAAGAAAAATCTTCAGGGAATAAAGACTTTGGTCAATCAAAATAGACTTGATTGACTTATTTGCTTTTTAACCCAAAAATAAACTTCATTACATTTTAGTCTATAATCTTCATCTTCTCACCTCCACTCTACAGCTTCCAACCCACCACCACCACAACTTTGACCACGGATCGCCACCACCACCATTTTTTCTACCTCATCATCTCTCCCCTTCTACTTCTCCTTTCTTCCTCTGTCTCTATCTTTCTCTTCCCGCCCCTCTCTTTCTCTCTCTAAAAACCCTAACATATCTCAAATCTGTTGGGGTTTCTCTTCTTGTACTCAGATTTTCAAGCTGAAGAAGATGGCGAAGGAACAACCCCTTCGTCTTCTTTGAGTGGGAGAAGAAGGGTCTTTCCCCTTCATCTTCATTGAAGGCGACAGATCTGTTACCATGTTCGTCATCTTCAAAACAATTCAATCAACAACTACAAATGGACCAACAACAATTCCACCAAGAACATGACCTCTGCATCCTCCAAATGTTACAGTAAGTAAAGGACATATGCGATTATAACCTGATGAAGCAGGAGAAGAAGACGTAGGTAATTGAGGACATGTAAATGAACCAAAAATGGAGGTGGAGAGAATTAGGGTAACAAAGTGTTACATAAGAAACAAAACCAGACTCACCAAGTATTGATAAGCCAAGATGATGCTTAAGATAGAATTTAGTAACCATTTCTATTATATCACTACCAGATGAAATTTCAAGGATCAATGGTTGCATGGTTGAATCGCTCCCTGCCTCCCTCCTGGTTACAATTGGTGGTTTAGGTTTATATTTTCGATCCAATTGGTCTTCCTGAATTACTTAATGTAGCAGCTTGTGTGTGGGTTGGTGTTGGAATTATCATTTGATGACCATCTTTTTCAGTAAAGGGAGAGAGAAATAGGGGAGAAAAAATGGTGAGGGTGGTCGTGGGGTAGAACGGTAAAAGTGATGTTAAGAAGAACGGGTAAAGTACAATCAGATATATTTTTGGGCCAAAAGTAAAGATGTCTTGTAAGTCAATTTTGATTGACCAAATGTGTATTCCCTTGAGACTATTTTGAATTCCTCAAAGTCGCGGCCCTTTCCAACTACGGTATCGCGAAGTGATAAGTTTGAAGTTTCAAAATTTCAATTTCATCCTATTTCACGTGTCAGTATCCATGCCCATTGACGTGTCGCCGCATGCCTATTCACGTGTCGCTGCCACAACTAGTTAGCCCTTTCCTCTCTTCATCTCGCATGACAAGTCTTCTCTCTCTCTCTCTCTCTCTCTCAATTCTACTACTACTTTCTCACTCCATCCTGAAAACAACTGCTGAGAAGAACACCGGCGGGTGGGTAAAATCTTCTAAATCTCTACCCTTTTAGTTTTTCCTTTCCCTTTTTCCTCTGCATGTATCCCTACTTTTCACTACTTGTACCCTCATGACAAAATACCATTTTAATGTTGTTTTTATTAGTTTTATCATCTTCTTTCAAGAATTTGATTTTAGTTGAACAAATTTTTTGAGATTGGTAACCCAAATTAAGCTAGCTAGCTCTGTAATTTCCATATTTTGGTTTTCCTTTCTTTTAGAAAATTTGTTCATTTGAAATCTTTTTTTGGTCCTATACTAGTTAGGTTTTTTCCTTAGTTAGTTTGATCCCAAAATGCAAGAAAAAGAAATCATGATACTTATGAAAGTCAACCACATTCTACCATATAATATGCTCTTCCCTTACATGAGGCACTTGTCCTTACATATCTCCAAAGGATGAAGAACTAAAATCCATAATACTAAAATGAATGAAATTAGAGAGATTCGAAAAATGTGGGTAGTTCTAAAAGAGGATCCATTTTTAAGATATCTTGCCCACTGATTTGTTGAAGTTTTGGTTTTGAGTTGGATGGCCGAAAACATAACATGGTATCTGAATTAGGCCCACGTTCTCTAAGTCGTCCGAAAACTAAAAAGAAAAACACGCAAACTTGAAAAGGGTGTCTCAGTATGTGAGAATAGTCTTGCATGGGATAAGGGTGATCTAGTAACCAAGAATATAATGTGTAGTTCTTGTCCACTCGTTTCCAATTGGTTTTGAATTGGATGGCCACAACCTTAACACTCTCCACTAATTGTCCATTAGTTCGAGTCCGATCTCCTTCAATCGGTGAAGAAGTTTTTCCTTGAGGAGAATAGATATTTCTCAAAATGTGCACATTGTGCAAAATGAAACAGTGGTGATTTTGCTTGTTATATTATGTTTTTTTGTAACTAGTTTAGGAAACTCGAATGAGGTAATTATTGGACTAATACCAATAAGACTATATTATTGCCATAATTGAGTTTAGACTGAATAGTGAATTCTTAAAGAGAGCACTTTCATTGCATATGATGGGTTGACGAATTAGTTTTCGATATTAATCTGTTCAAACGTACTTGCGAATTCTTAATGAATAATTGTGTTAAATGTGAAGATTTTCCTAATTTAGTTTTTATTAATCTTCAGTTTACAAATGTTCCGTGGTTGGCCTATAAGAAATCTAATAATCTTAAGTATGAAGCGTGCAACGGTTATTGGATAGTATTCAGCGTGTTTGGTATCATGGGTTTGATTCTTGAGCTTATAACAAACCTAATAATCTTTGGAATGAAGCCTCTGTCTCTTCTCAAACTACTGTTTATGTTTGGTGTGAGAACCGCTTGGCTTGTCGCATCTACATGGGTGAATTTTCATGTTGAAATTTGTTCGAGGGTTATGATCTGGACAGTTGCCATAGTTTCTCTCCCGATGCGAATTCTCAATGCAATACATAGGGAAAGGCTGGTTAGAATCCGCGCTTCCTCACTTATCTATTACTCTTTTGTCATCTTCATTAGATGATTATACTACTTCTAATTGATGCATTCACCGATTCTTTTCAAACAAATGTAGCTAGAAGTTCAACTTCTTGAGATGCAAATTGAGTTCGAGAATCTGGCGTGGGATAAGAAAAAACTCGAAGAACGACTACGTGTGGCTATCCAAGATCGTAGAATTATGGACTCTATACTATCAGAGATTGAAGAAGAGCATGATAAGGCCATATCCAGAATCGAACTACTTGAGCATGAGGTAAAGCAAATACTCATCTTTTTCATGAGATCGCGAAAATCACTATATGCTCATCGATAATAGAGTACTTTTTTTTTACTTTGTTGTCGAAAATTACGTCCATTTACAGATACGTGATCTTAAAGAAGAGAACCTTAGGCTGAATGAAATCCAAGGGAAGAGCTTCCAGGATTTCAGATATCATGATGATAGAAGAACCGGTGAGGCTTTTATGGAGAGCAAATATGGCACTCCTCTTCTAATAGAAGACGATTATGGCAGTGTTACTACGAAGGAACATTTGATGCACAAAAACGAAGGGGAGGGTGGGAACAGAAGTGGACCAATCGGAATGGATGAGATATTCAAAACGGGAACGAAAAGCGGTGACTCTTTCATAGCACCCCCCTCTAAAACTGGAGGGCTAATGGTAGTAGATGAGGCGATAGATCGAAGAAGAGAGGTAGCTCTTTCACAGAGTCTTTTTAGCTCAACACTATCACTTTTGGTAGGGATGATCATATGGAAGGCAGAAGATCCATGCATGCCTCTAGTGGTTGCTCTTTTCAGTGTAGTAGGGATGTCTTTAAAAAGTGTAGTTCAGTTCTTCTCCACTGTTAAGAATAAACCAGCATCAGATGCAGTGGCTTTGTTAAGTTTCAACTGGTTCATACTTGGGACTCTAACCTACCCAACCCTGCCAAAAATTGCTCATCTATTTGCACCCTTTGCTCTAAGGCTCGCTACTCGAACCATTTACCTGCTTGGTCTTGCTTAGACACCCAATGGATGAGTGTTCTCAAGTGTGTATCGATGTTGATTTGAAATGCAGAAAGAAAACTTGATGTATGTACCGATGATGGTTTTGCTCTCAGGTTTATTTGACTTGTCAGGTAGTATGACTTGAATTTTAGGTCAGCTAGGATAAAATAATTTTTCTTCTGGTTGGAACTTATGGAGATTTTATAGGTGAAATCCAGAGTTGTTAAAGTTAGAGTTGCTAAAGGCAAGTTTGCTAAAAAGGCAATCCTTAAAATAGTTAAAGGGAATGTGTTTATAGGAGGCAATGTCTTGGTGAATGTTTGACCTAACATCATAATTGACTGCCATTAGGTAGTTGTGGGCAGGAGTGGGTACGGGTGCCCAGGGCGGGTAGCTCAAGTTAGGAGTTTGGTTATTAGGGTAGTCGGGCAAATCGGGCACTCAGAGTTTGGGTGAATCGGTTACTCATTGGCAATAGGGTATAAATATTAGACACCCTTAAGTGCACCATTTGGCTCAAGTGCATTGCCGTTTAGTCCTTATATAAAAGCTTTCAATCTCAATAGGGTATAAATATTAGACACCCTTAAGTGCACCATTTAGCTCAAGTGCATTGCCATTTAGTCCTTGTACAAAAAGCTTTCAATCTAACCTCCCGTCCTTATATGAAAACTTTCGGTCTCATTTGTAAATGAGTGATGCGGTACCATGTAACTTATGAGTGATGCGGTACCATGTAACTTAAGTTATCTTGAACTTGTGTCTTTGAGAATACAATACCAATTTGAAAAGAAAGAGGAAATCTGTATGAAGTTGGAGTTATAAAACCAACTACTTCAACAGTGGGCCTTCTTGAGTTGTGGAAAATAACTCATAGTGGGCTTATTTAATCTCAGCTACTGAAGTAATAGACCAATTATTATGGGCGCCGGGCGTTAGAATGCAGGCTTCGTGTGGGTGGGGCGGGCTCAGATAAGTCTTTTCACCCAACCCCTCCCACTAAGTTCGTCAGGCTTGGAGGGTAATGCCCGTCTCGGGTATGGCCGCCTTTGCCCATAATGTGTAGCGGGCTCTCGGGTTAAAATCCCATCCCTAGTTGTCGACTGTCAATGACCATCAGGGGATCTGTCAATGACCATCAGGGGATCCCTTAAAAATTCCGACGGTGACCGTCACAAATTTTTCCGGCTGAAATTTTTAAAAAAAAGTTTCCCTTTTTCTTCTCCTCCACTCCTTATTCTCTTCTCATATTTTCTGTCTCTCTCTCTCTCTGCTTTCTCTAAAATGCAGGACAGTAGAGAGAGAAAAGTAGAGAGAGAAAAGATACTCTCTCTCTCTGCTTTCTCTAAAATGCAGGAGAGTAGAGAGAGAAAAGAGGAAGAAGGGGGAAGACCACAGGAAGGTGGAGAGAGACCAAAGATGGAGAAAAGATAAGAGAAAATAGAAGAAGATGAGGAACAAGGACGAAAAAGATAATAGTTAAGGTTGTCTAGTAGAGTTTCCGGTCAGGGGCGGGAACTATGTGGAGACCAGGCAGGGCAGTTGCCCGGCCTGATCTCCACATATACTATTTAAGGTACTAGTATAGACAACTATTTGCTGTAGCTCTAGGGGAGGAGTTATGTGTCTGCGTTGGGTCCATTTTTGTTTCAACGACTAAGGGCTATTAAGTGACTAATGGTTAGAGAAGAACTTGGTTTTACTTGGGTACACTCATGTAATGTTTCTTTTAATTTATAGTCTTTAGGCTTGCCCTCTCTAGTATTAAATCCTGGTTCCGCTCCTGTTTCCGGTCGAACTTCGGCTGCGGACTAGTTGCGGAAGAAGAGAAAGGGAAGAGGTAGGCGATAAACACCTTCAAATTTGGGCATTGTCTCTAGCCATACTTCGTCAGCTTTGACTAAATTTTGAGTAAAAAGGTAAGAGTACCTTTAATATGTTAGGGTATTCCCTATAAAACTTCTTTTTAATTTATCATTGTTTTCTCTGCTATTCTCCTTTCTCCAGCAAAACTAGACAGTTAACCAGTTCTCGGGGAGTGCGGGAGAGTGCCCTTTAAGGAAAAAGGGGATTGTAGGGGATTTTGTGTTTAAAAAATGTTGAAATGAAAGTAATTCTTCCTCAATTGTCACCGAGGAACTTGTTTTTCATCTTCTTCTTTGCTTCAGATGTGAGTTGGTAGCGAAGTATTTCTTGTGATCATTAATTATCAGTATGGAACATGCTAAATTTGCGGTTATGCAATAACCAGTTTTTGTATATGGACAACAATTTTTGGGTCCGATGCGAGTCAATTATGTTTGACTTAGTTGACGTTGATTTAATAAGGGGACAACTCCACCGGACACTAAATATTAACACTTACTAATTTGTGGACCATTAACAACACACAATAATTAAAATTAAAAAACCTAATTTCTTCAACCTAGGATATATTCAGTTCATGTTTTTTTTTTTTGAAGAATTCACCCTAACTTAATTTCTTATTCTTCCATAAACAACCATTACCCATCTCTCTCTCTCTCTCTCGACTACCAGCAAATCTAAAGGATATATTCAGTTCATGTTATTATATGAAGTTATGAACCCTAGCTTGATTTCTTATTCTTCCATGAACAACCATTATCCATCTATCTCTCTCTAATAAACTACCACCATTTCTAAAGGAGATATATATTCAGTTCATGTTATTATATGAAACCTAGCTTAATTTCTACTCTTCCACAAACAACCATCACTCATCTCTTTTTCTCTCTCTAGACTACCATCAATTCTATAACAATATGACTAGTTTGATGAAGAAGATGTCGTGGAGTGAAGATGTTATGCTGGTAAGGGAGTTCCATGTAAATTTGAAGTGGAAGCCAGAAGGTCATGAGAGATTCAACATGAAGCAAATCCCCGAAACAACTGCATATCACTGCTACTGTTTAGAGAAAAGCCACGAAACAGTAGCAGTGATTGCTACTCTTTGTTGGTGAATTCGAAACAAACAGAAGCAGTTTCTGTTCGTCTTTCATGGATTTGCTTGTTGTTTGATCCAAAAATATGATTTTTAGGGTTTTTTTTTTATTTGGAATAAAAGACAAGTAAATTTTGATCCAAGAAAATAATGTCTCTCCATAGTTTCTCTCTGCAAATTTGTAGGTGATGAAGAAGAACAAAGTCTAGGGTTTATGGAACAAAAGAGAGAAGACTTCAATTAAAATCTCTAATTCTTAGAGGACAAGAGTGAAAAATAATAGAGTGTTGTCCCCTTAAAATGATTGTCCATATAAAATTAGTAATTTTTTTAGTTGTCCATATAAAATAGTCGTCCATATAAGAAAATTAGTCGTCCATATATTGATCACCAATTATAATAGTCGACACGATAATTTAACGTGGTTTAGTCGAAGATCTCCTCTACACTCTCGACTTACATCTATGGGCAATAATCGATATATCAATAGTCACTACAATTGTTTTTTTGATTCGTTACATTGGTCAGACACAACCGAATGAATAAACCAGTAGGACACAACTCATTTTTATAGAGTGAAGTAGGGTTTTTGAGTTTCGTAAGTTTCCAAGCTAAATTAAGAAAGTATATAATATTTATTTAAAGATAAATAAGAGATTTCCTAAAAACGTGAAACTGACTCTTCTAGATCTTCATATACTTGGAATACCTTCAAAAATATCTTCAACTATCTTGTACTTCGGTTGATCGTCAGATTCTCTTGTCTCGTTTCGTTGCATTAATTACTCATGTATCTCATTATAATAAGGTACATACGAATCGAGAAGACGAAGATCCCACGATCTTCATAAACTATACGTAAATAACTCTATATATTTTACGGTTTAAGTTCACGCAATTTAGTTTGTATTGTGTACAAAACAAACATATTCTTACACATGTCTACATATTCACAAAACAATCAACACAATAGCGATACATTTGTATACTTGTAGAGACAAACATAAATATTCAAAAAAATTAGACTTTTTACCTACTTTATTTCAATCCATTTTTTTTATTTGGCTAAGCACCTTCGAGTAGCATAGTCTCTATTATCAAACATTACCTCAAACGTCATCGGGTAGTTGAATATTCATAAGCCCATTGTATGGGCGGGCCAAAATACGTCACCAGGAGCGTCCCAGAAATCCACGATTAAAGGACTCACACGGTGACCCAGCCCATGAGTTAATGACTAATGGGTCCGACCCATTCTTCTTCGAATACCTCGAAACAACGTTAAAATATGCAAACACATCCAACCCTGGATAAAGAGGTCTGCCCTCACCTCCTCAGCAAACCTCCCTCCTTCTTATATCCGTTGTCAAGACGTTATAATATCCCATATATATCCGTTAGGAGGTTACATTATCTGTATTAATGGTGATAGCTCTATGCGTTACTACATTAAAGAGGAAACTCATCACCGAGTAACATTCGATTCAAGACACTATAAAATGACTGAACCAAGGATGGTACAGATCATCTGGTTATCGTCTAAACACACCAAATACAACTTACTTTCTCTCTCATAGAGTCTTGCTCTTTGATAGAGTGTCGCTCCCTCACATAATCCTTCTTCCGCTCTCTCATTCAAGTACTATGATTCAGGTACATGACCTTAGCAAGTACTGTTCATAGAGAGCACGAGACCTTATCAAGTATAAGATCCTCTCAAGTACATGACCCTGAGGAAGCAAGCTATTTTCTCTCTCTTGACAACCACGTGTAGTCAACGGTTCAACCACTTTATCAACAAGGGTTTGCTCACTTTGTCTCTCTTATAGGTCAGGGCTCTTACACATCACCCATGTGATTTTCTAACAAGGTCAGACCCTTGGAGATCTCCACATCACCCACGTGATTATCTACATTCAAGAGATACAAGGTCAGACCCTAAAGCTTCCCAATTTATTTACGGTACATACCCCTGAACGAAGCAAACCTCACCAGGACTGTCATCCACGAGTAATTTCACACACTCTCTCTCCAAGCAAGTCAGTCTATCCTTAAATATCGAGCTTCAGTCACTCTATGAGCCGTGCCATACTCCGACCATTCTCCTCCACGATCCCAACCCAGTGTCCCCCAAAGACCTCATGGTTACGTGTGTTTTTGTCTCTTGTCACAGGTTAAGCCCAAAGACATCGTCAGTGCCTATAAAAATATGAACAAGTCAACGACCCCATCCTCTTGACTTCCTGACCCGCGATTTCGGCCCCTCACACCCATCAAAGACCGCGGTAAAATCTTTTTCAACTACAAACTCTCTGTTTATATATAATGTTACATAAGTATAAAACCTTTAACACCCTTTGCGAATAGTTCCACATTTAGACGAATAGATGTTTCCAACAGTCATACTTGACTGTTGGGTTTTGAATGTAATTTCGACCATCAGATCTCAAAGGATCTATCTAGATCCAACGCCTCTAACACCTACCCTTAGATCCCAACAAATCTATCATAGAAGGTGCTCAACATCTTGCCCATCGGATCCCCCGGATCATTGATTACATCTCAATCGTCTGACCAAATATCTGCTCTTACAAACCAATGGCTCTAATCGCTCATTAAAGTGCAAAGTGCGGGCGGGCGCCTTTAAAGCGTCAATGCGCCCTAGACGTCCAAGCCACGCGTGTGGGAGTGGGTGGCTAAGCACCTTATAGTTTCAAGAAATCTATAATTAGTATGTAGAAAAGTAAGGATGTAGAGTTTTCCTTATTTTTCCCATACGATACTAATAATAAATAGACGCTGTAGTTATCCTTACATATTCACCAAGAAATCAATGATAAGTACTCATTCATCTAAAATCAGATTTTGACAAAATTTATGTCTAAATTCAAGAGTTCGACGAGACAAATCTAATGGGCCGTCTTGATCCTGATTCGGACAATGTTTGGTTGCCCAAATTTGCCAAAAACAGATCCGGTTTCAACAAACTTTACTATATGTCATAGTAGAGGTGGAACTAACATCCCACTTTACAGTATTTCATGGTAGAATAGGGAGCAATATTAGCCTCATTCTGATTTTTTGATAATTTAGATGTCATTATAGACGTTTGCTTTCCAAACCAACCTAAATAGCAGGCAGGGGCGGACCCACGTTGGGGCCTATGGGGTCACGTGCCCCCACGGCCCCGAGCGAAAAAGTCTTATAGTTCCGAGTTATCCGAATGTTATTCTTAATATATATATATAATAGCACCTCAGAATCAATAATGAGCGTTTGGCTCATTGGAGGCATGATGAGATTAGCATGAGGTAGGTCATGGGTTCGAGCCCCACCAGCTCCTTGTTTTTTTTGTTTAATTCTTTGAGTGATTTTAAAGGCGCCGAGTATGAAGAAATGGGGGCGCCAATAACAATTTGAGCAATCCTTTTAAAATTGCTCATTTGTTTTTGCTCCTACTTTTTCTTGTGTTTATCATTTGACACTTTAAATTTTCTTTTTAACTCCGATTTTCTTTTTTTGATATTCTTTTGTAAATTCAAGTTTGATTTCTACATTTCGTAGTAAACATTCAACCTCTAGTAACGTTATTTGTATCCACATATAACTCATATGTCCTCTTCATCTTTTAATTTTATATATAGTTTCTTACAATATTCTTTTTAAATTCATTCTTATCTCTCTTCCACTCATTCCTTAATTCTTTATAGCATATGGATTTGTGAAAAAAAATTAAGATAAAAGGTCATACACATTTGTTTTTTTTATTATTTAGTATAATCAAGTGTGCCCCCACAAAGAGAACTTTCTGGGTCCGCCACTGATAGCAGGTGGTTCATAGTTCTAATTCTATTATCCATCTATCCTTTACATAATCAAATTTATCAAACAAGCACAAAAGAAATTTATATCAAACAAGAACAAAAGGAATTTATGCACATTTTGGTTGTTCTTCATCATGGCCATTAAATGCCCCTGACGTAACGTATTAATCATCAAACAAAAGTTAACTCTAGAGATAGCTACAAGAATACAATCCCAAAATAGGAAATACTCACAGATAAGTTTTTTTTCAGAAATAGTAAGATCCGAACCTTGGTTTCTCCTGTGGAGAGATATACATGTGATCAATGAACTAACCAACGTAAACCAATGTACATTTTCTTTTGCGCTTGTAAGCTAAAACTTATGTTATGCATTAAATTTTTTTGTTATCGGCAACAATTAATTGACAAATCTTATTCATGTTTCTATGATTAGGTGATGTATATTATGTTTGTGGGTCTTTAATTAATTCTCTTTTCCTTTTTATTTGCAACATAATATGAGTTGTATTTGGTTTTGTTTTCATGTTTTCCTTTTGTTAAATGAGATATGTGGAGGGGAAACTTCCGCATGTAATTAAAACACTTTCTACGTAAAAAGATCTCAATTTAGATAGCAATGTAAATTTTATGAAAATTTTGTCGCACGTACTAAAGAAATAAATAAAAGTCTATTACATGACGTATATTATGATTAACACTAACTGCCGGCACAAGGAGCTTGTTAATGAAATATCTCTAAATTACAAATTGTATAAACCAAATAATATCTAAATTCAATGTGGCAAAAGTCGATCAATTATAAATCACTAAATGTTTCTAGTATAAACTCGGAGAAGAGCCTTCATTATCTATTATATAAAAACAGATCAGTATGTATATAAAAGAAAACTATCGTTGTGTAACTTGTGTTATATAGTATGTACTAGGTTTAAGTTAAATAATTAGTTCTTTCTGTTGGAAGAAATTCCAATATATGTGGGCTCACATATGCATAGACATGTGTATGGCTATCTCAGTAAATTGTCAAGTCGTAAAGTGGTCTAATATGGATTGACTTGACTAGTAGGTATCAAAGTGTCATGGAATAAACGTGTAGAGACCATTAAGTGATTTCTAATTTGATGAGGGGCCAAATTAGAAATAAAAGTCTATAAATAGGGGTTATGGTCCCCATTTGGGCTTCTTCCCTAATCTCAACATTTTTGGTTAAGTGTGAAATCCCTTCATCACAAGAGAGATTCTAAGGAGAAGAAGAACCAAGTGGAAGATCAACCCTACCCAACCATCTTTTAGCTATGGATCAAGGTACGCTTCCGTGATTAAGTTTAATCTCTTTGAATCTTGTGGAGGTATGTGTAGTTTAGATTATACATGTCATATTCAATGGTATTTGTAGTCAGACAGATCTGACTCAGATCTGACTCGGGCCGAGTCAGACAGATCTGACTCAGATCTGACTCGGGCCGAGTTAGGTGTCATGTCAGTGTGTTAGACCGGTCTGAGTCAGACAGATCTGACTTGACTGAGTCAAACAGTTCTGAATGGTCTGACTCGGTTGAGTCGGACATGTTTGATTGATCTCAGTCAGACAGATCATTTAGTGTGTTAGACCGGTCTGACTTATTGAGTCAGACAGATCTGACTGGGTCAATTACAGACCAAATTAAAGGTTCTTTTTTGAACATTTATTTTGTAAAATTTAAACAACTAATAACTGATACATCCCTCAACTAATATCCGACACTTGATAGAACTAATTGAAGTAAAATGTCGCCAAAGTGACCTCTTTTATGTAGATTAGTTCAATGACAATGTTAGAGCAGGTCGTGTGTATGTAAATTCATGCGCGTATTAAGTCGACCCAAAGGTAGTTTAATATTTGGCCGAACTACATATACACCTGCGGTGATAAATGTGAGATGATTGTAAGGTGTCCATGTGAATAATGAGTTGGTCCAAAGATAGACTTATTGTTTGACAGGATTTATCGTCTATATTTGATTACTGCAATAGAGATACCACTTACAAATTAGTATTACTGTCCAAAGACTTGATGCTAATGTTGTGCTCGGTATTCTGCTATGTATCTAGTTATTGTTTAAATTTTAAATCTCACTTTAGTTATGATGTGAACATGTAAATTTATTATGTCTATTCTCTGTGTAGTCGCTGCAAATATACCAATGAATGCTAATTACATTCCCATTCTCAATGGGAATAACTTTAAGGACTGGAAAGAGAGCGTACTGATCGTTCTGGGCTGCATGGATCTGGATCTTGCACTTAGGGTGGAGCAACCCACCCCTCTTACGGATGATAGTTCTCCTGATGAAAGGAGACACTATGAGAGGTGGGATCGCTCCAATCGCATGAGTCTCATGATCATTAAGCGCGGCATTCCAGAAGCTTTTCGAGGCGCAATCTCTGCTGAGGTGAATAAGGCCATTGATTTCCTTGCCGAAATCGAAAAAAGGTATGAAAAGAACGATAAGGCAGAAACAGGAACGCTTTTGGCGAACCTGACTTCTATGAGGTATAAAGGCAAGGGAAACATAAGGGAGTACATCATGAAGATGTCTCATATTGCTTCCAAACTTAAGGCACTGAAGCTCGAGCTGTCTGAGGACTTACTCGTGCATTTGGTAATGAATTATCTTCCTGCACAATTTGGTCAATTTAAGGTCAGTTACAACTGCCAGAAGGAGAAGTGGACTCTTAATGAGCTCATTTCAAATTGTGTGCAAGAAGAGGAAAGAGTGAAGCATGAGAACTCTGAAAGTGCTCATTTGGCCAGTACCTCAAAAGGTAAGGGCAAGAAAAGGAATAAGGATAATGAAGCTCCTAAGGGTCCAGAACAAAAGAAACCTAAGGAAGAAAATGGTTGTTTCTTTTGTGGAAAACCTGGGCATATGAAGAAAGAATGTACCGAGTATGCTACTTGGCGTGCCAAGAAGGGTATGTTCTTTACTTTGGTCTGTTCTGAAGTTAATTTATCTTCAGTACCTAGAAACACGTGGTGGTTAGATTCAGGTGCATCTACTCACATTAGTGTTTCTATGCAGGGTTGTCTGAGCTATCGAAAGCCAATTGATGGTGAAAGATACATCTATGTGGGAGACAGGCAGGCGGTAGAGGTCGAGGCAACGGGTCATTTCAGGATATTATTAGGAACTGGTTTTTCATTTGGATTTGAAAGACACTTTTGTTGTACCGTCATTCAGACGAAATTTGGTTTCAGTTTCTGTTTTGGACAAATTTGGTTATCATTGTTCATTTGGAAACAATCAGTTTAGTCTTTCTTTAAATTCAAATAAGTGTGGTACTGGTTCCCTAAGTGCTTATGATAAGCTATACATCCTTAAAGACAACAGCTTACATCCTTAATAGAGTACCATCTAAAGCAGTTGCTAATACACCTTATGAACTTTGGACTGGGCGAAAGCCAAGTCTAAAGCATTTACATATTTGGGGATGTCCATCTGAGGCAAGGCTTTATAGGCCGAATGAAAAGAAGTTGGACTCCAAAACAATAAGCAGCTACTTTATTTGATACTCGGAGCGATCTAGGGGCTACAAATTTTATGATCCCACAAGAAAGTCTATTTTGGAGACGGGAACTGCAGTATTTTTTTGAGGATGTTGAGTTTGGGGGGAGAAATAAGGTTAGGGACATTGTCTTTGAGGAGGAATCAGTTATGATTCCTACTACTACTTCTGACAATGTACTAATTTCCTGTGTACGATTGTCGAAGAAGGAGGTTTGGAACCCTCAGAAGACAATGTTGAACAACTCCCCACTCCAGTTCAGGAAGTTGTTCCTGAAGGACAAACTCAACAACCTCAAGAGGAAGTGCCATTAAGGAGATCCAACAGAGAGAGGAGAAGTGCTATTTCGGATGATTACGTAGTATATCTCTAAGAACATGAGGACACTGGTGGATTGACAGAAGATGATCCAATCAACTTTCGTCAAGCCATCCAGGATTCTAACTCTGAAAAATGGATCAACGCCATGAATGAAGAATACAAATCAATGCAAGACAATCAAGTTTGGGATCTTGTCCCATTACCTGAAGGTAAGAAACCCATTGGTTGCAAATGGATTTTTAAAATCAAAAGGGATTCGAAAGGTAATGTGGAGAGATATAAGACTCGTCTTGTGGCTAAAGGCTTCACTCAAAAGGAAGGCGTAGATTATAAAGAGACTTTCTCTTCGGTTTCTTTGAAAGAATCTTTTAGGATAATTATGGCACTTGCAGCACATTTTGATCTTGAGCTACATCAAATGGATGTCAAAACGGCGTTTCTCAATGGAGACATTGATGAAACAATATATATGGTTTGCAAATTAAAGAAATCCATCCATGGGCTCAAGCTGGCTTCCCGTCAGTGGTACTACAAATTTCAACAAGTTGTAGTCTCATTTGGTTTTGAGACAAATATTGTTGAGGATTGTGTGTATCACAAGTTCAGTGGGAGTAGCTTTGTATTCCTGGTTTTATATGTCGACGACATACTACTTGCTACCAATGATAAGGAAATGTTGCATGAAACTAAGAAATTTCTATCAAAGAAATTTGATATGAAAGATCTTGGCGAAGCTTCATTTGTATTAGGAATCCAGATACACCGCGATCGCGCACGAGGTATTCTTGGATTATCACAGAAGAGCTATATTGAAAAAGTTCTTAAAACATATGGTATGCAAGAATGTAAACCAGGAGACACCCCGGTCGCTAAAGGAGACAAGTTTAGTCTAAACCAGTGCCCTCAAACCAACCTGGAAATTAAAGAAATGCAACAGATTCCTTATGCTTCAGCAATTGGGAGTCTGATGTATGCTCAAGTATGTAGACGTCCATATTTGGCATTCATTGTCGTTACGTTAGGCAAATATGTAAGTAATCCTGGAATGGATCACTGGAAAGCAGCCAAAAGGGTTTTCAGATACTAACAGAGAAATAAAGATTATATTCACACATAAAAGAAGTCGGATCCTCTGGGAGATCATAAAGCATTTGATTCCGACTATAGTGGATGCAAATAATTACAAAATCAGTATAAGGCTACATTCGTCTATTTACTGAAAGAGCTATGTTAGGAAGAGTGTTAATTAAACACTCATAGCTTCTTTTGGATCATGTAATAAAACTTGTAGCAGTTTTAAGACATCCAATTTTGGATTAGGATTGCAGTATTTTGTCACTAAAAATGTCATTCTAAGGGTATTAAAATACCATTGAAGTCATGTTGTGACAATTATTTTGCATCTGTTTCATATTAACAACGATGAGAACTAAAATATAAAGTTCTCGGTTGTGAATAAAAGAACATGAGTGGGTTTCTTATAGAGCATATTAAGACAAACTCCATTATTGCGGATCCGCTAACTGAGGGATGAACACCGAAGGTGTTTAATGAGAACATTGTTCTCATTGGTGTTATATCACTATATGATAATAAGGTTTAGTGGAGTTTGTACACATATGGTTTGGTGTCATTTAGACATTGCTCTATGTTTTGGATATTTTCTGCAGAAATAAGGTATTCAATTATTTTACACTCTGTGATATTATGTTAAGGTCGATCTCAATAAAGTTTCGGTAGGACCAGTTGGAAATAGACATGGTAAGATCACATTGCATGTAATTTCCATGCTACGCGTCCATGATTGATCTATGTCATTTGGTTATGTTGGTATGTGTGACTACTGATATATTTAGTGACGATTGAATGTTACGAAAGTCCCTTTAATCCCATACTAGCACAACTGATGGACCAGATTGTTTGGGATACCTAATATTTGATAGCACATTTTGAGCTCATAAGGATGTACACATTTCTAGATAGCATATGTGGCCCAAGTGGGAGATTGTTGGAAGAAATTCCAATATATGTGGGCTCACATATGCATAGACATGTGTATGGCTATCTCAGTAAATTGTCAAGTCGTAAAGTGGTCTAATATGGATTGACTTGACTAGTAGGTATCAAAGTGTCATGGAATAAACGTGTAGAGGCCATTAAGTGATTTCTAATTTGATGAGGGGCCAAATTAGAAATAAAAGTCTATAAATAGGGGTTATGGTCCCCATTTGGGCTTCTTCCCTAATCTCAACATTTTTTGTTAAGTGTGAAATCCCTTCATCACAAGAGAGATTCTAAGGAGAAGAAGAACCAAGTGGAAGATCAACCCTACCCAACCATCTTTTAGCTATGGATCAAGGTACGCTTCCGTGATTAAGTTTAATCTCTTTCAATCTTGTGGAGGTATGTGTAGTTTAGATTATACATGTCATATTCAATGGTATTTGTATATGGTTATATGCATGTATAAGGTTAAATATTATAACACTTTCAGCTTCGAACTCAGTTTGCAATATTATTTTTATTTTATCACTTTCAATATTAATATAAATAATCTACTATCCATAATACGTGTTGTATTTGGTTTTGATGTTTTCCTTTTCTTAAATGAGATATGTGGAGGGGAAATTTCTGCATGTAATTAAAACACGTTCTACGTAAAAAGATCTCAATTTAGATAGCAGTGTAAATTTTACGAAAATTTTGTCGTACTAAAGAAATAAATAAAAGTCTATTACATGATCTACATTATGATTAATACTAACTTCCGGCACAAGGAGCATGTTGGTGAAATATTTCTAAATTACAAATTGAATAAACGAAAATAAAATCTAAATTCAATGTGGCAAAAGTCGATCAATTATAAATCACTAAATAATTCTGGAATAAACTCGAAGAAGAGCCTTCAGTATATATATATATATATATATATATATATATATATATATATATATAAAGGTATCGTTGTGTTATATAGTATGTACTAGGTTTAAGTTAAATAATTAGTTCTTTCGGCTTCTAACTCAGTTTGCAATATTGTTTTTATTTTATCACTTTCAATGTTAATGTAAATAATCTACTACTCATATGCAGATTTCTTTTCCTTGATTTACTACAGATATTACAATATGTGTTGTAATATATTTATCACTAAGAAATATTAGAGATTTCACACATCTGAAAGATTGGATTTTTTGTTATGTAATTAGAAAGTATTAACAACTTAATATATATATCCTACAAGAATAGGACAACTTCTTTCTATTTTTAACTTATCACATACTCCACAAAAAAGTCTGTACCCCTTTTCTCTCCCTGTCACCTCTATATATAACTTCACAGACATCAACATACTCACTCCTCATCCTCTTTTTCCTTCCTTAGTATTTCTCTTGTGTGGAGAGGTGAATAGGGTTTACGTTTAGGTTTTGAATATCATATTCTCAACCATTGAGAAACCACTGGGAAGGGTGATTCATATGATTGTTGTCGTATCGAGTTCGCTTGGTGCAGGTCGGTATCACTTCACACTGTGTTAAGATTATCTTATGATCGGTTGGTGAGAGGTGTTCCCGGCTTGCATCAAATGAATCCGATACTGCATCGAGTTTTCTTCAATTTCTTTTGCCACTATATATACTCCACCCCCAGGTCAGTTCTTGATCTCATTCTTATTCTTTTTATAATCTCTTTTAATTAAATTATCTTTTTGCATGACAACGATTTTCATGAGTCAATCAGATCAATATTTTTACCAAGTGTCAACAACTCAACCAGTTGGTTGTACATCTAATCAAAAGGTATATAAATAATGTAAAGGTAAAACAAGTTCTCATCTTATCCATGAGTTTGGGGAAATCACTATATGTTTATCAATATAGTATATTTTTACTTTCTTGTCGAAAATTACGTGCATTTACAGATACGTGATCTTAAAGTAGAGAACCTTAGGCTGAATGAAATCTGAAGGAAGGGCTTCCAGAATTTCTGATATCTTGATGATAGAAGAACCGGAGAGGCTTTTGTGCAGAGCAAATATGGCACTCCACTTCAAACAGAAGACGATAATTCCTCTTGGGACTATGGCGGGGTTACTACGAAGGAACATTTGATGCACAAAAACGAAGGGGGTGGATGAAGGGTTATGAAAGAAAGAGAATTGTATTAAATTGACTTGATATCCCTAGCCATTACATAAGATCTTTATAAGATTTTTGCAAGAGACAAGTTTTTACTATTGCACTGTGTGGGACAACATAACTATTCTAACATTCCCCCTTAAACGAACGACTTTTGCTAGTGAAAAATTCATGAGTTTGCTAAAAATTTGTAGAGCTTGACTTGTTATTGATATGGAGAAATCATTGTGAGGTTGTTCGTGTATTTGTATTTTGTTGTTGTTGTTTCTTGTTTGTAGTAGGTGTTGTTGTTGTTGTCGTCGTCGCCTTTTCTCTATTTGAAGAAAAGTCGGTGCCTATCTGTATCGGGTGCCTATCTTTTGATCGTCAGATCTTTTGTCTCTCGAGTATCTTCAAGTATCTTCAAGTATCTTGGACTCTTGTTTATTGTCAGATCTTTTGTCTCTCAATCCATCACGGTAATCTCTCATACATCATTCATTATAACTTGTTCGTTCACGAATCAATCAAGCATCATAGAAAAGAAGTTGGACACAATAGTAATAATCCGAGTGACCGATGGAATGGTTCAACAACTAATGGGGATAATAGTTAGTGAAGTATTTGTTTTTCTCGGAGTGAGACTTAAACTCTGAGTCAAGTTCCGATTTCCCCAGGTCAAACTTCTTGCTGATTATTTTTCTCTTAGTGTATATGACTCATCTGAATTGTTGGTTTTGACATAGATTTGATTCAATCGATAAAAATCAGAGACACAAATACCACCTAATTAATGTTCTCACGAAAGCTCTAACAAATATTTGAGAATTCAATTCACATCCAAACTGATGATCTATCATATCTTTGTCAGTGGTGGATCTAAGTTGGGACTAGGGGGTTTATAACCCCCCCTCAACTTTTATAAACGAATATATAATATTTAATTAAAAAAATAATAACATTAAAATAGAATAACTAAATTTGCTCTGCCTTTCTAATCAATCGTTGTTGGTGGCTCAATGGATCGTGGTGTTGGGATGAGGTCACGGTATATACTCCGAGCAACGAAAGTGATATACTAAGGAGATCGATAATGAGATAATTATGAACAATTTCCAACCATTGGAAACTCGTAGTGATCTATTATGAATGTATGAATTACAAAGGTAAGAAACCAATTTAAAATATTGAGGCTTTGAATCTCTTAGCATTAATTATTGGTAGCAAATACTTTTATCAATAAACTTTTATTATTTGTTCAAGTTTGTATGGTTGTACATTTTGGACATAGTAATTTTTAGACCCCCTGAAAGTATTTTCTGGCGCGCAACTGATCTTTGTAGAGAGGATTTAGATCGATTACATACTTGAATTGTTGACATTAAAGACAAAAAACAAAACAGCGTAAAAGAGTTTAAAACTAAGAAGTTTCCTCACTAAGAGCATCTCCAATGCAAAACTCAATCTTAGAAACTCGGAGTGCCACATAGGATTTTCTGAGTTTTTCTTAAAAAATCATCTCCAATGCAAAACTCAACTAAGATCTCAAAGATGATGTGTCGAGAGTGGAATAGAGATATCTCAAGAGGACACTCTATTTTCAGAGTGTCCTCTTGAGATATCTCTAATTGTCCAACTCATCAATATTTAAATTTCAACCAACAGAAATCAAGTCTTCGTATATTTCCAAAATAACTAATTATTTTGTTACAAAAATAACCATGACACGTAAGCAAAATAAAAGAGTTTAGAGTGTTGCATTGGAGACATACAAGAATTGAGGATCTCTATTTTCGACACATAGGAGTGAGAATCTCAATTGGAACTTGACAAATAGGACGAATTGAGATTTTTTTGAGTTTTGCATTGGAGATACTCTAAATCACAAAACTCAACTCACTCCTGCTCCAGACATATGATTGGGGTTTCTTCCCTACCTCTAGTGACCGGGTCATGTTTCCTTATTAAGCCATCGTGTTCTTTATCTTTTGTTTTTGTACCCCTTGCCACCTCTTCGTGGCAATTTGGGAATTTCTTCTTGTTCTGGTGTGGATATTGCATCAATAAGTATAGTAACGAAGATGTGCATCATTAAGTGCCCAGTGCAGGCGCCCTGCCCGCACTGGGCACCGCACGACCATGGCTACAAGAATACAATCGCAAATATAGGAAATACTCACAGATAAATTTTTATTTAGAAATAGTAAGATCCGAACTTTGGTTTCTCCTGTGGAGAGATACACATGTGGTCAATGAACTAACTAACGTAAACGAATGTACATTTTCTTTTGCGCTTGTAAGCTAAAACTTATGTTGTTCATTAAATTTAGGGTCCGTGGGGATATAGACCAAAAAAAAAATCAAAAAAGGTTTAGGGTCCAATCTTGGTGAAACATGGATATTTAGTCCTTTTACTCTATGGACAAAAAGACCTTATAAATCCTATAGGATTTACTTTTGTGTCCCCTAATCAGGTAAAGACGGAAATCTTATTGTTGCCAAAACCACGCGATTTTGTAACGGAAAGAATCCGTAATTTATGGGTTATTAATAGGGATTTTCGTTTTTACCTACCCAACTTTCTCTCTCTTCTTTTAACATTTTAGGTAAATCAGGGTTTTTACCTAAAACGAAACGGTGAAAAACCCTAAATCAACCACTGAATCGCCATCATCGAAATCCAAGAAGCTTGCTGTTTCATCAACCTTCTTAATCTTTAAACATTTCGGTTGAGATTTCCGGTTCAGGCGAAAAGGTATTGATGAAATCCATCGTCGTTTAGTTCCGATTTTTGTTTTTTGAACCATCGTTACTGTCAGGTGAAAACCATTATAAATCCGGTTTTGCATGTTAGATTTTCATCATAAAGAAGTTAGTTGCATCGTTATGGTAAGATTTTTGGTTCGATTGTTAGGGTTTTTTTACGTTCTGATCCTATTTTTGAAGTTGTAAGCTTAGTAATACAACTTAAAATCTGTGATGAGTGTTATAAATTACACATACTGTTATGTCATAATGAAGAATCGTTTTCAAATCTGCCATTAATTTTTTGATTATTTGATTTTTGGGGCCTAGGGTTAGTTATGTGTTTTGCCCAATTTTGGTGAGTTTTTAAGGGTTTTTGGTTTGATTTCAAGTTGTTTGCTTTCATGATGTTACTAATCTTCATTTTATCATGTATAAATTTCATGAAATTTACTGTAAAATGATATTCTAGGGTTCCATAATCATTGAAATTTACTGTAAATTGATATTCTGGGGTTCCATAATCATGAAACATTTTAATTTCGGTTGCAGGATAATTCAATGGCACCGAAGACAAAAGTGACACCTAAAGCTACCAAGGATTCTACACCTCTCAGAAGAAGTCCATTAAAAAGGAAAGCAGCAGAGGAAGAAGTAGTTCCTGCAAAGAAATTCAAAAACAAAGAAATCTCATCCAATTTAGAAGGTGAAGCTGTTAAAAAGACGAAAAATAAAACACTTTCTGTCAAAGAGGTATGATTTATGAGAAAGTTTTAATAATTTCAATCCAGTATGCTAATTTATTGTAAAGTATATGTAATTTACTGAAAGATTGTTAATTTTACATGTAAATGTAACAAATTTCTGTAAAAGGTTGGAGCAAGCTCAAATACAAAGAAAGGGAAGGAAAAAGAGAACAATTGCCGTACTGTTGACATAGTGGGTGAAAAGAAGATAATACCAGAGGGGAAGACTGTCAATCCTTTCAGATACAGCTTGAGTAAACCAATCGAATTGATTACAAGCCACCGTTAGTACATGACGGAAGAGATGAAGGAAGAGATTGGCAATACACCTTTCTCCAAGCTTTTTGATTCCATGGCAGAGGGTTTCATCCTTAGGGAAAACTATAATACTCGTCCAATAAGTGCAATTCTAGATATTCTATGTCGATACAAAAAATCGACCAAGAAATTCGTTATTGGTGGGGTTGAGTTAGAGTTTAAACCAGAAGATGTATCCCTATTGCTTGGTATGCCAATGGAGGGTGCAGAATACGATGCTTTCCCAAAATTTCATGAACAAGATCCCTTCAAGTGTTCCTTTCTAATGAAATATTTTGAAGAACCTATAAAAAAGTCAAGTAACAAAAACAAGGGGATTTCAAGTGCTTATGTTGCAATGGCACTACAGAGATGCATTAGAAACCATGAACCAGCAATCGAATTTGTGAGTCTTTTAATCATGTTGTTAGCAGCCAACTTCCTGTTTGCAACTTTGGCTGGTTTCACTGTTCTTCCAAGCATTTATAAGAACATAATGTCGAGAAGGGCTATCAATAGGGTGTCATGGCCAAGAGCCATACACTCTTACATGATGGAAACCATCGACAAACATGCTGAAGAACCAACCAAAGCATCTGGTTGTCTGTTACTTTTACCTGTAAGTATGCATACTTTACATGTTCTCTGTTTTAATTTATTTAGAAAAATTATACTTTACATAAAAGTATGTTTATGATAGTTTTGTAACGTGGATATTTTACATTTTGTTTTATAGTTCTGGATATGCATGCACACATCACTTTATCCTAAGAATCCTTTGAATGCAAAAAAATATCCAAGGTTCTTGAGGTGGTCAGTTGATGCTTTTAGTAATGGAATGGAGAGCGATATTGCCGGACTTGAAGAAGATCAGGTATAATTTCTATAACAATAATCTGTAATTTGGCATAAAGTATAAATAATTTATACTCAACACTGCTAAATGAATACTATCTGATTCGGAATTAATCATGAAATATACTTTCTTTACAGAAAATTTTAAGTACTTTACTGATATTGCCATGAAATTTTGGGATGATGATTAATGTTAAAATGCAGGTAATTGTTAGTGTTGAAGAAGAAGATAATGAAGAAGAGCATGGTTTGCTCAAATTTACTGAAAATGTTGATATTGAATTAACCTATGATCAGAAAATTGATATGTTAGAGATGATTGAATCTCTAAAGAGTGGAATGAAGTCTAAAGATGTTGAAATAGAGATGTTGAGAAAAGAAATAGCTCAGTTGAAGGATCAACTGAAGTTGAAGGAAAAAGTTAATGTGGATGAATCTGAAGATCAAGGTAATGCGGAAAATGATGAAAGTAATTTTGGTCTTGAAAGTAATGTGGAAGATAAAGAGGTAGGTAAAGAAGATGGAATGGAAGGTGGGTATGAAAATAGTGAAAAAGAAGAAGATAAAGATGTTGAGCAAGATGTTGTTGATGATGGTGATAATCAACAGGATAGTGAGAATAACAATGATGGTGGCCACAACTTTGGTGAGACAATTTCACTTTTGAATTTACTAGCAATTTTGGTGTTACATTACATAAAGTATGCATAATTTACAACTGTCATTCCCACTATATTGTAAATTATGGGTACTTTAACATACAGTATGAATTATTTATTTAATTTGTTTCTTTTCAGTTATATAAATATGCATAATTTATCTGAAATTATGTTTTTATTTTGTACAGAAGTTGATGAAAATGTACCATGCACGGCAATAGTCAAGTATCAAGCGGTGGAAGACAGAATTTATAGTAGCACACCAACATTTGACCTTGGTATTGATGATAATGAGCCAAGTGACTTTGCTGGTATAGCAGAAATTGCAAAATCTTACAAAGGAAAAGATGTACAAAATGATGAAGATGATGATTTTGTAGAGCCTTCACCAAAGTCAGTAAAGAGGCCAAGGACAAAGTCTAAAGCATCAAAAGGAGTAGGATCGAAACAAGGTGAGGCTGTTAAAACACCTAAGCAAAATTCTCTTATCAAGAGGGTGAAGGAAGCCCCTAGGACAAGAAAGCATACTGAAAAGGCAGATCCAAAATTAATGGAAGGTAAGGTTACTAAGAAGCATGCTGCAATGTCGAAAAAGGAGGTTGTGAATGTCGAAACTGTGGAAGATACTAAGGGGAAGAAACCAGCATTAGATGAGGACGAGAAACTGTGCAACTGGAAGAAGAGCAAAGTATGGAAACAAGTTAAAGATGATGAAAAGGGGCTGCTGGAAGAGTTTAGCAAAGAAGGAAAAAACACGTAATTGGCTTAATAGATATTATGATATGTTATATTTTGTGAACAATGTTTATGTTGTTGAAGTATTAGTATTGTGTTTGTAACTGACATTTTGTGAGCTTTATCAAATATCATATTTATGAGTTTCAGGAAATATTTCTATATTGACTAACAATAACACTCATGCAGAACACTTGTTTGGACAAATCAAATCATGAGTGAGATCAGAGGGAGACAGTTGGACCTACTAATGATGAATTGCGAGACAGATGCTCAGATTATAAATTGGTGGGCAAAACATTAATTTTCTGAAGTAATGGTTGGAGCAGGACAAGTGTTCATTCTTGGAGCAGAGTTATGGGTAAGTGTTCAGATAATTTATAATATATTATTGCATAATACTATATAAAGGATGCATAATTTAACAAAAATTATAGGTGAGTATCTATTCTGAGAGGTATAATGTGTGATAAAGTATTCATGATTTAACCAACAACATCATTGCTGCACTGAAACAGTAAACATATAAGTGCAGATTTATGTATACGTTTATGTTCAGACCAGGGCCGTGGCTGAGAATTCGGAGGCCCAGTGCAAAAATTTTTTTTGGGCCCCTTACATATCAAATGTAAAATAATATATTTGAAAGTAACAAACAAATTCAAAATAATTTAACCATAAAGAGATAATCAATTATTTATTTATCAAGTAACAATGTATTTTTGAAAGTATTTGTTTTAACTTGAAAACTTTTCTCCTTGCATTTTTTGAAGCGAAATCATCGATTAAACCTTCGTAATCAATTTTGTCTAAGAACCCACTTTCAATGCTAAGCAAGGCTAATCCATTTAGTCTGTCTTGCAACATGCTTGATCTCAAGTATGATTTTAAAAGCTTTAACTTTGAGAAACTCCTTTCTGCTGATGCAACTGTAACTGGTAAAGTTAATAATATTCTATAAGCAATGGTACTAGCTGGAAAACAATTCATCTTCTTCAAAAAATCTAATACCTCATTGGCTTTTGTAATTTCTACTGGCAAAATTGCTTGTAAGAGTTTTAGTTCCACAAATAAATCATCTGCTTCCACATCAGAATGGTCCCCTTTCTTCAACCTACTTGAAAGATTATGACAACAAGCTTTTAAGTCATCTACATTATACCTGGATAATTTTTTGGTCTCATCAAAAATCCAAAATTATTCTCATATTCTTGATATTGCTCAAATCTCTTCTCCAATGAACCAATAGCTTGATCTATTAATAAAATAAAATAATGAACTCTAAAATTTTCCTCACCTGATCGTGAAACCAATTGTGATGAGCCATCACCAGTCTCATCAAATTGTCTTTTTCGACGAATTTCACGCTTCTCGGAAAAAACCGGGTCAATTTGCAGTTCAGTAGCCATTCTCTTAGCTTCAACCATGGCCTCTTGAAATCCAGTTTCTCTATGCATCTTTAAATAAACAATCAAACCGTTTATCAATTCTATAGCAACATCAATGTGTATGTCCTTTGTCTGCAAACGTTTGCTAACCTTGTTAACTGCCACTAATATCTTGTACCAAATAGTAAGACTTAGTAAAAATTCGAAATTACCAAGTTCAAATCTTGCTATTGATCTTGCTTCACTTTTTATTTTTAGTTCATTGTCACTCTCTGCCAGTTGAAATAAAGCTTCTCTTATTTGTAGAGGTTGCGTTATAATCGCTTTAATACTATCAACACGGCTCTCCCACCGTGTAGTCGACAATGATTTCAGCGTAAATCCTTTCAGATTATCTTTTAAAATCTGCCAACGTTTTGTGGAATTTGCGAACAAAGAATAAATTCGTTGCACTACTCCAAATAAATCTTTAGCTTTACCATGACAACTAGCTATATCACACAAAGTTAAGTTCAGACTATGACAACCGCATGCAGTGTAGAATGCTCGCGGATTTATATCTAAAAGTCTTTTTTGTACTCCTTGTTTGCACCCTTTCATATTCGATCCGTTGTCATATCCTTGACCTCGTACATCATCAATCTCAAGATCAAAACTCTTTAACGCTGATTGTAATTCTTGAAAGAGTCTAGATCCAGATGTATCATTAACAATTAAAAATTGCACAAAATATTCTTCTATTTTGACTGGGCTAGCAGACATATCAACACACCTCAAAATCAAAGTCATTTGTTCTTGGTGATTGCTATCAGGAGTGCAATCAAGTAAAACAGAAAAATACTTAGCTTCTCTAACCTTTTTAAGGATCGCATCTCTAACTTTAGAAGATAATAGTTGTATCAACTCATTTTGAATAACATTACTAAGATAATGATATCGAATCTCACTGTTTTGAATTCGACGGAGATGTTCTTTCATCAATGGATCATGTTCTGCCAACATCTCAACAAGTCCCACAAAATTTCCATTGTTCTCTTGACCAATTTTGTGGTTGGTTCCACGAAATGCAAGATTAAACTTTGAAAGGTATTTTACTATTGAAATCAACCTTTGCAACAGTAGTCTCCAATGTTCTTTTTCTTTCTGAATGAAAACTTGTACAACTTGATCAATAGTACGATTCTTTTGAAATCGAAGCTGCAATCCAATCCAAGTGGCCATATTAGCTACATGGTCACTGCTAACTTCATGTTCTCTAAGCCTCTCAGTAAGATGTCTCCAGTCTCCATAACCATCATTTGCTAACTGGTTTTTTGATAGTTTTTTCTTAAACAATTTGCAGCAAAAGCAAAACACTCTATCAATATCTTTTGAGTACACAAGCCAAACTCTATCATGTTTCTCTCCATTGGATAATTGTCTAGTGTAAAATTCTGACGAAAATCGTCTATTTGCCTTATCTTTGGGACCCTTTTTTATTGATAGGTCTCTAATTGGACCTTTTTCAGCCAAAAGATCTCTTAATTTTCCATCAAGAGTATCCCAAATTCTTGGATCATAGATATTATCTGGAATTTCAGTAGTTGGTTCATCAACGAAGTCATTGAAATCATTATTAGGAATACCACAATCAACCACATTTTCAGCAATCCCCCCATGAACTGTATCATGATCATCATTACTTTCGTTTTCTGCACGGATTTCAGTTGATTCTTCATTATTGTTCTCAGTTACTAACTCTTCAATTGGGATATCACCATCACTTTCTTCGTGAACAATGGTATTTTCAGAACTCTCCCCATGAACCATATCATAATCATCATTACTTTCGTTCTCCACACGGACTTCAGTTGATGGTTCATTATTTCTCTCAACTACTAACTCTTCAGTCGGAATTGGTTGTTCTTTAATAATGAATTTATCGAGAGCTCCTCTTTGTGATTGAATAAATTTTTCTTCTTTTTTCTTCTCCTGCCTCTTCAAATTACCAGATTTGTATTTTTTTGGTGCCATTAAATTGAAAAAGAGAAAAAGAAATCTAAAGCCACACCCAAATTCAAATTCACCGAACTAAAATTCTAATGATGTTGTTTCTTCTCTTTTGTAATGGCTATGTAGGAATTTGTAGATTGGAGAAGACTATTGAATTTCAAGATGAACAATAGCTATTGTTATATAGTAGTATAAACTTAATATTTTTTTTCAAATATAGGAAGAATAAATTAGGGATTTAAGTTACAAGAATTTAGAAACACAATAAATTTAAAATAGTATGGAAACATAAAAAAACGCCTAACATAAAAGAAGGAATCTGCACAAAAAAAAAAAAACATAAAAGAAGGAGGATTTTGATAAAGGTCTCTACAGTGCTCTTTAAATTAAAAAAAGAAACAAATCTCCCCATTAAACTAAAAAAGAAACAAATCTCTACATCTATATTTAATAGGTACTTCTAAAGGTGAGAGAGAGAAATAAATTTTGAAATTACCTTTTGTCTTTTCAAGTTTGTAATTGGTCAGAGATTAGTACAACAAGAATTAAATTCGTGGGCCCCAACATCACTACCTTCAATTTGTATTTCTAAAAAGTAAGAGAGAGAAACATCTCTTTTAATCCTACCGGTAGATTTTCCTATCACCCTACCTACGTCATTCCGTCAGAACTCAGAAGTTTATACAGACTTTGAAATCCGTGGGCCCCATTGATTGGGGGGCCCAGTGCGGGCGCCCCGCCCGCACTGGGCAAAACTGTAGGGGAATAACCTAGTGTATCTCATACACCTAATTGTCTATTAGTGTTGGTAGCGGAATCTCAAACATCATATGTTTAACACTAATCCAGGATCTATACATGAACATACCAATGAACTAGATTGGAAAGAAGATTACCTCTTAATCGCTTTCCCACGAACTAAATTCCGATCAGTATTCGGAAGATAAGAGCTCCAAGTGTAGCTCCTCTACTTGAGACACCGAATAATGACTTGAACTCCCTCCTTTCAGTCAGCTAGGACCTTCTTGAAGGTTGAGATGAAGAACTCCTTCTTCTTGACTAGATACTTGAGAAAACTCCTTTTCTCTCTCTCTCTCTGAGATGTATATTCTGAAACTCTTTCAGTTAACCCTCTCAGTTGTTGAGAATTCAATCTCTTCCTTTAGGTTGTATAATTAGGTATATATAGAATTCCCTAGAAGAGGTATTAGACTCAAACTAGAATTCCATAAACCTAATTAACAGGCAACACCCAAAATACCCTCCATTGGGTCACTTTAGTGTGGCCGGCCAACATAGCCCTTTATGGGCTTCCTTGGCCGGCCCACTTAGGGCCTAGCCGGCCATCACATGGCCGGCCCTATTGCCTTGGCCGGCCATCACATGGCCGGCTTCCCTAAAGCCACTCCGGGCCTCCCTTTTGGGCCCGGACATGTTTATCCCTTTCGGACTTCTCCGAATCTTTCTGGACTTACCAATAACGGATCCAATCCACTTATTTGCCATTATCCATCTAGTCAATTCTCTCCGTTCAAATCATTATTCTGTTGTGTAACCCTTGTAGGATCCGGTCTATGTTAGCCGCGAATCAACTCTTGATTCGACGATCGTAGTTGGCTTCTAGCTAAGCATTACGACCCCTAATTGGACCGGACTAATGATCTTCCGAATAAGGTCATTAAGATCCTAATAGCCAAATTGCACGCATTGCATCCTTGGTCGAAGGACACTCCTTCGGAAGGATACCATTCCTTCAGACTTCAGGCACCATATCCTTCAAAAACACGGCCCTGGTTCAGACCATAAATATTAGATTATAGACTGTAAATTATGTAAGATTTACATAAAATATATCATAATGTTTAATGGTTACTTTAAACTTTATATGATATAATGCAAAATTTATCCTAACTCTTTAATGGACTTTGTACAGACAATGATAAAATGCAAGGCAACCAAAGCAAACATAAACGCATTATTCAAAGATCGGATTTTAAATGAGGTTGATAGAGGGCTGCTGTCGTATTTAGTTGCACCCATGTGTCATGCTATGATTACAGATGTTAGCAGGGGTATCCATTGGACGTTGCTTGTTTTTGATTATTATGATCAAACATGGACACACTACGACTCGTTGTTCTTCGACACCAAACTACGTAAAGTATGCGAAGAAAATGCTAAGAAGTATGCGCAGGAGATACTTGATGTGCTTCATGAAATACAATATGTTAGTCCTGAATTTAAAAAGAAATGTAAGGAATTGAAGACGCCGTATGATCATCAACAAGGAGAGAAGTAAGTAACAACCTTGTTATATTTTTTTACATATTACTATTACACAGCTAGAATAACAATGATACATACTTCATGGTGGACAATTTTTCATTAATTTTCCAATTATGTACAGTGCGGATTGTGGTCCCTTTATAATGCTACATATGGAGATGTTATTCATGAAACATTTCAAATGGAGAGTACAACAAGAATTTCTTAGTGATGATTGGACAGAATTAGCACAACGGAAGAGGGCGCAAGTTACGTACGAGCTTCTGAATGAAACGAAAGATCAGTGGAGAAAGAATTTATAACTAAGTAGTTTTTAATTGTTTTGGAAGGTCTAGAATTTTTTATCAAAGGTAATATCAAACAGTATTTGAACACAAAAACAAATTAATGTCAGATTCTCTCTATGGTTATATTTTATAAATGTTTTGTTTGCTATTTAAATTATAGTAATTTATGTTAGAGATAATAACGATAAATCAATTTATATAGTGTACTGATAAAAATCCAGTATGATTACATCGGAAGAATTCATCATGTATCATAAACCATTATAATTTAATAACAAAATTATAGTGTGTATGGTAAATCAGGACCACTCTCTAATAAATTATGAATACTGTAAAGTAAATTTTGCAGACAGTTGGAATCAAAATTACACATTTATCATAAAAAATGAAAGTTTTCCAATTTGTCTGTCATTAATAAGAACCGGGATACATTGTTTGTACTGTTTTGATTCAAAAATAACATCAAATATTAACCCTACATGTGGAGCGATTGTGGTAGGAAGGTTGCTTACACCTACCACATATCCTCAATTTCCTGGGATTGTTCCCTGAGCTCTCGATCCGTACTGTTCTTGGCCTACCCGGTCTACGACGAATCAACGGAGGAAGTGTTTTTGTTTCTTCATCAAATGAATGAGGCTCATCATAATTTGGGATTGGCATTATATGTTCTTGGTAAGTCTTAACATAAGACTCGGTTGTCCATATAGGATCATAGAAACAATCTTGTTGATCGTCAGCCAAAGTTTTTATGCACAACATAGCGTGCTCACAAGGAACCCAATCTACCTGCCACCTTCTACATGTACAAGTAAGATTTAGAAGATCAACACAATGTGATGGATCAGAATAAACCTCAAATATGAGTGGTGCAGCCTGTGCATAATTCCAAGTAGCTGCACTATCATGTTTAGATTTCAAAAGATCAGTGATGGTTGGACACAAGAACGTTGTCCACTTCTTGGACAAATCACGTGCTACGTTCATCTTGTTCATTATATGGGTACGTATTGCATCCAACATTGCTGTAATTGGTAGTACTCGAGCATATCTGATTTGATTATTAAAGGACTCCGATAGTTGAGAAGTTATTGCTGTGTACCTGTTTGAACAAAAAACAACACAATATAGTTATATCATGATCTAAAGAATGGAATAAAGTGTTTACATTACACAGCAATGTAATGTAAAAATTAGATGTTGTAACTGACATTATGCATAATGTCAGATACGGTATGATTTCAAAACCCTCAAGTATGACAACTTTAATAAGAAAAATTTGTGATTTGCAGCAAACCATTCTTTTTGAAAAGTTATATTGATCAAACCTTGGACCGGGAAAGAACGAATCTGCCCATGATGCAGGGTCTAAGGATTGAAAAAATGCAGCAACTTTGGAACCACCCATCTGTATCATCTGGTTAATGGTGTTGTTATACTCAGTCTCGGGAATAGCTCTGGCTGCCTTGAATATCAAAGATTGAAAGAACTTAGATTTTCGAGCTCCATTAGCGAGTCTTAAATTGAGGTTGTTCCTGAGATGCCAAACACAAAAAGAATGGTTGGCTGTAGGGAAAATTTTCTTAACACCGTTGATAATATCGTTGTGACGGTCTGAAATAAAAGTATAAGTCTTCTCCATATCCACAGCATTGCGTAAATGACCTAAAAACCATTCCCAATTAATATCGTTCTCTGCATCAACAACAGCATAAGCAAAGGGAAACAGACCTGCAATGAACAAAATATGTTAGATAAATCCTAAATACTGTAATCAAAATTACAAAAAATATACCTACAGTATAAGTAATGTATATTGGTTTTATAAATTTTGTTCTGAATTATGGAGGGAATATTAAAATTATGAATAATGACATTAAAGTATACAAACTGCAGACATACATTATTATAAATTGAACAAAGTTTGGGGACCAACCATTGTTTCCATCCTTGGCAACAGCAGCTAAAATGCAACCGTTGAAACGAGTCTTGCAAAAGGTTCCATCAACGTATATAACAGGTCTACAATATTTGAAGCCAGCCATACAAGCATGTGGTGCTATAAAAATTCTTTGAAATCGACGACTAACTTCGTCGATTTCTAATTGGACTATGCTGTTTGGATTAGTCCGGGAAAAGGCATCAGCATACCATTTAAGTTTTGCATATGAATCTCCTTCCTGGCCAAATGCTTCGTTCATTGCAAATTTCTTCCCCTCATAAGTGTAGTAATATGGAAGTTGAACGCCGTAGTTTTTCAAGAAATCATTCTTCAAACTTTTAGTGGAACGATCTGGACTTCTCGTTACATCATCAAGAATAAGTTTACCAACAAAAGAACTGTTGATTTTGGGTTTTTTGATCTTCTTAATGAAATCAGCACAGTCGTGTTTCATTTCCAGATCTTTCAAAATGAACATCGATTCGCATTTTAATGGTGCCGAACCATGCACTCTCCATTTGCAATCTTCCACAGGACACACAGCAGTAACACGCTTTGTATCATTTTTCAAGAATTTGAAATCATGTCCTGTGTTAATACTATATTGCCTAAGAGCATAACGAAATGCTTTGGCACCACCGGGAAAGAGCTGTCCTACTTCTGTAAATATCTTGTCCCAACCATCTGATTTCAATTTGATTTGCTTAATTTGATTTGTTGATTCTGTCTGGGAATTCATCTGTGATAACATGTGAAAATAATTTCAATACAAATAAATTTAGCATAAATTATAATGAAGAACGATAAATTAATTGTACATTGAAATAAAGTATATATAATGTATTATAAATCAATCATAATGCATAACAATTTTGTGAATAATTTATGTTAAGGAAACGAAATCTGATTTATAATAAATTATACATAATGTTGCTCTGCGAACATATAATTTATAACCATAATAAAACATTCATTTACATCCTAATAAAGTATATATAATTTATTATTAAGTTAAGATATGGAGTTCACAAAGTCAAAATCATTGAGCTGCAGATGTTTGCCTAATTTATATTAAACTACGATACTTTATGTTAAAGTACAGGAATTTATAATTCTGTTACGATGAACCGTACGGAAAAAACAAGATTCAAATCTCCAGAAGGATTGAAAACCGGATCTGAACAAAAAGTAAATTTCATTGAGCTTAATCTACATATCTTTAGAGGATTGAATCTTTCTGTATTAAAAAGTCAAGTAAGATTCAGTAATGAATAGTTAATTCATCAAAACAACTATCATTCAATAGATCCTTAGAGAGAGAAAGAAAAATCATAGATTCGTAACCATATGAATCATAAACAATAAATAGAAGATTGTTTACCTGACTTTGATTAGCTGTAATGAAATTTTAACAATTCCTTTGCATTAATGGAAGATTTAGATTGTTAATCAACATCTTGATAAACTAAAACAAATTCAAAGAAAGTTATAATCATATGAATGTTTTACCTGATACAGAATGGTGATTATGATTGCTGCAACTCAAAATGATTTTGTTTTAATGGAGATTAATGGAGGATTTACGTTCGAAACAGATGAAAGGAGAGAGAGTGAAACGATGATTAGGAACTTTTTTGATTTCAGTTACAATACTTGCTTATTATGATAAGATCACGATTGCTTAATATAAAACGTGATTGGAGAGAGAGAAAGTGAGATAAAAATGGAAAATATCTTAACGAATTGTGATCTTATAACTGTTTAGATATTTAAGAAAGGTTACTATGGGTATTAATAAATTATAATTATTCTAGGGATTTGTGATTGCTCTCTAGATTGAACCAAAAGAATTAGATATCTATTTCTAGGATTATTTTGGTTTTTATACCCTTTATGGGATTAGGGAGGACTAAAAGTCCTATTAGGGCCACTTTTTTGGGCCATACACCCAAAAATTCTTAAATTTATTTGTTATCGACAACAATTTAGGGACAAATCTTATTCATATTTGATATTTCTATGATAAGGTGATGTATATATGTTTGTGGGTCATAAATTAGTTTATTTTCCTTTTCATTAGCAACATAATATGTGTTGTATTTAGTTTTGTTTTCATGTTTTCCGTTTCTTAAATGAGATATGTGGAGGGGAAACTTCTGCATGTAATTAAAACACGTTCTACGTAAAAAGATCTCAATTTAGATAGCAGTGTAAATTTTACGAAAATTTTGTCGTACTAAAGAAATAAATAAAAGTCTATTACATGATCTACATTATGATTAATACTAACTTCCGGCAGAAGGAGCTTGTTGGTGAAATATTTCTAAATTACAAATTGTATAAACGAAAATAAAATCTAAATTCAATGTGGCAAGAGTCGATCAATTATAAATCACTAAATGTTTCTAGTATAAACTCGAAGAAGAGCCTTCAGTATATATATATATATATAAAAGGTATCATTGTGTTATATAGTATGTACTAGGTTTAAGTTAAATAATTAGTTCTTTCGGCTTCTAACTCAGTTTGCAATATTGTTTTTATTTTATCACTTTCAATATTAATGTAAATAATCTACTACTCATATGCAGATTTCTTTTCCTTGATTTACTACAGATATTACAATATGTGTTGTAATATATTTATCACTAAGAAATATTAGAGATTTCACACATCTGAAAGATTGGATTTTTTGTTATGTAATTAGAAAGTATTAACAACTTAATATATATATATCCTACGAGTCTCTACCCCTTTTGTCTCCCTGTCACCTCTATATATAACTTCATAGACATCAACATCCTCACTCCTCATCCTATTTTTCCTTCCTTAGTATTTCTCTTGTGTGGAGAGGTGAATAGGGTTTACGTTTAGGTTTTGAATATCATATTCTCAACCATTCAGAAACCACTGGGAAGGGTGATTCATATGATTGTTGTCGTATCGAGTTCGCTTGGTGCAGGCCGGTATCACTTCACACTGTGTTAAGATTATCTTATGATCGGTTCGTGAGAGGTGTTCCCGGCTTGCATCAAATGAATCCGATACTGCATCGAGTTTTCTTCAATTTCTTTTGCCACTATATATACTCCACCCCAGGTCAGTTCTTGATCTCATTCTTGTTCTTTTTATAATCTTTTTTAATTAAATTATCTTTGTTATTTAAGAATCAAAGCTAGATATTTTGTAGGTTTAGACTTTATTCAGTTTGTTATTAAATCTAAATAACATGACTCACTTGTCAAAGTTAACTTTGAATAAATTCATATATATATATCTTTTTGCATTGCAGATTTCATGAGTCAATCAGATCAATATTTTTAAGAAGTGTCAACAATGGCTTAACTAGTTGGTTGTACATCTAATCAAAAGGTATATAAATAATGTAAAGGTAAAACAAGTACTCATCTTACCCATGAGTTTGGGGAAATCACTATATGTTTATCAATATAGTATATTTTTACTTTCTTGTCGAAAATTACGTGCATTTACAGATACGTGATCTTAAAGTAGAGAACCTTAGGCTGAATGAAATCCAAAGGAAGGGCTTCCAGGATTTCAGATATCTTGATGATAGAAGAACCGGAGAGGCTTTTGTGCAGAGCAAATAGGGCACTCCTCTTCAAACAGAAGAGGATAATTCCTCTTAGGACTATGGCGGGGTTACTACGAAGGAACATTTGATGCAGAAAACGAAGGGGGCGGATGAAGGGTTATGAAAGAAAGAGAATTGTATTTAATTGACTTGATATCCCTTGATATTACATATGATCTTTATAAGATTTTTGCAAGACAAGTTTTTACAATTGCACTATGTAGGACTACATAACTATTCTAACATTCCCCCTTAAACGAATGACTTTTGCTAGTGAAAAATTCATGAGTTTGCTAAAAATTTGTAGAGTTTGACTTGTTATTGATATGGGACATCATTGTGAGGTTGCCCGTGTATTTGTATTTTGTTGTTGTTGTTATTCTTGTTGTTGTTGTTGTTGTTGTTTTTTGTTGTAGTTGTTGTTGTTGTTTCGTCGTCGTCGTCTTTTCTCTATTTGAAGAAAAGTCGGTGTCTATCTGTATCGTGTGCCTATCTTTTGATCGTCAGATCTTTTGTCTCTCGAGTATCTTCAAGTATCTTGAACTCTTGTTGGTTGTCAAATCTTTTGTCTCTCGATCCATCACGTTAATCACTCATATATATCATTATAACTTCTTCGTTCAGGAATCAATCAAGCATCATAGAAAAGAAGCTGGACACAATAGTAAAGATAAATTACCCCTAACCTAAACAATCAGGTGAACTTGAGATTTGATTATAAGTAATAATCCGAGTGACCGATGGAATGGTTTAACAACTAATGGGGATAATAATTAGTGAAGTATTTGTTTTTCTCGGAGTGAGACTTAAAATCTGAGTCAAGCTCCAATTTTCCTCGGTCAAACTTCATGCTGATTATTTTTCTCTTAGTGTATATGACTCATCTGAATGGTTGGTTTTGACATAGATTTGATTCAGACGATAAAATTCAGAGGCACAAATACCACCTAATTAATGTTCTCTCGAAAGCTCTAACAAATATTTGAGAATTCAATTCACATCCAAACTGATGATCTATCATATCTTTGTCAGTGGTGGATCTAAGTTGGGACTAGGGGGTCTATAACCCCCCTCAACTTTTAACAAACATATAATATTTAATTACAAAAAACAAAAGAAAAATATTAAAATAGAATAACTAAATGTGCCTTGCCTTTCTAATCAATTGTTGTTGGTGGCTCAATGGGTTGTGGTGTTGTGATGAGGTCGCGGATTTTACTCCGAGCAATGAAAGTGATATACTAAGGAGATCGATAATGAGATAATTATGAACAATTTCCAATCATTGGAAACTCGTAGTGATCTATTATGAATGTATGACTTACAAAAGTAAGAAACCAATTTAAAATATTGAGGCTTTGAATATCTTAGCATCAATTATTGGTAGCAAATACTTTTATCAATACATTTTTACTATTTGTTCAAGTTTGTATGGTTGTACATTTTGGACATAGTAATTTTTAGACCCCCTAAAAGTATTTTCTGGGCGCGCAACTGATCTCTGAAGAGAGGATTTGGACCGATTATATACTTGAATTATTGATATTAAAGACAAGAAAACCAAACAGCGTAAAAGAGTTTCAAACTAAGAAGTTTCCTCACTAAATCACAAAACTCAACTCACTCCTGCTCAAGACATATGATTGGGGTTGTTCCCTACCTCTAGTGACCGGGTCATGTTTCCTTATTAAGCCATCGTGTTCTTTTTTCTTCTGTTTTTGTACCCCTTGTCACATCTTCGTGGCAATTTGGGAATTATTTCTAGTTCTGGTATGGATATTGCATCAATAAGTATAGTAACGAAGATGTGCATCATTAAGTGCTCGGCTTGACACCGTCGAGTAACATGGTCACTATTATCAAACAGTACCTCAAACGTCATCAGACGGTTGAGTAATCACACGCCCATCAAAGGCTGTCGTAAACTCTTTTTCAACTACAAAATCTTTCTCCATATATATATAAGGTTACATAAAACCTTAAACACCACCTGTGAATAGTCCTGCATTTAGACGAATGGATGTTTCCGACAATCAGACTTGAAGGTTGGGTTTCGGGTCTACCGAGATCCAGTGCCAACCTTTAGATCCCCAACGTATCTACCATAGAAGGCGCTCAACATCTCGGCCGTCGGATCTCCCAGATCCGTTGATTACATCTCCATCGTCGGATCAAATCTTTGCTCTTAAAAACCAAGGGCATCGCTCATGGCGATGCAAAGTGGGTGCGCCTCTAATGCGCCCTATACGCCCACGCCACGCGCGTGGGTATTACGTGGTTAAGCACCTATCGTTTAAAGGACTCTACCATTAGTATGTGGAAAAGTCTATATGAGGATGTCAAACTTTCCTTATTTTTTCGATACAGTACTAATAATAAATTAGACGTTGTAGTTATCCTTACATATTCCCCAAGTAAATCAGTGATAAATCATTCATATGAAACCGGATTGACAAAATTTATGTTTAAATTCAAGAGTTAGACAATACAAATCCGATGGTTCGTGTTATTCCTGATTTGGACAACGTTTAGTTGCCCAGATTGGCCAAAAACAGATCCGGTTCCAACAGACTTTACGACTTTACAGTATTTCATGGTAGAATAGGAAGCAATCTTAGCCTCATTGTGATATTTTGGTAATTTAGATGTCATATTGTCATTATAGACCTTTCCTCTCCAAACCAACCTAAATAGTAGGTGGTTCATCGTTCTAATTGTATTATCAAATTTATCAAACAAGCACAAAAACAATTTATGTCAAACAAGAATCGAAAGAATTTATGCACATTTTGGTTGCTCTTCATCATGGCCACTAACTGCACAAATCATCAGAAAGAAGGTAACCCTTGGATGGCTACAAGAAAATAATCGCAAATATAGGCAATATTCACATGCAAGGTTTTATTTAGAGAGGGTTAGATTCGAACCTTGGGTTTTCCTGCATAGAGAAACATGTGATCAATGAACTAACTAACGTAAATGACGGTACGTTTTCTTTTGCGCGCTTATAAGCTAAAAATTAGGTTATTCATTACAATTTTTTTTATTATATGCAACAATTAATGGACAAATCTTATTCATATTTCTATTATGAATAAGATTTATATTATGTTTATGAATCTTTAGTTAGATTTCCTTTCCTTCTTATATTCAACATAATATGACATATGTGTTGTAATACATAATTCTTAATATTTATAACTAAGATATATTAGAGATTTCATATATCTAAAAGGTTGAATTTTTATGTAATTAGAAATATTTAACAAATTAACATACTATATCCTAGGACAATATGATAAAAATTTTACTATTTTTAACTTAATCACATATTCCACAAACAAGTCTCTGCCCCTTTTGTCTCGCTCTCACATCTATATATACATTTCTAACTTCATAGACTTCAGCATCCTCACTCCTCATCCTCTTTTTCCTTCCTTAGTATTTCTCTTGTGTGGAGAGGTGGATAGGGTTTATGTGTAGGTTTTGAATATCATATTCTCAACCATTCAGAAACCTCAGGGAAGGTTACTGATTCATATGATTGTTGTTGTATCGAGTTCGCTTGATGCAGGTCGGGAACTCTTCACACCATGATAAGATTATCTTATCAGTTGGTGAGAAGGTGTTCCCGCCTAGCATCAAACGGACCCGATACTACATCGAATATTCCTCAATTACTTTTGCCAATGTATACTCTCCACCCTAGGTCAACTCTTCTTCTTCTAGTTATTTTATACTTTTTGTTCTTTAATTTATCTATTTTTATTTAAGAATCAAATCTAGATATTGTAGGTTTAGAATTGTTTTCAGTTTGTTATTAGATCTATATAGCATGATTATCAAATTTAACTCTCAATCAGTTCATATATATCTTTTTGCATGAAAACGATTTCATGAGTCAATCAGATCAATATCCTAAAAAGGTGCCAACAATTGCTTGACCAATTGGTTGTGCATCTACTCAACCTATGCAGAAGTCACATGTTCGATTATACTCGGAAGTCATATGTTCGATTTACGGTGGAGGTAAAATCTATCTTTTATTTATTTTTATTAAAAGGTATATAAATAAAGTAAAGGAATATTTTTTTACTTTCTTGTCGAAAATTACGTGCATTTACAGATACGTTATCTTAAAGAAAAGAACATTAGGCTGAATGAAATTCAAGGGAAGGCCTTCCAGGGTTTCAGATATCATGATGAACAAAAGTAAACCTGTGGAAACTAGGGTTTCCTGGTAAGAGAGTAAAGAGGAGATTAGGGCAACACTTGAGTTTATATTTGGTCAACATGAATTGGTCATATGTCAACGGATATTGACCAAGCACAGTCAACAGGACCGGCCCAAAGTGACTTCTCCAAGACTTGTCTAAAGGCAGCTTCTATTCCTGTCTAAAGGCCACCATCACCTGAAATGGAAACAAGAAAGGTTGTTAACAAACTTTATTGTTTCAATTCAGTTTTCTGTTTTTAGTTTCTGTTAGTTGTGTAACTGTTTTTTTTTACCCTTTCTTCTCTAATCCTTTTTCTATATAAAGAGAATTGTAAAGACAAGACAATAATTGAATAAAATAGAGTTGAGAGCTTCTTCTTACATGGTATCAGTTAGGTTTTTAAAGATCCATAGCTAGGTTTTCTGCTCAACAACTCAAGAACAATCAGTCCACAATCTCGCAAAACAAACAACAAAGATCAAAATTCAGTTAAAATGGATCAATACTCAAAGATTATATCAAGTTTATACAACAAAGGTCAAAATTAGATAATAAAGATCAAATTCAAGCTACAAACTAAGTGATTGGAATCACTTACTCCTTTTTCAGACTCATCTTCCAGCTTTCTCCTGGTTCTTTGATCATCTCTTCATTTTCTTATCATGGCAGCTACTTTTCAAGGTAATCTTCCACCTATATCTTCTGTAACTAGCTTTATCACAGAAAAGCTAGATGATAGTAACTTTTTAATGTGGAAAGACCAAGTTGAAACATTACTTGGAACATATGATTTGATAGGGTTTGTTAATGGTACCATAGAAGAACCCCCACAACTTAAGATCATTCATGGTGTAGAACAAGTAAACCCAGATTTTTTAATTTGGAGAACAAAAGAAAGTTTTGTAAGATCATACATCAAAAGCACTTTGTCAAAATCTGTATACTTTGACACTTATGGATTAAAGACTGCAAAAGAGATATGGGATTACTTAGATCTTACCAATAATGAGGGTCTAGAATCAAAAAAAGATCAACTTAGAAGGAAAATACAGAATATTAAGAAGGGTAATGCTTCTATTTCTGAATATCTTAGAGAATTAAAACTTCTTGCTGATTCTCTAACAGCAGTCCATGATAAAATCAGTGAGTCTGAACTTGTAAGGATAGCATTACATGGGTTAAGTTCTGAATATGATCAGTTTATCATAGCTATTAGGGCAAATAATGAGCAACTAACATTAGCCCATTTAAAGTCAAGGTTGATTCAACATGAGCAGTGGCTAATTCAAAAAGAAACTGACCAAGAAGCTTACTATGTTAAGAGATATAATTCAAGACAACCCACAAGACAGCAAAATAAACCTTCTCCATCTTATTATAAAAATCAAGCTTATGCTAAAAGAGAGGGTTCTCCTCCTAAGGGAAATTCTTCCATGAATAATCAATTAAAAGGTCAAAAGGCTGAGGATTTTGATTTCTCCTCAGTCCCTTGTGGTCTCTGTAAAAGATGGGGGCATACACCAAATGTGTGCTATTTCAGGTATAAGCCAAACAGAAACTACCCTAGTTATCATACTGAAGCATACAATCCTCAAGAAGATATAGTTGAATGCAATAATGATGAAAATGCAGAAATGAAGTCTTATCCTTATGAAGAAGAGGGTATGCTGGAGTGTAATAATGCTGTTATCACACATTATAGCAGTGATGGTGATGATTTTCAGGAATGCTATACAGCTATTATGACAACAGATTTACATGATGAAATATTTTATGATTGTGAAACACATGATGAAGAATGCTATGTTTCTACAGACTCCTCAACCAAGGATAAATCTTGGTTGGCTGACACAGGAGCCAGTAGTCATATGACTCACAGTGAAGATAATCTTACTCTTATTCATCCCTATACTGGGTCAGATGCAGTTATGGTGGGTAGTGGCAAATTTTTGCCTATCTCTAGCACTGGTATGTCCAAATTGTCTACTTCTACTCATGATTTTGACCTAAATAAGGTTTTATGTGTTCCTCACCTAAAAAGAAATCTGTTGTCTATATCAAAGTTTACTAAAGACAATTCCTGCTCAGTTGAGTTTCTACCATGGGGCTATACTATAAAAGATATTCACTCTAAACAAATTCTAGCAGAGGGACCAGTGAAAAACAATTTATATCCAATAGAAGTTCACAATGTGGTGTTACAACATAGAGTAAATTCAGCCCTTTTATCTCAGACAGCATCACAGTATCATATATGGCATGCTAGATTAGGACATGCTCACAGTGGTGTTATAAAACAACTTCAAGAAGAACACAAAATTGAGTTATCTACTAAAATTGATAAGATTTTTTGTAAGTCTTGTGAACTAGGTAAAAGCAAGTGTTTGCCTTTTGAAAATTCTTCTACCACTACAAATACACCCTTATATTTGGTCCATTGTGATATTTGGGGACCAGCCCCTGTTAACACTCCAAATGGTGCAAGATATTATATACTTTTTCTTGATGACTTCAGCAAATATAGTTGGATTTATGCAATGAAACTCAGGTCTGACAACATAAAATGCTTCAGTCACTTCAAAGCCACAAATGAAAACCTTCTCAAGGAAAAGATTGTATATTTCCAGTCAGATGGGGCACCAGAACTCAAGAATGGTGAATTCAGAAAATTCTTGGACAAATGTGGTATTCTTTTCAGGTGTTCATGTCCTTATACTCCACAACAAAATGGAAAGGCTGAGAGGAAACATAGACATATCACAGAACTAGGTAATACTCTCTCTTTTCATTGCTCTTTACCAAAGCAATTATGGTTTGATGCCTTTTCTACTGCAGTCTATATCATAAATAGACTTCCCACAAAAACTCTACAAGGAAATACTCCATATGAGACACTTTTTCATCATTCTCCTAAGTATTCATCTCTGAAAATATTTGGATGTGCCTGTTATCCACATCTAGGAGAACTTAGAAAGGACAAACTTAGTCCAAAAAGTGTTCAATGTGTGTTTCTAGGTTATAGCAATGAACACAAGGGTTATAGATGCTATGACCCTTTAACAAAAAGACTCTATATGTCTAGACATGTTACTTTTGAAGAAGACAATTTTCCTTATGTCAACCTCAACAACAATATGTCTAGTGGTGATCAGATAATAAAGCCACACATTTCATTACCACTGCCTCCTATTGATAAACCTTTAACTAGGGCTACTGAATTAGGGACACCTAATATATCTATTAGTTCACCAGCTAATTCAGTCTCTAGATGTCTGGCTTCACATGATGAGGGCATTACTAGTACATCAACTAGCACACCAGCAACATCAATAGTACCATTACACTCTACACAGCCTAATCAGATTACAACAAGAGGCAGGAATGGAATTATCAAAAGTAAACAGCTACCTACTGATTTTGTGGCTCATTATACATCCCCTCACACATTAGATGTTGCTTATTTGTCTATTTTACAATTACCCTCTGAACCATCAAGCTATAAGGAAGCAGCTAAGCATACTGCATGGGTTCAAGCCATGAATGAGGAGTATCAAGCTCTCATTGATAATCAAACATGGTCTTTAGTTCCTTATCAACATAATATGAATGTACTTGGGTGCAAGTGGGTATTCAAAATAAAGCAAAAGAGTGATGGGACTATTGAGAGATACAAAGCAAGACTTGTAGCAAAAGGGTTTCATCAACAAGAGGGGGTTGACTATGATGAAACTTTCAGTCCAGTGGTCAAAGCAAATACAATCAGGCTGATTCTTACTATAGCCATCACAAAAGATTGGCAAATAAAGCAACTTGATGTCTCTAATGCTTTCTTGCATGGAGTTTTAGATGAAGATGTATTCATGATTCAACCACCTGGTTTTTGTTAAACCAGGAACAGAGAAGCTTGTGTGTCATCTCCATAAGGCTCTATATGGCCTTAAACAGGCCCCAAGAGCATGGTTCAACAAATTTGCATCTTTTCTTCTGACTTATGGGTTTCAAAAGAGTAAGTCAGATCATTCAATGTTTACATATCATCAGGCATCAACAACAATGATATTACTACTTTATGTTGATGATATCATTTTGACTGGAAGCTCAACTTCTCATATTACTACTCTTATCAGTGACTTAAGCAAGAACTTCAAAATGAAGGATTTGGGACCATTATCTTATTTTTTGGGGATTGAAGTATCTACTGATTCAATCAAAGGGAAATTACTTCTCACACAGAATAAGTATACACTACAACTCCTTCAGAAATCAAACTTGCTTGATTCAAAGCCATCAAAATTACCAGTTTCTAGTGGAAAAAGAGTTTCACTTACAGAGGGTGATGAGCTCCCAAACCCCACTGAATACAGAAGCCTTGTGGGAGCCTTGCAATATCTTACTCTCACTCGACCAGATGTGTCTTTTGCAGTAAATTACACGGCTCAGTTCATGCACAAACCCACAACAGTACATTTAGTAGTAGTTAAAAAGATCCTGAGATACTTAAAAGGTTCAATGGGATCTGGAATTACTTTATCCAGAGGAGATCTTACTACATTTACTGCCTATTCAGATTCAGACTGGGCTGGATGCCCTGACTCGAGAAAATCAACAGGGGGATATTGTATTTTCTTAGGGACGAGTCTTATTTCATGGAGTTCGAAAAAGCAAGCCACAGTGGCGAAATCATCTACAGAGGCTGAATACAAATCTTTATCTAATACAGCTACAGAGTTGGTGTGGTTATCATACCTTATGGATGAACTTCGACTTCCTCTAAATCGACCTTTCCATCTGTTTTGTGACAACATCAGCGCAAAATACCTTGCTTCAAACCCTATCTTCCATGCCCGAACGAAGCACATTGAAGTCGACTTTCATTACGTTAGGGATTTAGTTGCAAATGGATCGGTATTGGTTAATCACATCCCAACGAAAGATCAGCTTGCAGATATCTTTACGAAAGGATTATCAGAAGATCTATTTCAAAAGTTTCGAGACAAACTGATGGTGTTTCGTCTCTCCTCACCATCGGTTTGAGGGGGGCTGTGGAAACTAGGGTTTCCTAGGGTTTCCTGGTAAGAGAGTAAAGAGGAGATTAGGGCAACACTTGAGTTTATATTTGGTCAACATGAATTGGTCATATGTCAACAGATATTGACCAAGCACAGTCAACAGGACCGGCCCAAAGTGACTTCTCCAAGACTTGTCTAAAGGCAGCTTCTATTCCTGTCTAAAGGCCACCATCACCTGAAATGGAAACAAGAAAGGTTGTTAACAAACTTTATTGTTTTAATTCAGTTTTCTGTTTTTAGTTTCTGTTAGTTGTGTAACTGTTTTTTTTTACCCTTTCTTCTCTAATCCTTTTTCTATATAAAGAGAATTGTAAAGACAAGACAATAATTGAATAAAATAGAGTTGAGAGCTTCTTCTTACAAAACCAATAAAAAAAGATGATTTTCAAAATAGGAACGAAAAGCGATGGCTCTTTCATAGCATCCCTGCCTAAAACTGGAGGGCTAATGGTAGTAGACGAGGTGATAGATCGAAGAAGGGAGGTAGCTCTTTCACAGTCTTTTTTACTATCACTTTTGGTAGGTTTGATCATATGGAAGGCAGAAGATCCATGCATACCTCTCTAGTGGTTGCTCTTTACAGTGTAGTTGGCATGTCTGTAAAAGGTGTAATTCAGTTCTTCTCCACTGTGAAGAATAAACAAACATCAGATGAAGTGGCTTTGTTAAGCATTTGCTCTAAGGCTTGCTACTCTAACCATTTACATGTATCAAAGTAGGTTTCAAATGCTGAAAGAAAAATAGTGTGTGTAACTTTTTTTTTTTTGGTTTAGGTTGTGGTTGTTTTTTCAATTGTTCTCCTCTTTCTCCAACAACATTAGACAATTCTTTCAACAAAAAAAAATACAAAACTAGACAATTAACCAGTCCTTAGTAGGCTGCTCTCTAAGGATAAAAGGGGGCAAAAAGTTGGGGATTTGTCTTTGAAAATGGTAGAGAATAAGAGGTAGACCTATTCTTGATCCGAGTAGAGAGCGAAGATAAGTCATTTTCTCAACGACTACTCTCCTCACCTTCGGTTGTTCTGATCCAATGTTCAAAAATTCACTTTCCTACTTGCGCAGAATGTCAGTTTCTTATTTCTTCTTCTTCTTGGATTCTTCCTCTTTTTCAAATTAGAATTCATATACGAGCGATACGAAAGGGATTTCATCATCAATTGTCACCGTGGAACTTGTTCTTCTTCTTCGTTTCAAATCTAATAAATTGGAAATTATGAAGGGTGGTAGTGAAGTATTTCTTGTGATCATTAATTATCAACATGAAATATGTTTGATGGGAGATTTGTTGTTTGGATCCCCTTTCATACAATTAACTTACTGTTTGACTCCCTTTTTCCAGTGTTGCACTTTGGACTTTTTTTTTCAAAATAAAAGTTAAATATAACTTCTCCGAAACATCAAAGACTATTTTACCCTTCTTCATGATGTTAGAGAGAGAATGAGTCGAGAAGAGTTTTGGTTGGTGTTTAGCATGGAGACAGTTCTCTTAGATCTGGATAGGCAGTGCTATCTTTAACTCATCAGGATAGTGCTCCTGCAGAAAACTCTAATATAACTTCTTTCTTCTCTCACTTAGATCATCGAAGATGATGATCTCTCAGCAATTTCTTCAACATGAATCCATCTTAATCTAGGTAAATTCATTAAAATCACTTCAACTCCTTCTTCCCCATTTTTACAACACTGTTTAACAAAGTTAGGTGCGACGTTCCACCAACTAGCATTTGCCAGCGGATCAGCGAAAACATTTCCTTCTTTGTAAATATGTGGGGATTCAAAACATCATTTCTCCAATCCGAACTATTATGTTTCTCCAATGTTTCTGCAAGAACCAAGGAACGATGGAGGTGTCGCGAAATGCATGCAAAATTAACATAAAATAATATTCCAACCAGATATTCTTCCAACCCATAGTCCACGCCATGTTTACAGTCTGTATTACTGGCATCAGATCCGAGTAGACCGAATTTTGAATACCCAAAGGTATTGCAAAACAACCTAATACAAAGCCTCTTTTATTGTTGAATATCCCTCACCCTCCGCAATCAGAAACCTCTCAATTAGCGGCTCTATGCAACTATCAGGTGAACTTGAGATCGGATTATAAGTAATAATCTGTGTGAACGATGGAATGGTTCAACAACTAATAGGGATAATAATTAGTAAAGTATTTGTTTTTCTCGGACTGAGATTTAAAATCCGAGTCAAGCTTCAGTTTCCCTTAAGTCAAACTTGATGCTGATTATTTTTTTCTCTTCATGTATATGACTCATTTGAATGATTGGTTTTGACATAGATTTGATTCAAAAGATAAAATTTCAGAGACCCAATAATGTTCTCTCGGAAGCTCTAACAAACATTTTAAAATTCAATTCACATTTAGACTAATGATCTTTCATATTTTGTAGAGAGGACTTAGGTCAATTATATACTTGAATTTGTTGATATTGAAGACGAGAAAGGAAAACAACATAATAGAGTTCGAAATTAAAAAGTTTCCTCATTAAAGCACAAAATTCAATTCACTCCGACCCTAGACTTGTGATCGGGGTTTGCTCCTCACGTCTAGTGACAGGTCATGTTTCCTTATTAAGCCATTGTGCTCTTTTATCTTCTGTTTTTGTACGCCTTGTCACCTCTTCGTGGTATTTTGGATTTTCTTCTAGCTCAGGTTTGGATATTGCATCGAAACTGTAGTAACGAAGATGTGCATCATTAAGTGGCCGACTGACATCGTAAATGCCATATGGCAGCTTATAATTTCTTTGGCTTAGCACCGTCGCAGTAGCATAGTCACTATTATCAAACATTACCTCGTATCTCATCGGGTGATTGATGTATCATAAGCCCATCCAAGACCGCTGTAAAATATTTTTCAACTACAAACTCTTTCTATTTATAAGTAAGATTATGTAAAACCTTAAACACCTCAGTAAATTCCTCAATAAGTCTCTTATGAAACTAGACATGTCCTAGAAATGACTAATCTTCTTAGCGACATTAGCCTCATTTGAGAAATCCAGTCAAATTTGGCACAGGACTTTACTATATGTCACAGTAGAGGTGGAGTTAACATCCGAGTTTACTGTATTTCATGGTAGAATAGGGAGCAACATTATCCTCATTGTGATTTTTTGACAATTTAGATTTCATTATAGACCTCTGCTTTTCCAACCAACCTAAGTAGAGGTGGTTCATCTTTCTTGTTCTATTATCCATCTATACTTCACATAATAAAATTCATCAAACAAGAGCAAAAGGAATTTATATAAAACAAGAACCAAAGGAATCCATACACATTTTGGTTACTCTTCGTCATGGCCACTAGCTATAAATAGGCCCAACGTAACGTATTAATCATCAAACAATAGTTAGCCCTGGAGATGGCTACAAGAATATAATCACAAATACGGGAAATATTCACAGATAAGTTTTTATTTAGGAATGGTAAGTTCCACCGAACCTTGGTTTTTCCTGTGGAGAGATATACATGTGATCAATGAACTAACCAATGTAAATGATGGTACGTTTTCTTTTGCGCGCTAATAGACTTAATTTTAGGTTATTCATTAAAAGAAAATTTATTATATGCAACAATTAATGAACAAATCTTATTCATATTTCTATTATGAATAAGATTTATATTATGTTTGTGAGTCTTTAGTTAGATTTCCTTTCCTTCTTATTTTCAACATAAAATGAGATATGTGTTGTAATACATAATTCTTAATATTTATAACTAAGAAATATTAGAGATTTCAAATATCTAAAAGGTTGAAGTTTTTTTCTTATGTAATTAGAAAGATTTAACAACTTAACATACTATATCCTAGGAGAATATGATAATCTTTTTACTATTTTTAACTTATCACATACTCCACAAACAACAAGTCTCTCTGCCCCTATTGTCTCCCTCTCACCTCTATATATACATTTCTAACTTCATAGACTTCAGCATCCTCACTCCTCATCCTCTTTTTCCTTCCTTAGTATTTCTCTTGTGTGGAGAGGTGGATAGGGTTTATGTTTAGGTTTTGAATATCATATTCTCAACCATTCAGAAACCTGTGCGAAGGTTACTTATTCATATGATTGTTGTTGTATCGAGTCCGCTTGATGCAGGTCGGGAACTCTTCACACCATGTTAAGATTATCTTATCAGTTGGTGAGAAGGTGTTCCCGCCTAGCATCAAATGGACCCGATACTACATCGAATATTCCTCAATTACTATTGCCAATGTATACTCTCCACCCTAGGTCAACTCTTCTTCTTCTAGTTATTTTTTACTTTTTGTTCTTTAATTTATCTGTTGTTGTTTAAGAATCAAATTTATATATTGTAGGTTTAGAATTTTTTTTCAGTTTGTTATTAGATCTATATAGCATGATTATCGAATGGCCGCGGCTTTGGGGAATAAAGAAAATTCTCCGGGGAATAAATTCTCGAGGGAATCCAGATTTTTTTGAAAATTCTTCGGGGAATAAATTTTTATGGGGAACACAGAATACATTTTTTTGAAAGTTCTCCTCCATCTCATCTGTTCTCTCAGCCACTTCATCTTCTCGACACCTCATCATCTTCTCCGGCGAAGGTCGTCGGCCGACCAATTTTCCGGCCGACGACCTTCAAACATTAAAAAAAAAAAATCATTTTTTTTGCTCTCTCTCTCTCCAAATTTTTTTTTTTTCCCTTTCCTCTCTCTCTCTAGATCTATAAATTAATCTAGAACTCAACGATGCTAATCTCAATCATCTGGATGCCAATACAATTTTAGTGTGACAACAACTAAGCCCTAGGAAAGTAATGCAATTCCTATAAAATTGACAAGCAATAAGTACTTTCAGGTAATCAGGCAAATGATTAAACCTCCATTTATGATAAAGCTAAGGATGTCGAGAATCGAGACTGGACCCTAAGAATTTTCGACGATAATAACAATAGAATATTAAAAAAATCAAAAATTTTATATGCCTCAAAGTCAGAATTCAAGAATTCTGAACAGAATATCAACAAACAGATCTAGAACTCAACGATTAGAACCAATCAAACCCAATTTTTTATGAAATGCACATGGTAGGATTAGAATTTAACGAAGAAACTCATACTTACACTAATTATATTTCATTAATTGATAGATTCATAGAAGAGACTAACAAGAATTAATCCAAAACCAGATCAAGTCAACAAACCTGCCCATAATACCATTAACCATAACAACTAGGTGAGCCGGAAGGCGACGATCTTCTCCAGTCAGATTAACCGACTCTAACTCCATATAGTCTTTCTTATTTGATTCATCGGTAGTAGGATAATCATCATGTCCTGATTTTAAGCAACCAAACCTGAAACTCAAACTAGTATTCTTCATTTTCTTGCAATTGTTAATTTGCTTCTGGGATGAATCATTAAAAGATGAACTACTAGGTTCAGATTTTGTAACAGTTTCTGAAATCTTTTTAGATTCCATTATTTCTTTTCAACAACAAATCATGGGGAGAGTTATTGATCCAAAATTTCCTCAAATTCCTTCTTCCGTTTGGATTTTAAGTAGTTTTAAATTTTAATTGTATGAGAAGTGAGAACAGACCTTCTCTCTCTCTAGATCTTTTCTAGAGAGAGAGAAAAGAAAAAAAAAATTTAAAGAGAGAGAGAGAAAATTAAAAAAAGAATTTTTTTTTATGTTTAAAGGTCGCCGGCCGGAAAATTGGCCGGCCGGAGACTTTCGCCGGAGAAGATGATGAGGTGTCGGGAAGATGAAGTGGTAGAGAGAGGTGATGAGATGGAGGAGTCTTTTTTATAGCATCTTCTAAAATTAGAAGCCCCTTAGCAATAGAAAGAAACATAAAAAGTCAATCTTATTTGACTAATTTTAAGAAAAATCTTTATTTCGCGTAGAATTTTCTTTATTCCCCAAAGCCGCAGCCTTATCGAATTTAACTCTGAATCCGATCATATATATCTTTTTGCATGGAAACGATTTCATAAGTCAATCAGATCAATATTCTAAAAAGGTGCCAACAATTGCTTGACCAATTGGTTGTGCACCTACTCAACATATCCAGAATTCACATGTTCGTGAAAAACTAAGTTTCTTGAAGAACAATATTCGATTACTTCTCAACTTAATTGGTTTGTTTCAATTACAATGATCTCTTTATATAGAAGAGGTTTAGAGAGAGAGAGAGATAATCGATCTTAACTACCACTAACTAACACTAACTAACAGTTAATACTAATCAAATATAACACTATTCGCAGACACTCCTGGCTGCCTCTTATCGATAATGTGGGTGCTTCACTTTAAGCACAAGGGTGCGTATAACCGTACGACCGGTAATTCAGTTAAGCTGGCCATCTTCATCCTCAAGGTGTTCGACGAAATGCTTAGAGAGTTGTTCTCTCTTACAGCCCCCCTCAAACTCATGATCCGAAGAGGAAGGCATCATGAGTTTGCTTCGAATGAAATCAAACTGCGAGAAGACGAGTCCCTTTGTAAATATATCAGCCAGATTCTCTTCAGACGAGACGAACTTAATACTCAAAGTAGAATTCATCACCAAGTCTCGGATAAAATGGTAGTCTATCTCGATATGTTTAGTCCTAGCATGGAAGACCGGATTGGAAGCCAAAAATTTTGCACCCATATTATCACATGACAGACTAAGAGGAGTAGCAATTGAGACCCCAAGTTCTTCTAACAAGTAGGATAACCATAATAACTCTGAAGTTGCCAGTGAAAGAGCACGATACTCGGCCTCAGTTGAGGACCTAGACACAGTAGCTTGCTTCTTAGAGGACCAGGACACCAATGACGAACCCAAGAACACACAATAGCCACTTGTTGACCTCCTAGTATCCGGACATCCTGCCCAGTCAGAATCAGAAAAGCCTTGTAGAATAGACACATCTCCTGAATTAAGTATAATTCCTGCTCCAATAGTCCCTTTCAAGTACCTCAACACTTTCTTAAGAAGAATCAAATGAGCAGACCTGGGTTCATGCATGAATTGAGACAAGTAATTGACACTAAAGGTCAAATCAGGTCTGGTCATGGTGGCATATTGTAACCCACCAACCATACTTCTGTAAAAAATGGGATTATCTATAAGATCACCATCAATTTTAGAGAGTCTCTTTCCTGAAGAAATAGGAACCAGGCTAGGCTTGGAATCAGAAAGACCAGACTTGTCTAATAATTCAAGAGTGTACTTAGTTTGAGTAAGGATCAAAGAGGATGGAGTTCTCTGAACTTCAATACCCAAAAAATAATTGATGTTGCCAAGTCTCTTCATAGCAAATTCATCAGCCAAAGCAGCAAATAACTGGTCCAAAAGAGAAGTTGAAGTACCAGTAAGGATGATATTATCCACATAGAGAAGAAGAATCATCATTTGGCCAGAAGAGATGAACACAAACATTGAAGTATCAGAAATACTCCTAGTAAAGCCCCAATTTTGAAGATAAGTGGAAAACCTTGTGAACCAAGCTCTTGGAGCTTGTTTCAGGCCATACAGAGCCTTATGAAGATGACACACATAGGTTGGAGATTGAGGATCAGTAAAGCCTGGTGGCTGTTTCATATAAACAGTTTCAGAAAGATGCCCATGGAGAAAGGCATTTGACACATCAAGCTGTTGAATTGGCCAGTGATGAGAAATTGCCAAAGTTAATATCACCCTAATGGTCTGAATTTTCACTACTGGGCTAAAAGTCTCCACATAGTCAATTCCTTCTTGTTGGGAATAGCCTTGAGCTACAAGCCTTGCCTTGTATCTCTCAACAGTCCCATTTGAGTTGTACTTAACCTTGAAGACCCACTTACAACCAAGTATATTCATGTTTGAAGTTTTGGGTATGAGAGACCAAGTTTTATTCCTCAATAAAGCCTGAAATTCATCTTCCATTGCTTTCTTCCAATTCGAATCTTTAATAGCACTCTTATAGCTTGTAGGTTCTAGTATAGAATGGAGTTGACCCTTATGAACAGGAGCAAGAGCATGAGGAACAGAAAAATGAGCCACATGATCTGGAATGGATTTGGGTTTGATAATGCCACTTTTAAGCCTTGTCTGCATAGGATGAGAATTGAATTCCATAGGGTTAGGATTGAGTTCACTAACAACTTCTTCTTGAGGAGGGTCAGGTGAAGTAGGATTATGTGAAGAATGAAGAGAAGGATCATGAGATTCTGAAGTAGAAGGAGAGGATGGAAATACTTGATCATCTAGGGAGTATGTAGAGTGATAAGATGGACTTGTTATATTCACATTTGAGGGAAGTGAAGGAAGCTCAAAAATTTGATAAGTAGAGGTGGTAGTGATGTCTGACTTAGGTGATTTCTTCATTGTAGCATAAGGAAATGTGAATTCATCAAAAATAACATGTCTTGAGACATATTCTCTTCCTGTCTCAATGTCAAGACATTTATATCCCTTATGTGTAGGACTATACCCAATGAATACACATTTAGATGATTTGGGACTCAACTTATCACTCTTAGTATTTCCTAAATATGGATAGCAAAGTGATCCAAATACCTTGATCATATCATAAGCAGGTATTTTATCAAAGAGTAGTTCATAAGGAGTTTTATAGGAGAGAAGCTTACTTGGGGTTCTGTTTATGATATAAGTGGCAACTGCATAGGCATGAAACCAAAATTCTTTGGGCATGGAGGCTTGAAACAGTAATGTATTACCCACAGAAGTGATTTGTCTATTCTTCCTTTCAGCCCTACCATTTTGTTCAGGGGTGTATGGACAAGAGCTTCTGAAAACAATTCCACACTTAGTGAGATGAGCATGGAACTCTCCTTTGCTAAGTTCTGGTGCTCCATCACTTTGAAAATACTTTATTGGTAGTGAAAAGAGCCTTTCATTTTGTGTTTGAAAATGCTCAAAACACTTTAAGCTTTCTGACCTAACCTTCATAGGATATATCCAAAAGAATCGACTGTAGTCATCAAGGAAGAGAATGTAGTATCTCACTCCTGTCTTTGTAGTGACTGGGGCTGGTCCCCAAATGTCACAGTGAATTAGTTGAAGAGGAACTGATGATGAGCTACTAGATGTGTGAAAAGGAAGTCTCTGGCTCTTCCCTAATTGACAAGATGAGCACACATCCTTAAAGTTCTTAGATGTAATCTTGATTTTATTTTCTCTCTCTAAGAGCAAAATTAGCTCTTGAGAAGCATGTCCCAGTCTGTTATGCCAAGTCTCATCTGTCCCTCTTGCTAAACAAGCTATTTCATTATCTTCCTTAGGTGAAACATAAGGATTCATTTGAAAATCAATGCTATATAGATTATTCACCATTGGTCCTTCTCCTAAGACATCTTTAGACCATAAATCTCTAATAAGAAATCCCCAAGGAAGGAATTCCACACTACAGAAGTTCTCTTTAGTGAACTTTGAGATGGATAAGAGATTCTTCTGTATTTGTGGAACATGAAGTACTTTCTTAAGGTGGAAAGTGTTTGGGCCAGTAGCTAAGTTTGCTTGGCCTGTACTCACTATGTCTAAACACTTGCCATCCCCAATCATAACACCATTAGTACCTTGATAAGGAGTAATAGATTGCAAATTCTCTTGTGTATGTGTCATGTGGCTGGTTGCTCCTGTATCAGCTATCCAATTTTTATCTTTTGTACTCAAGGACAGGTAACTCTTCTCATCTTTCAAGGACTCAACCTCTTGTTCAGTCACAAAATGGGCTTGTTCCTCTTCTTCTTCTTGTAGATTTGAGCTATCTTCCTCTTCTTCTTCTTCTTCATCAATCTCTTGAAGATGAAGGTTAGCAAAATTTCTGGTTGCTGACCATGAATTCTCAGAGGAGAAATCTTTAAATCTTAACCTGCATTGTCTAGCAGTGTGCCCCCACTTGTAACATATCCCACAAGGAACTGTGGTGAAATCAAAAAATGCACTTCTTGGCTGAGAAGGAGCCCTCATATTCGACCTAAAAGATGGTTTTTGACCATTTTCAAAACTTTGGGTCTGGTTTGCAAACCTCATAGGTGATGATCTAGTGCTACTTCTGTTTTGAAATTTCTTAACAAGATATGATTCACTTGGGTCCTCATGTGTTTCTTGCTCCTTCAACCATTGTTCATGGTGAATTAACCTACTTCTTAATTCTCCAAAACTAAAGACACCATCTCTATTCTGAATAGTAACAACAAATTGGGAGTATTCTCTCCCTAGGCCTTGAAGAGCTATCCTAGTTAACTCAGAATCACTCACTTTGTCATTAACTGCTACAAGAGAGTCAGCCAAATTTTTAATCTTGCTCAAGAATTCAGCAATAGAAGAAGACCCTTTCTTTAAATTTTGAAGTTTATTTCTTAGAGAGGATTTTTGGGCTTCAAATTCTTGAAGAAAAACCATTTCCAAATAACACCAAATCTCTCTTGAGGTTTTTAAACCTAAAATGTCAGAAGCAATTGAATGGGTAATGGTTGCCTTTATGCAAGACTTAACGAAACTATCTGTTTTCCTCCATTGAAGATAGGTTGGATTTACCACCTCTCTTCCTTCCTCTACAACTAACTGAGAGGGTTCACTCATAGTGCCATCAATGTAGCACACTAGGTCGTTTCCAATCAGGGCATTCTCTACCTGATCTTTCCAAACCAGAAAGTTTGTTCCATCTAATCTAGCCGATATTAAATTTGTAAGATTTGGATTATAGGTTACCTGGTTTTGATTTGGATTCATCTTTCAATGGTTGAAGTTTGATTTCTTTAATGGTTGAAGAAGAAGACTGTATCTCTGATTCCTTGATGACAGAAGATCAGCTCCCTTTGTTGTTTCTTGATTTCAATCTTTCTTGAAAATCGATTTCTAGGGTTTCTTTATGGCTCTGATACCATGAAAAACTAAGTTTCTTGAAGAACAATATTCGATTACTTCTCAACTTAATTGGTTTGTTTCAATTACAATGATCTCTTTATATAGAAGAGGTTTAGAGAGAGAGAGAGATAATCGATCTTAACTACCACTAACTAACACTAACTAACAGTTAATACTAATCAAATATAACACTATTCGCAGACACTCCTGGCTGCCTCTTATCGATAATGTGGGTGCTTCACTTTAAGCACAAGGGTGCGTATAACCGTACGACCGGTAATTCAGTTAAGCTGGCCATCTTCATCCTCAAGGTGTTCGACGAAACGCTTAGAGAGTTGTTCTCTCTTACAGTTCGATTATACTCAGAAGTCATGTGTTCGGTTTACGGTGGAGGGTGAAATCTATCTTTTATTTATTTGTATTAAAAGGTATATAAATAAAGTAAAGGTATATTTTTTACTTTCTTGTCGAAAATTACGTGCATTTACAGATACGTTATCTTAAATAAGAGAACCTTAGGCTGAATGAAATTCAAGGGAAGGGCTTCCACGATTTCAGATATCATGATGAACAAAAGTAAATCAATCAAAAAAGATGATCTTCAAAATAGGATCGAAAAGCGATGGCTCTTTCATAGCATCCCTGTCTAAAACTGGAGGGCTAATGGTAGTAGACGAGGTGATAGATCGAAGAAGGGAGGTAGCTCTTTCACAGTCTTTTTACTATCACTTTTGGTAGGTTTGATCATATGGAAGGCAGAAGATCCATGCATACCTCTCTAGCGGTTGCTCTTTACAGCGTAGTTGGCATGTCTGTAAAAAGTGTAATTCACTTCTTCTCCGTTGTGAAGAATAAAGAAACATCAGATGAAGTGCCTTTTTTAAGCCTTTGCTCTAAGGCTTGCTACTCTAACCATTTACATTTATCAAAGTAGGTTTCAAATGCTAAAAGAAAAATAGTGTGTGTAACTTTCTTTTTTTCTTTGTTTAGGTTGTGGTTGTTTTCTCTGTTGTTCTCCTCTCTCTCCAAAAAAATTAGACAATTCTTTCAACAAAAAAAAATACAAAACTAGACAATTAACCAGTCCTTAGTAAGCTGCTCTCTAAGGATAAAAGGGGGGCAAAAAGTTGGGGATTTGTCTTAGAAAATGGTAGAGAATAAGACGTAGACCTATTCTTGATCCGAGCAGAGAGCGAAGATAAGTCGTTTTCTCAACGACTACTCTCCTCACCTTCGGTTGTTCTGATCCAATGTTCAAAAATTCACTTTCCTACTTGCGCAGAATGTCAGTTTCTCATTTCTTCTTCTTCTTGGATTCTTCCTCTTTTTCAAATTAGAATTCATATAGGAGCGATATGAAAGGGATTTCCTCATCAATTGTCACCGTGGAACTTGTTCTTCTTCTTCGTTTCAAATCTAATAAATTGGAAATTATGAAGGGTGGTAGTGAAGTATTTCTTGTTATCATAAAATTTCAACATGAAATATGTTCGATGAGAGATTTGCTGTTTGGATCCCCTTTCATACAATTAACTTACTGTTTGACTCCCTTTTTCCAGTGTTGCACTTTGGACTTTTTTTTCTAAATAAAAGTTAAGTATAACTTCTCCGAAACAACAAGGACTATTTTACCCTTCTTCATGATGTTAGAGAGAGAATGAGTCGAGAAGAGTTTTGGTTGGTGTTTAGCATGGAGACAGTTCTCTTAGATCTGGATAGGCAGTACTATCTTTAACTCATCAAGATAGTGCTCCTGCAGAAAACTCTAATATAACTTCTTTCTTCTCTCACTTAGATCATCGAAGATGATGATCTCTCTGCAATTTCTTCAACATGAATCCATCTTAATCTAGGTAGATTCATTAAAATCACTTCAACTCCTTCTTCCCCAATTTTACAACACTGTTTAATAAAGTTAGGTGCGACATTCCACCAACTAGCCTTTGTCAGCCGATCAGCGAAAACATTTCCTTCTTTGTAAATATGTGAGATTCGAATCTCCATCTCTCCAATCCGAACTATTATGTTTCTCCAATGTTTCTGCAAGAACCAAGGAACGATGGAGGTGTCGCGAAATGCATGCAAAATTAACATAAAATCACATTCCAACCAGATATTCTTCCAACCCCTAGTCCACGCCATGTTTAAAGTCTGTATTATTGGCATCAGATCCGAGTAGAACGAATTTTGAATACCCAAAGGTATTGCAAAACAACCTAATACAAAGCCTCTATTATTGTTGAATATCCCCCCGCAATCAGAAACCCCTCGATTAGCGGCTCTATGCAACTATCAGGTGAACTTGAGATCGGATTATAAGTAATAATCTGTGTGAACGATGGAATGGTTCAACAACTAATAGGGATAATAATTAGTAAAGTATTTGTTTTTCGTGGATTGAGATTTAAAATCCAAGTCAAGCTTCAGTTTCCCTTAAGTCAAACTTGATGCTGATTATTTTTTTCTCTTCTGTATATGACTCATTTGAATGATTGGTTTTGACATAGATTTGATTCAGAAGATAAAATTTCAGAGACCCAATAATGTTCTCTCGGAAGCTCTAACAAACATTTTAAAATTCAATTCACATTTAGACTAATGATCTTTCATATTTTGTAGAGAGGACTTAGGTCAATTATATACTTGAATTTGTTGATATTGAAGACGAGAAAAGAAAACAACATAATAGAGTTCGAAATTAAAGAGGGATTGGGCTGGACGTCCAAAAGGAGGCCCAAAATGGGCTGGGCGTCCACGGTTGCCCATAAATAAACGAGAGGTCCAAAATGTCAGGCCGGGACTTAAAATGACGGAAACAACCCTATAGCACAAAATTCAATTCACTCCGACCCTAGACTTGTGATCGGGGTTTGCTCCTCACCTCTAGTGACGGGTCATGTTTCCTTATTAAGCCATTGTGCTCTTTTATCTTCTGTTTTTGTACGCCTTGTCACCTCTTCGTGGTATTTTGGATTTTCTTCTAGCTGAGGTTTGGATATTGCATCGAAACTGTAGTAACGAAGATGTGCATCATTAAGTGGTCGACTGACATCGTAAATGCCATATGGTAGCTTATAATTTCTTTGGCTTAGCACCGTCGCAGTAGCATAGTCACTATTATCAAACATTACCTCGTATCTCATCGGGTGATTGACGTATCATAGGCCCATCCAAGACCGCTGTAAAATATTTTTCAACTACAAACTCTTTCTATTTATAAGTAAGATTATGTCAAACCTTAAACACCTCAGTAAATTCCTCAATAAGTGTCTTATGAAACTAGACATGTCCTAGAAATGACCTAATCTCCTCAGCAACATTAGCCTCATTGTGAGAAATCCAGTCAATTTTGGCACAGGACTTTACTATATATAATAGTAGAGGTGGAGTTAACACCCAGACTTTACTGTATTTCATGGTAGAATAGGGAGCAACATTAGCCTCATTGTGATTTTTTGACAATTTAGATGTTATGTAGACCTTTGCTTTCCCAACAACCCTAAGTAGAGGTGGTTCATCTTTCTTGTTCTGTTATCCATCTAGCCTTCACATAATAAAATTCATCAAACAAGAGAAAAAGGAATTTATATCAAACAAGAACCAAAGGAGTCCATACACATTTTGGTTGCTCTTCGGCATGGCTACTAGCTAAATGGGCCCAACGTAACGTATTAATCATCAAACAAAAGTTAGCCCTGGAGAAGGCTACAAGAATATAATCACAAATATGGGAAATATTCACAGATAAGTTTTTATTTAGGAATGGTAAGATCCTCTGAACCTCGGTTTCTCCCGTGGAGAGATATACATGTGATCAATGAACTAACCAATGTAAATGATGGTACGTTTTCTTTTGCGCGCTTATAGACTAAAAATTAGGTTATTCATTAAAAGAAAATTTATTGTATGCAACAATTAATGGACAAATCTTATTCATATTTCTATTATGAATAAGATTTATATTAATTTTGTGATTCTTTAGTTAGATTTCCTTTCCTTCTTATTTAGTTATTTTCAACATAATATGAGATATGTGTTGTAATACATAACTCTTAATATTTATAACTAAGAAATATTAGAGATTTCATATATCTAAAAGGTTGAATTTTTTTCTTATGTAGTTAGAAAGATTTAACTACTTAACATATTATAGTGAAACTAGTTACTACTTCAATTTTATTTGTAAATTAATCAAAAACACTTTCTTTCCAAATTAATGGAGAAAAACTAAGGAATAAAACAACTCAATATCTTTCGTATTTCTAACCGATAATGTCTGTTATCCAGAACAGATTATTCGTAGTCGAATCTCACTATCGATTTAAGATCGGAAAGAGGAATTGTATCCTTCTGTGTTTACTGATTTATTACTTTAAAAAATCAACACACTTCTGATTTGGAAAATCAGATTTTCTTTGATTAAGAAATCAGATAGACTAAAAAGAAAAAGAAAAATCGGAGGATAAGAAGAATAATAATTTTTTAATCGAGGCGAGGTATTCCTCTTTCCTTAATACAATTGACGCCCTGTATAGTACCAAAAAGTTACTGGCGTTTGTCTCCAACGATTACCTTTCGATTCAATGGTACTTCGAATCAGAAAGCAGTCGAGCTTGAAAGTATACTAACCTCTGACTTATGCAAATGGACCAAACTTCTTGCTTATGAAACTCCTTGAAAACTCTGCTAAATATTTATCTTAGACTCTCTAATATGATCTTCTCACAATGCTTGATGCTCTGGAAAAAACGGATTGAAATTTGGAGTTGATTTGGGTCCTATAAATAGGTTTCGAATAGATGCATTCATAAGGGACACTTCTGTTGGGGTTTTAGAGACGCATCTGTTGAGAAAGTAAAGTGACGGGTCACTTCTTTAGCAACAGACATGTCGGCTGGGGTTTGGGCCCTCAGATCTCGCTTAAAAGCGCGGAGGAAACGCCCTCCGTTAGATCTGATGGACAGATACCGAAAGTAGCCCGAAATCTAAGAAGATCAGCCGTTGGATGAAGTTTCGGGTTATGCCACTCCGTGCCCGACACGGACCTAACGCCATCCATTGGATCTGGCCTTTAGCGCGGAGAGAATGCCAACCGTCAGATCTGGACGTGTTCCCTTTGCGAGAATGGCCCCCAGACAAACTTTTCCGTATTGCCTTTTGGTCCCTAACTTAACCATTTTCCGTCCAAACTTCAGACTTGAATATCTCATTCATCCAGAATCGGATTTGAGTGATTCTTGGCTCTAAACTTAAGAGTTTGACGAGACAAACGCAATGGTGTGCTTCGTTTCTGAGTTTGACGACTTGAACCGATCCAAAATCGGCTCCGATTCCAACACATCTTTCTTGTTCTATTATCCATCTATACTTCACATAATAAAATTCATCAAACAAGAGCAAAAGGAATTTATATAAAACAAGAACCAAGGAATCCATACACATTTTGGTTGCTCTTCGTCATGGCCACTAGCTAAATGGGCCCAACGTAACGTATTAATCATCAAACAATAGTTAGCCCTGGAGATGGCTACAAGAATATAATCACAAACACGGGAAATATTCACAGATAAGTTTTTATTTAGGAATGGTAAGTTCCTCCGAACCTTGGTTTCTCATGTGGAGAGATATACATGTGATCTATGAACTAACCAATGTAAATGATGGTACGTTTTCTTTTGCGCGCTAATAGACTTAATTTAGGTTATTCATTAAAGGGTTATTTCCCTAATGGCCCCCTACTTTGTGACCAGCTTCCCGCCTGGCCCCCTACTTTACGAGAAATACCCATATGGCCCCCTAAAACCGTTAACTTTAACTTTCCGTCACTCTCTCTCCTCCATCTATTTTTCTCTCTCTGCCATGTCACGCCAACTCATCTGTTAGGCCACCTCATCACCTTCTCCGGCAGAGGTCGCCGGCCGGCCAAATTTCCGGCCGGCGACCTTCAAACTAAAAAAAAAAAAAAAAAAAAATTTTAATCTCTCTCCTCTCTCTCTCTCTAAGAACTCCGGCGAAGGAACCCTTCGCCGGAGTTCGTCTGTTCTCACGACAGACCAGATCTGTTCGTGAGAACAGACGGATCTGTTCTCACGAACAGATCTGGTCTGTTCGCCGGAGTTCTTAGAGAGAGAGAGAGGAGAGAGATAAAAAAAAAAAATTTTTTTTTTTTTAGTTTGAAGGTCGCCGGCCGGAAATTTGGCCGGCCGGCGACCTCTGCCGGAGAAGGTGATGAGGTGGCCTAACAGATGAGTTGGCGTGACATGGCAGAGAGAGAAAAAGAAATGGAGGAGAGAGAGTGACGGAAAGTTAAAGTTAACGGTTTTAGGGGGCCATATGGGTATTTCTCGTAAAGTAGGGGGCCAGGCGGGAAGCTGGTCACAAAGTAGGAGGCCATTAGGGAAATAACCCTTCATTAAAAGAAAATTTATTATATGCAACAATTAATGGACAAATCTTATTCATATTTCTATTATGAATAAGATTTATATTATGTTTATGAGTCTTTAGTTAGATTTCCTTTCCTTCTTATTTTCAACATAATATGAGATATGTGTTGTAATACATAATTCTTAATATTTATAACTAAAATATTAGAGATTTCAAATATCTAAAAGGTTGAATTTTTTTCTTATGTAATTAGAAAGATTTAACAACTTAACATACTATATCCTAGGAGAATATGATAATCTTTTTACTATTTTTAACTTATCACATACTCCACAAACAACAAGTCTCTCTGCCCCTTTTGTCTCCCTCTCACCTCTATATATACATTTCTAACTTCATAGACTTCAGCATCCTCACTCCTCATCCTCTTTTTCCTTCCTTAGTATTTCTCTTGTGTGGAGAGGTGGATAGGGTTTATGTTTAATTAGGTTTTGAATATCATATTCTCAACCATTCACAAACCTCTGGGAAAGTTACTGATTCATATGATTGTTGTCGTATCGAGTCCGCTTGATGCAGGTCGGGAACTCTTCACACCATGTTAAGATTATCTTATCAGTTGGTGAGAAGGTGTTCCCGCCTAGCATCAAATGGATATGATACTACATGGAATATTCCTCAATTACTTTTGCCAATGTATACTCTCCACCCTAGGTCAACTCTTCTTCTTCTAGTTATTTTATACTCTTTGTTCTTTAATTTATTTGTTGTTGTTTAAGAATCAAATCTATATATTGTAGGTTTAGAAATTTTTTTTCAGTTTGTTATTAGATCTATATAGCATGATTATCAAATTTAACTCTGAATCCGTTCATATATATCTTTTTGCATGGAAACGGTTTCATGAGTCAATCAGATCAATATTTTAAAAAGTTTCCAACAATTGCTTGACCAATTGGTTGTGCAGCTACTCAACATATCCAGAATTCACATGTTCGACTATACTCGGAAGTCATGTGTTCGGTTTACGGTGGAGGGTGAAATCTATCTTTTATTTATTTGTATTAAAAGGTATATAAATCAAGTAAAGGTAAAACAAATACTCAGCTTACCCATGAGTTTGGGGAAATCAACTATATGTTCATCAATATGATATATTGTTACTTTCTCGAAATTACGTGCATTTACAGATACATGATCTGAAAGAAGAGAACTTTAGGCTGAATGAAATCCAAGGGAAGGGTTTCTAGGATTTCAGATATCATGATGACAGAAGAACTGGATGAGATTATGGCAGACAACCAAATATGACACTCCTCTTCTAACAGAAGACGATAATTCCTCATGGGATTATGGCAGGGTTACTACGAAGGAACCTTTGATGCACAAAATCGAAAGGGAGGGACGAAGGATGAGAACAAAAGTAGACCGTTGGACAGAATAGTAAAAACAAATAAATAGCCCCTAACCTAAACAATCAGATGAACTTGAAATTGCACTGTATCCTCAAGCCGATAAAATTTAGATAAATGTTTCCATCATATTAGTTTAGATCTTGGACTAGCAGTAATAATTCGCATAAACAACGGAATGGTTCAACAACTAATAGAGATAATAATCAGCGAAGTTTTTGTTTATCTGTAAGTGAGATTTAAAATCTGAGTCAAGCTCCTGTTTGCCTCAAGTCAAACTTTATCCTGATTATTTTTGTCTCTAAATGCATGACACATCTGAATGGTTGGTTTTGGCATAGATTTGATTCTGACGATAAAAATTTAGAGATCAAATACCACCTAATGTTCTCTCGAAAGCTCTAACAAACATTTGAGAATTCAATTCACATTCAAACTGGTGATCTCTTATATCTTTGTAGAGAGGATTTAGGTCAGTTATTGTGAGAACTATTACTTTGATAGTTCTATAAAGATTAACTTGTAAATAAAGAGGAAGAATGCTAGGAAAGTAAAGAAGATTGTAGAGATTAATTCTTCTCTGTATATTGATTACATTCAGGTTTACATGTATTTATAGCAATAGAAAACCTAATTAGGGTAAATATATGATAACATACAATAAAAGATTCTTGCTAATCTTAATTACAAAGAGGAGGTGAAACCGGTGGGACCCATTACTAGACCCGACCGGGTCGGTCGTGGATGGCATATGGATCGGGTGGCCGATCCATATCCATTACTCTAACACTCCCCCTCAAGTTGGAGCTGGAATGCTAATGAGGCCCAACTTGCCAATATTGTTTCGGAAGGCTTCTGCACCAAGTGGCTTTGTAAAGATGTCTGCGAGTTGTTCCGAAGAGGGAGTGAATTGCGGAGAGATTAACTTTCCTTTAATCTTCTCACGAACCAAGTGACAGTCAATTTCTATGTGCTTGGTCCGTTCGTGAAAAACCGGATTTTCTGCAATATGAAGTGCAGCCTTATTGTCACAATGGACTGGCATAGGAGAAGAATGATTAATGCCGAGATCAGAGAGAAGTGATTTGAGCCATTGAAGCTCACAAGTCAGAGTAGCAAGGGCCCGATATTCGGCTTCCGCAGAAGATCGGGCTATTGTGTGTTGCTTTTTAGATTTCCAAGAAAGCGGACTTGAACCAAGCATGGTGACATAACCAGTGGTAGAACGACGGGTTGTCGGGCATCCAGCCCAATCAGAGTCACAAAATCCAGAGATAAGTAGCTTGCTAGAGGAAGACAGAAGAATGCCTTTCCCTATGGAGCCTTTGAGATAGCGAAGAACGCGATAAGCGGCGTCTAAGTGAGCGGAGCGTGGGTCCTGCATGAACTGACTAAGACTGTTAACAGCATAGGTGATATCAGGACGAGTGACGGTTAAATAGATAAGACGGCCAATGAGGCGGCGATACACGGAAGGATCCTGGAGTGGAACACCATCGGTGGGACTAAGCTTTAATTTTTGATCCATGGGAAACGGGGAAGTCTTGGAGGCTGTAAAACCAGAATCTTTGAGGATGTCGACAATATATTTTCGTTGACAGAGAAATATACCTTTGGAAGAGCGAGAGACCTCAATCCCTAAAAAGTACTGAAGGCGGCCAAGATCCTTCATGGAAAAGGCCGATCGGAGGAAACGTTTTAGAGAGGAAATTGCGGCATCATTATTTCCTGTAATGATGATGTCATCAACGTAGACCAGCACATATAATGAGGTGGTCGAATTTTGATAAGTGAAAAGTGAGTAGTCAGACAGGGATTGAACAAAACCCCGTTTGAGAAGGACGGAAGAAAACTTGGAAAACCATTGACGAGATGCCTGTTTGAGTCCGTAAAGAGATTTGTTAAGGCGACAGACCCTTGTTTCTCCTTTAGGAGAGAATCCAGGTGGTAATTTCATGAACACTTCTTCATCTAGGTCTCCCTGGAGGAAAGCGTTGTTAACATCGAGCTGATGAAGGGACCAGCCTTTGATAGCTGCGATAGAAAGAAGTACGCGGACGGTGACTAATTTTGCGACCGGAGCAAATGTGTCATTGTAATCAAGTCCTTCGACCTGGGTGTATCCTTTAGCGACTAGACGGGCTTTATAACGTTCAATGGACCCGTCAGCCCGAAATTTGATCTTATAGACCCATTTACATCCAATGGGTTTCTTACCATTAGGAAGATTAGTTAGAGTCCAAGTTTTATTGGATTGGAGAGCCTTTATCTCATTAGCCATAGCTTCTCTCCAATGAGGTGAAGTCATGGCCTGAGTGAAGGAGGTAGGTTCAGAATGAGACAGAACCGAAGTTAAGAAGACTTTATGAGAGGGAGAAAAAGAGTCAACGGATAAAAAATCAGTTAGTGGATAAGGAGTATCCGATTTAGAATTTAAAAACGGGAAGGAAACATTGTTACAATCATAATCCGCAAGATGAGCCGGAGGTCGTCGATTGCGAACCGGACGGACTAAAGTATCAACATTAGTCGGTATGTCGGCAGAGGCGGAACCGGAGAGAGCACGGTCAGAGGTGATCTGGACGGGAGAAGAGTCCATTGGGGTGCCTGTAAGATGTTGGCCCGTGGCTGTGTTGGCAGGAGCCGAAGCTGATGGGAATAGAGGAGTGCCTCCAGAGGAGGTGCCTGTAAGATTTCGTACAGTGGGTGTGTCGGCAGAAGCCGAAGTTGACGAAATTGGAGGAGTGCCTCCAGAGGAGGTGCCTGTAGAAATGTCATCATGAACGTGACCAGGAGGAGGTAGACTTGGACCCGTTAGATGCTCCCCCTGTGACCGAACCGAGGAGCTGCCGTTAGATATTGAGGCAGTGGGCTGAACCGAGCCCAGTGGTGCCGATAGAGGAGCACTACCGCGGCCAGAAGGGTAGTGAAAAGACCCATCATCCCTAATCGAAAGGAATGGGGCTGATGGTGAGGGAGGTGGCCGATCAAATTCTTGCATCGAGAAACGATCTTCTTGGAAGGTGACATTACGAGTCGTAAAAATTTTATGACTTGATAAGTCATAGACACGATATCCCTTTTGTCCGTTAGGATATCCTATAAATATTCCACGTGTAGCACGAGGATCGAATTTATGTTTTATATTTGTGTTATGTGCGTAACATAAGCAACCAAATACTCGAAGATGGTTAAGAGATGGAGGAGAACCGAGAAGGACTTCATGAGGAGATTTTCCTTGAAGGATGGGGGTTGGGATTTTGTTGATTAGGTAGACGGCCGTAAGAACACATTCCCCCCAAAATTTGAGAGATAAGTGGGCTTGAAAACGTAAAGCCCTAGCCACATCAAGAATGTGGCGATGTTTGCGTTCTACCACACCATTTTGTTGAGGTGTGTATACGCAACTTCTTTGGTGAATGATACCTTTTTTAAGAAATAGTAGTTGAAGTTCACGAGAAAGAAATTCCGAACCATTGTCGGATCGTATTGTTTGTATTTGAGGAAAGAGATTTTCACCATTACCGGAATGAACGTTTGAGATTTTATAGTGAAATTGATTGATTGTGTAGTTAATAAAATTGGAAAGTATGGCGAAAGTTTCCGATTTGGAGTGTAGTAAATATACCCAAGTACATCGGGAGAAATCATCAACTATAGTAATGAAGTATCGACAACCGGAATTAGAAATGACATTAAATGGTCCCCATAAATCTATGTGGACTAATTCAAAAGGTCGCGTAGTATTTGAAGTACTAGAAGAAAAAGAGAGACGCGGTTGTTTAGATATTGGACAAACATCACACGGAATTTTATTCATTGATCCACTCTTAATACATGGATTTTTAGAAATAATAAAATTAAAACGATCTAAAGAAGGGTGGCCTAGACGCCAGTGCCATAAATTGAAACTACTAGAAGAAAAAGGAAAAGTAGAAAATATTCTAGGTTCCGTGCGATAGAAATATAGCCCATCATGAGGATCACCAAGTCCAATCGTCCTTGTCGTTAATGGGTCCTGAAAGATACAAGATTTAGAGTCAAAAATAACACTACAATCAAGAGACTTTGTAACTTCAGAAACGGAGATTAGATTGAATTTAAACGATGGTATATGTAAAACATGATGTAGAATAAAAGTTTTACTAAACGGGACGGATCCAATGTGAAGGACATGAGAGCGAGATCCGTCCGGTAATCGAACATAATAATAAGGAGGTGCTTTTCTATAAGAAGAGAAAGATGATAAGTTTGCACAAATATTTTTAGCGGCACCGGAATCGATGACCCATGGAAGGGAATAAGAGTTGTTACCTGCTAGATTGACGAATGGGTCAGTGGTGCCCGCAGCCGAGGTGCCTCCAGCAGCATTGCCTTGTTCATATAAACGAACAAGGTGATGGTATTGCTCTTGGGTCATGGACGTCGCTGAAGGCGCCCCCTGCTGAGGTGGGTCAGAGACCGAACCGTTAACGGCAGAACCGTTAACCACCGAACCGGCGAGTTGATTGCTTCGCTGACGTGGCGGATAGCCGTGGAGCTTGTAACACGTTGCCTGTAGGTGACCGAGCTGGTGACAGTTATCGCAGTAGGGTCGGGTTCGTTTGGATCGGTTTCGGTCTTGTCGACCGGACCGATCGAACCGTCCAACCGAGGACTGCTGCCCGACAGCTAGGGCTGCGGTTTCCGAGCTTGCAAGATCCGAGTTAGTTAGGTTTTGTTGAATCTCCTCCTGTTTGACCATGCTATGAATCTTGAGGACCGATGGGAAAGGGTCCATGAGTAGTATTTGACTCCGAATAGCAGCAAATCGATCATGGAGTCCTTGAAGAAACTCCATGGCTCGATCTTGATTAGACCTATCAATGAGAGCTTTTCCATGACCACATAAACATGGTTCAATGGCAAGGAGAGATTGAAGCTCATCCTGATGTGATTTGAGAAGAGTAAAATAGGTTGAGACATCCGAACCTTCCTGTTTCAAGGTAGAAATAGCACGCTTAAGTTGAAAGATCTTAGGCGCGTTTGTTTGATGAAATCTTTCATAAAGATTTTGCCAGATTTCTGCAGCAGATTCATCATAAAGAATAGACTGACGGATGTCAGGATTGACTGAGTTGACTAGCCAGCTTGACACAAGGTCATTACATCTCTCCCATGCATGTAAATCAATGGGAGTTGTTGGTTTTTGAATTGAACCGTCAACAAATCCGAGCTTATCTTTTGCTCGTAAAGCCATCTTCATCCCTCGAGACCAGGAGGCATAGTTATCTCCACTTAAAAGAGGGGTAATCAGAATGGTGGTGGGTGAATCAGAATGGTGAATTCCAAACAAAGTAGAGGAGTTTGGTGGAGTACCAGGAGTATATTCAGAACTAGCATCAGTAGTCATGGTGAAATAAGAGAAGCAAAAAATTAATTATTTTCAAAGAAAAAAAACTTTATGGCTCTTATACCATGTGAGAACTATTACTTTGATAGTTCTATAAAGATTAACTTGTAAATAAAGAGGAAGAATGCTAGGAAAGTAAAGAAGATTGTAGAGATTAATTCTTCTCTGTATATTGATTACATTCAGGTTTACATGTATTTATAGCAATAGAAAACCTAATTAGGGTAAATATATGATAACATACAATAAAAGATTCTTGCTAATCTTAATTACAAAGAGGAGGTGAAACCGGTGGGACCCATTACTAGACCCGACCGGGTCGGTCGTGGATGGCATATGGATCGGGTGGCCGATCCATATCCATTACTCTAACAGTTATGTACTTGAATTTGTAGATATTAAAGATGAGAAAATAAAACAACATGAAAAATATCGAAATTAAGAAGTTTCCTCGTTAAACCACAAAATTCAATTCACTCAGGCTCTAGACTTGTGATCGTGGCTTTTTCCGCACCTCTAGTGACGGGTCATCCGGTCATGTTTCTTCATTAAGCAATCATGCTCTTTTATCTTTTGTTCTTCTAGGCCTCCTCACCTCTTCGCGGTATTTTGGGATTTTCTTCTAGTTTTGGTATGGATCAAAATTGTAGCAACGAAGATGTGCATCATTAAGTTTCCAACTAGCATTTTAAACGCTATATGGTAGGTTATATTTTTTTTTTTTGCTTAGCACCGTCGTAGTAACATTGTCATTATTGTCAAACATTACCTCAAACGTCATCAAAATAATCATAAGTCCATCAAAGACTGCAGTAAAATTATAGAATGTCCGGCCACAATCCCGGCCAAGGTAAGTGGCAAGCTGAGAGAGAGAAAGCTAAGTACTTTCCCTCTCGAAAGCTCAGCCCGCGACATACCCCGGCCGGGATTGTGGCCGGGCTTTCTCCCATTTTCCAACCAAGATTGTGGTAAAAGAAAGTTCAACTACAAACTCTTCTCAAACAGACATGTGAGAGATCCAGTCGATTTTGGCACAAGATTTTACTGTATTTCATGGTACATAGGAAGCAACTTTGGTTTCCAACCCAACCTAAACGGTAGGTGGTTCATCTTTCTAATTCTATTATCCATCTATCCTTCACATAATAAAATTCATCAAACAATAGCAAAAGGAATTTATATCAAACAAGAAAGAAAGGAATCTATGCACATTTTGGTTTCTCTTCGTCACGGCCACTAGCTAAATGGGCCAGATGTAACCTATTAATCATCAAACAAAATCAGCCCTAGAGATGGCTACAAGAATGTAATCATGAATATGGGAAGTATTCATTCACAAATTTTTATTTAGAAATGGTAAAATCGGAACCTTGGTTCTCTAGTGGAGAGATGTACATGTGATCGAGAACTAACCAACGTAAATGATGGTACGTTTTCTTCTGTGCCTATAAGCTAAAATTAGGTTATTCATTAAAAAAACGTTTATTATATGCGGTAATTAATGGACAAATCTTATGCATATTTCTATGATAAGGTGATATATATATTATGTTTGTGAGTCTTTAATTAGTCTTCTTTTCCTTTTTATTTTCAACATAACATGAGTTGTACTTGGTTTTGTTTTCATCTTTTCCTTTTCTCAGATAAGATATGTGGAGCCGAAACTTTTGCATGTAATTAAAACACGTTCGACGTAAAAGTCTTCAGTTTAGATAGCAGAAGACTGCAAATTTTATGAAAATTTTGTTGCACACATAGTAAAAAAATAAATAAAAGTATATTACATGATCTACATTTTGATAAATAAATTGTATAAGCGAAAATAAAATCTAAAGTTTAATATGGAAAAAGTCGATCAATTGCAAATCGCGAAATGTTTCTATTCCAAACTCGAAGAAGAGGCTTCATATATATATATATATATATATATATATATATATATATATACAAGTAGTGTTATATAGTATGTTCTAGGTTTAAGTTAAATAATTAATTATTTCGACTTCTAACTCAGTATGCAATATTATTTTTATTTTATCACTTCACGTATCAATATAAATAAACTACTTCGCATATGGAGATTTGTTTTCCTTGATTTACTATAGATATTGCAATATGTGTTGTAATACTATACTAGGGTATATCTCGTGTCATAGGGCATGAACAATTGCATTAATTAAATTTGACAAATTTTAATCTAGTGCTTCTGTAGGTGTCCCGAACATGTCACTCGACTCCCCATTATTTATTATTGTTACATTGTGGATACCCTAACTTTTTATATTCTACTTAAATTAGTTTTTTTTTAGTAAAATCAGAATTTTCATTCGTACAAAGAAATTCAATCCAATACATTACATGGTCAGAGCCTTTTGTCTCCTTTGAGTACAACATGGATTTTCTAAAGTAAATTACAACAGGAAACTTACCAAAGTAAGGACAAAGATCTTAAAGATCACAAATAAATTAGTTATTGTATTGAGAGGACAATTTCTTTTTTAAACCCTTACAATTTCTTTTGTTTCCTAAGAAAGATACGGGTTTTTTTTTAATGGATTATGTTATTTCTAAAAAGGACTACATCTTAAATTTTGAGAATGGCTTTTAGAAAATATCTTCTATTAAATAAAAAGATATTTGTCAATCATTGTTTCTCCTTTTGTTGTACTATATAGATTCTTAACATTTATGACTAAAAAATATTAGAGATTTCGTATATCTAAAAGGTTGAGTTTTTTTCCTTTATCCAACGAGAATATGATAGCTTCTTACTATTTTTAACTCCACCGACAACTAGTCTCTGCCCCTTTTGAGTTTTGTTTCCCTCTCACCTCTATATATAACTTCACAGACATCAACATCCTCACTCCTCATACTCCTTTTCCTTCCTTAGTATTTCTCCTGGTTGAGAGGTGAATAGGGTTTACGTTTAGGTTTTAAATATCATATTCTGAACCGTGCAGAAACCACTGAGAAGGGTGATTCATATGATTGTTGTATCGGGTTCACTTGGTGCAGGTCCGAAACTCTTTGAATCCGATACTGCTTTGAGATTTCTTCAATTTCATTTGTCATTCTATATACTCCACCCTTGGTCAGTTCTTCTTATCTTGTTCTTTTAAAATCTTTTTTGATTAAATTCATATAAAATGACCTCTTTTTTTATTAAAGCTGGCCCTCCTGATATAAGAATGAAGTATGAATTTGGTCAAGAGCTAGGAAGAGGTCAATATGGGGTCATATATTTGTGCAAAAATAAATGGACGGGGAAATCTTATGCTTGTAAATTGATTCGTAAGTATAATGCATTACAAGTCGAAAAAACTCGAGTGGAAGTAAATATTATGAAAAATCACTTACCTCAACATCCCAACTTTATAGGGTTCAAAGAAACATATGAAGACGAAAATAATGTATATATCATAATGGAACTTTGTAAAGGAGGTGATTTATATGATAGAGTTGTCGAGGTAGGACATTACAAGGAACGAGAAGCAGCGATTATCATTCGAACCATCGTCGAAGTTATTCAAGTATGTCATAACAATGGAATAATTCATAGAGATATTAAACTCGAGAATTTTTTATTTGTTGATGAAAAGAAAATAGAACCGATGAAAGTTATTGATTTTGGATTATCACTTATTTTTAAACCGGGCGAACGATTTTCTGAAATGGCCGGGAGTTTAAAGTACTTTGCCCCGGAAATGTTTAAAAAGAATTACGGGCCTGAAATTGATATATGGAGCGCGGGTGTGGCATTATATTGTTTACTTGCTGGAGCTTTTCCGTTCGATGGTAGAACTAACGAAGAAGTTAAACGTTCAATTCAAGAAAAAGAGGTTGATTTTAACAAAGATCCTTGGCATCAAGTTTCGCTTTATGCTAAGAGTCTAGTTTGTTGGATGCTTGAACCTGACCCAAGTATTCGAATAACAGCCGCAGAAATATTGGAGCATCCTTGGATAAAACAATATGCTCACTAAATGTCATACAGTTCATAACTCTCTTTCATTTTGCTTAAATCTCAAAGGCACTACCTGAATAACAAAACCTAACCTAGCTTTAGAAATTTTGTACAATCGGCTGCATCTCATTGTTTTTTCTAGACAATCCCTTATATAGAGAGAGAGATGGGGCAGAAGCATTTGTTTAATGAAGCCACTGAGCGCACAAAGGTTCTTGAAGACACCAAGCAAAAGAAGAAGCACCATGAGGGTACTAGTGACAAAATCAAAGAACTACATGACGAAATCAAGCAGCTACTGAAGGGGCGGATGCATGTCAGGAAAGCCGCCTTGTCCCCCACACAAAATGCTGTCTCTAAAGAAGGTACTACAGATGAAAATAAGGTCGACGAGAGAGAAAAATATTCAATGAAATGGTGGAGGAGATGACATATGTTGTAGAATGCAAAAAGAAACGTGGAAAGAAACTTCTTGCCGAGAGAAAGGTCGCGTTGAAGAAACGTGAAGAGAAACTTCTTGCCGAGAGAAGTTCGCACTGCCGAGAGAATGGACGCGCTGAATTTTGACATTATGTTTTTTCCGTTTATAGTTTAATGCTATTTACCCTATCAATAAGATTTGATCCAAATATTTCTTTAGTTTGTACCCAATTCTAAGTTTATATTTAATGTTGTTTACTTTATGGAATAATTCTAACTTAAGCTTCATGTTTTGCATAGGAAGAACAATAGTCTGAAATTTCCAATATCAAACGAGTATGACTAATAAAAGTGACTTTATCGAATAATTCTAACTTAAGCTTCATGTTTAGTGCTGCTTACTTATGGACTCGTTGTAATGGGCTCCATTTGATTTGGAGAAAAAGTTTCTTTGGTCGATAATGGGTTGAGCTTAGTATACCGAAGCAGCAAATGGTCCACGGGTAAGTGGTTAACCGAAAGAAAAAAGCTAAAACTAACAAACTAATATAGGAATAAACTAAATTGCACCGGAAAAACATTCTTCTCCCCGGACTACATTGTAAGGACTATGTACTTAATTCATACTTTTTTTCTTATCGTTTTAAAAATTAAACCAATGAAAAGACATGTAGTTCGAGTCAACAAGTGAGTTTCTAAATACCTTCTTCAGTATAATACTAGTGCGTATTATACTTGACTACTTGTACCTACTAGTAGATCTTAATAAAACAGTAAAAGTGAGAATCGGGTAGATGCAACAATCAAGGGGGATCTAGGATTCATGGAAGACATTAATGTGTGTTTGGAGAGTTGAGGAGGTGTTTGTAAGGAGGGAACAGTTGGGGTCGGCAATAACATCTTTTTTTTTGTAGTGAACTAAACCAATTGCCCATGGAAGAAGGAGGGAGAGACAGATTGTAGGCAACTAGGAGGCTTTTGGGTTCTATAAGTGGCCAGCATAAAGACCCTATATGATATTACTAAGTACACGATTAGGGGGCCAAGTAATCGGATGTGGTTAGTTAATTTACCAAATCCAATATGATACGAAAATCCAAAAATTCTACGTGTACATAAATTGGCAACCATCCCTTTGCTTAAACATCTCAAAATGGATTTGCTACAACCCAACTTGCCATGCCTTAGTCATGTTGTGATATCCTTACAAGTTCGTTACAAATTAATAATCTAAACCATTGTTGAAGTTTATAAGAAAATGTTGTTTCACCTCTAAGTAAGTCGATCACTTGGAATTAGTAGTTTTATTTTTGTTACTTTCTTATAAAGTACTTTAAGATGGTAATATTTTCAACAAATGTTGAATGTAAACCTAGTAGCTATATAATGATGGTACACTAAAATAACCAAAACCTAACTTTTCTTAGACATATATAATACTAATGCAATTGTGGGTACCAATAAATATGCTTTTTTTTTGTTGGAATAGTTGCTCTATATAGATTATAATAAAATATTTTTACAATACTGCTTAACTAAAAAATAAGGCACTTGCTTCCATATCTTGGCTCGTTTTTTTCTTTCTAGCCCACTTTGCCAGCTTGGCTGCATGAGAGTTTAACGTCCTCCTTGTATATTGAAAAAGGATGCTGTCGAAATTTCCTATCATATCTCGGATTTTGTGGATGTGAATCTTTGATTGCCATTTGATCGTATGCTTTCGATCTTGGATGTGCTTGATGAGGTTATAGTTGTCACTTTCGATGATGATGTGCTTATAGGCTCGGAATTTTGCCCATTCCATCCCATTGCAGATAGCGATAGCTTCACTTTCTTCACTATTCCTTGCTCTGGAGTAAGATGTAGCAGCTTTATGAACTTCGCTTCCTTATTATGCACGACTAGCCCCGTGCCTATAAAGGCATCAATAGATGTAAATGAGGCGTCGACATTAATTTTGAGGTACGGTTCGATGGGGGGGGATCCATTTTTCAATGCTCGTCTTATTTTCCGTGATGTTCTCATTAGGTTTTTCCGGGAAACTTTTAATGGTGTTAATTATATTATTAGTCTCGGCTTTAGTGCATTGAAAGCAACTGTCACATCTAGTTTTCCATATAATCCACAGTATAGTAGCAAAATGGGTCTTGTTTTTTGTATTGCATCTATGGGGAGAGTTTTTCCAAGAGAAAATCCACTCTTTAATAGATTCAATGTTTTCCGAGATGATATTAAAATGGAACCAGACGTTTTTGGCTATTGGGCAATGAAGGAGCGCGTGCTCAATCGTCTCGATTTTGGTGCATATGTGACAATTCATGTTGTTCCCTATGTATTTACCTATACGGGCTTTCACTGGGAGCGCCTTATTGCAAATTTTCCATAAAAATAGTTTGATTCTTGGGATGACGGGAAGTCCCTAAAGGAAATTCCAGTTTAATTGGTCGAGGTTCGGGGCTAGGTTTTCCCTTATTAGGTGATTGTACAACGATTTGACAATTCATGTTGTTCCCTATGTATTTACCTATACGGTCTTTCACTGGGAGCATCTTATTGCAAATTTTCCATAAAAATAGTTTGATTCTTGGGATGACGGGAAGTCCCCACAGGAAATTCCAGTTTAATTGGTCGAGGTTCGGGGCTAGTTTTTCCCTTATTAGGTGATTGTACAACGATTTGACCGTGAAGTTTCCGGACTCGGATAGGACCCATTTCAGTTCGTCCCTTCCTTCCTGTCGGATTGGAATCGCTTTTATCAGGTTTCGAGTGTTTTCGTCGAAATTGTCAATCAGGAGATTTTCATTCCATTCGTTATTTGTGATGAGTTGTGACACTTTTGTAAGATTAGAGTTTTGTTGATTCGTAATTGGATTGTTTGTAGTCGGAATCCAAATGTCGTGCCATATCTTCATGTCCTCACCAGTGTGGACTTCCCAGATGCTCAAATTGTTTATTTGGTTGAGAGATTTGCAAATATTCTTCCAGATCCACGAGTGGTGCTGCTTTGCTGGACCTGGATTTTCCGTATTAGGGTAGTATTTCGCTTTTAAGAATTTTACCCACGCTGCTTCCGGATTTGTCTTAATTCTCCATGCTTGTTTACTTAATAGAGCCTTGTTATCAATATCTGGAATGTGTATGCCAAGACCTCCCAAGTCTTTTGGGAGGCAAATCGACTTCCAAGATTTAGTGCATATGCCTTTTGACTTACCCCACCAAAAAGACTTTTGAAGAGTCATAATGCGTTTGCTTATGCCCTTTGGGATGGCGAAGCATTGCATCTGGTATCGGGGTACGGCCGTTGCGATCGCCGAGATGACCACCGTTCGACCAGCTTGGGAGAGGAACGCGTTGTTCCATCTCGAGAGTTTTTGGTTTATTTTATCCACCAAGTCATTGAATACTCTAGTTTTGTTGGGACCTATGAATAGCTGAGATCCTAGGTATTTCTCTAACGTGGACGCGTATTTGACCTTTAGGGATCTCATGATCATACGCTTCAATTTCGGATGAGAGTTCTTTGAGTAAAATATATTCGATTTCGAGTAGTTTATCATTTGTCCAGAGGCCTCTCCGAAGGTATTAAGGATGTTTTTAAGTTGCGCAATATTCTCTAGAGAGTTATGTCCAAAAATGATACAATCATCTGCAAACAGTAGATGATTTATCTCAAAGTTGTTGCTATTACTCGGGAATCCTTGAAATTTTCCATTCCCTAAATCAGAATTAATTAGTCTGCTGAGCCCTTCTATAGCCAGTGTAAATAGGAACGGGGATAGGGGGTCTCCTTGTCTAATTCCTCTGGAAGGGAAGAATGTCTTGCTTGGGCGCCCGGTCACTAAAATTGCCATTGAGGATGTCGATATACAGTTGTGAATCATGTTGATCCATTGGTCGGAGTAGCCCAGATTCCTCATATTAATATTAGTGATGAACGACCATTCTATTCTGTCGAAAGCTTTTGACATGTCTAATTTGAGCCCAAAGTATCCCTTTGCCCCTTTCATCTTTTTGTAGGAGTGGATGATCTCTTGACCTATAATAATGTTATCTGTTATTTGTCTACCCGGAACATAAGCCGCCTAGAAAGGAGATATGATGTCGTTCAGTGTATGTTTAAGCCGGTCTGCTAAAATTTTCGTGATGATTTTGTATGTGGTGTTACCTATAAATATGTTAGTAGTAATCACTTAGAAAACGCCAACAGAGGCCTAAATAAACAAAGAGTTGATGCATGAGCTGTAAACATATTCTCTTTGTAACTTAATCTAAGATAACACCAATATTAAGCATTACAATTTGTATGAATACTTGGTATGACCCGTGCCCGAATATATTTGATATTCTAAAATAAGAAAAGGGAAAAGAAGAAACTAGCAACCAAGAATATAATGTATAGGTTCTCTCTACTCACTGTCAATTGATTTTGAGTTGGACGGCCACAAACTTAATATGGTATTAGAGTTAGGCCCACACCTGATAGGCTTAAAAGCCACACGTGCTCCACCCGAAAAAAAAAACAATACGTGTTAGGCTAATCACACCACACGGGAGGGGGCATGTGATGATAGTCCCACATAAGAGAAAGGGTAACTAGCAACAAAGAATATAATGTATAGGTCTTCTCTACTCATTTTTAATTGATTTTGAGTTGGATGGTCACAAACTTAAGAAAGAAGACAAAGATAGTAAATAGAAAAAGAAACATTGTGAATGGAGAAGAAAATGAATGCAGCCAAATAATCCATTAATATGGCTTACAATTTTACAAAACCCACAACAAACCCACATCTTTTATCCAATTACAAAAAAATTAAATCAAGAAAAAAAAGGGGGAAAAACGTGAAAATGACATAGATTTGCTGACCTAGATTCATATCAAACAAAACTTTATTTAAAGGACATATATACACCTAACTAGTTAAAACAGGTAGGTGGCATTAGGGGTGGGAAAACGGTCCGAGAACTCGAGATCCGGCCCAATTCGTTCGGATCGTTGGAACCCGCTGCCCGATGTAAGTCCGAGTCGGGCTTCACCGGCCTGTTATTTCGGGTTATAGTGGGCGGGACTAGGACAAGGGCCTCTACCCGAGTCCCGGCCCAATATACCCGCCCGTTTAAGACCGCCCGCCCGTCTGCCCGTTACCCGAAACTTTAAGACCGCCCGATCCGTCCGGTTGTAAAAACCCTAGGACACCCCTTTATAAATCCCCTCATTGCTCCCCCCTTTTTCTTTCACGCCTCCTCTCTAGGTCTCTCTCTTCTCTTCCGTCTTCTCACTCTTCTCTAAAACTCTAACCAACCGAAACCCTAATCTTTACACTATACAAAATCCATAATCTTTAGTAACCGAAGCTTATCTTTGATGGTTAATGACGAGTAACACCACCTTCTAAAGCTCTAAAGTGTAAGATCTTCAACCTTGATGTACTGAACAATGAAGTTGTAGACTTTCTAAAACAGATCTTTCACTCGCTTAAGTCAGATATGTTTGATCAGACGAATCTAACCTTTGATCTGTTTGATCAAACAGATCATAGATATGTTTCAGTAAGGTGAAAAAAAGTGTATTTTTTTGTTGGTGTTGTTTATAGAATGTAGTTTATGGATATGTTTTAGAGACTTTAGTTATCTTTATTTTGGATCATGTAACTTTTTGTGATGTAAATTTTAGTTATCTTTAGTTTGTAGATTTGTTTCAGAAAAATAAGAGATATCATGTAATTTTTCATTTTTTTGTGGTGATGATGAATAAATGCAAGCAAGCCATTAACATTATGGGCCTCCATGACATAGGATACACGGGAAACCTCTTCACTTGGACCAACAAACAATTTTCGGGCAACTTAATCCAGGAGAGACTAGACTGCGCTCTGGTCAATCACAAATGGCTTTCCACTTTTCAGCACTCTAAACTCACTCACCTTCCCACCTTAGGTTTTGATCATAACCCCATTATCCTCACCACCAAAATCCCTTCTTCTTTGGGTCGAAAACCGTTCAAGTTCATCAAGAATATTACAAACAAACTTCAAAACATCCAAGACCCAGAGAGCTTTAATTACACCTACAACCACATCGAGACTCTCCTCCTTCAGCAAGAGAGCCTGTGGAAGGAAAAATCTAGGACAGCAAACATCAATTTGGGCGACAGAAACACTAAATTCTTCCATGTCAAAGTTGTCACCCGCAATCGTAAAAACCAAATCACTTCCATTAAAAAAGCAGATAACTCGTCGACCAATGACGAAGAGGAAATCTCGGCCATTTTCTCCACTCACCTCCAAAGCATTTCCACTATGGTCGGTTCCACTTGCTCCTCCAATCTTAGAGTGCTTCTCCCACCAAATCACTCCTTCTCAAAATGATACCCTTTCTCGATCCCTTTGAAAGAAGACATTAGGAAATCGATTTTCTCCCTCAAATCGGAAGCTGCTCCCGGTCCAGATGGCTACCCCCCTTTCTTCTACCAATCTAATTGGGAGACAGTGAAGGTAGACATTATTGAGATAGTCTCTCAATTCTTCAGAACTGTCACGCTTCCGCCTCAGTCGAATCACACCCATATCTGCCCCATCCCGTAAACCAAAACCCCTCAATCTCCGACTGATTTTAGGCCGATAAGCCTTCTCAACACTACCTACAAAATCATTACGAAAATTTTGGCCAGTTGTCTTAAAACTGTCCTCCCCGATCTCATCTCTCATTTCCAAGTTGCATATGTGCCTGGTAGGCAAATCACTGACAATAAAAAAATTTGGCCAGTTGTCTCTAACCTATCCATAAAGCATCTCCTCTTTGCGGACGACTGTAGCATTTTCGGCCAAAATACTCTGGAGAATGTGCACAACCTCAAGCAAATCTTGCATGATTTTAGTGAAGCCTCTGGCCAAATTATCATTTACGCTAAATCAAATATTTTCTTCTCCAAAAATGCGCACCCTAAATTCAAAAGAATGATCATCTGTAATCTCAAAGTCCATCAATCATCCACCAGATACAAGTACCTCAGCACTAATCTCTTCATCAATAGAAACAAAAGGCAAGCTTTCAATACTCTTCTAGCCCAAATAAAAAACAAACTCTCCAAGTGGCAAACAAACCTTCTCTCTCAAGCTGATCGCTCCATAGTAATCACTACTATTGCAGCGGCCGTTCCTCGATACCAAATGCAGTGCTTTGCCATTCTTAAAGGCATTAGTAACAGCATCGAGTCCCTCCATGGACTTTCTGGTGGGGAAAATCCAAAACTTTCCATACCATCAACTGGTCGGCAATATGTAAGCCCCGTAAATTAGGAGGGCTTGGCTTTAGGCTTCCTCACCTCGATAATCAAGTCTTTCTCAACAAAATCAACTGGCGCCTTCTCAACAACCCCCAGTCTATGTGGGCTCAGGTCTTCAAAGCGAAATACTTCCCTAAGTCTGTCAAGCCCACTGCCTCGAAACCAACCCATTCTTGGCCTTAGAAAGCTATCAGCAAACAGTTTAGCCATGTAGACAAACTAATCATCTAGGATGTCAACAAAGGCGAGAAGATAAATATCTGGCACGGTCACTGGATCCCCAACCACCCCCCTCCCATCACTAATCAGAGCAACGTTAATCTCACCTGGGTTGCCCAACTCATTACCAATAATAACTGGAATACTAACTTAATTAACAGTTGCTTTGATAGTGATACGTGCAGTGCGATTTTAAGCATTAATTTGCAGGCTGATAAGGAAGATGTAGCTACATGGTCTCTAACCAATTTAGGTAATTTCTCGATTAAATCTATGTATACCTACTTGAGAACAAGCAGTAATGAACCAATGCATGACGCAACAGACTGGTTTTTTATCTGGAATATGAACACAATACCGCGCATCAAACTATTCTTGTGAAAATGTTGCACTAATAGTCTACCCGTTAGAGACAAAATTAGAAAATATATAGGTAATATATATATATATATATATATATATATATATATATTTGTATCAATTGCAATGCTGACGAAACTCTAGATCACGTGTTATTGCACTGTGACTTTGCCAGAGCAATTTGGTTTCATTTTCAGGTAAGATCGGAGCAAATAACCACAGTCACGCAATGGATTCAGCAATGGAAACTATTAGATGAGGAACTTACTACATTATATGCTAGAATTCTATAGTTTATTTGGAAAGCTAGATGCGAAAATTGTTTTAACTCCCCCAAACAAACCCCAGTCCAGATGATAGAACGTATTAAACTGACGTCAACCACTCCACTCAAGTTTACGTCCGTACTAACAAATAAATTCAGGAACAAACCACGGCAACAACAATGGAGACCTCCATCGACACCATTCCTAAAGATCAACGGTGATGCTTCTTTTATGACGCTTACGGAACCGGCTGGAATAGGATGCATTATCCATGATAATGAAGCGAATTTTGTAATGGCGGTAGCAGACACAATTAGAGGCCAGAACGCAAAAGAATGTGAAAGTTTAGTTCTTCACTACAGTATCATGTGGGCAATCCAACTACACATCAAATACGTTCACATTGAAAGCGATAATCTTAATCAAATCAACTTCACAAACAACCAGATTGACGGACTTCACTGGCAATCACGACGTATCATAATTTCGTTGTTGAATCTCAGGAATCAATTCACTGAAATCATTTTCACTCATGTGCCAAGGGAATGTAATTCAAAAGCAGATGCACTAGCCAAATGGGGTAGAACCAGTGGTCAGAAGAAAGTCTGGAATGTTTTCCTCCTTTATTTCTGCGTTTATTTAGTTTGCTTGAGTTGTAAGAATTTTTAGTTTGGTTTAATATATCTCATCAAAAACAAAATAACAAAGGACATTGTCTGTAAAACTTCTTTTTTATGGTGCATTTTTTCTGACCAAATTTGAACTTGTCCTTTTGTTTTTGTCATTTACACCCATGACTCCCACAAACAAAAGACCCTAACCCTAAAAAGTTATACGTACAAATATTTAATCATGTGGTTTCGAAAATAATAAATGAAAATAAATATCCTGTGGTTTCTAAAATAATAAATGAAAATAACTTAGAAAAATTATGTCAAAAGTCAGAAATTTTTTATTGTATAATTATCAAAAATTCTATTTATCCCTCCATTTTGGTCCCTCCTCCAGCCCTCCGCTCATGTGGCGACATATCATTAGAGTATATGATGCACCCGAAAAGGTTGCAAACCCAAGCGGAGGTATCAAGTAGTAATCCGGCAAAGCCGGGATCGATCCAAGGATAGGAATGTAGCTTGGATATCGAATGGTCTTATTCGTCAGTTTAGATATCAAAGACTTACTTAGACAAAAGCGGAAATAAACGAAGATAATGTGAGGTTTATAATCGAATAAGCAATAAGAAAATAAAGTAAGTAAAACAAACTAAATTATCAATGTAAACGGGCGAGAGAGATTCGAGAAAAGAGTCGAAGGAACAAGAGTCGGGAAGCAACAAAAGTCGAGAGACAAATAAGTGAGCGAGGTGTCGAAGTCCGGGATTCCATGATAATAAACCTATAACTATGTACGGTCCAATCGAATGGATTGATGTAAATCTAGTCTCGATTCCTAAGGTGGACGTTCATAAGCACTACGTATGTCCGGAGATAATACTTAGTCAAACAAACTTCCTAAACGATTAAAACCGAATCATCGAAAGTGTTGTCTAGCCGCCTAACTATGTGAAGTGCATGACAAGACACATGAAATTTGGACGTAGACTACGATCGAGATCGATCACTTTGCCTAACCGATTAACTATGCGAAGTACTTGATAAGACACATGAAAAACAATTGACAAGTGTAATCGAAATATTATCAAAATATTAAATCATCCCATAAATAATCACGAATTCATCACATTTCATCTCATATAATCGACACACTAAGGTTAGGTAAACATGGTGACTGAATAAGAAATGGAAAGAAAATGATGAAAGAATCCCCCTTTTTCGATGTGGTTCGAGGCTAGGATCGTCGGGAAATATGAGTCTTTAAGGTGCAGTCGATCTCCCCTTAGCAAATTTTTGGGTTCCCCATAGCGACCATCATCATCTTCTCCATTTAGAACACAACTTCCATTAAAGCTAACCCTAGCTTTCTCTCTCTAGAAATTTCTTGTCCAAAATCAAATCAAACTACATGGGAAGCTAGCCAAGATGATGGGGAATAAAAGCCCTAAGGTTTCCGGCCAAGGAAGTGGCCGGAACACCATGAAAATCCGGCCAAAGAAAGACATGAAATCCGGCCAAAAACCATGAAATCCGGCCAAAACACTTAGATCCGGGCCAAAGGAGCTACTGGCCCTTGTTGCGCGTCCCGAGCACGCGTCCCTTGCTGCCGTCCCGAGCTAGGAACACTCCCGAGCTGCTTTGGAGCAGCTCGGGTTGCTGTTGTTCGGAGCAGCTGTTCACACGTTCTTCCCGTGCTCCAATAGCTGCTGCTCGGCCGCTCCCGTGTAGCTGCATGCTCCCGTGTTGCTCCCGAGCTGCTGCTCGTGTTGCTGCCCGAGCAGCAGCTCGGCCGGCCAAAGCTAAGCCGGCCTAGTGTGCTGGCCGGCCTATGCTTTGGCCGGATCCTCCTCCTTCCTCCTCTCTTTCTAGCCCTCAACCCAACCAAACTCAAGAACCCTAAAACCCTAAGTTGTAGCCCCCTTTTCTCTCTCTTCCTTCTTGCCTCTTTTCCCAGGTTGAAGATGATGAATAGTGTAACTTGAATAAAAACCCTAGACCCTTGACTTTGTCCATCATTAAAGACTCTTGACTTGGACCAAAAAGGGTGCCCATAGAATCTCTATTGTTCTCTTCCTCTTTGGGCTCTTGGGTTGGCTTCTTTCTAAAGCAAGGGAGTGCCTTCATAGAATCCTTGTTTTAAGACCGAACCTCGGCTTCTTTCATTCACAACTTTTCCGTCCGAACTCCGAATCGACTTCCGTTTTCACCGTCGGACTCGTCATTGAACTCACTTGTTGTTTGACTTCTGATATTGACCAAAATACCCCTGGTGCTCTTTTCTTCCCTTTTGCCGCATAAGATGAAAATGTGATAATTCGCTCTCTTTATTCCGAATTACACGCCAAACCCCAAATAAACTACCTAGCAATGAAAACACATAAATAATTAGAAATAAAACTCGAAACGAACTAACTCATCAAAGTTAAGTGACCTAAATGTGGCATTTTCACGCCACATCAGTATATTTTCTCACAATTTTCTCTCTAATTGCTCCACACTCAAGTGATAAATTGCCACATCGATGGAGGGCTGAGGGAGAGACCAAAATAGAGAGATGAATAGAATTTCTCATTAATTATTGTTATAGTGTACGATTAATTTTGAGGTTTTTATTGAGATGAATTAACGGGGGGGGGGGGTTGTTTGACAGTATTATCATTAACAACAAAATTGAGTTGATTTTGGTGTGTTGTTTATTTAGAAATATAAGAGAACTAATAAACCCATATCGACAGCTAAGCCAATGGAGGATGTATTTAGGTCATATGAGAAGGCCCCACAAAATAAAACAAACAAAGGCCCTACCCCATGGGTGTTGTTTTCCCTTTCTTGTCCAAACTCTGACTTAATAGCACAAAAACGGGTCCTTCAATTTCCATCAGTCCACCCCTGTTTCTCTCTAACTTACTACTTCCTATTAGTCACTGCTTTAGGGACATCTGAAATTTATAAAATTTTATATAATTGGTTGAGGGACATTTATAATATTTCCCCTCATCTTTATCCTCTTCCCAGAAATACCCCTATTTATCTTCTTCACCACTACCACATCACTACCACAATGCCACTACTACAACCATTATCACCATTGTCGTCGTTGTCGCCATCTTTTATCTTCCTTCATCTTGGTATCGTCTTAGTCGCAATCATCCCCTCCTCTTTCTCCTTGTTTTCTCCTTATTGATGGCGGAAGAACTTTTATTGAGACGAAGAGATTTGAAAGCCTTCATCTTTTAACAAAAAGAAGAAACCTTGTAAGATAAATAAATTCCTTCGGAGACAAGATGAAATCATTTTGTCCGACTTAAGTCCCTTCATTTAAGACGAGATAAACGGTTGTTGAGCAAATAAAAAGAGGAGATTGAGGACATATGCAGTTCCTTTCGACACTAAAATCAGTAATATGTTATATGGATTGATTTGGCCCCCCAATGTGTAACGACCTGGCTGCTTTGACCCCTGTAAGTGTCTGGTAGTTTGTTTTAGTTCCCAAAACCTAATCTTTTTTCATTTATTTCTGAAAGTATCTTTATGGAATTATTGTAAAAATGATTTTTTTTTAATGTATACACCTCGTCCCCTTTTTCTTCCTCCACCCTCAACTATTCTTCTTCTTGATAGTAACCGGATGAAGGTGCCGACGAATCATTCTCCTTCTTCTTCTTCCTCCGCTACAACCATCAACACCTCTTCTCTTTCTTAGCTTATCTTTTATGTTGCCCACTTGCCCTAGCTTTTTTTCCTCTCTCTTTGAGTTTCTGCTAGTAGGATTCTCGAAAGAAGAATTCCAGAGGAATTCTTTCATGAAAAGAATTGTCCATATCGAAAACCCTTCTTCACGAAGAAGTTCCTCTACAACTCCTTTTGGGCTCCCGGGGGTGAATTGACGGTGAAGAAGAACCTAAAGAGAGAGACAAAGACATAAAGAGAGGGAGTGAGTGAGTGAGCGACTGAGAGAGAGAGAGAAAAAAAAATATATAAAAAAAAAAGAGAAAGAAAAGGCGGTGGTGGGAGAAGAAGAAGAAATGTTTTTTTTTTAAGTCAGCGGAGAAGGTTGACGACCAACGACTTAAAACAATAATAAGAGGTGCGGTGGAGATTTTGATTCAAAAGCGAACCTTAAGCAAATCAAACATACGGTTCTCTAAAAAAAAGAAACTTTAAGCTCCAAGTTCAAACCAACATAAATCCATGAATCTCCTAAAAAGATAAACCTATAGAGATTGGAGAATCCGGTTTAATCTTCTCGAGGGAGAAGCCTATTTAATCTTCTAGGATTTTAGGTTTAATCTTCCCGAAGGAGAAGAAGAAGTGATTGAATCTTCTTCAAGTAACTTTTTAGATTTAGCGAAATTGATGATCAAATTATCAAGAGCTTCCCAATTTACAAGTATCAAGGAATCTATGGTTCTTTTCTTTTCCCAGATTTAGAGAGAGAAAGAGAAACATTATGTTGTTTTGAGGAATTCAGACACACTCGGACTAGATCAAGTCTGAGGCCCAAAGCATGGCCCTAGACTAGGCCCAGTCTGAAACCAGTCAAACTGGACAGTTCGACTCCTTTTAGACTGGGTTAGTTCGAAGTAATGCTTTGGGCGACCAGTCCAAAGGGAGCGCCTACAGTTGTCGAGGTTTGACCACGGTCAAACCCTCTTAGGAGGCACCTACAACAATGTTTGGAGGCGCCTCTAGATGCTATGGTCAGTCTGTCACAAATTTGGGGCCAAAACGGAATTAACCCCAACAACGAAATGTCTCCATAAATTGATGGCCCGATACAATTAGTAGGTGTCCCTATACCGGTGACCTTCCTTTACTAGCACTAGCTAGAATTGTGCCCTAAGAGAGAGAAAGCTATAGAAGAAGTAAAACCAAAAACAGACAAACAAAAGTTTTTCAAAAGAATTCAAATTTAGGTTAAAATGAGCCGTTCATCATCAATTCCTGATCTGTATCATTCCCAACTAAAACATTATCTTGCTGTCACCTCCCCCAAATTTTCTTTATTTTAAGGGTTTCTTCCATTAAAATCGCATAACTAAATTCCTTAAAATCTGGATCAGCCTGGGTTTTCATGTTACCAACCAGTTCACCCATTTGATTTCATTTCATTTCATTTCTAGGGTTTCTTTTTTGGGGTTAATCAATGATGAGGAGTTCTTCTTCTTCTTTTGATGGATCGGAAATATATTGTTGTTAGATTTTTAGTAAAACTTGAAGGAGATGGGGTCGAGTAGTAGTAAAAGTACTGTTGAATCATCATCTTCTTCATCGCAGAATGGTAGGAGGAATCGATTGATTGGAGGAAGTAGTAGGTCATTTCAGTGTTCTTGCCTTGGTCAATCATCTGGATCTTATGATAATGATAATGACGATGAGGTAAGGGTTTATAAAGCACTAATCTTTCTTCAATTTCTTGTGATTTTTTTGTTGGGAATTTTGTAATCTTGTTTTCTGTTCTAAATTTGGTTAAGAACATAGAGTAGAGCTGCAATTTCATTGAGAAAGTTGTGTTATTTATAAGGAATTTTGTGTATTTAAACCTTGTAATATGTGTTTTTAATCTGGTATAGAGGAGTCAAATTTAGGGCTTTTATTCTGCATAATGTGGTATATAATAGATTTAAGATTCATTCACTATTTATTTTGCTGTCTTAGTATGATTTTCTGAACTGTTCTTGTTCATATTCCAACTCGGAGTTGATTTCTCTCATCAAACTGAAATGGTGTCAATGTTATGTGTATCAGGTCTCTTATGGAAGGAAGAAAGAGATTAGGAGTTTGAGTAACGAAATTTCGTGTTCCGAACGAACTAGAACAGAATCCAATCAAGTGAAGCATGGAAGAAAGGATAAAGTTCGAAATAATGCTAATGAAGTACCTTCTATCAATAATGATGTGGATTGTCATGAATGGGATGGTGATAATGTTTCTCGAAACGATTCTAGAGCTGATAACAGTTACTCCGAAGTTACAAGTAATAGATCTTTGGCTCCTTCGGATCGTTCTCGTTCACGCTTTAGTTTCTTTCCTGGAAGTATAAGTTTCAGACTGAGTAGAGCAGCTAGTTTGGGGTCATCAAGTGCTTATTCTCTCTTCCCTAATGGTCTGAGAGATTCGAACACGGAAGAAGGTTTTCCTGTGAATACTGGTTTGACTACTAGTTCAATTAATGGGAACGGGGCTCATCTTAGTAGAGACTTGCTTCCAATTCACGGAATTAATAGATTGCCTGTACCTCAGTATGAAGAAACCACTTCATCCTCTGGGCTACAGTTAGAAAACCCGGATTCCAGGCCTCCAGTTCATCTTCAGAATGGTGAAATTATATCTACCCGAAATATTGCCAGAGATAATGAAAATGATGGGTTTCCAGCTGATCAAAATGGGCTCAGGAGTTTAGCAGATATAGAGAACACTGAAGCAAGACGTCCAGATAGACGGGTTAGAGCTCGAGAACCTGTTGAGAGAAGTGTTAGATTTAGCAGGACTCTGAGTGTTGGCAGACTACGGGATAGGGTTCTTCGTAGATCCTCATTTTCTGAGGCGTTGTTTGGTCGGCTGCAAGACGACAGGGAAACGAGAGATTCTAGTCAGGATAACAGGGGACAGGTTTGGGGTGGTACGGCGAGATCAGCAGATTTAAATGGGAGTGCTGAAACAATGCAAGCTTCGTCGAATTATCCTACATCTAGTGAGTTGAACTCTATGTATAATGGTCAAAATTATGATGTGGAGAATCCACGATCCAGAGATGGTAGGTATCAAGATATAGTGGAGCGTAGAACAGATTTTCTGGAGAGGAGAAGAAGAATAAGATCTCAGGTTGGTAATATCTTTCCTCAATTGTCTTGATAATAATACGGCAAAGAAGAACAACATATCCTGCAGAGTAAATAGGGGTGTCTGTCACTATACGCAGGGGCATAACCTGCCATTCGTACGGCATCTCAGAGGCTAATCCCAGTAAAAATACCAAATGATAAGGAAACCATTAACTTGATATGTCGTTTATGAATATCTTTATGTGGCTGTAACTTGTGAAGTAGAGCAGAAATGAGCTGAATGTTTCTGATCACTCATATTGTTAGGTTGAAGGTGGCGCTCGGTTTGGGAACAAATAATTGTAGACTGATACAGTTTTGACCTTAATATAACTTTTAATCATTTCGTCTTTTACCAATCTTCGTTAACTGATTTTTGGCAGACAGACAATAACCATTGTTTCTGCTTAAATTCAGGTCCGCGCACTTCAGCGTCTGGGTAGTCGCTTTGAGAATTTGTCTGGACATGAAAGGTCTTGTATATTGTCCGGTCAACATAGAACGGGCCGTTGTACATGCCGTACAACTAACCGCGCTACGAATCCGGATGATGACACAAATGCTAGAGCTAGCATATCTAGAATAGTTATGTTGGCAGAAGCTTTATTTGAGGTAAAGTTGTGTCACACTGTCTATTTTATTACATCCTTGTTAAAGATATTTAGTTTCATGAACATAAATTAAAAGTTTCACATTATTTTTCTGTTAGGTTCTGGATGAAATTCACCAGCAATCAGTGGTTTTATCCTCTCGTCCTTCTGTATCCTCAATTGGGTCTGTTCCAGCACCAAAAGAAGTGGTTGAGTCCATGCCTTTGAAGATATTCAAGAAGTCGCAGAAATGTCAGAACGAGGATGCTGCACAGTAAGTTGGTGTTAACTGTTATGTCCTTACAATTTGATGCAAAAATGGAAGTCCTTTACAAATATTTTACGAGTCAACTGGTGTTTTGTATTGAATTAACATAACAATCATCTTAAAACATATTATTTGGAAATCGCTTTTAACTCCATATACTTATCATTCATTGGGGTAAGTATCCCGTTCCAATCTCTAGAATGAATGCTTTTCCGATACCCAGTTTCATGTGAAAGTCATTTTTTTTTTTCATTTATCGAGATCTTTGTTTTGTTCTGCGTTTAAATAAAATATGATTTACTTACAGAAAACTAGTATCATCACCCTTGTTTTCGATTTTGTCACCAGATGTTACATATGTCTTGTGGAGTACGAGGAAGGAGACAGCGTGAGGATTTTGCCTTGCCATCATGAATTTCACCAGATGTGTATTGATAAATGGCTCAAAGAGATTCACAGGTACAAGCAAAGGATCGTATTAATTGTTTCCCACAACTATTGAGTATCCATTCTAGTTCTAGATTATCATGTATGAGGGTCATTTATAAAATTCCATATTAAGCTGTGAATCTAAAGAAACATAATTCTGTAAATGGTCTGAAGTCAAACACTACTATATCTTAGTCCATCGAACACATTCGACAGTTTTAAGTAAAACTAATACTACTGGTCGAGTCCGACAATTAGGTCCTTTATCGATGTAGCACTGGCAAGGGCATATTTATTGTTAACCAAAAAAGCTATTCATCTAATGATATTCCAACTGTTTGACAACAAGAGTCCATTTATGTGTGGACACAGTTTTTCCGACTCAATTTCATTTAATGTTTTGTAGTTCCAGAATTTGTTGAAAACAACTAAAACCACACAAATATGAATTTGTTATAGTTATAATTTTCTTGTATTAAATTAGGTATTTGAGCAAGTGGACTCATCTTCAATTTCTTTTCCTTCTCTTGTAGGGTATGTCCACTTTGTCGTGGGGATGTTTGCCGAACAAATTCTCTTGCCACCGAAAATTGAGATCAAAGCTTTGATCTTTCTACTCCTCCCCCAGAAAGACCTGGTCAAGGTTTACATATCTTGAAGTCTTGACCAAAAAAACCATTGATGGCCGGTGAGCTTTCTATCAGTTCGAGGAAAGAATGATTGTGGGCATTTGTGGCACAAAATGCAACCAAGGAAATACAGTATTACAGATTGGAGGATGAAGGAGGATATATCTTTAACCTCTATAAATTTGGTTTGGCCAAAAAATGAAGACAGTTTTGCTAAAATCGTCTATCAGAACACAGACATCACCCAAAAGGCTCGTTATTCTCCGATTTTGTTGTTTAAAGATGGAAAATATTAACAATATTATGTTTCATGAAAAAGCCAACAAAGTTCAAAATCTGGTTATACAGTGTTAGTTCTGTTTCTCTAAAATGTATCAGATGAACCTTTTAGATTGTTGGTGATATTTGTGGTGGGGGCTATATTTCAAGGTTTTCAGGTGAAAAGTTGGAATTGTAAAAGTGAAATCTGCAAATGTTGTAGTTCAAAATGTTTTTTGATTGATGTTGATTGTTGGGTAACTTTTTATGCCTATTTCTGTTACAGTTTGAAAAACATTCAAAATTTCACCTCAATGACTCAATTGGATACTTTTCAGCCTTGGGTGGTGTTTGTTGTATGGGACATCTAGGATAGGAATAGCAAATGTGCTATCTGTTTGCATATTCGAAGCCGATTCAGATACTGTATAATTTGTTCCTGTCAGCCCCTTTTGACAACCCTGACAAGTAACATCCTTTTGAGTTCCGATGCAAGGAAATCTAAGATGGAAAACCAAATCTATTTGTTCATTTGGAGAACTTGGTCCGAGTTATGTTACCGAGTTATATTTTGTTGATAGAATCCATTTTGTTTATACATCCAGATGAAGAAAATTTATGTATCCCGTGGACAAAGATGGAGGAGGTTTGTGTATTCAAAATTATAAAGGAGCACAAGTAATTATGTGCCCTCACGTACGATAATGAACAGATCCGGATGGAACTAAGGAGTCGAAGCACCAGGGAATCCAAGAACTGTATCCTACTTGAAACTTACAAAATTAGTGGTAAACAAACAAAAGTGGAATAAAGGCGTCCTTTGTTGCTATCGGCAGCCCTCTAAAGTTGTCTTGAGGGGGCGCTAATAGCATCAAATACGCCATTAAAACACCCCTAAACTGATTATGTGAACACATCGTATTTTTCAGATAACGCTCAAGTTTTCACATTTGTAAATGTATTTTTGACGATGTAGCTAAAATTCTACACTTTTGGACGCATTAGTCTATGTTAAGTACTCGGACAATTTACTAGTTAGCTCGTAATCGTGCACCCTCTGTATATACAACATATTCTCTAGTATACTTCAAGATAAAATCACATTTACCTCTTAATTTTATTTCATTCATGCATGATGTATCTATGCTTTAAATTTGGAAAGCAAGGAGTCAAGGACTAAAACAACAAAAACTACATGATTTCTTCAGTAAGAAAAGCAAATCCAACAGTTGCAAATAACAAATTAATTACTTTCACCGTCCCTAAAGATGACCAAATTTTTTAAATATAGAGAGAGAGAGAAAGAAGATAAATAAGCAGATATATATTATGGGGAGGAAATACACAATCACATTATCACAAGAAAAACAACAACCATGGCAACAATGGCCATGGCTTCTACTACTCTTCCTCTCCCAATTCCCACCACCACCTCTCAAACTTCCACCAACCAAAATCCCCCATTTTCAAATCTTCCCACCACTACCCACAATTCAAATCCCCATTCATCTGAATCAAAACCCAAAAACAAAATCCCCACAATTCGATCTCGTCTTAGTCAATTATGTCAACAAGGTCGACCAGATCTTGCTCGTCGTCTCTTTGATTCTATACCCAAACCTAATACTGTCTTATGGAACACAATTATCATTGGGTTTATCTGTAATGGTATCCCTCATGAAGCTCTTCACTTGTTTACTAAAATGATGAACTCTGTTTCTCTCTCTAAATCTGATACTTATACTTTTTCTTCTGCACTTAAAGCTTGTGCTGAAACTAAACAACTCAAATTAGGAAAATCTGTACATTGTAAACTTCTTAGGTCTCATTCTAATCTCACTAGAATTGTTAGTAATTCACTTCTTAATATGTATTCTAATTGTTTATACCCATCTTTTGAAATTGGTGTTGAAGAAAGAGAAAGTTTTTTACAATTTGATTTAGTACAGAAAGTGTTTGATAATATGCGTAAGAGAAATGTTGTTGCTTGGAATACTATGATTTCTTGGTACATTAAGACCGGAAGGTTTGATCTAGCATTGAGATATTTTAGAACTATGATGAAAATGGGTATTAAGCCAACTGTTGTTAGTTTTATTAATGTTTTCCCGGCTGTTGCAGCTATTGGGGATCGAAATAATTCGAATGTTCTTTACGGGATGCTTGTGAAATTGGGTAATGATTATGTTAACAATTTGTTTGCTGTAAGTTCTGCAATATTCATGTTTTCGGAGCTAGGGGAAATTGATTCTTCTAGACTAGTTTTCGATATGTCTAGTGAGAGAAATATAGAAGTTTGGAACACTATGATTAGTGGGTATGTTCAGAATGACTGTTTTGATGAAGGTCTCAATCTATTTCTTCGAGTTTTAGAGTTGGACGAGATTGTTCCTGATACTGTGACTTTTCTTGCTACCCTGACAGCGGTTTCGCAGTTGCAGAGGTTGGGTTTGGGGCAACAACTTCATGCTTATCTTATTAAGAATTCAATGGTGAAGTCTGTAGTGATTTCAAATGCACTTATTGCGATGTATTCTAGGTGTAATTGTGTTGAGATAGGATTTGGAGTTTTCGATAAGATGCCCGAAAGAGATATAGTTTCTTGGAATACCATGATTTCTGCTTTTGTGCAGAATGGGTTGGATGATGAAGGATTGATGTTAGTATATGGGATGCAGAAAGAAGGGATCTCGATTGATTCTATAACTGCCACTGCTCTGTTATCAGCGGCGTCAAATCTTAAGAACCATAGGTTTGGGAAGCAAACGCATGCTTATCTCTTCCGACATGGGATTCGATTTGAGGGAATGGACAGTTATCTGATAGATATGTATGCTAAATCTGGTTTAATCGGTACAGCAAAATTACTATTTGAGAACAATTATACTCATTCTACAGATATAGTCACGTGGAACTCAATGATTTCAGGTTATACACAAAATGGACAGATCGAACAGGCCTTCACTACTTTCAGAGAGATGATTAGTCAAAATGAAATCCCTAATTCTGTAACTCTGGCATCTGTTCTTCCTGCTTGCAATCCAGCAGGTGGAATCAGTTTAGGGAAACAACTCCAATGTTTTGCTTTCCGCCACTCCTTGGAGCAAAATGTCTTTGTCGGCACGGCTCTTTTGGACATGTATTCCAAATGTGGTGCTATAAGTCACGCAGAGAAAGTTTTCGATAGTATACGAGATAAGAACTCAGTCACATATACCACTATGATACTTGGCTATGGTCAACATGGGTTGGGTCAGAGAGCTCTCTCTCTATTCCGATACATGTCAGGATCGAACATGAAACCTGACGCAATCACATTCGTTGCAGTTTTATCAGCTTGTAGTTATTCTTGCTTAGTTGATGAAGGCATGGAAATATTCAATTCAATGGTGAAGGAATATAAGATCCAACCGACAGCTGAGCATTATTGTTGTGTAGTAGATATGTTAGGTAGGGCAGGAAGAGTAGTGGAAGCTTATGAATTTGTGAAGGAACTAGGCGACGAAGGTAATCTTGTGGGAATTTGGGGTTCACTTCTTGGTGCTTGTAGAATTCATGGGGAACTTGAATTAGGAAAAGTCGTTTCTGAGAAGTTGTTTGAACTCGAGAAAGGAGATCGTGCTTCGGGATATCACGTTCTGTTGTCGAATATATATGCTGAAGAGGGGATATGGGAAAGTGTTGATAGAGTGAGAAAAGGGATGAGAGAGATGGGTTTCAAAAAGGAAGTTGGTTGCAGTTGGATTGAAACCGGCGGTGTTACAAACTGCTTCACGTCAAGAGACCAAAAGCATCCCAAGTGTGACGAAATTTATGCTAAACTAGAAGAATTAGCTCAAGAGATGGAAGCTGATTATAATCTTACTCTTAGTTTGGAGAACGAATTCATCTAATTTTTGCGAAGTACGATTTGAGTTTTAGCCTACAAATCAGAAACTGGTCACCGAGACCACGCATGGGATGGTTTGCCATGGATTCCTACCGATGATCTGCCAATAGATTCACAAATCATTGACAAAATGTAGTTTGGGCTTCAAAATTTGAGTTAATCTAAAGCACTTAGAATCAGCATGACAGATTCAGACACAAATAGCTAATTGCTAGGTGATTGGTTTAACCTCAAATAGATCTTGAGATATAGTTCAAAACCAGGTTTTGAAGCGTCATGAGTTGAACTCATTTGTTCAAGGCTTTGTTATGTTGAATATTGTATGTAATCTTCAATGAAGAATGAACTACTTGTCTAATTTGAGGCACAAAGTTTCGGGTTAGGGGTGGCTAGTTCTTCTCACACAATGACAGAAATGTAAATTATTTGTCGAAGAAATTTTCTTGTACACATCAATTATGAAACCCAAGTTTGATTAGTGTGTCAGATGCTGAAGTTGTATTTGCAGTTTCTTGCCGGTAATCTAATGTACAAAATTAGGGTTGTATTTTGACATACTTGTAGCCATTTTAACACTGACAATATACAAAATTTGAAACCGATCCCACTTTTCTCTGACCTATCACTATATTTGCAGTGTGTACATGATTTTGTACTGGGCTAAGGCTCCACAAAACTCACCTAAAAGGCACAAAACTCACCTAAAAGGCACAAAACTTCCTAAGCTTGAAACTACAGATGTAGCTCGGGCTCTTGAACGAAACTACACCTATAGCTCAGCCTCTTGAACTCTCCTGCGAGACGTGAGACTATCACATTCCCTCACCTCATATTCAAGCGGCTGTCGGCCGTTGTACCAATTGAAATGACCGAAGCTCGGGTAGTAGTCGATGTTGTCTTCAACATTGTCACCCGAGTCAAGTCTAATGCATGCAAAGTTTTATTTCAACCCATTAATATAAATTTTGGAATTAAATACCATTCAATATGTTTGACTACCAAATAACTCTAAAATAAAGGTATAGGACCAGCTAAAGAAGATTTCAATTATGAAAATGATTACAGGTATAATAGTCTCGTAATATGAGCACAATACCTTACTTCAGTGTTTGGTTTGAAAAAAGAGTAGGTTGAAAGAAATTTAGTTGGTTTATTTATTAGTATTTGATATGTTTTCAAGTAAAAGAAATCACACACCAATCACTGCTCCGGTGGGTGTCTGGGATCCTTTCTCCAAAGTATACTATTTTTTTTTTCTAGAAATCGACTATGTTCTACGTTAGTCGTTACAAGGCATTAATACATCACGAAGATGTGATAAGCACGATAACAACCTAAGTTAAACTAAAAAATAGAAGAGGCCTAAAGTCTAACAAAATGAAAGAGGCTTAAAACTCAAGAAGATGAAAGAGGCCTAAAACCCAACAAACTTATTAAATTATTTATACGTATAATAACCCAAGTTTAATATTAGTCGAATTTCCACTTCTAGTAGATCGAACGTGGAACCTCTGCATTGCAGAGTAATGCACTAATCAAGCGTAATGCACTAACCAACTGAGCTACCAGTTGTTGACAACTATCCTATTATGTTGAGAAGCAATTGCTGATATATTTCCGTGTACCAAAATACAGGTTTTCTCGCATTCCACTCTACTGATATATTTCCGTGTACCAAATACATTTCTTTTCGCATTCCACTCTAGTGCACCAAAATGACCCATGAGTTAAAGGTCTCTTCATTCATGAGAGGGTCCCAAATCCCAATCTTTCGACCCCTATGAGAAAAGACTGTGCTCGTTGGTCACTGGCAGTGGCACTATGTTCACTTTTTTATCTTCACTATCATACTGAGAGAGTTTTCCCAATTCACCACCTAGAGAGAGAAAAGCGAGAGTGATTTCTAGAGAGAGAGAGAGATGAACAGCTAGAGTTGGAGATTTCTAGAGTTGAAGAGAAAGAGATGAACAACAACTATAACAAACAAGATCTGGTTGATCCTCAAAGTGATCACAGTTCCGATCAGTTCTCACAACAACCACAACCGCTACACCGCCGTCCTCGAGGTTTCGCTGCTAGAGCAGCTGCAGCTTCCGATGTGATGACCGTCGAGAACAGCGATGGAGGAGGAAGCGGGAAAGGAAAGAAAGAGAGAGAAAGAGAAAAGGAAAGGACAAAACTCAGAGAACGTCATCGCCGTGCTATAACCAGTAGAATGTTGGCCGGACTTCGTCAGTACGGTAATTTCACTTTACCGGCACGAGCGGACATGAACGACGTTCTTGCTGCTCTTGCTCGTGAAGCTGGTTGGACAGTTGATCCTGATGGAACAACTTATCGTTCTTCACCTCCTCATCCTCTACTACATTCTATTACTCCTTCTCCACTGGTAACTCAATTTCTCTCTCTAGAATTGCAAATCTACAAGTTTACTTGAAAGAATTTGAGTTTCTAATTGTTATGCAAAATTGAATTTCAAGTTGAGAAAGTTGTGTTTGAAAGTTCGTTGAATTTAATTTCAATTCTGAAAATAAATTCAGAATTCAATTTGACTGAAATTAGGTATTTTTACCCCTTTTGGAATGATGGATAAAAAGATGAAACTTGGAAGAGAATTAGTGAATGTCTGGTATTAATGATAAACAACTAGAAGTGTACTTTGTATACCATGCCCATTTATGTAGACAAACTGATATTCTGTCTTTACTTCATAATTATAAGTGGCATATGTATGTTGGCTGAATACCAGTAGAACGATTTCTGGGAATACCCAAAACAGACGTCGATATTCTCTCATCCTTCTCTTTTTTGTTGTTTTCTACCAGTAATTTCGACCGAAAATTTGCTGTGATATATATGCATGCAATTTCTAGTATCCCAATGTGATTAGTGGGAGTTAATATGGTAAGGGTGTTGTTTTAACACGGTCTGGATGCCCTTCTGATTTTGAAAGGTGGAAGGTATATGTAATTGCACTGGCTTGTAACTTGGAAGAGACTAATTTGTGCTTCTCTGATGAGCTTTGTAGTATAAGCTAGAATTCTCAATATTTGGGTTAATGCTATGTTAATTTCAATGAAATCTGATCCCATTGATCTCTCTATATTACATTCACAAATTACTACCGAACTATAGTTAAAGAACAAGAGATACTAAACATCAACAAAATTCTGAAAAGACTGCGTGCCACTAAGATTGAAGGTTTTGTTCGGATTAGTAGGTGGCACGGTATGGAGTATGCAATTATTAGTAGAGAACAAAACAGCAATATCTCAAAGAGAGTTCTGTATTATAAAAGTTAGATTTATTCTTACACAAAAACTTGATAAACTTGCCCCCTTTCAACATGTTTATCAGTATGCTGAAGATGATTCATGCTTACTCTCTTTTCTCCTTTTCACAATACTTTCTTTGCTTATGGGTTTTCACCTCTGGCACTCTCATGAATCTTTTTGCAGATACCATATCCTGTTAGATCCATAGAGACCCTCGTATCTACACCATCATCAAAAAATGGTGCCCCTAAAGCATCTGTAGACTGCCAAGCTTCCGTTCTTAGAATTGACGGTAGTTTATCACCAGCATCTCTGGATTCTGTTGTTGCTGCAGAGAGGGACCAAAGGAGTGAGAAATTCGGAAGTGGGAGCCCTATCAGCTCGTCACAGTGCATAGATGCTGATCAGGTAATTTAAATCTTTTTTGATATCCTAGTGAACATAGCAAACACAACAACAAACTATTTCCCTTCTCTCATGATTATGAACAAAAAAGCCCCCTATTGCCTTTTTCATTAGCTTGCATTAGTGGTTTTGATTGTACGATGAGAACATGGGTAAGTTAGAGATTTTATACTAGGGTGATCATATGTTTCAATGAAGTTGAAACTCGAAAAGCTTTATACTCTTGTTACATCTTCATCTCCAGTAAAATTAGAACACCTAGTGAGTAATGGGCAAGTTTAATTCCCTTTAAATATTCCCGGAGAGCTTGAAGCTAGAGTTACTTGAAAATTGAATTCATCAGTTCTAACGTAGAGAATTGTGTAGAAATCGAACTTCTAATTTTGAAGTCTAGTCATGTTGTTTCATATTTTCCGTCCATTTCAAATAATTAAGTGCTGTACTGGAGAAGCTGAACCTACATTATTCAAGGACACTATACACTCAATTATGTTGCTCAGAAGCTAGAGGTTTATCGTTTTTAGCTAATGATGGTGCTTATTTTGCGAACTCCTTGAATCCTAACACTGCGACATTCTTTCTGCTGTATGCTATGCAGGTTTTCTCTTTCTTATTTTCAGTATATAGAAGATATACGCTTTTTTCATTTTGAAGCTTTGCATTGTCATTTGATTTTTGCTATCAATGCATGCAGTTTATGCGGGATGTAGGTCCTCAGGAGCATGTGAACGATTTTACAGGAACTCCTTATGTTCCTGTATATGTGATGCTTGCTGTAAGTATGTGCTGCCTACTGCGTTATTGTGTATTCTGGTTATTAATGTATACATAGCTGAAGCAGTAGCTTAGTCAAGCAAGGGAACCTTGTCCCAAAATTTATGTTAGGTTTTAACTTTACGGATCTTCTCCACTCAACGCCAGCGCCATAAACTGTGTTTTCCCTTTCCTTTGCAACTGTGAAAGCCTAATCGACCTTGGGTCCTTGATGTTTATTCCTTGAAAATTTTGTTCTACTAGTTCAGTGTGGGATGGACATATTTGTGGTGTTTTAGTTAACTATAACTATTTGATTATTATTACTGTGGCAGACTAGTGTCATCAATGCTCTCTGTCAACTAGTTGATCCGGAAGGCATAAGACAGGAACTGCAGCAGCTAAAGTCTTCTCATGTAGATGGTGTGGTTGTAAATTGTTGGTGGGGCATCGTAGAAGGATGGAACCCACAGAAATACGAATGGTCAGGATATAGAGAACTTTTCAATATCATCCGGGAATTTCGTCTGAAATTACAGGTAACTCAAATGATTCTGTTATTATGCACGTATGGGTTTACCAGCACCTCTTGGTTTCTCTCCATTGCAGCTATGCCTCAAGTGGCACATGCATGATTTTAGTTTTTTTTCTTCAATTAGAGTGATTGAAATCAATAAAACCGAGTCATATTAAATTCGAGTAACATGGTGCCGGCGGCAATCTTTTGGAATCTATGGAAGGATCGTAACAATAAAATCTTTAAGGAAGCCAATTTAGATTCTAGCTTAGATGTGGAGGATGTAAAAGGAACAATCTTTATTTGGGCCAAAGTTTAAGCACTCATCTTTTGTCGATGTAGTGGGTAATTGGGAGGCCTGGATATCGTGAGCGGTATCCTCGCCTCCTTCTCTGTTTGTACAGTTCTCTTCTTTTAATATATTCATTCAACTTTTCAAAAAAAAAAATATTAAATTTGAGTGTAACATTCAATAGATTTAAATTCTTTCTAATTCATTTATATCTAACTTCTGTTTTTCTCGCTTATTCTTCAGTTGTAATCATCTCTTGTCAATGGTGATGAATTATATCAGTGAAAAGCTGTTGATTGACTTAAGAGATTCTTCTTATGTTTCCGTAGGTTGTAATGGCATTTCATGAGTCCGAAGAAAACGAATCCGGTGATGTACCAGTTTCTCTACCCAAGTGGATCCTAGAGATTGGAAGAGATAACCAAGATATATTTTTCACAGATCGCGAAGGAAGAAGAAATATTGAATGTCTATCTTGGGGGATTGACAAAGAAAGAGCACTAAAAGGAAGAACTGGTATAGAGGTACTGAGTTATGAATTGCTTTTATCATTATACCCAGATATTGAACTTCGAATGATGCATTTTTATTGCTATATTTGTTTCAGCTTTGTCTTACTGTCAATGGACTCCAAGTGGCTAGTTATTGTTAATTGTTTTTCGCTGTTGCCTTTCTTGTTACCTAAGCTCCTAACTTGTGCATAGGTTTATTTTGACTTCATGAGAAGCTTCCGCTCGGAGTTTGATGACTTTTTCGCCGAGGGGCTCATTTCTGCTGTTGAAATCGGACTTGGTGCTTCAGGAGAGATGAAGTACCCTTCTTTCCCAGATAAGATTGGATGGAGATACCCTGGTATCGGTGAGTTTCAGGTACTTGATATCAGTTAACTCTACTTTGTAGCTCTAATTCTGCAACTTTGATCATACCCGAGTCTTCTATATATCACAAAAGAGTGCTTCTTACACTGGTATTAGTTCTGAGAAAGAAGTACTTAACCATGATAACATAATATCTTGCAGTGCTATGACAAATATTTACAACAGAGTTTAGCAAAAGCAGCAGCTACACGTGGACACTTATTCTGGGCAAGGGTACCAGATAATGCAGGTCAATATAATTCTAGGCCACATGAGACAGGATTCTTTTGTGATCAAGGTGATTACAATAACTACTATGGGCGTTTTTTCCTCCATTGGTATTCCCAAACTCTGATAGAGCACGCAGATAACGTCCTATCTCTTGCTAGTCTCGCTTTTGAGGGGACACAGATAATCGTAAAGGTACGCAAAAATGAGCTTAGAAGTTTTTAATAGTATCCCTACGTTTATCTACTTTATTAGTTTATCTTTCTTGATGAATTGATAACTTTTGTCCTTCACTAGATATTACCTTGAACTCATCTTCGTTAACACATATTGAATAAATGAAGCATGAAACTTGCTTATTCAGAAACCAAGTGTGATAGTATAGCTGAAACCAAATGGTACGAGAGATACGAACTAAAATTTTTACCCTGAAATCTTCAAATGTACAGATTCCATCAATTTATTGGTGGTACAAGACATCTAGCCACGCAGCTGAGCTCACAGCAGGTTATTACAATCCTGCAAATCATGATGGCTATTCTCCACTTTTCAAGGTTCTTAAGAACCATTCTGTAACAATAAAGTACGTTTGCCCTGGGTTGAAGCTAGCTGCTTCAGAAAATGATGAAGCTTTTGCCGATCCAGATGGTTTGACTTGGCAGGTATCTCCTTGTTATTATTTGCACATTCTATACAACAGAATTAGTGTGTTTCTTCGGGTTTTGGTTAAACATTAAGATATGAAACCAATAGATACTTGGGAGATTTTATAGGGCCCCCTCATTTTTGTTAAAAGGCCCCCCTCAATGATTATTTCTCAAGTGAAATGGTTCATGGGGAGGCCTTTTAACAAAAATGGGGAGGCCCTATAAAACTTCCCACTCTTCAAAGATTAGGAAATAAGATTCCATCCGGTCTTTTGATAGGTACTAAATGCAGCTTGGGATCATGGAATCGATGTTGCTGGTCAAAACACAGTTTCATGTTACGATAAAGACGACTACCTTAGAATCGTTGAAACTTCGAAGCCAAGAAATGATCCTGATGGACACCATCTCTCATTCTTCGTTTACCAACAACCGTCTTCATTATTGCAGAGAGAAGCTTGCTTCTCGGAATTGGATTCATTCATCAAATGTATGCATGGTAGCAGCTATGAGGTTGCACAGTTTTGAATCTACCGCTAAACGGAAACCGCTCAAGAAGAGAAGATTAGGTGTTCGGAGTTATTGTGATCCTGCTAGTTTATGGGGAAATTGTATTTACAGTTAGTTGTTTCTAGTCTAAAATTCATCCCCTAAGTTAATTTTTTTTTCTTGATAGGAAGAGGAAATACTAAGGATGTCGTAAAGATATAATGAATCAATTGTCATCAAACCCTGCCATTATCAACCCTAGTTTTAATAACATGACCTATTTCAGTAAGAAAAAGAAGTTGCAAATCTTGAGTTTCCAAACGTTGTTTTTCTTGCCTCATCACAGCTGCTGAAATTAAAAATAAGGTTTCTTTGATTCAATAACTTAATTTGGAATTAGTAACTTGTTAATTCGACTGATTTATATTCCATGACAATTACATCCTCGATCACAAAGAAAGTTAGCCCTAGTGGCCTACATCAGCCAGCACAAAAAATTCTGACTGAAATCATATTTAAGAACTTTTAAGTTATAACGAGGAGCTTTAAGATGATTTCGTCTTCCGCCCTAAAAGGGTAACCTTGTGGAGCAAAATCACACTACTACTTGACTCAGATATCTATCAATTCACTACCAAAGATTCGATCTCTTCGGACCTCTGAGAATCACAGTACTGAGGAAATTCGCAGTTACATGGTCCGTTCCTCACCTGTGAAAGACAAAAACCAACTCTGGTTACAAATAATTTGCATATTAGATAAGAAATATGTAGTCTCTAGGGGTAATTGAACAAAAAAAAATGGAACTATAGACTTCCACAATCATAAAGGTGAAACGTTCGTTTTACTCGCACAAGTTTCATATTTCAACAATAAATTTTTCTATGAATCACATATAGGGTAGAACTAACTAGATCTTGTTAGATGTCAGATGAGTAAAATTTTATTCGGCTCTTTTTCCAGCTTCATAGTTCATACATTTGTTTTCTCATTATAAGGAAGTAACTCGATACCAGTGGATGGCCTTCATTATTCCTCTTAATATAAGCAAGTAGTACTGATTTGTCTAAATTCAAGGCTATATTTATAAACACATGATACGTAAAAACGTATTAAAAAGTACAAGATAGAGACAATCTATTGATCACATTTGAAATGAAAATCACACAAACCTTACGAAACGTGAAGGAAACTCTCCTATTGTTCCTTCTTATTGTGTCTCCTTTCACTACATCAACCTGTGACATAAAAAAAAAAGTCATTGACCACATTGAGCATAATATTGTCCATTTAGACTTTAATACCCCACCATTGTTATCTGATCTTTGTGTGTCATTAGTTTAGGCATTAAATGATATGGATCGACAAACTACTGTCTTGAGAACCATTATATCGTCGTCCACAGTTTTGCTGGACGGTAGTTCTATTGAAAGCTATCCACCAGGAGAAGGGATGGTATTCCTCCTAATGTATCCGTTATCTAGGTATCCACTTAGCAACACTTAAGCAACTCAAATGATTGAAGTCATCATTTTCTTCTATATCTTTTTATTGGATCACCGTGCTGCGAGACAAACGATCTCTCTTACTTTATTAGGCTGCCCAAGATTTTATGAAGCAAGGATTGCTGTATTCTTATTTAACGGGTTCCGAACAATAAATTGGGTCAACTCAAAAACATGATTATCAGAAAAGAACCTTCAAAAATGTGACCACTTAATAATGGTTATTATGTACCTTGTGATGTGGTATATAGTGATGCCAAGCATACCGCGCCTCACCAGACAACAAAAGCATTGACCGAGGAGGGAGGAAAAGCGATTTCCTTAGAAAGGTGGAGCAACTATCAGGGTTTTCACCTTTCTCATTAGCACTATCAGATGGAGGACGCCAAGAGCCTTGTGGGTATCTCCTGAACTCCATAATACATGGGCCTGCTAATGAAAGGCTGAAAATCGATCCCTCAAATGCTGAATGTGTGTCTATATGTGGGGACAAACCCACCCCAGGTGGGTATTCATTAACCTGTGACAAATCTATCAGATATATTAAGTCCTGAAAATAAAATTTATGGGAGCAAGAATGTAAACCAGCATATTGTGCTTACCGTTAGCTGGTCCAGAGTGTCCTTTCCAGCATCATCGAAGTCCGTAGAGGAATTGATCCTTTGAAGTATGGTAGAGACAAATGATGGAAGTTCCCCTATACGGTGCTTCGTATTAACATTCCTCGTCTGTGGAGAAAGTAGAAAAGGTTGAGTAGAACTGAAGGGGTTTCTATCAGTTACCATCAAAACATACAGAGCCAGCATTACAGAAACTAGATTAAACAATTATACACAGTCCAATGCTGTCAAATGAGCAATTAGGTGTTGCTCGAGGAGGTGCTTCATACGTATAGTAACTCGACTCGTTCCTTTAAATTTCCACATGTTTGTGAAGATAGCATTAAGCACGCTTAAGTCTTGCTCTAACCTAACCCGAAAGACCTTGCATACTTGGTATTGCCAACCATCTTGGAAGGCCAAAAATAGAAAAAAATGATACTATGTAGTTTTTATTATTCTGTAGCAGAAAATACGTTAATTAAAAATTGTTAATTATAGATTTTCTGCGTTTAAGTTTTCACTTTATCCAAACTGATATCCTACAGAGATGGAAGAGAGAAAGGGAATGGCCCATTCGTGCTTCCATATAAAGCTTTTATTTTGTCATAGCAAGATTGTGTTCCTTAATTTTATTTGATTATTTTTCATGTTTGATGAAAAACATTTAATTCAGAAACACAGACGTTAAAACAACAGTCACATATTTAGATTCAGAAAATTAAATGTAAAAAGCGAAGGATGATCTAAAATCCCTAGAGCTATGTGATGAGTGTCATAACTGAACTGCAGAGGAGGTTGAGAAAGTAATGCCACTATAGCAGTTTCAAGAAAAATGCAACACCATTAGAAAACATCTGCCTGGAAGTAATTATCAGCATAAGAGAAGACACGTATATGACTAGATGTAAGTCTCAACTCCTACATATAGTCATGAATCATTTCAGTTGTAACGACTTACTTCATACATAAACTCGTAGCCGTAGTGTTGAACTCTTCGTTTCGCAAGACCCTTCCATGGTCTATCATCCACTGCCGCAAGTAATTCCTGAATACAAACGCATATACAAAACAAATAAACAACGAAAGCCAAATGAAGCTTATGGCACTTTAACTCGAAGGAATGTAGTAAAACGAGCAATCACTTCAAGTTCCTAACCTCCTCCTCTATAGGACTAATGAAGTCATGTATCAAGTAGAGACCTGGAATTTGCAACTCTGAAGCCACCAAAGACACTGGAACAGAATCTTTAACCTGACAGCATAATAAATGAATTACTCATTTTAGTAGTGTACAACTACATCTATTATTATCGAGATCGTTAATATGTTAGTAAAGTAATAACTTAATAACTAAATTGTTCCATCCCATCCCTAGATATTAGACCGGGCGGTCTAGTAAATCACGAGAGTCCGTAATATAGTAGCTAAGCAATTGGGACATATCGATCCTCCCGAGTAACTTGGCGTCCGGGAGCGAGAGCAACCACAGCAGAATCCCCAAGTTAAGTGTTATGCTTGGGACTTTGAATTTGTGGGTTTACTTCGAATTATTCAAGGAATACTACAGTATCAAAAATGGGAGTGGAGACTTGGTATCAATTGGAAAACGATCACAAGAAACATGTAATTTTATCTAATTCGTTTCTAATTTTTTGTAACTTTTCCATCTCAGCATTTCAGTTCAATATATGATCAGTTTCTAAAAAAGGGAACGAAGAATCATACATAATCAGCCAAGTCACTCAACTCGGAACGAGGGATCGTGGAATCTCCCTCTCAACTGCTTGGCATAATCGCTAGTTGAAATATTTAAGATTTCAACTACACAACAATGTTAAGTTCTTCATCTTTGGAAGATAAACCTTTCAACAATAATTAAGTTAATCTAGGTCTCTGTCTGTTGGGTATTTAAGCATTCGACTAAGAAGTTATGAAATTATGATCCATGGGGTGGGTGTTCATTCAAGAACTGAATGTTATTAGGGTTTCAAAAACTAAGGAACCTCATTGGATGGGAGTTACAAAATTCAACCATTACAGTTAATTGAACTACAAAAACTATAATTTGAAACAAAATACTATAAAATAAGGGTAAATAAAAGTTGAGGATTAAAACCTGAGAAGAAGGTTGAAGAATAGAATAACGAATATGAAGAATACGACCACCAAAATTAGGGCAAGGAATACCGTCAAAAGCATTTAAAGCATTTTGAGCAGAAATTTGATCAAAGTAAGAAACAACAACACGAGCACCAGATTCATCAGCTGGATGAACACCTTTGATTTCTCCAAAGATGCTAAAAACTGATTTAATATCATCATATGAAACACCAACAGCTGGTCCACAGTTGGCTATATAAAGATTAGGGCTTGATTGAGAATTCAATCCTACTTTATTATTAGGACGGATGAACCTTGAACTAACCATTGTCAATTCACTCTACCCACAACACAAAAGAGAGAGAGAGAGAGGGGGAGGGAGGGTCTGGCCGCCGGCGCCTTGTAACCACCCTAGGAAGAGAAACAGAGACTTGGGAGGGTCCGCGCCGGGGAAACCACCCTGGCCAATATTAAGGGTGATAGAGTGTTTTGGGTGCACGCGTGGGCGAATGGGCGTTTAGGGTGCTTTAATTTTGTACTTCGCAGGTATGGGTCCTCGCGAAGAGCGATTGGAGCACTTCTCTTTTTGAGTTTGAGATATACTCGGTGCGGTTTAAGATATCGCGACCCAATAGTCCATATAACATGAGCCATTCGCATAGATCTGTTGGAGATCCAATAGTGAGGTGATGCGCGGACATGACCATTGAAGATTCTAGGATCTGGGCCCCTAGCTGCACTTGACTGTTGGTAATCCGTAATGGAAGCATTAGACTTCTAAGCAGACATTTAGTTCGTTAGAAATCCGTATTATTTGCTCACAGTGCGACAAATGTGCGGATCAAATTTTCAAAAGGTAACGTCGTTTTAACATGGGCAATAAACACAGATTTATGGTAAGTAACAAGGTATAAATTGTGTTTAGAATAGAGATTACTAAACTCTGTTATTCTCTGTTCTCTTGTTCTTTTAGTATTACTATTTCTTTTGTTTTATTAACTTCTGGTTTTAAAACAAAAGTTTGTATTTATATTAGAAAGTAATGGTTTTCAAATGGATTCTCAAGCAAAAAGAAAAAAAAATGAAACAGTCTACCTCTGAATTCCAAGAAAGAACTTTTATTAGTTTATCAGTACTTTAGATATTGTTAGTAAAGATGGAGATACCGAAGAAATATAATATCGATGGTCGTGTAACCGTCTTTCTTTCTTTTTAGCTATAGTAGCTACTTGTGATTTTTGGGGGCGTACAACCTCTCAGGACAGCAGTCCGAATCACTCCTTGCTCAATGAAGTTGTATTCTAGCAATTGTAGCTACCAGTACTGTATGTTTGAATTGCTTATTAAACCGACAAACTTGTGTTCTTGCCAATGTCTTGGCACTATTTTCACAAGCTTGTCTCGATTTCAAAATACTTCATTTCTCTCCAAAAAAAACTTAGAAACATCTATTTGTAATCCCCAGCCCCTTGGTTTACTCTGCCTCCTTTTTTATCAAGCGGTGGTTCATTCCGAGGTGAATCATTTCGTTCAAAGACAGACAACATTTTCTTCAAATCTCGTTCTTTACATTTGAATAAATACAGGAGTATCCGTGTTTATAAAATATTTATCGACCTTTGCATTACAGTATCCTTCAGCGGTAAGATCATTGAAGCCCTGCAAATTCATTGAAGACATCTGAGTATCGGGGACATGTGAGAAATGATCGTCCCACCTGATTTAAGAAAGAAAAAGAAGGAAATTGTTATTCCCATAAAAACAAAGAGCTGACACCAAATATGTCATCTAGTGTTTAGGAAGAACACACCAATTTCCCAAGCTACATAGTAGGTAGTGTCGAGCCAAGTCGTCTGTATAACTACTCGATTGATCTGTCTGAGTGTAGTTTGCTTTCAATGTTGTGAAATTTTCTTACAAAACATAATTTTCAATGCAAAAACACTAGAAACGAGATGATTGTGTACCTCTTTGGTCGATGAATCTTCTCTCTTCATTATTTTGTTGCGACCATAATAAAATTTTGACATAGTTTCAACCGTTGAAACACCAATATAAAGCTTCAACAATAATGGGAGGGATCATACAGGGAAAGAAGCTTGAAGTGGTGGGGTTGGTGCTAGGGTTAATCGCCGAGACAATAGAGAGAAAATAGAGGGCTTTCATTAACTTGGTGTGAATTTGACTTGAACTGCATATAACACTTGACTTTGTCATAATAAATTAACCAAGTCAAGCGTTGTTCGTGTGAATAACAGTTTATTTGGGTTTGACTAATATCCCTTCGTGTAGTGGAGAAAATGAGCAGCGTAAACTTATCTAACACCAGAGTAATTGCTAAAATTTTAGGGGATAACTTCCATCAAAATATCCATTGAATTTTTTTTCAGCCTTCGAGTTTGGACAAGCATCCAAATAAGACTTGCATAGACTAACACAAATTCTATATATTGTTCAAGTTTGCAGTGTTTGCATAGGGACCAAACCGGGATGAAATAATGAGGAAGTTGTTTCTAGCAAGATCAACACATAGATTTTACGAGAAACTTAGGTGTGCAGATTGTATAGTCCTAGCCTCCTAGATAATGGCTAGCCTCCTAGATAATGGTTAGTTTATTCCTGATATGGTGATATCCAACGCCTATCGTTTTGAAACAAAAGTGTCTAGATGTACCGATTTTATCACTTTCATATTTTAAGCTAGGGTTAACTACCAGTATGTCGGCATCTGATGAGTGATGGCAATAGTATACTACCAAGATCTTTAAAACACTAGGAAAACAGCCTAACAAAGTCATAATAGCTACTTAAGATGTTATTTGTTTTTTTCTTTCTCAAAATTATATCGGAATCTGACTCAAAACTTAATTTCGCTATACTCATTAACAAACAAGCAAAACTTGGACGAGTCGACAACTGAAAAAAAAAATCACTACCAGAGCCTCAATTTACTGATGCTGAAAAATTCTCTTTGAACAGGCTGATACTGGATACACTTTGGGTTCCTGCCTTAAGTTACAGAAAGTTACAAGGAAAGTTGCAGAAGCATTCTTAAAATATATGTTTGTAAGTTAAAAGACTGCAATGTGATTACTGCAACATTAACCATCTGAACAAAAAGCCCTTAGGTTAGTAAAATTTGTCACCGGCTATTTCCCAGCTGAAATTTGAAGATGTTTACTGAAACAAGTAGTCAAGTACTTTTAAGATGCAGAGAGTGGGATAGGTCTCATGGCAGTATGGATCCGTCGAAAAGCTGTCCTAACTCTTTCTTTGAGACCTTCATTCTCGCTTTCAACATCTCCACTCTGACCGTCAAGATGTGCTACGTTTCCATCCACAGTGATTACCAGCTTCCCTTGCTCACCGATTTTCACATCACCGAATAGTGAAACCAAAAGAGACTGGATCACTTTCTCTGTTGTTTTCCCAGTTTCTTCCTCTGTTTTAGCAGTCTCTGCCTCTGTCGTGATTTTCGGCATTTCCCTACTAATGTTCAATATTAAAGCAACAATTGAGTCTGAAACCATATCGCTGATTGGCTCTGATGTCCACTGAACAGAAACATGCTTCTCTGATTCCTGCTTCACTGTTACTCTCTCGTGCACTAGTATAGCAGGACCTTCAGATTCTTCCTCGGGGGTTGATTCCACATTCTCGTAGATTTGTTTTAGCCTGTGCGTTATCACACCAAATGCCCCGGAGTATGGTACAGAGATCCTCTGAATAATGTTTGCAGTAGATAGCTGTGAGAAGACATGAAGATCATCTGGAGCCATTATCTGATAAGTAAACCCTTTCTTTACTAGTAAGCCGCTAACTGTTTCGCCTACTTCTGGGGTTTGCGCAGCAAGTTTTCCCACTGTTTTAGCCATTTTCTCAGAGTTGAAGTACATTTCAACAGACTGACAATTCTTCGGAGACATGATTTTGGTGTTTTTATCAGCAAATTGGGTAATGAGCTTCTGTTTGAGCCTCCCCATCTCATTGGCTTCTCCGTGAACAAGAATTATGTTTGGGGGCATCAACTCCTTTAAGAATGTACTTGTCTGTGCGAAGTCCGCGTGAGCTGAGAAGGAAATGTAGTGAACTTGCATGTTGAGAGGTGCAGTTAGACCGTTCATAAGGGTCACTTCTTTGGGTTCGTTGATAATACTCTTTGCCAGTGTTCCTTCGACAACATATCCTGGTATTACACATGCATTTTTCTTATCAGAGCACCACTTATCGAATAACTGCCTTGACAAACCACTTTGTAACCCACTTGGACTTGCCATCACAACTGACGGGCCTACATCGTCGAAGTTCTCGATGCTCTTTAATGGTGATATATGCTTGAAGTCGAAGGGATTTGAGTTAGCAAATTGAGTCCTGATTCTATCATTCATGGAATTGATGTAGGTTTGATAAACAGCCATGCACCTCTTGGCAAGAGGTGATGCATAGTAGATGGGTATATTATGGAGCTCTGGGTGGTTTGCCCAGTATTCATCGAGAATGAGAAGCAACTCCTGTGCACGACCCAAGGCAAATGCCGGAATGAGGACACGACCACCTTGGGAGATAGTCGAGTGAATCACATCAGTGAAACGTTTTTCACGGACAATCCGTGGCTGGTGAAGCTGGACACCATATGTGGACTCAATTATGCAGATATCAGGGGAGAACTGAGGAGTCTCAGCAGCACGAAGGTGACGATCTTCCTCACGGGAGTAGTCTCCTGTGTAAAGGACCCGTACTCCAGCAATGTCAACCATGAACATGGCCGCACCAAGGACATGACCGGCAGTGTAGCACCAGAAGCGGATTCCGTTCACTTCAAGAGTTTGGTGGAAGTCAATAACCTGCATAACAAATTATGTGCAATTAACATGAGAATGGAATTCGAAGTCTTAAAAAGAGAGCTACCTATAACTTTTTAACCGGGAAAGACCTAGTTATCATGGGAAGATTAATTGTCAATTTAGTCAGTTTCTATCATATTAGCAGTAGCAAAATCACATTCTAAAATTTTAAGCTATCTGCTTTACTAGAAATAACAAACATAAAATGCACCACAGATCAGTTATATATGAAGACTTGACGAATGCAATAATAAAGCAAGTGTAGCTGATAGCTCACTCTTCAACATCATGAAAGCTTATGATAATTCAAAATGTACAGGCCTATGTTCTCAAATGGGTCGGTTCATACATTTCCAGTAATAGATAGATGAAAGTGATAAGCCATGTTCTTAGCTACGGTTTCGTAGCTCAAAGAATTGTACAAAACTTGCTAATTTGATAAAGGGCTTTTCGAGTGTAGAAGAACAATAAGTGTAGATGGAGAGTAGACCTATTAAGTTATGGGAAATAAAGATCAAAGAGATAATGTACCTCTATTTTATCCATGGAGCGCAGAATGTCTTGCTCGTCGTATAACATATCTTCAACTGAAACCTTGCTCACTTTTACATAATCCGACAAAAGTAACCTGTAAATGGCTTTTGTTGCATGCGTCATAAAAACACGGCCTTTGAAGGTAGTCTGCCAAGCATATCAGCACAATAAAAGTTTATAAGCAGTATACACGGATAAACGAGTTACGGTACATACTTGTCAGTAGAAGACTAGAAGTTACATACCTTCTCCAGAAAATATGGAAGTGATGCCGCATGATCCAAATGAAAGCTGCAATAAAAATCAACTGTCGTAAATCTCATAAAACTAGTTTCAAAAGAATATATTAAATAATAGCTTGGATCTCTACATGCAGATGCAAAATAGCTCTGGATTGGGAAAGAAATTTTTTTTTCCTTTTTCATACTTCTGCAAATACCAACACATTCAGTCTAAAGTATGTTATCTTATTAAGAGTTATTGCAGAAGGCAAAGAAACTAAAAAAAATAATAGTTAAACGTTCCTGAACTAAAAAAGAACTCCACTTGTTGGTAGTAGTTCCAGTAAATTCTTGAAACCACCCCCAAACACGGAAACTGCTAGTAACGAATTATAAATCATAGAGCCTTTTCAAATGAACAATCTTTGAAACTCGTAATAGTTCCATCAAGGGTAAGCTTTGTAACCAATGAAATTTGCTAATACAGACATCCCATTTATGCCTTAACATTATCCTATGATAGGATTACTTATTAGTCAGACATGAATTTAGCAAAATAGTGTGTTGAAATTTGTAGTTTTTAACATAGCTACAGATATGCAAAACCTATTCGGCAAATTCATATCAGCTAACTTGAAATTGGCTTATATAATGACACATTAGTCAGCACCGCCAAGGCATAACTGAGATGTGAACATTTGCAAAAATTCTAATGGTACCAAGCCAAAGACTTTCGTACATGAATTCTTTTGACGGGCAAGCACAAAATACACTCGTACAGTACTTATATATATATATATATATATATATATATATATATATATATAGGTATAGATTATGAATTAAAGATTGGGCATACCCCAGGTTACATTCTTAGGTCTTCATCAAGTAAATCAATTGTTTCAACCCCCCACATGAAAAGTAGGGTTTCAAATTGAGATAAATAATTGGTTGCTTCTTAAATAATTGCAAATATTCACTAAAAGGAACAATTTTTAGGGATGCAAGATAAAGGAAGAAACTTGAAGGAACCATACTGAGTAACTAGAAGAACATCAATGGCTGAAGGATCAATTTCATCAAAGTAGGGCAAAGCAGCCATTCCTGAGTAAGCTGGGTGAATTCCACAATCGAACTACCAATCAAAGAAACAATTAAAAACAAATTAAAATAAAAGGAACAAAACCCTAAACCCCTGAACCTGAGAAGAGAAGTAAAATGACAGGAAGAAATGAAAGAAGGGTGGATGGGAGTACCAAGACAGTTTTGCCTTTGTAAGACATGAATACACAAGAACGACCTACTTCACTTCCTGCACCTAATGGGGTAATTATGAGCTGATCTCCTGCTTCTCTTGTTACCGACGAACTCCTTTTCAGAGACTTAGTTGACGGATCTTCTCCAGTTGTTGCCATCTCTCTCTATCTTCTTCTCTCTTTCACTGGGGATGGTAGTGATGATGAACCTGCGTACCGGACGTCTGAACCCTAGTTACAATTCCTAGTGATGTACCGGTCCCATTACCGATTCTATCCAAATTAGGACAGCTTTAAAGGCGCCCTGTCTAGTGTAAACGGCGCCCCCTCCCCCAGGGCCCGCCAAAAAGAAAAATTCGAGATCAACTGATCAAGATTGTATTTCAACAAAAAAAAAAAAAAAAAGTGGTCATGATTGTGAGGTGAATTTTTTATTTAAAAACCCAAAAAATGGGGTCAAATACTAGATTAGGCCCACCATACATTAATATTTCTTTGAAAACACATTTTCATAAAAATAATCAATATCAAACCCAATTTCGGATCCCCATGTACTGTTTCCCATCTCTAGGAACCCACTACTTTAGATAATCCCATCTCTACCCTTTATATATAAAGGTTTCCCTCAAAATTTCAATATAATATTTCTTTCCCTCTACACCAGATTTCCTTCCATATTTTTCCTCTCTCTTCTCTCCTCTCTTTTTCCCTCTCTCTCGAGATTTCATAACAGGAGCCGAAACTATTCCTCCGGAAATCTCACCCTTCCATCCACCGGTAATATCTCTTTCATTTGTTTTCTTTCTCTCTCATCTTCATCATTTTCTCTTTGGTTTATTTGGTTGCTTTCTTCATCTCTCATCTCTCATCTTCATCATATTTTCTTTAAATTTTCTCTTTCTAGATTCATCTTCATCTTCATTGCTTGCTTTCTCTCTCATCTTCATCATTTTTTTTTGGTTTATTTGGTTTCTTTCTTCATCTCTCATCTTCATCAAATTTTCTTTAAACTTTCTCTTTCTAGATTCATCTTCATTATAATATTTCTTTCATACTATCATCTTCATTGCACCTTCCTTCCTTTACACTTTCTCTCTCTGAAATTTCGTTTTGATAAAACTTTTACAAAGTTTTTTGTTTAAGAACTGAAAAAGTACAAACTTAGATCTATTTTTCGGTTTCTCTCTCTAGAAATTACGTGTTAGTAGATATTGATGTTTAACAGACAAATTGACAAGTATTGTAAGCATTTTAGAATATGTTGTTAGCACAATGTTAATACAACGAGCAAACTGAAAAATGTTTTCTGTATTTTTATAGTTGTTACCATCAAAATCCAGATTTTGTGTCTTACAAAAATTGATTCGTGTTTTAAGCATTTTAAATTTGTTGTAGAAACAATGTTGATTCAGGGGCCAAACTCGAAAATGCTTGCTCCAAATATTCACTTAGTGATTGTGTTTTTTAACTTGTATAAATATTTTCGGCAATGATGATTTTTTGGTTGCAGTTCCTTGGTTGATGTTTGCAATTCCTAACTTGCTATCAACATCTTCTTAGATGTTTATGTTTTTGCAATTATGCTTTGAGCACGAAACTATTATTAGCAATAAAGATTTAATTACTTCATTTGTCATCCTTCTCTCTGCAAGTACATTAATGTTCCAAACAATTTCAAATATGTTTTAGTTATACCAAGGGTTTGGTTTCTTTTATTAAGTTGCTCTCTGATAGTTTTTATTTGTTTGAGACATATTTTAAAATGTTACTGTACATTTTCAGAATAATAATCAAATTGTGAAATGTTGACAACATTTATGTTTGTGTCCAAGTTTGCATGCTATATGTTTTCGGAAAATTTCTGAAGCTGATAACAATGTTATAATTGTCCTATGCAAGGAACCATTTGCTGCCATAAAGCGGAAAGAAAAGGGAGAAATGAGAAAGAAACAGAGGTGGTTGAAGGAGAGAGGAAAAACATCCTTGGGATAAAAAAGTTGTCCAGATTAAATGTACCTTAAAGTCGGGCTAGAAGAAACTTGCACAAAGAAAACGGGCAGAATTGACAACTTTAACGAAGATTGGAAAATTAATGAAAATAATTGTTTTCGTGTCAACAAAACTCAAAATGTTTTGGATTCTTAGAGTGGGATTTCCGCTGTAACTACATGTTTATATAGGTTGGATTTTGTTGTGAGGAAATTTGTAGATGCTTTTGCAATAAGCTTCTTTTGTTTATTGGAAAACCGAAAAAACAAGAGCAAATTTGTTTTCGCTTTGAACAAACTGAGATGTGTCAGAAGTATTTTGATGTGTTGTATTTGTCAATATGATTTGTTCGATAATAGTGTTCTGTTTTATTTTCTTTTTTTTGTTTGCAAAAAAATGGATGTTATCTTCGAACAAAATCGGAAATGTAGATAAAACTGACTAAATAAATCAAACATTTTCGAGTTTGCTCGTTGCATGAACATTGTTTCTAAAACAAATTTAAAATGTTTAAAACATCAATTAATTTTTTTAAGGCACAAAATCTGGATTTTGGTGGTAACATCAATCAAGTTATGTTGAAGACATTTGGGGTTCTTTTTCAAACATTTATGGTTTTGTTGACGACATATTGTGTTCAGTTTCAGACATTCAGGCAAATGTTGATGATTTTTAAGTGCTTTACTTGGTAAAAAAAACTTTTGTCTACGTTTAGCATTTTGGGTGGTTTTGAAAACATTTATAGTTATGTTAAAGACATTTTGGGTTCTGTTTCAAATATTTACGGGTTTGTTGTAGTTATTTTGGGTTTTGTCCCAGACATTCATTGATTTGTTGATGAATTTTGGGTGTTTTACTGAGTAAATAAGTCTTTGTTCTTAGTTTAGAATTTTGGAGAGTTTTTGAAAACATTTAAAAATATGTTGAAGACATTTTGGGTTTTGTTTCAGACATTCAGGGGAATGTTGATGATTGTTTAGGGTTTTACTTGGTAAAAAAACTTTTGTCATTCGTTTAACATTTTGGGGTTTTTTTGAAACATTTAAAGTTATGTTGAAAACATATTGGGTTATGATTTAAACATTTGCGGTTTTATTCTTGACATTTTCAAGAATGTCACCTACAATGTTGGACATGTTCATAACATTTTATGATTAAGTTAACAAAAAATTTGTTCTTCAAAATATATGAGATGCAGAGACAATAAACAGTTTGTCTCAAGAATTAAACAAAATATGAAGAAACAATCAATAATGTTATGGACATTCTTCAGGTGCGCTTTTGTACATTGTTTGACACTCTTTTGGATGAATAAGAAATTTACAAAATAAGAGTTAGCCATGTAAGGATCCATTCACTACAACATGAGTTAGAATGTCTGGAACAATATATAAAATTCATAGACAAAAAGAAGAGTTTCTAAGACAAATAAGCAACATATGCAAATATCTAATTCATGTTGGAGACATACGGAAGAATGACAATTACAATTGGGTTTGACATGATTCACAAACTAGCTTTTCTTATCATTATTTTGAGAAGTAACAGGTACTCTATCCGGTTCCATAGATGAAAATTCTGCAAGCGGAATGAACAAATGATTATATGCAGTAGGAATATTGGAAAATGCTCGAGACATTAAAACGAACGTTATCAACATTTCTAAAAATGTTTAGAATTAGCGAAAAATGTCAAAGACATTCTCATTCAGAATGAATCCCGAATATGAAGAGCAAAAATATAGATTAAACAATTGATAAGTATGCTTCTAACAAAAGAGAAAGTGTTCTCATTATTGAAGAAGTGTCGGTATTTTGAACAACAAAAAATGTTTAACGAAGAACAATCACTTTTGTACCAAGTAAAAAAAAAAAAATCATCAACAAACCCCTAAATGTTTGAAACATAACCCAAAATGTCTTCAACTTAACTTTAAATTTTTCCCAAACCCCTAAAATGCTTAACGAAGAACAAAATCTTTTTTACCAAGTAAAACACCCAAAAATCAACAACAAAATCCTAAATGTTTGAAACATAATCCCAAATGTCTTCAACATAACTGTAAATGTCTCCAAAAAAACTCCTAAAATGCTTAGCGAAGAACAATAGCTTTTTACCAAGTAAAACCCCAAAAAATCATCAACAAACTCCTAAATGTTTGAAACAAAACCCCTTAACGAACAACATATTCTAAAATGCTTAAAACACCTGAAAATTTGTCTGTTAAACATCAACATCTGCTAAAACGTAATTTCTAGAGAGAGAAACCGAAAAATAGATCTAACTTTGTACTTTTTGGGTTTTGTCCCAGACATTCATGGGTTTGTTGATGAATTTCGAGTGTTTTACTGAGTAAATAAGTATTTGTTCTTGGTTTAGCATTTTGGGGGGTTTTTGGAAACATTTTCAAATATGTTGAAGACATTTTGGGTTATGTTTCAGCCATTCACGGGAATGTTGATGATTGTTTAGGGTTTTACTTGGTAAAAAAAACCTTTTTTATTCGTTTAACATTTTGGGGGGTTTTTTGAAACATTTAAAGTTATGTTGCAAACATGTTGGGTTCTGATCTAAACATTTGCGATTTTGTTCCGGACATTTTGAAGAATGTCAACTACAATGTTGGAAACAGACCCCCTTAACGAACAACATATTCTAACATGCTTAAAACACCTGACAATTTGTCTGTTAAACATCAACATCTGCTTAAACGTAATTTCTAGAGAGAGAAACCGAAAAATAGATCTAACTTTGTACTTTTTAGTTTCTTAGAACAAAAAACTGTATAATGGATTTTACCTTGTTAAAGAAATTAGAGAATGTAGAAGTAAAACTCAAAAATCTTATAAGAAGATTGAACATCATTAAATAAAACTTATGATTGTATGATGATGAAGATTAAAGAAGAAGAAGAAGAAGATGAAACATTAAAGAAGATGCAGCATTAAAGAAGATGAAGATGAAATCATACCGGTAGTTCAATGGTCGGACTTCGTTTCCGAAGAAACTAATTTCATGTCCGATCACCCAATTCCGGTGAAGGTAGAAAGAGAAAACGATTATGGTCTTTAGCTTCTGGGAAAGTAAAAAAGAATGAAGAAAGAAAAAGTAAAAAGTAAAAAATCTTGGTTTTTGTAATAAGAAGACTGACCAAATTAATTTGGATGGGAAAGTGGGTGGGATTTTATGGGCATGATTTTGTGTAATAAAGGGTATAGTGGTACTTGTACATAGTGGGTTTTTTTCTCATTAATATTTAAGATTGGGCCTCTTTCTTGTTATTCCTCATATTTTGGGCCTTAGAATAACGGGCCCTTGTGAGGTAAGGGTAGGTCAATAATACTTTTCGCAATTATTCGAAAAAGTATTGCGAAATTTTTTAAATGGAAGATGAAAATTTTACAAGATTATTCGAAAAATTAATTTTTAAGGGAAAATAAAATATTTGTTTTTCTTCTGTAACTCCCCTGCACATTTTATGTAGCAGAAGAACCGTGGGATCCTTGGATATGACTTTTTCTGTGGGTTTTATACAGTCCTCCGAGGCTAAATGTTTGTTTTTTTGTCGAATTCAGATATGAAATGTGATATGAATTTTAAATTAGATGGAGTTAAATTTGGGAAGTATTTATCTTACTGCATGAGTGTAAATAGTCTAAAATTACATCAGACGGCCCTTGACATGTAATTACGATGGTCAGTCATATCGAACACAAAATTATTTTTTAAAAATTTGGGAGTGTTTACTCCTTGCTTGCGTGAACGTAATATTGCACCCTATTTGTTGGCAGCATACGTTACTGAACGATTCTTTCAGATTTTTGAGATATTCAATATATTTCAGATCACCTTGTATCCTGTTTTTAAGTGAGACTCATTGATGAAGTAATATTAGCATTATTTTCCTTGCCCAAAAAAATTCGTCTAAAACAAAAATTAGAACAGATTTCGAGTAAATTATATCTCATAAATAATCTGACAAACTATTTAGACCATGACTATATCATTGTAGTCTGACACTTTTGTCGAGGTGATATATGATACAAAGATTGATTATAAGAGACTTATCAGAACACTATACGCGTCTGATCTATGTGACAAGGGTCGTATCAAACTATCATTACAAGATTAGAAGTATTACGAATAGCAATTGTACTCAAAGAATACATCAAAATAATAAATGCAATCACCCATTTGCATCCCCTTGCTTATTTTGGAGAGTCATCAATGAATTTCATCCTCTTATTTCTTCTATGTGACCTTGTTTTAATCATTTAATTAATATGAACTAATTCTAATCTTTTAATTATGTATAAGAAATTTCGTTTGGGTCAAACACACGGTTATGGCACGATGAATCACACGGGTAAGGACAATCAATCTTCTGAAATGGTTTTCGATCGTAAAACCAATCTCCAATTGCCTTTGCAATAGGCTGCAAACTCAAACGACATTCGATAAGTATAAAACTCTTAAGCAAAGTAGCTAATAATATAATATAAGGATCGAATCGAAATAGAACTGCTTACAGTATTGTTCAATACAGGAGAGTTATTCATTAACCAAGTTTCCTGCATTTCTGTTTGACAATGAGCATAACAGGAGTTGATGTACATTCCTCTTGATGTTGATTTCCCTAGTACTGTCAATGTACTTAGAAACTCTAACCTGAAACCTGTTCAAACCATAGTGTTTCTCTTCAATCTTAGATGCCATATATACATCAAGAATTCTAACATAATTTCAAGAATATGACTATAATGACTCAAAGCTTATTGGTTAGTGATATTGCCCATGCCATCTAGGCCCAAGCCCAACGAGTACATGGTTTTGTTTATGGAAATCGGTCTACGAGCCCATGTAAGAAACCTCGACACTAACTAAGCTCTTGATCTTGCACCTATAGTCCAGTCTCTGGGCACTCACCTAGAAAATATTAGTCTCCACCCTAAGAGGCGAGTCGTTCTGACTTTTATACCCTTTGTAATGACCCAAGTCCGAAGAGTTATTTGTATTGTTATTGTTTTCACCGTTCAAGCTCAAGCCAATTCAGTATAAAATTTTGTTCTTGGCCAATGCTCCATGAGCCCCACATAAGGCCTTCAAACTTATTAAGCTTGATGTTGCATCTGTAGCCAGTCTCTAGAGCTCTTGAAAGTGATATGAGGCCAATACCATAAACCAGAAAGATCTTTTCTTGTCTTCTGACTCGGAGGCTAATATCAACTCATTGGTCATATATTCGGGCAGATATATCCGTTATAAACGTGTGGGCATACAAGTTCAACTCTAAGAGCAAGCCGTTCAAAGTTAGAAGTTTTTTAACAGAGTTGTGTTATATTGAGATATGGAAGATATATTGGATATGGTGACTACTAATATACAAGATATGGAAGATATCGGAAGATACAAAATATATGAGACGGATCGAGATGAAGAGATCCGACGATAAAAGAAGAGACCAAGACATATGAAGATCAGAAGATATATTCATATATTCAAGATATCTCTTATATTGTATTCTTTCCTAACTAATCCATATCTTGTATATTAGTAGTCACCATATCCAATATATCTTCCATATCTCAATATGTTAAAAGGCACATTATTTATAAACCAAAGACGAAAATAGTAGAAAGAAGCAGGAAAAGTTCAGAAGCTAACCTTGCATTATATGAATCTGACTTGGAGAACATTTCCTTATATCCATCTTACAAGAATGCCATGTTCCATTAAGATCAGCAACTTCTGGTACAAAAATGTTCTTTATCTAGAAACAAAATAGAGTGGAGTGATAGTATAAGATATTACAATTCATCCTTCAGAGTTTAGATCAATTACAAACAGAAAAAGTAATAGGATACGTGATATAAGACGGATCAAGATGAAGAGATCCGACGATGAAGATGTGTCCAAGCAAAGAGATACGTGTGTAACACGTGTATGTAAGTGACGGATCAAGAAGACGAGATCCGACGATCAAGAATAATTCAAGATATGTGAAGATATTTCAAGATATATGAAGATCCATGATATTTACTTTCTTATATTCAGAATATCTCTTGTAACTATCTAATGGTAAGATTAGATAGATTTTATATTATTTCTTAGTTTAGTTAGGAGAAACTAGGAAACCCTAAACCCAAGTTATCTATAAATAGGAGAAGGTTCTAGAGATTAAATCATCGAGTTATGTTTGACCAATGTAACCGATCAAACCCACAATTGTATGTGGTGATTATTAATAAAGAAGTTATTCTCCGTGGATGTAGGTTTTGAGTATCCGACCGAACCACGTTAAATTATCGTGTCACTATTTATCAGTATATCTCCGATTATTATATAATGGTGATTTTAACAAAAAAGAAAAACATTTGCAGTTCCCGTCGAAGTTGAATGAGTCTTAGCTAGGTGGTTTTTGTTTTTTCTGATTGTCTGCTTCTGACTATCTGACTTGTTGAATCTATATAGTCTGACCCAGATGAACCCAAAATAGACGTCATGAGTCAGACAAAAACATATATTCTGAAATCTTACTCGAGTTAATTCAGACCTCGAGTCTAAATTTAGATCTGACTTCAAAACAAAATACATATACTACCTTAGAACAAAATTCAAAATAGTACCTACATATACTACCTCAGAACAAATTCAAAATAGTACCTGCCATGAATCGTAAGCTGCATTCAGTATAAAAAGTGGCGTCCTGATCTGTTGCGCTATATGTTGTGGGAAAAAGCACTGCAGTCATATATATATCGTTAGGATGATAATATAGAAAGAGTAGAATTTTTGCCGAAAGAACACCGTGAATTCACTTACCAAATTTGGGTTACTAAACTTTGAAGTGCAAAATGCAGGCAAATTCTTTACCGATCCCTATATATATCGAAAGTAAGATGATTATTCAAGTCATGTGTTTTGATCAACTAAATAAAACAATAAACAATACACTTACGTGCGTTTTGACCACATCGTTAAAATATTCTTGTATATGCATAGCTCCAGATATATCTTTTCTGTTATGAAGAAGAAGAATAATTCGATCTTATTAAATCAAACTAACGAAAATAAGTTCATTTCTTCTTCTGATTTAGACCCAAAACTCAAAAGTAAGTATACAAAGGAGTAGTCATAGGAGCTTACACATTTACAAAGAAACCAGCATCGGCAATGCATTTTGCTTTAGTGCCCGTAGGTAGAAGAGCACGAAAACTGTCACAGTGAAGAATGGACGTCAAACCACCAGCAGAACAACCAGACAGAATAGCCTATAAACAATTTGTTTTCATTATTTTGGGGATAAGTTGGTAAAACGAAAGAAAATATCGATTTTCTTCGTTTTGGATTGTTTGTTTAGGATCATACATTTTCAGCATTTTTCATTCCTTTTGCTAGTAACTCCTCGATAACAGCAATCCAAACTCTAGCTCCTCTATGATGAAGATTGGTTGCCTAGTCAAATTTTTCGAGTACCCATTTTAGAAATAAAAAGAATAGTAAGTCGAATTCATAAACTTTTCACTCTTAAGTTTCATGAAATGACTCACTGGATCTACTGCTTCTATGTCTCCAGTAAATGAAGAACCATCACAATATCGAATCTTGACTCTATTCCAATTATGAAAGTCTGAATCGAAATCCCAAAATCAAGTTTCAGCGAACGAAAAGGAATTATGCGGCGAAGCTCTAAACAGACAACTCGTTGGTAGATTTAGAAGTCTTACCAGGGTTGAACATTGCCATATTGTGCAGAATACCAGAGAAAGGGAGGTCCTTTGCCATTTTCTTAGACGAACCTAAACGATTGTCTTTACGTGCTAGGCAAGTTGTAACATTGTTACACCATCCTCCTCCCTGTAAACGGGAACACATTTGGATCAATAACCACATATAATGAAGAGTTTAACAAAAGCAACAACCTTAAGCACGGATGACGGATCATCTAGAACCGAGACGTTGAATTGCAGAAAACTATTAAAACTTGATTAAAAAAAAAACTAGTGACTCTACAGGTGTAGATTATGGTTGGGCGAAGAATTTTACGTATAAAGAATGCAAGTTTAGTGCAAATCAATGTTAGATTGTTCATCACTTTGGAACCGAATGAGTTGAGATTAGAGTGCGAGGATAATCTGACATGGACGAAGGGTATCTCATAACCAAATATATAATATCTACGTCCTCTCAACTCATTGTTAATTGGTTTAGACTCGGATGTCTACAAATTTAACATTGTACCAGAGCTAAGACAACAAGTCCTAGGGCAACGCGATCACTTGTTCCACGTAATCACGTAATGCAACAAAAAGAGACGTGTTAGGCTCAAAGAACCCATACATTGGGGGGGGGGGGGGGGGGGGGGGGGGGGGGGGGGGAGTAGAGTAATCCCACATAGACAAAGGTACTATCAATACCAAAAATATAATAGCAACGCCCCTTACACTCATGTCCAATTGGTTTTGAGTTGGATGTCCACAAAGTGAATTCCGTGTTTTATGATGTCTAACAGACTCAAATACATACAAGAGAATCATTTGGGTGGTCAAAATTTAACTCTGAAGGACTCTGAGATGATGGAATTCGACTTCTTAAGAATGAAACAAAACTATGTACAAGTGACGTAACAATTTTTTCCGATTTCCAAGTGAATACTGATTCTTGAAGGAAGCTCAATCAATACGTATTCAAGACTTAAAAATCCAGTAGATGGTTGGACTTAAAGAACAAACCTCAATATGAACTAACCAACTGTTAATTCCAGAGCCAAATCCTTTATCAATATGGTAAGCTGGAGGACTCCCATCCAAACAAACTGCAGAAATGCCACACGAAAGTAGTAAAATTTAGACTAAGAATCTATAAGAATGAAAGCTCTAATCAGATTTAATTAGTAAGATGAGCTTCTAACTCATGAACACTTAAAGTTTATACCAGCTCCTTTTGCTACCGCGTTCTCGACATAAGTGATTCCCACATAGCCTCCGCTCGTCTTTAGAGTGGTCGATAAGAAGACTAGTGCACATACTAATCCAAGTAATTTTATGTCGATCATTCTGCAAATGCAAAGGAAAATCGATAGAGTCAAAATAAATAAAGTAATAGTTACGACCCATGTCTTAGAAAATATCGATATTGTTCCTCCTTTAGACAATCAGGCCCAAGCCCGACAGGTACAGGAGTTTGTTCCTAGGAAAGACTCGACAAGCCCACCCAAAAGGCCTTCGACACTAATTAGTCACGCACCTATAGCCCAAACTCCGAACATTCTTCTAAACAATATGGATCTGTCACATTAGATCTAATCACGAATCCCCACAAACAAACCCTCCTATCTGTTGGGCTTGGGTATCTAAAGCGAAGACAACATCGCCTTTAATGTGGTGGATTAACAGAGTAAAATAATTACTAATTCACATCGAATAATCGATAAAATCAAAACTAAGTAAGTAGTAATCTAAATTATGAACTTCCGTTAAAACTTCTCTCATTCAATCATTAGGCCTAATATAATAGAGTAAAGTTTCTAGCAATAAAACAGAAGATTGGTATCACCAATCAAGATACTCATTATGATCTTCAATCAACAAAAACTACTTATATAACCCTTAAAACCAGAAAAAATTGATTACCCTTTTCTTCTTTCAATCAAATTTAACACTTTCATGATTCAAAATTCAAACTTATCAAACTAACAGAAATCTCCAAATTCAGCCATTCTTCAAATAAACAAACTTAGAACAATAGAACTTACCTTAAGAAAAACTGAAGGAGAATATGGAACAATGGTGAATTTGTACTGGTTCACTTAAGTTGCCGGAATCTGACCCAATACTCTGTTTGATATGTTAGTTGAGTATGGATGATCTGACCCACTACAGTTAAGGTATACCTACAAGCTATTAGTATTAAAAAATTTGGGGAAGAAGAACAGAACCCAATAGCCGACACTTATTCACTTAGATTTCTTAAACTTAACTAAAAAGGTGTTTTTTTTAATTCAATTCTAGAGAGAGAGAGAGAGAGAGACTCTAGTACTATTTTTTTAATGAGATACAATTCAGAGTATTAAATAATTTTGTGGGGATCCAAAAAAAAACAGAGAAACTGTGAAAGAATAGTGCTACTTAGTTATGTGAAATAAATGGTGGTGGTGAAATTTGAGTGGATGAAAGAGAAAGGGTAAAGAGAAGATTAGCTAGAGAACCATTAGAATTTAGAGAGAGAGAGAGAAAGAAAGAAAGAAATGTGTTAAATTATGATTGTCGTTAGTTAGATCAAGGAGTATGGATGGACCCAATAGCTTTTATTATCTTGGTATAAGTTAGTAGCTGTCATCCAATTAGAAAAAGAATGAGAAAAGAGGAAAGCACAAAAAGAAAAAAGATGGGAAATTTTCAAAAAGGAGAGAGAAAAAGGAACTCAATTTGTTGATGATGATGATAATAAAGAAAGAAAGTAGTTTGTGGTTTTTGGACTTCACATGAAAAAAAAAAGGAAGGGGTTTCTATCTCTTGGAATTTCTTTCAAATCTCCTTTTGGATTTCCCACTTTCTAAACTAATTTTGAAAGAAAAATAGCAAGTTCACACTTCTTGTTAATCTTGTGCACATAAACTCAACTTAAAGACATTATATAAGAGTGTCCTATTTAGATTTTACTAAAATTAGGTATCAATCTTTAATGGTGTCTATATTAGATATATATTTATGATAGTTTCACCACAATGACTCTCACTATAAGAAGGGCAAGACAGCTAGAGTACTTTTATGATGGTAATATGGTGTAGTTTTAGCTCTAGTATTCTAATAATTTTTTATGTTAAAAGCATAGTTTTCATATCGTTTCGAGTGAAGATTATATTTTTAAATTACATTTTGTCATTAAAAATATGAAAAAGGTTCTTTTACCTAGTCAATATTCCATTTGAGTCCCAATCACATACGTCGGTTGGGATTCGGCCAAATAGAAGAACACGCCTGAAAAATAATGTGAAGCCTACAGTTATGGATACACATTTTAAGACTCAATGCTACTGAGACAATCGAGTCAAATAAATATTTGTGGAGGAAATGAAAGAAACACTCTGCCTTATACATTGCTAGCTAAAAAAAATTCTTTTCTTTATTTTTGGTAAAGAAAATGAGATGAATAATAAACCTCTTAGACATATATATATATAAGCCGGAACTTTTGTAGTATCTCTTTTCTCAAGCAGGTTATCCCGCATCAAGGTAGTACTAATGAACAAGGTGTAGCTAAAAGCACCTAACCTTTGTGCCATAAGCAGGCGACTTATTAGTTTGCCATAAGCAGGCGACTTATTAGTTTAAGTAGGGTCATGAAAATTGACCTAAACCTAAACACTTTGTAAGCTTCCAGATTTGAAGTGTTCCCTTCTATCCTTTTCTTTCTAAAATATATAAATAATCAATTAGAGTTTTTCCCAACCCATTTTCAGGCAAGTAAATATCTCTAATGATATGTATAAATATTCCCTAACCAATTATTTGATGTTTAAATGTGTCATGTATAAAGGTCAACAAGCGTTTAGTGGAAAAACAGAGTACATATAGATTTTATGAAAAATAGTTCAAGTGCTAATAGATCCGCGCATATAGCACAAAACTCTAATGCCTTTAGCAGCACCCTAATAAATCTAATCTACCATTAATGTGGTAGGCCAACGGAAGCCGGCAAACTCTCATTGTAGTAGTTTAGTTGCAACCAAGTTTACGTCATTTAGTTTTTGAGTTTCCTGTATTAGAGCATTTCCAATGCATCATTCGATTTTAAAAATTTGACTGTCACATTAGATTTTTAGAAGGGAAATGATAGAGTGACTTAGAAATTGGTACTTAGAGGGTGACATATTTCCTCATTTAGAAACAAAAGCGGTCCCCCACCGTAGTCAAACTTTGAAAAAATCTTGTCTTTTAGTGATTCCACATCAGCTGGGCATTAAAATGCCAAAAAAACTGGGCACTCTAGCATCTCCCTTTTTAGAATTTGGTAAACTTAGTTTGGATCTCTAAGATGATGCAAAGGTAGTTAGATAGAGATATCTCAAGAGGACAGTCTAAAAATACAGTGTCCTCTTAAGATATTTCTCATTGTCTAACTCATCAATATCTGAATTCCAACCAATAGAAATCAAGTCACATAAGTAAAAAAGAATAAGTTTAGAGTTTTGCATTGGAAACGCAGAATAATTGAAGGTCTATATTATTGCTTCTTTAGGAATAAAATTCTCAATTAGTACTTGACACGCAATTTAATATAATTTTTTTTGAGTTTTGCATTGGAGATGCTCTTGGAGTGTTGGAGAATTAGGAAATGACATTGCTTCATCATCTTAGGATACGAAGAAAACCTTTGGTTGCACATTTTATTTTTATTTTATGTGTGTTAGTCACTTCCTTTTTAATCGTTATTTTATTTCTTTTATGCAAATGCATCTCCATTAAGTAGTATTCATGGTTACTTCGTCTTCTCTATCTACTCTACTGTTTTCTCATTGCTTAAAGAAACTCAAGGTTACTTCGTCTTCTCTATCTACTCTACCGTTTTCTTCTTCTATTATACTTCCCGAATTAGGAACATGATCGACGGATATTCAAGAACTCATAGAAGCTATCAAGTACTTGACACCCCTAGCTTTCAAACTATAAATCTGGACTATCGCATCTCAGACTTCCAAGAAAGTGAGAAGTCCATTTTTCTCTCTTTCTCGTTCGACAATAGCATACCCTTACCCCATTAGCATTGACCCGAACGCTTTCCACCACCCACTAGGGCCACGACTCCACATACAAGCACCCATGAGTTGTTGACCCACCCCAAGTCCCTTTAGGCACCCATAGGTTGCCCAATACCAACAACACTTTCATATACTGCTATAGGCAGCCACCAGACCATTCAGACTTGTATGATTTTTTTGTTGTTGAGAGATTCAGACTTATATGATTGACAGGGCCGTGCCTGAGAGTTTAAGGGCCCCGTGCGAAATTTGTTTCTGGGCCTTTTACAACAAACAAAATTTGAATAAAGTATAATTTCTTTGTTAAAATGTATTCTTTCTTTGTACAAGATATAGTATAGAATCTAAAAGTGGGTTTTTGTATCATGATTTTCACATGCATACCATCGAGTTTTTTTTACGAATTTTAGATATCTATTTCTAAAAATACTTCAAAAAACGAATCCAAATACGTAACAAAATGGTAAAAAGAAGTGTAACAAAGTAAAAAATTAAGAGTCAATTAGCAATGTACCATCAACATTAATTACAAAACCGGCTAAAGAGCAAAATTAATTTGCAAGAAGTGGGTTTCGAACCCTGGCCAAACAGGTAGACTTAGCCACTTCCAACCAGCCCAGCTAAGAGATGTTTTACATATGTGCTTGTGTCTATATTTTTTAAGTAATAGCTATAAGGATATTATTGCAAATGGGCCCTTGTCGGTGGGGGGCCCTGTGCGGTCGCCCTGCCGGCACGGGCCCAAGCACGGCCCTGATGATTGATAGATCATTTTTTCTACATCAGTGGTATGGCCACCTTCAAGAGGAAAGACGTTCTCTAAGATGTTTTCCGTTTTATTCTAATCGTCTATGTACGTTTTATCTTGATCAACCAGTCTCCATGTTAGAAAGAAGAAGATGAATGAATATGAATCTCTTATTTCTTGTGTTAATCTAATTACAACTTGAGATTACATATAAATAGAGTTTTGGAAAGAGAAAGAGTAGTGAGAGAAAGTTGTTATAGTAACCAACTAACTTTCTAACAGAATCATAACTAATATTTTCTCTAACTAACTTTTCACATTTTAACTAACTTAGTATTAACCAACTAATTGTGATTAATGAATATCCTTAACAGCCCCCTTCAAACTCAACATGGGTGGAACAATGTTGAGTTTGGATCGAAGAGTAGAAAATCGAGAAAGAGATAGAGGCTTGGTTAGGATGTCAGCTAGCTGATCATGAGTTGATATATGTCTAACTTGAAGTTTTTGTTGCTTGACCATGTCTCTTACAAAGTGATAAGCAATCTCAACATGCTTCATTCGATGATGAAAGATAGGATTAGAAGTGAGATAAGTAGCTCCCAAATTATCACACCAAAGTAAAGGACATGATGTAGAAATGATACCCAATTCATGAAACAGTGATTGAATCCAAATCAATTCAGAAGTAGCATCTGCAATAGCCTTGTATTCTGCCTCTGTGCTGGATCTTGCTACTGTGGTTTGCTTCTTAGAGCACCAAGAAATCAAATTAGAACCCATGAAAACCAAAATACCTCCAGTAGATTTCCTATCATCAAGACAACCAGCCCAATCAGCATCTGAATAGGCTTGAAGATTATTATCAGAAAATCCAGTAAGAGAAAGAGTGGATTTGGTAATGGTAAAAGTGTGATCAATAGTGCTTTTGAGGTATCTAAGAATTCTCTTGACAGCACACCAATGATCTTGTGTGGGTTGTTGAAGAAATTGACATACTTTATTGACTGAGAAGGAAATATCAGGTCTTGTAATAGTTGCATATTGAAGAGCACCAACTGTGCTTCGATATAGCTTAGTGTCAGAGTCATTTAAAGGATACCCAACATCTTTCTTAAGAACACAATTAGTTGCCATTGGAGTAGAGACTGGATTGGCCTCAGACATCTTGGTTTTGAGTAGAAGGTTGCTAATATATTGCCTTTGAGATAGCAGCAAACCATTGGAGGAAGGAAGAACCTAAATACCAAGAAAGAAATTAAGGGAACCAAGATCAGTAATAGCAAATTCAGAAGACATGGTAGCAATTGTCGATTGGACAAGAGAGGGATCACTGCCTGTGATGATAATGTCATCAACATAGATAAGTATATATAAAGCATGAGAAGAAGTAACTTTATAAAATAAGGAAGTGTCTGTTTGAGAAGCTAAGAAACCATGGCTGAGAAGAAAAATACTTAGTCTATCAAACCAAGCTCTTGGAGCCTGTTTCAACCCATAGAGAGATCTTTGAAGTTTGCAAACATGATGTGGGTGATCTGAGTCTATGAAACCAGGTGGTTGACACATGTATACCTCCTCTTTGAGAAAACCATTGAGAAAGGCATTCTTAATGTCCAATTGTCTGAGTACCCAGCCTTTAGACACTGCAAGAGATAGAATGATTCGAATTGAGACTGGTTTAATAACTGGACTAAATGTGTCCTCATAGTCAATACCCTCAACTTGATTGTATCCTTTAGCAACCAGTCTTGCCTTGTATCTTGAAATAGTCCCATCAGCATTCTTTTTTATTCTAAAGACCCATTTGCACCCAATAACATTCATGGAGGATGTGAATGGAGTAAGAGACCAAGTTCCAGTTTGAATTAGTGCATTAATCTCATCAGACATAGCTTGTCTCCATTTAGGATCTTTAGAAGCTTGAAGATAGGTGGTAGGAGTGATAGTGGAGAGATCATCAGAGGTAGAGACAGTATAGACTTTGGGTTTTCGAGTACCAACCTTACCTCTTGTAATCATAGGATGAGAGTTAGTAATGAGAGTAGAAGGAGATGGAGAGGGAGCAGAAGATTGAACATTAGGAAGAGATGGTATATTGAGAAGAGATGGATCAGTGGGAAGAGATGGATTAGTGGGAAGAGATGGATCAGTGGGAAGAGATGGATCAGTGGGAAGAAATGGATCAGTGGGAAGAGATGAAATATTAGGAAAAGAGGAGACAATAGGAAGAGATGGAGTAGTAGTAGAAGCTGGGATATGAATAGAAGAAGGAGAAGGAAATGGTGGAGGAGGAAGAGAAAAGGATGAAGAAGGAGAAGAGTCAAAAGAAGAGGAAGATAGAGACTCATAGGGAAAAGAGGCTTCATCAAAGATAACATTGGAAGAAATGATAATTTGATGAGTTTTAGGATTCAGGCATCTGTATCCTTTGTGCTTAGGACTATAGCCAAGAAAGATATGACATGAGCTTCTATAATCAAGCTTATGCTTGTTAAATGGTCTTAGACAAGGAAAGCAAGCACAGCCAAAAGTTTTGAGATAATCATAATCAGGCTTAGTATGAAATAAGGCTTCTAGTGGTGAGCTATGTTGTAGCAATGGAGTGGGTAGTCTGTTTATTAGATATACTGCTGTTTCAAAAGCAAAATCCCAAAAACTTAGAGGCAAATTAGCATGAGCTAAGAGAGCTAAACCAGTTTCCACAATGTGTCTGTGTTTTCTCTCAATCATACCATTTTGAGCATGATCATGTGGACAAGAAACTCTATGACTTATGCCATTTTGCTTAAGATAAGTGGAGACATTTCGAAATTCTCCTCCCCAATCAGACTGAATACTTTTAATCTTAAGAGAAAACATAGTTTCAACATGAGATTTAAAAAGTAGAAAGGTAGAGAAGACATCAGACTTATGCACAATAGGAAATATCCATGTATATCTTGTGAAAGTGTCTAAAAAGGTAACATAATACCTGTAACCATTAGAGGAAGAACAAGAGGCTGGACCCCAAACATCTGAATGTATTAATTCCAATGGAGAAGTAACATTTGAGGTACAAGACTTATGAGGCAAAGAATGGCTCTTAGCCATTTGACAAGAAGTACAGACAAAAGGTAGAAGAGAAGAAAAGGGAAGCTTATTTGATTGAATAATATGCTTCATGGTTCGAAAAGCTGGATGTCCCAATCGAGAGTGCCAGTCAGGAGCAAATGTGGAGGAAAGGACAGCACTCTGTGGTGAAGAAGTAGTCTGAAGCTTGAGATGATACAAACCATCCTCACAAGGACCATGAACAAGCTCTTGATCAGTTTGAAGATCCTTGATATTGAAAAAATCAGGATAAAATTGGAAATAACAATTGTTATCTTTTGCAAACTTATGAACAGACAAGAGATTCTTTGTAATTGAAGGAACATGAAGTATATTATGCAACAAAAAGGAGTTAGAATTTGAAGAAACATAAGTAGAACCAGAATGAGAAATAGACAAACCTGTGCCATTGCCAATCTTCACTTGTCCTTTGCCTTTGAATTCAGATTGAATATTGAGATTAGATAAATCAGAAGTAACATGATGAGTGGCACCTGAGTCAGGATTCCAAATGGTAGAGTTTGGAGCAGAAGTGGTGGATGGAATGGAAGAATTGGGAAAAGAATAAGTGTTATGAATCTCTGGAAAATAGGTTTCATTATCAGTTGCTTGATATACATCAAGAGATTGTGAAGGATAGTGATAATCTGATTCAACATATGGATGGCCTTCTATAGGATAATAGGAGTAATCTGGAAGAAAAGTATTTGAATCATCAAACTCAGTGACATAGGATTGATGATCTTGAGAGGAAACCCCAGATTTAGGCTGAAAATTGGCATTATTTTTGTTGTAACAGTAGTAAGCTGAATGACCAGACTTACCACATATTTGACAAATGACTGGTGAGGACGAAACAGAAGATCTGCCTTTAAAGATCATTCTGCCATGAGAACGCAAGTCATGACGACCTCTGCCTCTATAATGAGAATAAGAAGAAGGACCTCTATGAAATCCTCTGAAATTAGAAGCTTGAGTCAGATTAATGGAAGAATTGGCAAGATTAAATGAATTCTCATGTTGTAAACGATTTTCATCAATGAGTAGAAGGCCAAGTAACTCACTGATAGAAAAGGATTGAGAGTTGAGAGAGAATGCTGCTCGAAAGGAACCAAAATCAGAGGTTAAGCCTCTAAGAATTATATCACAAAGATCATCATCATCAATTGGTTTGGAAGCTTGTCTTAACTGTAAAGCAATCGATTTTGCCTTATTAAAGTATGTTTGAATGGAGTCTGAACCTTTTCTTAGGTTTTGAAGATCATTTTTGAGATTAGAAACTCTAGCTTTCGAATGAGATGAATATGACTTTTCAAGTTCAGACCAGACTTCATGAGAAGTTGTTAAATCAAGAACTTGACTGTGTGTTTCTTCTGTGAGAGAAGCTAGAAGCCAACTAAGAATCATCTGATCTTGCTTATGCCAATTGATATAGTCAGGATTAAGAGTAGGTGGATCAGAAGGATGAAGATGAATGAATTTGTTTGGACATGGTGATGATCCATCAACAATACCAAGAACATCATATGATCGTAATAGAGGAAGAAATTGAGATTTCCAGAAAATGTAATTTGTAGAAGAAAGTTTGTTGGAAACATATTGATTAACAGTGGAAGGTGAAGGAAGTTGAAAGGAAGAAGAAGATGAAGATAATGAGTGTGGTGAAGAGGTAGAAGAAGTAGCCATGAATCGATAAATTGAAAAATTTACTAGAATTGAAAACTAAGAATGAAAGAAAATTGAAAGAAAAATGAAGATTGATAAAGGAATTTTGACAAAGAAAAAGGTAAAATTGAAGAAGAAAGAAGAAATTTCGAAGAAAGAGAAGATAAAAGCTTACTTGAAGAAGATGAAGAATGAAGAAAACTTGAAAATTTGCTTTGGCTCTGTTACCATGTTAGAAAGAAGAAGATGAATGAATATGAATCTCTTATTTCTTGTGTTAATCTAATTACAACTTGAGATTACATATAAATAGAGTTTTGGAAAGAGAAAGAGTAGTGAGAGAAAGTTGTTATAGTAACCAACTAACTTTCTAACAGAATCATAACTAATATTTTCTCTAACTAACTTTTCACATTTTAACTAACTTAGTATTAACCAACTAATTGTGATTAATGAATATCCTTAACACTCCATTGCACAGTTTCGTATTTTTCATAGAATTTTGCGGACAAATGATGTTACAGAACAAACGCTTTATCCTCTTGATAGATTTCCTTGATTTTTCATGAACCTTCAACGTGCTGAACCTAAAAGTCAATATAGAAAGGAGCTCCAAAAATAAAATTTTAGAAAGTGTATATATCTTTACCATCTTCTTTATCCACATATATTGTTGTCCATAACGAATAGGATCCCAACATAGATTGGAAAATCCTTCAACAATTATGTGTTGAAATTAAACATAGAATTCTCAGTAACTCTCTCCAAATAAACATCAACATCTTTTTTCTGACATTGGACTCCATGAGTCATCACTTTACATGACATTTATACATCATGAATACATTAGAGAATAACGTCATAGATTGAATTAGCACCCTAATCGTCATCATATATTAAAGCATCTCGGATTCTAAAGGTCATATAAAAAGTTTTAAGGCAACTATAGGAGCCTTAAAGCTCATCTATTCATACATTTACTTTGTTTACTGTTTTAATTATACGAGATAAGTCTTAATGATATCTACAAAGATCCCAAGACCTCATGGATGTAAGAGAGGGTGCCCAACCATTGCACCATAAGGTGGTGGACTACATTAACACTAATCTCCCAAATATGATCCCAAATACTACTTGATGTGAACACAACAGTGTGAGTGAGGGATCAAACTATGACCTAAAAAACATCCAAAATATAGTAATAAACATTAAATAAAAAGGATATAAGGATGATGAGTAGTTCTGTTTGAATTCATCCATGGAAAGATAACTAAAACAAAGACTAAAAGAGGCAAGTGATAGCCAATGGTTGCCCTTATGGTGTGGCTGACCAAAGGTCATGTTTGGATATAAAAAAAGTTATAAACGGTAACCTTGGTGAATCCTAACCGTTCCTAATTAGTAGAGAATCCTACAAACCCTTCAATGGGTTTCTCTTGTATTATAAGGATGTTAGGCTCATTCGACCAGTGGCGAAGCCAGAAACTTTTATGAGTGGGGGCACCTTTTTGTTACATGTAATGAAAAAGTTCCACAGTAAACGATCAAGCTAGAATCGAAAAGCAAGAATTTTATTTATAGTTTAGATATTCCGAGACAATTTTGATGTATAACAATCAATCTCTAATTTTCTCAATATGGATCTAAGATCTTTCCTCCAACTAGATTCTCAAAATATACTGAAATAAAAAACAAAGGAGGGGATGAAGAGATATGGTGAAGATTAAGAAGAACGATGCTAGATGATGAAGAGGAAGTGATCGTAATGGAAGAAAAGATGAAGATTAAGTTTTCTTTCTAATAACGTGTTTACAAGAACAAAAGTCTAAAAAAGACGATTTTGAATTTCAAAATACAAATCACCGAAAAATCAGACAAAATCAAAATTAAGTTGGACGTTTAGAAAACTCATCGTCTCTACGAGGCCATTTTATTTAGTTAGTCACTTTGAGGAGGTCAAAATTGAGTTATCTCAATTAATAAAAACTAATTTTAAGCCAAGCATGACCTTTATAATGTATTTTTTATAAGTAGTCATCTTAAACCAAGCTATAACTTCAACTAACTTAAGTAGTAGATATTTCAGAAAAAAAAAAAAATTCTAGAAAAAAGAATGTTGTGTGTGGGACTCGATCCCTTGACCTCAATAATGAAACATACTCACTTCACCAACTAAGCTAAGGAAGAATTGTGTGTAAAAAATGGAATATATATATATATATGTATCTAATATAGCGACAAATGTCACATAACATTAACGAGCCACGTTAGGGTCGTGGGGGCCTGCGCCCCCACGGGCCCCTATGTGGGCTCGCCCCTGCATTCGACCAATAAGTGCCTACGTCAACCAGATTCGAAGGAAAAAAGTCTTTGGCTAATGAGGCAAAAGGAAATAGAGATAAGTCTTAGTAAAATAGTTACAAAATAAGGGTCAAAATCGAAGCTCGTCAAATATAGAGGGCGAAACAGGTGAACTGGTCACGTCTTGGGGGCTAGAAGAGTTTGAGAAGTTTTATAGGGGCTCACATTCTTGCTAAAAGGACCTCTCTTTTGAATTCAGTACGAGTCCACAGAATACATAGGTTATTGAAGTGAGTTTTCGTGGACTCGTACCGAATGGTTGTGAGAATAGTCCCACATAGGAGAATGGGTAACTAGCAACCAAGAATATAAAGTATAGGTTCTCTCCACTCATTGCCAATAGAAAATGGTTGTTTAGGTCTAAAAAATTATTATAATAACTAAAAAAGCCTAGACTTTTTTCTATTAGGTAGAAGTTACCACAATATTATGTGTAATAATAGGTGAAGTTTAAAATAATATTGATAATTATTATTAAGGTCATTTTTTTTCTTTATCATTCCCACAATACCCTTACTTAATAAAACTCTCCCTCTCTCTCTCTAAAAACACATTTAGGTTTTTTTTCTTTCTTCTACTCGTTCTTATTCTTCTACCCGTTCTTCTTCTTCTTCAAATCATCTTATTCTTCTTCGAATCATCTTCTTCTTGACTCGACCTAAGTTTGAGGTTCCTGTTCTTCATCTTCTTCATCCAAAGATGATGAGTTTGATGTTCCATATGGTGGTCCTCTTGGATCAAACTATGGTGGTAAGAAGAAGAGAAATTTGATAATTATAATTGTAGCTGGTGTTTTGGGTGTTGTTGTTTCATTGTTGTTAGGGTTTGCTATTTGGTGGTGGTTCTTCTTAAGAACTGGTCAATTTGATAATCAATTAGAACAAGGGCATCAATCAATTCTCACTTTGCTTTCTTTATATAAGTCAATCTTTATACCTCCAAATCTCTTACTTGCTTTCACACAGACTCTTCCTACTTTCATAATGTGATCAATATATGAACCAAGCCAACAGATATACGAGAGATATTTTACCCAATTCAAAGGTATGAACTATGAAGCCTCAAAAGTGAAAACAACTCAGTTTGCATTGTTGCACATGCAAACACATGTTTGCAAAATCGCAAATGCAAACACTTGTTTGCAATATCGCAAATGCAAACACTTGTTTGCAATATCGCAAATGCAAACACTTGTTTGCAATATCGCAAATGCAAACACTTGTTTGCAAACGTTTGTTTGCAGAACAGATTGCTACAAACAGTTGTTTGCATAACAGATTGTGCAAACACGTGTTTGCAGAAAAACGTAAGCGAAAAAACACCGTATTTTTCTGGTTTTTTTTTTTTGAAAAAAAAGTATTGAAAGTGGATCTTGTTAGAAAGCTAATGAAAAATCATTTCTAAATACATAAATTTTATTGAAATCCGACATCTCAAACAAAAGTTATATCGATTTAAAGTTTAAAGAAAAATAAAAGAATTTAGTTACACAAAAAGACAAAAAAGGATAATTTAGTCTTTGTATACTTTTTGACCTGAATAATAATTTTCAAATGTTTTGTGCTTTTCTACTCATTTTCAATATTATTTTGACCTTTCTAGTTATTACCCCCATTGCCAATTGGTTTTGAATTGGATGGCCACAAACTTAACAGGGTATCAGAGCTAGGCCCACACGTGATAGGCTTAAAAGCCACACGTGTTCCACGTCACCCGTAAAGGAAAAAAACACACGTGTTAGGCTCAAAGAACGCCACACGTGAGGGGGCGTGTGAGAATAGTCCCACATGGGAGAATGGGTAACTAGCAACCAAGAATAAAAAGTATAGGTCCTCTCCACTCATTGCCAATTGGTTTTGAGTTGGATGACAACAAACTTAACAATGGTCTCTTGAGGATTCGATGGGCTTGTATCGAAAGTTCTCCTATGAATTCGGTGGACTCGTACCGAATTCACAAGGAGGGGCACGTTTTGTTTGTTAAATAATCACGTAGGAAAATCTATTTTCTAGAAAAAAAAAAAATTTGGTTATTTGGTAAGGCATAATAGTAAAAAAAATGATATCTTGAAGGATTATTATTGAAATTAAAATTATTTTAAATTAGTGACTTAAGAGTGTGTTTGGATGGAGGAATTATGAATTCGTAGGTTCATGAGTTCAAGTGAACTAAAGGTGTGTTTGGAATCATAATTCCAAGTGAACTAAGTGAAGAAGGTTCATGATGATTGGGTGAAATTTGTACGAGCGGCCATGGATTGAGTTCCAGTCGTGATCTATATAATTATTAAAATTGAAGTCTGCCATGAATATGCATGTACGACTTAAAACAGAGAGCCCCATGAATTTGTTTTCAACTCATTAGTGATGGCTAAATTTCATTGTCATCAACAGTGGTATTGAGGTTAACCAGTTGCCAGCCCCAATAATTCTATTGCATTGGACCATTGGTTGTCTAGATAGATCTCGTGACAATGTTGATGTTCCTATACGTCGCCCGACTTATTTTGGTATAATTCTGATCAGCTTAGACGGTCGGGTAAGATTTAGAGAGAAACAAATCTCACTTTTCTCTCTAAATTCTGGTCCCTCGCCTAAGGAGTTTAGGATTCTATTGGCCTAAAGGTCGGATGTAATGACATTTTTGTACGTGTAACTACATGTAAAATGTAATAGCCCCCTTAAGTCTTTCTATTTTCGAATCCACTTATTTAATTTTAAAATTGGTAAACTTAAAAAAATTGCAATTTGCTTATTTGCTAAATAATGTTTATACATTAGTTGGAAAAAAAATTTACAATTTCATAAGGTTTCAATATTTTTCTTGATCAAAAAGGGTTTGAGATTGAATTTTATCAGCGAGATGTGATAATCTCACATTATTTGGGAGAGCGTCTGGTGTAGTCTGAGCTATAGGTACATGCTCAAACTTAGTAAGTGTCAACGTCTTTTGAGAGCTCATTGAGCTTTGGTCAACAACAAACACCTTACTCATCATCAAAATTATTTTCTATTCATGAAGATAAATTACAAATACAATTCTTTTCATGCGCGCAAAAAACTCTAAATGGCAAGTCATTATCATTTTTTCAATTCTAGATAATACTTCAAGAATAAAAACCTCTAAATATCAAATAACCAAATAATATTGAGCCCATTATATAGCAACGTAATGGGCAAAGCTACATGGATACTAACCCTGACTCTAACCATAATTAGAATTTTGGAATAGGGTGAAGATGAGATAGTAACATTAAATAAAGGCCACTGTTTTGGGGAAAGCATTAAAGTTTCCGGGGAAGACGGTGGAAAACAAAAAAAAATCAAACCAAACACTCCTTTAATGTCGCCGGAAAAAAGTCGCCGGCCGAATGTTGCCGGCGACTTCATCATCTTCTCTCTTCTCTTTCTCCTCTTTCTTCTCTCTCTTCTCCCTCTCTTTCTCCTTAATGTCTCCGGCGAAGGGGAGGACTCCCTTCGCCGGAGCTCGTCTGGTTGAAGAAACAAACCAGATCGTCTGGTTTGTTTCTTCAAACCAGACGGGATCTGGTTTGTTCTTCAAACCAGACCTCCGGCGAAGGGGCTCCTCCCCTTCGCCGGAGATGGAGAATAAAAAAAAAAAATTCGTCGGAGATGGTGTAGTCGTCGGAGATGGTGGAGTCGCCGGAGAAAGGAAGAAGAAGCTGAAAAGGATTTGGTTGTTTGGGGGAATAAAACAATCTAATTTTTTTTGGTTTCCACCCAAAACTTCACACCCCGGAAACCATTTAGCTTTCCCCAAAGCGCTGGCCTAAATAAAATTTGAGTAGTTTAGAATTTTGAAATATGTAAAAGAAAGATAATAGCATTTAATAAAATGCCAGTAGCTCAGTTCGTCCTGTTTTTCACGGCTCATGCTCACAAGCTAGCCACACCTAGTTTTCTTTGCTCATGCTCACCCTACAAGCTAGCCAGGCCTATGTTTGGATCATGGCTCTCTGCCTTTGGCAACGTTATATGTTAAGCTTCATTTCATTCACGATTTATAATTTTTGTATAGTTAAAATTATTTCAAATTTTTATTTATTATCTCACGTGGAAATTCTCTTTCTTAGTTATCGAGTCCGACCCTAAATCTACTCCAACATATAATTATGTAAAAAGAAGATTAGGATCCACATAATTTATGAAGGCAGCATGCAGAAAGGGGCCTTAAATGCATTATGCATGTGAAGGATGAGAAACAAAGGAGCAAACAGTACTAGTAGGACAGTGTGACCATTAGAAAAAGTTGAAGTAGCGATTGAGAAGTTATTTTAATGGTACAACAGAATTCCCTAAACTGTCGGTGAGAATCACAGATCATGAAAAAATAGACGACTCTGATGCAAATCATTATCACAAAAAGATAGTCGTATTCATTGATCAATACCTTTCAGATGTTGAAATATCTTCCCCAATTTGATAGTGAATGTTTTTTCACTCGTAAAATGTATGGAATTATCAATTATATATTCACTCACTTGGTAAGAGTTACTTATTTTTCCTTTTAACTTAAATCTTGTTTCTTGAAATATATACTTTAAAATTTAACAAAAAGTATATGTATTGTTTAAATCTTCAAAGTTTTATATTTTCTTCGGTCGTTCAAGGGATCAATTTGTACACACTGGTGGTACTCCTGCAACACGCTTCTTAAAGTCACACTTGAATACATAACCTCCTAAATATTCCATCCTGGCTAGTGGCCAACTAAGATTTTTCTTTTTCGTCTAATTTCTTTGGAAACTAATAAACGGAAAACCCAAGTTGATATAGGTTGCATCATCTAAGACAATTTTAAAATCGGGATGCACTCTCTACATGTCTTTAATTTGAATTTTCTAGAGTATCTCAAATTTACATATGATTATAACACTTCATATTCTTTTAAATCAAATAGAGTGTGGTTGACTCTTCGAGAAACTAGATGAACATGTTAGATGATACTTGATGATTGGTTAGGTGCAGTTATTCTATATTTGTTTGGTAATGTAAGAGTGAAACGGATATGAAATGGAAAGGCAAGAGAAGAGTGTTAGGTGGTAAAAATACTCCTAAAAATAGGAAAATGTCCCCACAATTAGTTCCCTTGCCGGAAAGCAAAGATCTTGTTTTGAATATTGCCCGCTTGTGGATGGAATCTGATAGTTGGTGCCCTCACTGCCCTCCCATTGTTGTGGACCCACCTTTAATTGTGGCCCCCTCCTTATAAGTAGTAAAAATTAGGAGCTGCATAATTTTTTTTGATGAACAGGAGCAACATAATTTTAAAACAACAATGCTATGTGGTCCGGTAAATAAATAGTATGACTCATCCAGACATTAGCAATTTACCTTGTTCGGACCATTTGGATCAATTGTCGGACAAGACAATATTGTCTTAACATCAATATGAATGTTAACAAATGTCAAAGCGTTAGTCGAAGGACCGGACCGCACCCCTCGTCTAATTAGATCATTGAATACAAATATTCCTTCGGATAATTAATTTCATACAATTTTAGACTTCAAGATTATCCAGTTATGATTTGTCTATAATAGTACATTATTAGGACATTTTATATTTAAAAGATGTTCTATATGTACTTGTTGCGGCTAATGAAAGTTATTTGTTTTACTGATTCTTTTATCTCATGTGCCAATTCTCAATATTACTATTTGGGCTTTCGTTTCCGTGATTTTTTCAGACATTCTCTAATTTATTCAGTTTTCTTTCTACTCATAAGTTTTCGATATTTTCTGTCTAGCCTGCTAATAACTATTTGAGACGGTTTTCTTTAAGCGGGTCTGACAGATTCCTATTTTTTTCGATAGCGTTGGAATCACAAAATTTTTTGACAAAAGAAGTTACCCAGCTGATGTGGTGGTTGTGATATTCATCTCTCGACGATCCAGATTTAGTCAAACTTTCAAACCACAACCGCCACATCAGCTGGGTAACTTCTTTTGTCAAAATCTTTTGTGATTTTAGCATTTTCTATTTTTTCCCGGGTGCGAGGGCCAATAACTATAGCATATCCAACACCTCAATGAATTCATAGAGCTAAAAGTTTATCGGTTCCACTACAAACTAATGGTTTTGAGTTGAATCGAACTAGTAATACGTAGGAAGCTTATCGATTCCAGTACAAGGAGTTGTCTTTATCTTCAAATTAAGTTATGTATTACCTTTTTAAAATATAAATATCGATCCTATCTGTTTAGTGGTATCATTATTTAAGGTACATTGCATATATATTACAAATCGTTATTTTATTTTTCATTATAATTTTTCAGTCATTAACCTCACTTGTCGAATTGATTTTGCTTGCAACCCAAATATTCACATATGATTCAAGTTATAATTTCTCGATCAAAATATCTACTCCTGTTACATCCAATTGAAAACCAAACACGTGTATTTTTTCTTTGTTTCGGGTGATGTGGATCACATGTGGCTTTTAGGCCTGTCATGTGTAGGTCTAGTTCAGATACCATGTTAAATCTTTGGTCATCTAACTCAAAACTAATTAGCAATGAGTGGAGAGGACATAATTATTATATTCTTGATTAATAGATAGTCTTTCTCACATGTGGGACTATTCTTACAACTCCCTTTATAGAGATCCATCACCTCTAGGATAAATATATCACATCGATTGAAATTTCAAAACCCATCACCCCATCAAAATTTGACTTGAGTCGGACCGCCTATATTTTAGTTTATAAATGTTGATGGCTGTTTATAACTATTATTAGATTTTGATTAAGCTGATTTTTATATACAAAATATGTACATGATAAGGAGAATAATTATCCTCGCTTGGTTAGACATACCCAAAATATTTAAACAAGGTGAATTATAGAAAAATATTTAGTTAATTTTTCTAGAAATTCAATATTAATGATTATTATTAAGATTTGTTATTAGTTACACTAAACAACAATACTACATAATGTCATCGTCATCACCCACCACCACTAGCTCCACTACAAACAACAACCACCACCACCACCACTGCAAACACGACCACTGCAAACACCACCATAATTCTAATATTTCTAAGTTTCAAAGATAACCATTGGGTGGTATAGTTGTCATAGGCACCATTGGAACAGAGAAATATGGTTCAACTGCCATCACTTCATGTCTCATTACTTCACCACAATAATTAACATCTTTGTTGCCTCCTAATCCATTATAAACTCCTTTAAGCTTCCTCAAGATGTAATTATTAGACAGCAGACACCTCAAACAAAATCTGTTAAAACTACTTCTACCAAAATGATAACCTTGTTGAACATTATTCTCTCCTATACAACTTGATGATGAAGACGGTTTTCGACTGCCTTTTCGACATCGATAACTCGTCCCGTTTAACACTTTGACATTATCATTTTCGTGTCCGATAACACTGTAATATTCTAGCTTCTTTGATAGATTGCAAACCTTGTTTCGCCGGAATCCGGTTACACTAACAAGTTGAGAAGCCATTAAAGAGAGAATGATGTTTTTTAGCTCTATCTAATAGTACTAAGTTTGGTGAGAACCAAAGGCAACAAGAGGGAGAAAGGCAAGTTCTTTATATAGAGGTGAAATGAATTCAAGTTGGGCCTGAGGTGTGACAATTGAAAGAGATGAGGTCCTTTATGCTTAAGTCGGGATTACTTGAGAGTACAATATTCACGTGCATGGAGAACCACAAATTAAGTTTAGAGAAATATTATTTACCCGAAAATGGGATCAACCACAACCTGAAAGCTGTTGTGGTCAACTCCTATTAGTCTGTGCATTTTTCCCTCCACATGTCTGGACCAATGCGAGCCAGCCACGTTAGCTTTCGGCCAATCGTCGGCTCACTTTTTTAATTGTCGCCCTACTTTTTCAAGTCAAATAGCATTTTTGATAAGTTTAAGGGTAATTTAGTCATTTCAAGGAAGTGCCATTTTGGTGTGGGTGAGCCCATATACTTTGGATGGGAGTGTGGGGAAACCTACCCAAGTACTTCTCTAAACAGTTCAACAAAAAAAAAAAAAAAGTACTTCTCTAAACACTATTTGAAGAAGTGTTGGGTCCACGAGAGAGAAGAAAGGTTTTTAATTTGTACAATTGAGAGAATCTCTATCACATCTTTTGAGTGTTTTGATGGAGTATTTTTGTTTGATTTGTCAAGCAAGTTGATGAAACCAAACAAATTAAATACCAACTTGGCAACTTGGTTGGACTGTTTCTTTTTATAAACCAGAATATCATTCATATGAAAGAACTCAATCCAAAACATTACGTGGTGAAGAGAGTTTTGACTCCTTTAAATACAACATGAATTTACTAAAGTAAATTATAATCAGTGGCGGATGTGTGTTGAGACTAGGGGGGTCTATAGACACCCCCTCAACTTCTTTAATTAAATATATGATGTTAAATAAATAATAAAAAATACTTGAATAGGTTAAGTAAATGGGAGTTGCTAATGTAAACAATTGGGGTTGTTGGCAAACTTGCGGCTATCTTCTTCTCTCTCGCTCTCTTTGTAAAAAAATAACCGTCCCTCCCTCTCTTCAACCGTACTCAGATCTACGCCTCTTTCCACCGGCGAAGGGTCCTCCCTTCGCCGGAACCCTTTTATGTTTCTTTTGTAGTTTGTTCTCCATCAATAAATAGTTTCTAGGGTGGTTTTCCTTCTGAGATTGAGTTTCTAGGGATTGTTTTCTGGACTCACCACACATCGATTCTTTCGATTTGTTAAAGGATTCGAACGATTTAGTAACAGATTGATGGAGTGAAAGAGGAAGAACTAAAGAGAGATTTGGGATTTCTAGGGTTCAACAGGAATCGAAACAACAACATTGAGCTGTTTGAAGCTTCTTGAATCTTTGGATCTATCAAGTAACAAGCCTAAACAGAAGGACTCAAAGACTTGTTCGGCAGTGATGGTGGTGGTTGGCCTTGCGATTTACACTCATCGGCGGCGGTGGTTCTCTCGGTTGGAGCAATCTTAGTATAAATTTATCTTTTTCGTCGACCTTAGGGTCTTTTCATTCTCGATCTTCAGGATCTTTTGTCGACCTTTAGGGGTTTTTTGTTTGAGTCTGACCAATTTGTTTCCCTTCCTGAAGCACTTTACATTTGAAAGTTTAATGAACTTATAGTATGTAACTCTCATGTAATTCTCAAAGAAATAAAAATTATCATCCATGTAACTTGTGATTGAATCAATTATGAATGAAATATGGTTTCAAAAAAAAAAAAAAAAGTTTGGGGCTGTTGGCTCAGTCGGTAAAGTGCCATCGTACTAGCATATGGGTCTTTAATTTGAATTTGACTTTTCCCATTTTAATGCTAATTGTGTTAGGAAATGGTAATAAATATAGGTAGTCTGTTATTTGTTTTTTTTGATAGCAACAAAACATAATCTTTGGCTTATTACTTAGAGCTCATGTTTGGGTCAGGGTCAATTTGGAGGTCATGGGTTGTTCAATTCCCCCGAATAATCTTTTTTGTTGTTAGCTTAAAGGTTATTCTTTTATATATTTTGTCGAATTTTCCTAGCAAATTTTAGTTAACTGAATTTTTAACTTTCGAAAGACAATTTCATAAAATATGTTGAAACTAATCTTAAACTCATGATATATTCAAGAATTATTGAACTTTGGTACAAATATAGTAACTTGATTAGAATTTAGGCTCTTTTATCAAGCGGTTATAGTGCTTATTGTAATCATAATTCATGATATACCTTGTATTATTTTTCGGTGATGTATAAATGTCTTGTAATGACTATCGAATTCGATTTCTTAAAAAATACAAACAAATATTTTTGATAAATCTATAACTACGAACTAAGAATTTCTAAAATCTTAAAAGAATCTGTTTATTATCTGCATAAATTTGTATAGTTGTAATTGTTAGAATAGATGACGTATTTTTATACCCTCCTGAAGGTAAATTCTGGATAAGCCACTGAATAGATGGCGTATTTTTATAGACCCCCTGAGGTAAATTCTGGATACGCCACTGATTACAACATGAACTTGCAAATGTATAGGAACATAAAGGTAAAGGAGTACAATATCAAAAAAACGAAATGAAAAAACCTTAAAGATAACAGAATGAAAAGATCCTAAGTATCACAGATGAGAAGACCCTAAAGGTCGTAAATTATAAATGAAAGAAGAACCAAGGATAGGTTGTTGATGGAGTAATATGTTTTCCTCTTGATCGTAGAAATTGTTGTATGTAATCATCATTAGATCAAACCCAAAAACAAATCAACCCAACAAAAGACAAACAAGAAGAAGATGATGAACACGATGTATTTGACGAAGAAAAAGATCTCAATTCGATTTTCTCCTTCAATTTCTTCTGACGGTCCCAACAAATTCTTTTCATTTGGTGTTGAAAATTGTGAAAAAAATCAAAATCAAAATCCCAATCCAACCCATCACCCTCATTAATCTCTCCAATCACATAACCACTCTCTTTCTCTCCCTAGAAAGGAGAGAAAGAGTAAGCGGTACTGTATAAAACTAGTGGGAAGATTGGATCTTAGAAAGAGAGCAAAGTGATGAAGATCACTTAAGAGAGAGAAGGAGACAGTTTCAAAAATCTCGGTTAGGATCAGAGAGAGAAAGAGACGGTCATAAATTTCATCAACTTGGTTGGACTGTTGAATGAATGATGAATATCTACCCTTTTGAGAATTTGGATAACCTTGATGAAGTAAAGTGTAATTTAGATTTTATTTGGGAAAATTATAACTTTAATATCAACAATATTCTATATATATATTCGCTCCGAGTAACTAAATAATTGTAATTTACTCTAACAACTTACTTTAGATCTCCTTTGACATTGTTAGATTCGTAACAGACGTATATGCCAACTCAAAGTTAAATCAGAGAAACTCCAAATTGAACACGCACACAAATAAATAAATTAATTTATAAATATTCATTATCTGTTATATAGTAGCAAGACTATAACTTGGGATAGCTTATCTTTGGAGGTACAAGCTATTTCTGTTTTCTTAAATAGTTTTGATTAATTAAAGGGTTATTTTCCGATTGGCCCCCAAAAGTATGACCAGCTTCCCGCGTGGCCCCCTAAAGTACCGAAAATGCCGAGATGGCCCCCTAATATGCTTTTCCGTCCACCAGTTGTTACCGTCTGCTTTTCGTTTCCCATTATACCCTTACGTCCTGTCACGTCAGCCAACCAGCTTTATTTTTGTCATAAATGCAAAAGATTTTGGGGAGATTTTTGAAATATCCCTTTTCAAATCCAACGGTTGTGATCCCAAGCGTCGTTTTAGGAAACCCAAACGTTTTACCCTACAAAAGTCACCGCCTTTCTCTTCAAGTTTTACTTTCCCAAATTCACTTTCTCCCTCTTTGTTTGATTCAACTCTTTTCTTCTCCAAATCGAAATCGGACATGGGATTTCCAGTCGAAAAATCATAGATGTAAAACTCCATTGTGGTGGTCGTTGCGTGGTACAGATTTTCTCCACGTTCATCACAGTGAGTACGTCGGTAGTGAAGAATTCATTACCTTTGATGTCGATATCACTTCAGACGATTTAACCTACATGAAGTTGTTGGAGATTGCATGCGAGTCGAACAATTTGCCAGAAGGAGAACTTTTGATAAACATTGGCGTTATTGTTCAGAGCAAGGGGTTTTATGGTGTGCTTTCTAACAACTCTGAGTTAGAAACGGTGTTCCAGAATGCCAGAGTAGATCTTGTTGGTGGAGGTTACCTTCATTCTTCGTCGAAGTTGAATATCTTGAGTTTTCTCCCCCTGAACCCATTCTCTACCTTGGGTGGAAAAAACTTCCTAGGACAAAGTTGATTGGGTTTCGTTCAAGACAGAGGTCGGAGAAAGGAAGAATGGTGGAACAGAGTAGACCAGTCATTAGTGGTGCAAGGGAGAGAAAAATGATTGTTGGAAAGAAAACAATGGTGGAACAGAGTCCAATTTTAACCTTAGGGTTTGAAGAAGAATCTATTGAAGGAGATATGGGGTCTACTGTTGAAGAAAACCCAAATAACATTGATACTGAGATAGGAGCAGAAACAGAGTTGGCGTCTACTGTTGAAGAAAAGCCAATTAGCATTGATATTGAGATGGGAGCAGAAACAGAGTTGGGGTCTACTGTTGAAGGGGGTCAAATTGGCATTGATATTGACATGGGAACAGAAACAGAGTTGGCGTCTACTGTTGAAGGGGTCCAAATGGACATTGATACTGAGATGAGAACAAAGTTGTGGTTTACTGTTGAAGGGGGGCAAATGGGAAATGATACTGAGATGAGATCAGAAACAGAGTTTGGGTCGATTGTTAAGGGGGGCCAAATGGGAAATGAAGCAGGGTGTACTACTTCCTTTGATTGGGCTTCATTTGATTGGGATGAATTCATGACCCAAGATGATGTCTCATGGAGAACTATCCTTCGAGACATTGTGGGTGTTGAAGAAGTTGGTATTCAGACTCAAACCTCAGTCAATAACGCAGATGAAGAAGTGAACAATGAGGGTGAGCTGGGTGGTGATGTTGATCCTCAAGAACATTATCATAGCTCTACTTCATCAGAAGATGAGAGGGGATCTGATTCTTATGAATCAAATGAATATGATCCTAGGTTTGAAGACTTTGAGGACTTTGTGGATGGGACTGAAAATGTGTACAGAAACGAAGAAGCAGTGGCAGAGCGTGAACCAGAGCAGCTTCTCGAGATAGGAATGATGTGGCCGACTCTTGAAGAGGCAAAAACATTCATAAGATCTTATGCCATTTCTGATGTAGTCGCAGCGGAATTAAAATAAGAACAATAAAATAAACGAAGAACTGTAAAGAAAACGATAAATAAACTAAAACTTGATTAACTTCAATGGTTTTTCTCTTCAATGTGAACAACAAAATAGACTAGACCTCCTTTTATAGGATAATAGACTTTCCTAGATAGACATAGACTCAAACTAGGATTCCTAAATATTAAAGAAGCTAAAACATAGAAACTATTAAATAAAAGAAATACCGAATTTAGGTAACTTCCTAATCCTATACTAACTAGGACCACTAATGTAGTCGACTAGGTCGTGGGCACGCGTGAACGTGGGCCCACGCGTTATGCGCCTGCATCAGCTCCCTGTTCCCCAGAAGGTTCGTCCCGAACCGATTTCGATGAAGAAAACAAGTTGATGCACTCGTATACGATGAACTTTGTCATGGCGATCCATAATTCCCACTTCGAACGAAGTTTGCACTGGAATGGAAGGATACTAATGTGCAAGTAATCGTCAACCTTGTACTCAAACTCATATGCCAATGATTCTCGCAAAATTAACCTTAGTGAATAAATAATGTTCATCTCGCCATCTTCCCACGGTAGGCTCAACCACTTAATCTTCAAGAAAGTGTGAAGTACTATGAGCAAATGTGAAGTAAGAGTAATTGTAACAAATTTCCAAAATACTTCATCAATAGCCAAAGTATAAGCATAACCATCGCTAACTAAGATATCCAAATTAATTGTTTTGGTCGAAGTTTGTCGTTGTGCCATATGCGATGTAGCCAAAATTTCTATCTCCTTGATTTTTCTAAGAAGCATAATATCGAACATGATATAGGCGTCAATGAACAGGCACATGTGTGGCCTCCTGTATTGTAAAGTCGAGCCTCGGTTTTCAAAAGATAAAGTAGCTAGAATCATTGTCTTATTTACCTCTTCTATAGTCGGATAAACCCCTCGAAGGAATAGTGTATCGAGCAGGTGATGGGCGGCTTCCAAACGGTTCCATAAAAAAAAACAAGAGCTTGGAATTGTTACACGTTTATTTCCAAGACCTGACTTAGTCATTCTGGTGTCATGAATAAAACGATTAGTTGTTATAGCTTGATATTGTGAAACCAAACTATTCATAATACTTATATCTTCATCATCCTTGAAATCTTCATCAGCTTCATTGTTAATATTTTGTAAAGGATTGGGCCATAACTCCTCTGTCATTATGTCAGCAACCTCATCATGAAGCAATGCCACAAATCCGTTATATCGAGTATCACTGAACAAAGGGTAGCTTGTTTCATGTTTTCTCAAAATTAACTCCATTAGCTATGTCAATATCCTCCTTCCACTTGATTTAGGCACCACTTTTCTTAGTATGTTCTTCATCAGAGAAGAAGAGTGTCTTTGTGAGGCTTTTGTCTTCAAAGTAAAGAACCTGATGGAAGTTGCAATACGCAGATTTCACATCTTTAAAATCTTCGACATCTAAAGAACCTAGGTGATGGAAAACCTTTTGTTCTTCTTTGTTCAAGAGATCGCCAACTGCTAGATGGCTAAAAAAAGAATTAAACCAAAAGTCATGAACGAAGTTGATGATCCAGCTCCTTACAAGCAGCTCGATCACGTTATACTGTTTTTCCACTTCAAACACCTCTCCACTTGCTTTCTCATCTAGCTGTTCAAGATAATATTGAATTTCCCACAACTGTTTAATGGATAAAACAATTTTTCCGTCAGTTTGTTCTTTTTCTTCAACCTCGACTCGTTTTGCGACTCTATACTTTTTCCCTCTATCTGTGTTGTAACCTTTTCTTTTTTTGTTGAGACCTGGAGCCCACTGTTTGTTTTCTTCAATTGATATGTGAAACCTAGATGGAAGTTGTTCAATTGGTATGTGATCTTTGACCATTGAGTATAGGTTCATTGTAAGAATTGGGAAATTGATCCTCTTTTTCTTAATTGTTTGAAGAAAATTTTGTAGGAAGAGATTTGATAGAGAAAGCGGCTGATGCGTATTTAAACTAACCTAAGTAATAGGCTAAAATAAATCCGTATTTTATAATAAAATCCGCAAGTGCACGGGTCTATGTAGTGTAGACCTAGCAAGTACGGGTCGATCCCACGAAGACAAGTTGAAACTATTTTTAATCCTAAACCAGTGAATAAGTAACTTTGAGATTCAGTTTTGATGATAAAATTAAATAACAAAGCAAAAATAATAAATGATTGAAAGAAAATCAATACGGAAAAAAAAACCTAGAGATTTTGAATCCACTCACGAAATACTTAGAAAGAACATCTAACAAATTAATCAAACACTTTTTTTTTATCACTCAGACTTTAGGATATGATATCTAAAGTCCGGAAAATGTTTTCTTTAAAACAGTCTTAGCTTTTTATATCCACTATCGTTTTAACATTTAAAATAGTTTAACTATTACTCATCAAACAAATAAGAATAGACCATCAAAGACTTAATCTAAGCATGATATATCAAATCTAAAAGCATGAGTAATGAAAAATTAATTTAAATAATAAATACCAAGTGGGAATCAATACATGAAGAACAATAGAGTATCGGATTAATTTTATTAGTGTATCTCTAAAAGCAATCTCATGGGTTTCATCATCCTCTCTAGATGGAGGATTAAAAACCCATGTATACAATGATCATCATGAGGAAGTTAAATACAATAAAAGAAATAAAAGAAGGGATTAAGAGAGAAATCACCCAAGAGAGTTGCACTTCTTATCTTCTCATCAAATCTTATCGTACCTAAATGCCTTCTTTTCTTCTCTGCCTCCTAGTTCTCTTCAATATTAATTGCTCTCTCAAAACTTCCTAAAAAATTCTCCCACTTCTTCTCTGTTTACTGCCCAAAATTTCCTCCCCTTTTGACCATAAATCGATTGGTATTAATACCCACATAGCTCCCTTCAAACCGGTAAAATCTTTCCCTCTATCTCAATCGTAGTCTCTGTAAACCTCAAAAGCCCCCTGTTGACTACTTTGAATTGCATTACCCGGTGGATTTGAGTTTATCAACTCTAAAGTGATAAGTATACAAAGCCCTTGTGGGACCCATTCTTAAAACAACCAAAACCCACATTGAAATTCACCTTTTTGATTTGGTTAAAAGGACGGGTCCCACACATCATTTCCTAACCTTATAATAAAGTGGCCATCACGTGTGCAGTGCCCAACTTGAATTGCCAAATTAATAGTACAACATCAATATGTGGAATGGTGGATACTTCTCCATTTAGTCCATGCAAAATGATCACTCCTGCGTAACACCCCCCATCAAATGTCTTTGTTGCACAACAACCTCAAAACTAACTTTAGTTGCACGGAATGAACTATTTTTGGTACCAAAGTATACATCAACTTCCCATTTCTATTGGCTTCTTGACATTTTTGTGTTATTCCTGAAAAACTAATTAAATTGATTAGTTTCATCAAAATTAAAGACTAACGAATGTACATTGATGATAAATAAATGAGTTCTAGCGAACTCATCAGCGACGATGTGGGACAAAATTGATTCAGAAAAATTTTATGATTCGAAACAACTAAATCTTCTCCCGGAATTATATACGGATCAAATAAATTGTCGGAGATTGTGTTATCCAATTGGATCTCTTCTTCCTTATCCGTCTCATCAAAATTTTCTTCCTCCATTATTGAAAAACTATGATTTTTTTTATCAAGAACCTCTCCTTCAATATTATCTGAAGGTAACTTCGGAGAACTGTCTTCCAGATTCAATCTTTGTTTCCGTATATGAAAAATATTCATCGAGAGGAAGATATCATATCTGAGGATGCTTTTCAATATAACCCAATTATCTATGAATTGTTTACCTTGGTCAATGAGTCTCCATTGCATTGCATTGAAATCTTCGTAGATTCTTTCGGACATATGTTGTTCAACCAAAAAAACCTTATCTTTGTCATGAACTTCTTGATTTTTGAACCAATCTTCCATGCGTTGAATCCAGAAATTTATATGGAATTGACCTTCGAAGAGTGGAATTTTAGAAACTTGATGAATTTTTCTTTCATCCTTCCGATCCATATAAAATTGAATTGTATCTCTAATTGGATCCCAACATAAACGTGGAAAATTTTTCCAACATTCAAGAGGAGATGTATCCATCGATATTTTTATTATTTTTTTTGTGAAAAAAAGAAAATTTCCAGAATTTTGATGGCTCTGAATACCACTTGATGGAGTCGCAGCGGGAATTAAAATAAGAACAATAAAATAAACGAAGAACTGTAAAGAAAACGATAAATAAACTAAAACTTGATTAACTTCAATGGTTTTTCTCTTCAATGTGAATAACAAAATAGATTAGACCTCCTTTTATAGGATAATAGACTTTCCTAGATAGACTCAAACTAGGATTCCTAAATATTAAAGAAACTAAAACATAGAAACTCCTTAATAAAAGAAATACCAAATTAAGGTAACTTCCTAATCCTATACTAACTAGGACCACTAATGTAGTCGACTAGGTCGTGGGCACGCGTGAACGTGGGCCCACGCGTTATGCGCCTGCATCAATTTCAAATAGGTTTTCATTCAAACAAGTTAGGAATGAGAAGAGAAGGTTGAAGTTGAAGTGTAAAGTCGCGACATGCGATTGGAATGTGTATGTGGGACTATCAAACGACAAACACACATACAGACTGAGAGAAGACGATTTTCTGCACACTTGTACTGCAAATGCAGAGGACAAAAACCCAATGGTTAGCTCACAGTGGATAGCTCATGCCTTCATTCCTGAATACAGTCGAAACCAAGAAATGAAGGTTGAAGCAATTCAAGCTTGGGTTCCACAGAAGCATGGCGTCAATGTAAGTTATAAGGTTGCTTAGAATGCGAAGAATATAATGATGGAAATGATCAATGGCAATTTCGAAGAAGGTTATCGGTTAGCACCTGAGATGGCAAGACAAATACTTCTTTCAAACCCAAGTAGTGTGGCTACTGTTTCTCGTGATGATCCTACAGGCAAATTTTAAAGGTATGTGTGTATGTTTTAAGTCTTCCATCGATGGTTTTTAGAATGGATGTCGACCTGTTATAGGTCTGGATGGGTGTTTTCTTAAGGGCAAGTATGTGGGTGTTTGCCTTTCTATATTATCTCTCAACGCGTCCAATGGACTGTTTCCTATTGCAATATACATATGTAGGAATGAGTGCAAACAGACTTGGTTACGTTTTCTAGAGTCTGTTGGTCCATACTTGTAGAGACATGCCAACCCACTGACCATAATATCAGATAAGACAGAAAGGTTTGGTAGATGTTGTTGAAACTGTATTTGGTAATGGGAGACATAAATATTGCTTTAGGCAAATGTATAAGAACTTCAAGCAAGTCCATCCTGGACTTCATCATGAAGAATTAGCCTGAAATGCAGTTAAGTCATATAAAAGTGATAAATGGATGAGTGTAATGGAAAGCACAAATCCAGCTGCAAAGGCATGGTTGATGAGGGAGGACGCTAGTACACGGGCAAGGTCTCATTTTGATCCGGCTGTCAAGTGTGAGTACATAACTAATAATTTTTCTGAGAGCTTCAACAGTCAGATTTTGAAAATGAGAGATAAGCCTTTATGTAAGATGATCGAGATGTTTTGGCTTTTGGTCATGTCGACTATTTACACCCGTAAAATGAAGGCAAGACAGTGGCAACAAGATAGCTCAAGTCCACTAGTTTCAACTCTAAAGCACTAAAGTTGAAACGTGTGAACATGGATCGATTTATAAACCGAAAATTGGGAGTCCACCGATTTGGGGGGCGATAACAGGGGAGGTCGAAGCCAATTTACCATAGCCAAAGAGGAGGGGGAAGCCTAAATAATACTAATGGGGGCGCTTTGAAACTTCTTTGGAAAATGTGCCTTTAAAGGTGTATTTACTTTGGCCCACCTTTACTCTTGGCATTTCTCGTGGGTCTCGCACTGAGCAGGCCGAGACCAACGGGCCATGCATCCTGAGTAACCTCGGAATTGCCTCTCAGTTTGAGTGCCCTGGGACTTGCCTCTCAGTTCGAGTGACCCCAGACTTGCCTCTGTCCGAGGCCAATGGACCAGGCAGTTCAAGTGCCCTCAGCTTGCCTAGTCCGTGGGCCGTGAAGAGAAAAAACGCGCCCGAGTAAGGAAAAGAGGGGCGCCTATAGCCCTTGAAATTGCTCTCAACTCCCTTGTATGTGAAGTGGTCTCTGCAAATCCTTGTTGGCTAGTAGTTCCTCCTCTCTCTCTCTCTCTCTCTCTCTCTCTTTCTCTCTCTCACCAACTGACCAGAAATCATTTTGATCTAGCCGAAGCGTCTGAGGTCTCTCTCTCTCTCTAACCTTTTGTAATCTATTATATGATATTTTCAGATCCATGGTTTATTAGTCTTTCTTGATGATATCTAATGTTTTTTTCTTTGTATTACCATGAAAATTTATTTAGATCAAACTAGTTTTTCTCTTGGTAATTTTTCATTTCTTACACATCATGTTCATGTATAGATTTTGTGTCTACGGTTTCGTATTCCTTACTCTAATCTTTTATGTTGTGTGTTGATGTAAAATGATTTGGTTTAGGGGAAACTACAGTATGATCTGAATTTGATTTAGTTTGAGGTTTAAAGATCCAATCTTTTAAGTTAATTCTCTTCAACACAAATCTGTTTGAATTGATGGTTTTTAGGGTTTAATTCATCTGTAAAGCCTGATCAGTTATTTGCATCATAAGTTCTGTTGAAACTAAATCATTCTCACAAGGATGTCTTGAAAAAAAATTGAACTTTTAAAATGGCGGAGACGCTGAAACTTAACCATCCTGTCTGATTGTTTTCTTCAGAAGGGTTCGACGAAGAGGACTTAGTTCTTCCTCAAATGAATCACTCGCGTTTAAGTCCACACTTGTTTAGCAATCACGAAGAGGAACTTACATTCAGATACTAGATCATTTATAAGCCTAGAACCAAAGTCAACACTTCCACCTAGTCATATTTTAGAACTGTAACGAGATACCCATGGACACCTATTGTTAGGTTGTGTTTGATAGTAAGAAGATTGTTTCATGGGAGTATGTTTGTCTCCATGAGTTGTGTGGAATTAATTTGATGGGAGAAATAGAGAAGTGTATTAAACAGAGGTGTATAAAAGCCAAAGTTTTTGTCAAAGGTTAAGTTAATGGGCTCACATTTCATCAGATGAAACTTGCATTTAAACAATGGAAAATAGCCTTTTCTACATAATCCACCTACTTGTGCGGAAATACTACTTATGTTTGAACAGTTAGCCCTTCCCTTGAGGGATCTCGGTTTGTGGTTTGTCACCCTAAACATGATAGCCTTTTCACAGAGATAACAGTAGTTGTTGGCTCCGATTTCGGGGTTATTTTAAAGAATATCTGGGGCATGGGTAGAAAATTTTTCGATGCCCCCAAGACCCCACCACCTCTTCTTCTTTCACGTCGGCGAGGGTCACCGTGAGAGAGAAAGAAATGTGGCGGTGGTGGGAGGAGAGGAAATCTGATATTTTTAAAAGGGTCACCGGCAGAGGTGGTGGGGGGGGGGGGATCCAAGATTTTCCCACCCAATTTTGTATTCCCTAGAGACTATTTAGGATGCTCCAAATCCCCCACCTAGTTGTTTGATCCAATGTTTGAAAAAACGGACGAGGTAGTCTCCAAACGCCCTCGAGCGTACGTGCTTCAGGTCATGAAAAAAATGGACCTATTTTAGGCTATGGTAGTAAACTTTTCTCTATTATATTTGAGTTGTTTAACAACACTTAAGACTTCATACTATGGTACCAAAGTAGAAAAACAGTTTTTACATAATTGATGTCATTGTCTGTAGCAGAGTTTTCGTATTTTACGCATCGAGGCGCGCCTTGAGGCACCGCCTCGCCTTGTGAGAACAAACCACCTTGAGGCGTAAAAATGTATTTTAAAACCTTGGTTTGATCCAAGATTGTCAAATTGTAAATCACACGATTTTAACAAAACAGGTTTGATCATCCCGTTTTACTCTTCAAGATCACCTTGAAGAGCTTTACCTAGGTTGTGTTCACAAATTTACGAGACAGTGCAGCAAGTTCACTTCGAAATTTGGTAAATACTGACAAGGTTTTCCTTCTTTTTTGAATTTTTATACCTCGGTAAATCTGTTGTAGAAGATTAATGTTTGTGTTCATTGTTTTGTTTACTTACCTAAAGATTTTCACTAAATCACTTCTTATATATTTATCTTTATGTCTTGCGAAAAACTCTCAAGGGTATGGTTTCTTTGGGAAAACTTTTCGTTCAATAACTAACATAATGTGGTATTAAGTCACATTCCCAAACTGAGTTTGCAATTGCTTAGTATTGTGAGATCAGTTTCTATACTTCATATATAGCTAGGACTCCTCTTTTGGGGTTCATCTTTATAATATTATCTGATCTGTCTTATCTCAGCAATGTATGACAATTTGGGAGGTCAGCCTGGGATGCCAAGACCACCATTAAACCCTCAGCCTACTCCATTTGGAAATGCAGCATCATATGAAGCTGGCTCAAAGTTATTTAGAGCTGGATTGGGTGCATATGGAGAAAAGATCTTCGGCTCGAGTTCCGAGTATGTTCAAAGCAATGTAAGTACTTCAAATTTGAATGATAGAAAATATAATAACTATATTATAACTAAATACGAAATGTAACTTTTTATATGATTTAAAAAAAAGACAAACTTATTATATTTTGACTTGATATATGAGATGGATCTCATTCACATTTTTGGTCATGAGCAGATAAGCAGATACTTCTCAGATCCACAGTACTATTTCCAAGTGAACGACCAGTATGTAAGGAACAAATTGAAAGTTGTACTATTTCCGTTCTTACACAGGGTATGTGAAAGTTGAAACATTTTTTCCAATTCTTCTAGTTCCTTCCTTTGTTTCTTTCCTGCGAGCTCCGAAACCCATTTTCTATTGATTTTGTTTTATCAGGGTCATTGGACAAGAATAACTGAGCCAGTCGGGGGCAGGCTATCATATAAACCTCCAGTTTACGATATAAATGCTCCAGACTTATACATCCCACTGATGGCTTTTGGTACCTATGTTGTTCTTGCTGGCTTCTTATTGGGTCTCTCTGGAAAGTAAGTATGACCAGAGATCAGCAGTCTATCATTTTGTTCTTAAAAAACAGATATCGTTAATTTTAAGTAAGCTAAGGTAGATATTATGTCATTTATCTTTCTATGTTTTTGCTGACATACTACCCATTGTTAGACCTCCTTATACAGTACGTAAAGGGTAAAAAAGAGGTTAAAGAGTGCTTGTGGTTCTTGTTGTATTGGCCGTCTTTATCAGAGTTACTCGATATCTATCCAATTGAGTTATTAACTATTAGATTTTGTGATCTGGTTCCCCGTCCGGATCACAAATCCACAAAAAACCGCAGATAATATTCCTCGTACCCTTTTTGGGTCGATTTGTGATCCGGTACCCCATCCGGAATCTCCAGCCTTAGCTAACTTAATTTTACTGTAAAAGTCTATAAGCTAAACCAATTGAGTTATTAACTATTAGATTTTTGTTTAACTAGGTCATATTTTGAGTTTAATAGGAATAAAATTGCTGAGAGTAGGTTTATCTTTATCTATACACTATGCATCATTGAGAGTATTTATTGTATAGTTAAATAGTTCAAAATGTACTGGACTCCAAATTAGCGTACCGAAGAAGTATACCCCTAGCCTACGATACTCACAAGATAGCCAGCCGCGTACTGGTACCACTGCCACATACCATAGCTATCCGGGTATCAGGTAACAGTGGTCTTTATCAGAACTATATTATTTCTGTATTTCCAAGTCCTCAAAAGTTGGTAGAAATTTAAGAATGAAAACAGACTGTTAACAAACATTGGACTTCAATCAATATCTTCCAGAGTTGAAAAAAAGTATGACTGTTTTTAATGGAAAGACGCAGATTGTCCTCTAACCATTTATCATCGTTGTTTGCATGTTTGGTGCAGGTTTAGTCCAGAAGCATTAAGTCTACAATTCACAAAAGGAATGGTAGGCTGGTTCTTACAGGTTCTATTACTTAAGATTTCATTATATTCATTGGGAAGTGGGGAGGCACCATTATTAGACATAGTTGCATATGCTGGATATGCATTTACAGGGATGTGTGTGGCAGTTCTTGGAAGACTCATGTGGAGTTATTCGTACTATTTCGTGATGCCGTGGACATGTTTGTGTATGGGAGTGTTCTTGGTGAAAACCATGAAAAGGGTTTTGTTTGCAGAGGTTAGAAGTTATGATTCAAGCAAACATCATTATCTCTTGCTTTTCATGGCTTTAGCTCAGTTTCCATTGTTCATCTGGCTAGGGAGTGTTGGAGCCTGAAACTTTTCAGCATATTTGTTGTTGTTTATAAACTTCTTCTTGGTGAAGTACAGAAATGGTGTTTACATTATGTAATAGTGCGAATACTTTTAAGGTAATATGTAGAAAGGTATTCTGATTATTCAATTAGTCGTACACTTTCCACTCGAAAATATACATCACTAAGATTCTGAAGGAGTTTTGAATTTTATCAGTATGATTTAATAGTGGGAGTGGGTAGCGAGTTGATTTCCACCCTCTCTGTGGCGACTTTGAGACACCGATACTACTTACCTTTCTAAGGGCAACTTCAATGTTAAGAGACTGGGGCTCCCAAATTAGCTCTCGACCCAACATGGGAGTTCCACTCTCCTGGGCTCCCAGCCCCAAGATTGTCCAAGCCCCAAGATTGTCAGAGAATTCTCAGAGCATCTCCAATGCAAGACTCAATCTTAAAATCTTAAGTACCACTTAGTACTTTAGAGTTTTTTTTGAGAAAAAATCTGTAATGCAAAACTCAATTGAGATCTTGAGATGATGTGGAAGCATTAAGTTTTTCCAATAATATTTCACAATTAGTCTTGAACTATACAAACTAACCTAAAACTATTGGAACAAAACAAAACTAACCTAAATCTAATTGATTATGTATTATTAATAGATGTTGGTGTTACCTAATATTTCGAGATAACAAAGAATTGAGAAAATAAATAAAAAAGAAAGACAAGAGAAAATTTTGAACTTGTGATCTCGTGCTTACTTGGTAACTTGTTTACCCACTAAACTATACATCTTCTTTGGAATCATTTTACATTGTCTAGTTGTTAGACTTGGTTCGAAATTTAGGGGATCGAACAAAGAAAAAATGTTGTAGTTTGAGGGAGTCCGGTGCGACCGCACCCCCTTAAATGCGCCCTTGTTTGTGATGTTTTTCCTCTTAATCCACCAACCAAGCCCCTACTTAGTTTTAATTTGTTTTGGTTTTCAATGTTTGTTGAGTAGATATGAGCTATAGTTATTAATTTCTTATGTCCTTATTATACCACATTGAGGTATCATTATTGAAACATCACATTGGATAAATTAGTGAACCCACTGACTTATCAAATAGTTCTTGAGATATCACATTGTATTTGTAATTAGTAGTTGTAAAGATTTGATGCTTCCTTAGTTCTTGAAAAATTAAAATAATGTTTGGATAATGGCCTATATAAATTAGTGATATTCTCTTTTTGGATAGATGAATGATGAATGTTTAGTTACATTTCCAAAATCAGATTTAGTAGTTTTAGTAATATGAGATGTTATTTATATTTTTACTCAAACCACATGGTTATTGGTTGATCTTAAAATTTTGTTACTTTTTTATTTGTAAAGTTTGATCCTCTTTGTTTTATTATTGTTTACAGAGTAGGTTTTACTCATGTAAGAAATATTATTGCGAATTATGATGGTCACTGGAGGATTTTTCACTAAGAGGGGAAGGTGGTCTTGTGATGATTATTTAAGTGGGAAGATAGCTAAGAAGTTGAAAAATGACCGTTGGAGGACAAAATGGGAAAAACAATTTAACAACTATGAAAGGGGCAAAAATGTAATGTTTCACGCGTATATCTCGCACACAGTCAACCTAACTCGGAGTTAACAATTTCCGTCCATGTGGTGGGGGTAAAAATTAAAAGTTTTCAAAAAACGGGGGCGTAGTGCTAATAACGATATAAAAGTGGGGTTGTATGTCAAAATCTCCCTAATTTATAGTCGAAAATTGAATTAAAAAATCCCACACATGTACATCCCACAGACGCATATTTGAATTTAGAAATCTTTATTGAGAGCCCGACACTGGAGTTGAAAAATTGAGGGACTCCTAAAATTGGTAGTCCTATATATACTCCTATCCTGAGCATTAGAGTTGCCCTATAGAAAAATAAGGACTACGACAAATCCCAAGGCAAAGGATGAGATCCACAACCACAACACTCTGATATATAAATTTCCATGTACATGACTTTTCTGTGAAATATAGTTAGCTCAACTTCAAAATTGTAATCCCAATCTCAGTTAAAACCAAGAGATACAATGATATACCGAAAACGACATGCATTTCCGACAACTTGATCTTCACAGATATTAGTCAGCGGTTGATTTGGTCTTCTTTTATGTCTCTCCAGAAAATGATTTCCCATTTTCCTTCACAACGTCCATCTCGTTCTCTCCCTTCTACCAACTGTCTTGAACCACCTAGAACGATCGTAGGTGGGGCAGCGGTAGAACCTGCACCTATTGTTGGTTCACGCCCTGTACGAGCATTTCCCTCATGTCCTGCAGTCCATTATCTGTCTCCCGAAACCTGTCTCTAGGTTTAGTGTACACCAAAATGTCGTTATTAAGGGATTCAAAGAGAAAATAATAATGACACCAGTAAAAAGGAATGACTAGAAGTGCACTAACTTAGTGTCATCTTTATTTTGGAAAAAGCTAGATGGACACTGAAGTATATATACCTATTGGGAGTTGCCGAAGAAAACTCTCTCCGTGATGGTCGAAGCCCAGATTCAGCTTGCTCTAGTTTTTGTTGAAGCTCTCTCTACAAACAAGTGGTTCTTTAGATCTATTTACTATCTCCAGTCTTGACACTAGAAAAGTACAAAAAAGGGAAAATTTGTTATCCAAATTGCCCAATGCCCCAAAATATGATTTTATTTCAAAACCCGAAGTTGACTTACGGAAACATAAAGCGTGAGATTATAAAACTAAGGACAGTCAACTAGTACACTTCAATGAAGAATCAAACATTAAACAGAAGGTGTGAAAGAATAAAGACCGATAATAAATGGGGCATAAGATCAATTGAGGATTCTCCTTACCTGGGTCTACCTCACTTTGCCCATACCAGGATTATATTGAACTCTCTGGTTTTTGCACGTTCAACCTCCAACTTTCGTTGTCTCTCAATCTCCCACTCCACCTCAGTGAATATTCCAATGCAGTAAGAAATTTCGTGATCGTGGACAGTAAAGTATTCAAATGAGTTAACGGCCAGGCGTAAATAAAATAAACATAGGAATATATACTGTCAGCAATCATGATAATTCCTAATCATTGGATCTTAAAGCTTCTGCCCCTTCGTCATTTGATTCCCATATCACAATCTTGTCCTTCACTAAATTTTTATCGAGACAAAAGTTGTAACAAAACCTAAAATTTGAAACAAGACGAATAAATAAAACCCGAATTTCTTATCTTTATACTCTAGTAATTGTAAAAGTTAAAGTACCAAAATTTACCGAGCTTGTTCAAAGAAACACTTAGTCGAGACATTTTTACCATACAAAATAAGGAATCTAATTCCATTCAATAATTGAAAGCCATTAACAACACTAACCATAACAACAGAAACAAGGTCGATGAATAAGTAAAACACTAACATTCCATTCACAATTGAAAGACAATGTAAAACTACAACAGTCGAGAAAGTATACCTCAAATGACTTCCTTTCAGTCTCATTAGGGCCAATTATTAAACTGGAATTTGATCAAGAACTACCTTGTTCATTATCTTACGATTTGTGGCCGTTGCTCCCACAGTTAACACACAAGGTGCATTACTAGTCAAAGATTGTCGCGAGACTGAAAGTATGTAGACCCGGCGGTAATTGCTATTTATAAACAGCAATTCTTGCAAATGGCGCGTAGGACGCATAAGACACGGTAATTGCTATACATAAAAGTTTAATATTTTCATAGAAAGTCACACCCTACATTGTGTTGTCTGCTGCAGTTGAAGCAATATGAGTACCATGTCCTGCGAAATCCCTCACACTGTCTGATCTTGTGAATAATATCGAGACCAGATGACTATGCTGAATGTACAACACAAGCCCATCTTCATGCCCCCATCACTCTAAAACCACCTGTCATCAACCACAGTCATCTATCTAGGGGAAATGATTTCCAACATAACTGGTAGAAAAGTGAAGAAGAGATTATGGTTGGAGTTGGAAACCATTAGAAACTTGAATGAGATTCCTTTGGTTGTTAGTCGGAGACTTCAACAACGTAATCAGATACAACCAAGATAAGAATAAGAATAATGCTAGTACCAAGCACATGGAGCGAATAGGGATTCAATTATTTTATTAACTCCAATGGAATGATAAATTTTTCTGTGAATGCAGTCCCCTAGCCTACGATACTCATAAGCTGGCCAGCCGTGTACCGGTACCACTGCCACGTATCAGAGCGATCCGGGTACCAGGTAACAGTGGTCTTTATCAAAACTATATTATTTTTATATTTCCAAGTCCTCAAAAATTTGTTTGAAATTTAAGAATGAAAACAGACTGTTAACAAACATTGGACTTCAATCAATTTCTTCCAGGGTTGAAAAAACAATATCACTATTTTTAATGGAACTGACTTAAATTGTACTTTAACCATTTATCATCTTTGTTTGGTGCAGGTAGTCCAGAAGCATCAAGTTCTTACATGTTCTATTAATTTAAGATTTCATTATATTCATTGGGAAGTGGGGAGGCACCATTACTGGACATAGTTGCATATGCTGGATATGCATTTACAGGGATGTGTGTGGCAGTTCTCGGAAGACTCATGTGGAGTTATTCGTACTATTTCGTGATGCCGTGGACATGTTTGTGTATGGGAGTGTTCTTGGTGAAAACCATGAAAAGGGTTTTGTTTGCAGAGGTTAGAAGTTATGACTCAAGCAAACATCATTATCTCTTGCTTTTCATGGCTTTAGCTCAGTTTCCATTGTTCATTTGGCTAGGGAGTGTTGGAGCCTGAAACTTTTCGGAATATTTGTTGTTGTTGTTGTTTACCAACTTCTCTTTTGGTGAAGTAGAGAAATGGTGTTTACATTTTGTAATAGTGGGAATACTTTTAATGTAGTCTGTAGAAAGGTATTATGATTATTCAATTCGTCGTATAATGTCCACTCGAAAATATACATCTTAAAAGAATTAAGGTTTATGATAGTACAAAATACTTGAATTCCATGCATGGAAGAGAGTAAGAAGAATTTGGAAAGGGATTTTAGAGTGGTGAAAGGAAAAGGTAATCACTAAGATTGTGAAGGAGTTTTGAATTTTATTAGTATGATTTAATAGTTGGAGTGGGTAACGAGTTGATTCCCACCCTGTCTCGAGTTTGAGAAACCGATGCTACTTGCCTTTGTAAAGAAAAATAAGGACTAAGACAATTGTCGAGGCAGAGGACGAGATCCACAACATTTGGAATTTGAATGCTCTGATATATAAATTTCACATGTACACGACTTTTCGGTCAAATATTGTTAACCTAACATCGAAATTGTAATCCCAATATCAGTTAAAACCAAGAGATACAATGATATGCTGGAAACGACATGAATTTCTGACAACTTGATCTTCAGCCAATATCAGTCGGCAGTCGATTTGGTCTTTTATACGTCTCTCCTCCAGAAAATGATCATATTTGCCGATTCCAAAAAAATGTGTACAAGTCAAGCTACCCATAAATAGGGATTGTTCAAAACTAAATAGATCACTAATGCTTTCTCTCTAATTTCCTTTCACGACGTCTATGTCCTCTCCTTACTACCAGCTGCCTTGACTTGTTACTACCCCTAGACCTGCCGGGCCTCTGAGCAGATCCAAAACCCCCACCTTGTCCATCAAAGGATGATGCAGAATCCGGATCACAAACACTACCCGTATCACCGGAATCTCTACTTCCCTCGAAGCTATCTTCATAACTTCCCACACGCTCTTCTATCCGATCCCGTGATTGTAGAATAGTTGGAAGTTGACCTTGAAATTGCCATGGACCACCTAGAATGATGGTAGGTGTGCCAGTGGTAGAACCTGCACCTATAGTGTGCTCACGCCCTGTACTGCTGGAACGAGCACTTCCTTCATGTCCTGATTTTCCATTAGCTCTTCGCCGAAACCTGTCTCTAAGTGTACTATACACCAAAATGTCTTTATTAAGGGATTAAAAGAGCAAATAATAGTTGACATCAGTAAAAAGGAATTACTAGAAGTTCACTAATTTAGTGTCAGTCTTTATTTTGAAAAAGCTAGATGGACACTGAAGTATACCTATTGACGTGTTCGTCTAACAAGTTTCTTTTGCCTCCTCCCGTAAGGCTGCCTCCTCCAGGCTGCTTCCCCCAAGAACTTTTGACGTGTTCGTCTAACAAGTTTCTTTTGCCTGCGAGCTGCTACATCTTTTCTGAGCATGGACTTCTCCCTGATAATCAAAGTAGAAGGTATGAACAAAACAAACACACTTAAAAAAGAACTCAAAGTTAAAACTGTTATGGGATTGAAGTTGTATAATTTTAATCTCCATCAGTATGACTTAGTTTTGACGGCTAAATAGCCAACTTCAATTATAATTAGCTGCTGAATTCAAGTTCTAGCTCCATTAAAATATTGTAAGATTGTTTCCTCTGGTGCGCTTATTCGGTTATAAAATGCCAGGAAAGGATAAAAACATGTGATACCCCAAAAAACAACCGCATATAACAATCACTGAGAATTAATCCAATCCTTAATTTGCCGAAGACTTCTACTTTCCTTCATTCAGATTCAGCCAATTCAGATTCAGACACAAAACAAACACAACTGGTTTCAATTTGTCTTATGATCAGAGAAGAGAGTCAAGATGATGAAGAAAGATTTGAGAAGCTGCATAGTTAAAAAAGAAAGATTAGAGGGCAAATGGATTATTAGGACTAATAGAAACCTTGCATTATTAATTTTGTATATGAAAAGTACATAACTAGCTGTGTGTATAAACAACAATGGGACTTCTCACACTGTGAACCCCATCTAACCAGAATAGTATTGCTGTTGCATTTTCGTCTTTCCATAATTCGTTCAAGAAATGATTGAAGAACTCAACAAATCAAAAACAGAGAAGAAGAAGAAGCAACAAGGTATGAGTTGATTTTAGAAGTTCTAATCTGTTAGGTTTTTATGGATTCAACTCAATTATTAAACCCTAGACAAAATAATTTCAAAATCTTATCACTTTATTGTTCCCTCTCAATAATTTCTACTTTTTCTTAAAGGAAATAGTCAGATTCCCACTAGGATTTCGAGGTTTAACAAGATTTCGATTAATTTCGAGATTTCGTGTCAGATTTCCAAATTCATGCAAGTGTGTTTTGCTTCGGAAGGTTGAAAAACCGAAAATTTTTGCTCATGTCGACCGAAATTTTTCGAAGTTTCATTCCTTGGGTCAAAGAAGGGCTTAGTTAAGCTCACTTTCCTGTGTTTCTCAATGGAGATGCGACTTGATTCTTCAAAAGCCACAAGGGGCTAAGATAGAGAGACCCTTGTCCCCCCTTCATTTTGATTTTGGTGGGGCAAATATTTCGAAACTAATGTATGAAGCTCTTGCCTCTAATAAAATCCATGGTGTCAAGGTCAACGAGCAGGATACAAAGATAACTCACTTGCAATTCGCAGACGATACTTTTAACTTCCTGCAAGCTAACAATGATCATATCAATGCTCTTAATGCAATCTTATTACAGTTTGAAGCTCTCATTGGATTGAGAATCGTTAGAGATAAATCTATTGCTATTCGCATCAACAAGGAACAAGCTTTGCTTAACGATATCCAAGACATACTCAAATGTACTCAAGAGGAACTATCTTTCACCTACTTAGGTCTTCCTTTTGGTAAGTCTCTTAAATGCAAATCCTTCCGGACCATGTTATTAAGAAGAATCAAAAGAAATTAATAGTATGGAAATGTAGATACCTTACTAAAGGAGGTAGAATAATGTTAATCAAAAGTACTCTATCGGCGACCCCCTTATACTTGGATTCCTTATTTATAATGCATGTCTCAATTAGAAAGAAAGTTGAGTGCATCATTCGTAACTTCCTGTGGGGAAGAAGAACTTCTAACGAGAGGAAATATTATTGGGTGGCCTGGTCAAATATCAAATTGAGCAAGAAGTCATGAGGTTTGGGTATAAAGACCATGGAATTGATGAACAAAACTCTTATTGGCAAATGGATTTGGAGATATGGTAATGACGAATGAGCCCCCTAAGCTTACGGAGAAAAGTCATTGATGGTAAGTATAAGGGCATTGCTTCTTCTTGGTTCCCTCACGAACAGAAAATATCAGTCCGTGGAAAGCCATAACTTCTATAATTCTCGAAATTCCGAAAAAAAAACAAGTTAAAGATTAACAAAGGAGACAAGATTAGTTTTTGGTTTGATAATTGGACCAGTAAAGGTCCCTTCAAATCTAGATTTCCCGCTCTATGGAGAGCAACTAGAAAAAAAATATGCAACCATTGAAGAAAATATAGGGGAGTGTTTCAGTGATGATGTATGGAACTTCCACTTCTCTCGTCCTATCAAGAATTCAGAAATTGGACATCTATCGACTCTTCATTTGAAGCTACCAACACACTCAATTCAAGCTTAGATTCTCGATTTTGACTCCCTGATTGTCGAGGATTTTCTGTTAACTCTTTCTATCAAGAACTCGAAAAACAGTCGACATTCTCTCAAATAAGGATCCCCAATGGATTTGGCACAAGGTGATTCCTTCGAAAGTCTCGTTCCTCCTTTGGACTATCATTCATGAGGTTGTTCCTATAATGGATAAGCTTATAAGAGAAGAGGATTCACTGCTCCCAACATATGCTCCCTTTGCAAGATGAATTATGAAACTTCAACTCATCTTTTCCTGAAGTGTCCCTTTGCTGCTAAGGTTTGGGACGCTATCTATTTGAACTCCAATCTTCTTAACAATATCATTTCAATCTCTCATCTTTTTTTAGAATGGAAGCATCGTAAGATTTCAAATCGAAGGTCCTTTACTTATCTATGTATTCCCCCCCCCCCCCCCCCCCCACCCACCATAATCTGGTCGATATGGCTCGAAAAGAATAACATAATTTTGAAGACAAATTATGAGAAAGAAGAACCTTTGGAAAACGTCATTGTTTTAGTTAAATGTGTCATTTGCTATTGGGCTTCTTCCCGGAACTGGTTTAAAAACACTCTTTTTAGTCAATTAATTAGAGATTGAGATGTCATATGCAGGGGCGGAACCAGGATTTTCCTTAAAGTTATTGTAAACTAAACACAATTTCACAACTTATTATGCATATATGTACAAATTTTGATAATTTTTTTTTTTTACCTATAATAGCGTAAGTAGTCTGAAGAGGGAGAGAAAAAGGGAGAATGAGACTCCAGAACGAAGAATTAGTCCCTATCTGCAAACGAGCCTCGTCTTCTAAAGGGGGGAGATGAGTAGAAGAGATAGCAACGACATACATGAAAAGAAGAAAAGAGAGAGGACAAAAGAATACCAAATCTTTCATTGTCCCTTTTTTTTTTTGTTAAAAGAATCTTTCATTGTCCCTATTAATAACTTTTTATCTTTCATAATATTAAAAAATAAAATAAAATTTGTATTAAAATAAGACACAAACACCATTAAAAGAAAAGAAAAAAAAAACAAAGAAGTTATTGAATGGATTATTTTAGAAGTTGGTCAAAATATGAGGGTCTTTTTTACGACTTAGTCATACCATAAGGGAAAAAGATGACTAATTCTTAATAAAAGTAAAAGAGCAAAATTAAGGTGGCTATGTGTTCAAGGGGATTAGAACCTCAGACTTCGCTACTCCTTTATCTGTGTCACTTGTCTGTACCTGTGCATTAACATCAGAAATTCCAGCCTCGGCCACTGCCAAGGTTGGTCTACAAATGGGTTCACCCCTTTGCCATATGTAGACTTTAAGCCATTTGTTATGATCCTTGTGTGTTTTGTAATGTTGTTTACAGGGGTTGGTTAGTCATCTTGTCTTCCACCCATACTTAGAGTTTCTTAATGAATGATATTATTTCGCCTCCTAAAAGAATCCTATAATTGATACTAACATCACCTAATAACTGTATACTAACGAAAATTGTTTAGCGTCATCGCCATCTGTTCTAACTTTACATAGAGGTGACACACCTTCTTTTCCAGGTCATTGAGCCTTCCACCCAAAATTTTCTCTCTCATTTTTTCTTCCAAAACCCTAAAAAAAATCGAGCAAGAGAGCATCTGAAGCTCGGTTTTGATTTTTCCCTTACATAGCCGAATTTCAACTTTAGTCATTAGGTTTGTCCGATTGCAAAATACCCCCTAATTCTGATGTGATTGCTTACATAGTCACTAATTTAACTTTATTTGTTTCCAAAACAATCCCTAAAGCACATGTGATGCTTACGTAGTCCCTAATTTAACTTTATTTGTTTCCAAAACAATCCCTAAAGCACATGTGATGCTTACATAGTCCCTAATTTAACTCATTTTGATGTGATTGCTTACATAGTCCCTAGTTTAAATTGGCAGAGAGCATTAACGACGGACGTAATGTCTAGAAATGTGATGGTGAGAAATCAAACAATCAAAGAACGATAAACATCGGACCCGATAGGCAGAAAACCATCCCAATTGATAGACCAATTTGTAATTTTATTCCATTAGGAAAAGGATAAATACCGACAACAATCATTGTTGAATCATTTAGTAACTCTAAAATATATTTGGGCAAACAAAGAAAATTCTCAGAGGGAAGTGAGAAATTCTAATGCTCAAGAAATACTGGAGGCATCTTAGATCTTTTCAAGAGAATTGGAGGAAGAGGATATCTTTTAAATTAGCAACAACTAATCATCATTTTTTGTAATGATGATGTTGTCACTATAAACGAAGATATGGAATGAGCACGACTTTGAGGCATAAAGAAAAATCTCCCGGAAACGACGACAAAGTTAATCAAGATTGACTGAGGGGGTATATTTATTGTTAACCCCAAACATTCATTTGATTGAACTTTACCCCTTAATCTGCATCTTCTCATCACTTTCACCACCACAACTCCTAACCACCACCATTCCAAATGTATTTTTCACCACAATCTACTCGATGGGAGAATTAAAACCATACCTACTAACTTTTTCAAAACATTATCAGTCAAATTAAACTGTTAAACACATTACTTGTTCCTCAATCCACTGGTCTTGTTATAAGTGCACTTCTCATGAAGCTTAGATCCGACACGATCACTGCCCCAACTATATTACTAAATTTTTATCGAGACAAAAGTTGTAACAAAACCTGAAGTTTGAAACAAGACGACTAAATAAAATTTGAATTTCTTATCTTTATACTCCAGTAATTGTAAAAGCTAAAGTACCAAAATTTATCAAGCTTGTTCAAAGGAACACCTAGTTGAGATATTTTTCCCACAGAAAATAGAAAATCTAGTTCCATTCAATTGAAAGTCATTAGCAACACTACCCTATACAACAAAGACAAGGTCAATGAATAAGTTAAACACTAATTGTCGTAGGCGCTTGTTGTTACCTGCTGAATTCGCATGTGAGAATTCGATTCTGAAGATAAAATCGTACGTTTTGCGATTTAAATCTAGGATACTATTTTTAAAAAAACGATTCATTTTTAGATTTTCGATTTAATAACATTGGCTCTCACAATTAACAACCACGACGCATTGCTACTCACAGATTGACGCAAGGGGTCGTTGTTACCTGTTGAATTTGATGTGAGAATTTCAATTTTTAAGATAAAGCGTACAATTTGCGATTTAAATCTACGATACGATCTATTAAATCGAAAAACAATGAATGTTGCGATTTATGATTGAACAATATTGGCTCCTAATGTTAACAACCATAGTGCAGTGCTAGTCACATATTGCCGCAAGGGGTCGTTACTTGCTGAATTTGATGTAAGAATTTCATTTTTAGGTAAATCGTATTATTTGTGATTTATTAAATGAAAAATGATTTAAGTTATAATTCACGATTAAACAACATTGACTCCCAATGTTAACAACCACGGTGCATTGCTAATTACAGATTGTCGCGAGGGGTCGTTGGTGCCTGCTGAATTCGATTTAAGAATTTCATTTTTAGTTGCATGAAAAGCACCGACGACACTAAGGTCTTGATCAAATTCATGCTCACGAGTTGAAACTAAAAGTATGTTGACTACATCGACAATTGCGTCATCAAAACCTACCAAGATGTCGAGACTGGTACAATTAATTCTCTACAGACCTTATAAACAACCTTTCTTTTAAATGACACAACACCTCTAGCGATTTACTTAGCAATTTCATAGAAACTCACACAGTTCAATGTGTTGTCTGCCGCAGTCAATGCAGTATAAGTGGCCGTTTAGGTAAGCTTAAAATCTACAAAAAGCTAGCTTATAGTTATTTTATAAGTACTTATAGTCTAGGTAACATTTGGTAAAAGAAAAAGCACTTTTCAAAAAGTTATAAAATCGCTTATTCTCTAAAAACGCGGAAGCGGCAAAATGGAGCTTCCGCTTATAGCTTTCTCGGGAAGCTATCAATTCACGGTGATTTCCTCTCCTCTCATTTAATAGGGGTCCCATCATCCTTATAATAATAAATTAAACACTCAACAGTCAAATCTTCTTTCCCTCACTACACTAATTCTTTATTATTGTTTAAACAACTTCCTCTCTCTAGTCTCTTTTAATCTTGTTTCTCTCTCTAGGCTATCTTTTCTGTATCTCTCTAACTATATCATTTTCTATCTATAATTTCCTAACATACTCCATAATGAATGATATTTATTGTAAAATATATATATATATGCAGATTGTGGAACAACATGAACAACATTATAGATAGTCTAATTAAGTTATCTAATTAAGTTGCCGAAAGAAGAGCATCATTCCTCTAATTAAGTTACTAACTTGTAGTCTACGTATTTAATTTTTGATGTTTCATTTAAATATTATGGTCATTTCATCGATTAGATTATATAATCATGTGTTAAATTTAATAATATAAGGAAGGCTAAATTTAAGATAAATTTGATATATACAAAGGAGTGGGGCGTATTAAAAAGTAAATGTAATTCTAACACGAAAAATAATTTTTTTTATTGTTGAATATGTTAATGTACCATAACGTTATATAAAAGTAAGAAACTAGAGAATTAATTTAAGAGAAGTTATATCACACCTATAATCGTTATTTGGATACTTTTTTTATATCATATATTTTCATTACTAATAACTTTTTGTTGTAAATTGTCGGTCTATTTGCTTCAATGTGTATTGATATTTGCATGCAACTTAATGGAATTAAGAGAAGGGGAAGAGATAGAGGTAATGAGCTAAAATAAAAGAGATAAACTTGAACCAAACTTTATTAGATGAATTCTTTCCAAACTGTAAGCTTTACTTGAACTCAGAATTTTATTTCCAATCTTTTTGTTTCATCGTTTTACAATCTCTTATTTATAGAAAAGAAATAACAAACAATAACAGAAAATATGATATCAAGAAAGTTAGTTACTAATCCTAACTAACTTTTCTTTCACAGATAATTCTGTTGGGAGTGCCTTTAGCAGAAGCAATGAGGTTGGAGTTGACTGTTGACTTGAGCAGAAGACCAAGACTTATTGACTCTTGACCGAGACTTCACCAAGACTTATTGACTCTTGACCGAGACTTCACCAAGACTTATTGACTCTTGACCGAGACTTCTGTTGACTGTATAAGTACCAATGTAAACCCTAATCTCTTTACTTTCTCTCTTGTAAACCCTAGTTCTCACACATACCTTTTCCATCTCTTACCAACTCATCTCTTACAAACTCATACCAACACTACACCATGTACACCTATTTATAGGGTGGGAGAAGTAATAGGAAGTTGACACATACCCTATGTGTTGTCACTTGCATGGTGTGTTGTCACCACCAAGATGACACTTTGCATATGGAGTTGTAGAATGGTGACACATAACCTCATGTGTTGTCACTTGCATGATGTGTTGCCACAACCAAGATGACACTTTGCATGTGGAGCTCCTATGTAGTGACACCACATATAAGTGGTTATATGAAAATGGTGGGCATCCATAGTATTTGTTTGGATAAGAAAAAGGTGTATTAAAGGCACCCAAGTCCCCTTGCATAGCCAATGATTATATGGGCAACCACATACCATATAACACTTTTATATATCAGTGGTCGTATAAAATTTGACAGGTATTGACCAATAATTTTAGAAATACATATTGTTTGTTTTCTCCTCTCTTTCTTAATTAATTAACTAATTTCGTTATCTAGCAATAAAATTAAATTATCTTATAATAATTTGATCGTACAGTAAAATAAAATAAATAGTTTTGTCGGTTAGTTATTATCAAAATAGTTAAACATGCAATTGTCATAGAAAAGCACTTTTAACTTATTTTGCCAAATGCTCCATACTAATTTATTTTTCTAAAAGCGTTTTTTAAAAAATTTAACCAAACGAGTATATTTAGTTTTTTTTAAGCACTCGAAATTAAGCGCTAAAAGAAAAGCAACTGCAGAAATATTCAGCTTGTCCAAATGAGGCCTAAGTATCATGTCTTGTGAAATCCCTCGCACTATCGTCTAGTGAATAATGTCGAGCTCAACTTACGTTTCTGAATGTACAACACAAATAATAACAACTGATTTTCATAGTTAACAACCACAATGCATTGCTAGTCACGGATTGTCGCGATGGTTGTTGTTACCTGTTGAATTGGATGTTAGTATTCCACTTTGAAGATAAGTCGTACGATTTTCAATTTCAATCTACAGTACGATTTATTAAATCGAAAAACGATTCATGATACTATTTACGATTGAACAACTTTGATCCCAATGCTAACAACCACGGTCCATTACTAGTCACGAGGGGCAGTTGTTCCCTTTTGAATTCGATGTGAAAATTTCATTTTTGAGATAAATCGTATGAATTGTGATTTGAATCTACGATATGATTTATTACAACGAAAATGATTCATGTTACAATTTCATGAATTGTGATATGTGATATGTGATTGAAAACGAAAAACGATTTCATATTACGATTAACGATTGAACAACATTGTCTTCCAATATTAACAATCACGATGCATTGCTAGTTAAATATTACGATTAACGATTGATTCATGTTACGATACGATTTATTAAAACGAAAATGATTCATGTTACAATTTCATGAATTGTGATATGTGATTGAAAACGAAAAACGATTTCATGTTACGATTAACGATTGAACAATATTGTCTTCCAATATTAACAATCACGATGCATTGCTAGTTAAATATTACGATTAACGATTGATTCATGTTACGATACGATTTATTAAAACGAAAATGATTCATGTTATAATTTCATGAATTGTGATATGTGATATGTGATTGAAAACGAAAAACGATTTCATGTTACGATTAACGATTGAACAACATTGTCTTCCAATATTAACAATCACGATGCATTGCTAGTTAAATATTCTCGCGAAGGGTCGTTGTTAACTATTGAATTCGATGTAACGATTCATTTTGAATCGCATGAAAAGTAGCGACGACAATAGCATCTTGATCATACTTCTATTCACGAGTTTAGCCTAATAAGACTGATAGTATGTCGACTACATCTGCAATTGCATCATCAAAGTCAACCAAAATGTCAGCGCCGATATAATCTAATTCTCCATGCAGTTGATGAAGTATGAGTATCATGTCCCGTAAAATCTCTCACACTTTCGTCTTGTAAATAATATCGAGTCCCTATGACCTTGCTGATTGTAGAACACAAATAAATATTAAATATTTATATCTATTTACAATGGTAAAGAATAACGATTCATGTTACCATTAAACAACATTGGCTCCTACAGTTAACAACCACAGTGCATTGGTAGTCAAAGATTGCCGCGTGGGGCCGTTGTTACCTGCTAATTCAATATAAAAAATTTATATTAAAGATAAATTGTACGATTTCGGTTTAAATATAAATTTTTATTAAAACGAAAACGGTTTATTTTACGATGTATGATTTAACAACATTAGATTTCAAAATTAACAACCACGGTGCATTGCTAGTTACACATTGCCGCGAGGGGTCGTTGTTATGTACAGAATTTGATGTGAGAATTCATTTTAAAGATAAATCGCACGATTTGCGATTTGAATGTACTATAAGATTGGCTCCCACAAGTTAACAATGGTGGTGGATTGCTAGCCACAAATTGTCGCGGAGGTTGTTGTTACTTGTTAAATTCGATGTTAAACTTCTATTTTGAAGATGATTCGTGTGCGATTTTAATTACGATACAATTTATTCAATCGACAAACATTGGCTCCCACAATTGACAACCACAGTGCATTGCTAGTCAAAGACTGTCCGAGGGATCGATGTTACTTGGAGAATTCGATGTTAGAGTTACATTTTAAAGATAAATCTTACGAATTTGAATCGACGATGTGATTCATTAAATCGAAAAACGATTCATGTTATGATTTTGCAATTTGAATCTAATTTGAATTTGCGATTTGAATCTAAGTTGAAAATAACATTGTTATTTTGGATTGTGTAAGTTCTTTAAAAATGAAAAAAATTAAAGATTTAAGGAAAATTAATTTGAAAATCGTAGTTAAGTAATAAAATATGTTTTAGTAGTTGAATAATTGTAAGTGAGGGAAAACGTTATCCGAATTAAACATTTTACAAAAAAGAACACATAGAAATGAAAACTAATAGACAACCAGTAATAGTACTAATACATTAGGTTCATATGATTGTACCAAAAATAATCGGAGTAATTTTCTTCAAATAAATCAATTAAGGCTTATTATAGTGAAAAAGACTTAGATTCCAAATTTTCTCTGAATATCTGTGGTTACCAAGTAATGACTACTTATCTTTCTAAAGATAAGTAATGACTAACACAAACCCCAAGGCCGATGAAGAGACCAAGAACATTTGGAAATTGAACTATGATATACAATTTTCACATATAAAGTACATGATTTTTCTGTTAAATGTTGTTAGCCTACCTTAGAAATTGTTATCCCACTTTCGGTTAACACCAAAAAATTGTGTAAGTAATTCAAGCAACCCATATATAGGGATTGCTCAAAACTATACAGATCACTAATGCTTTCTCTCCCACTTCCCTTCACGACGTCCATCTCGTTCTCTCCTTTCTACCAACTGCCTTGACTTATTACTACCCCTAGATCCCCCAGGCCTCTGAGCAGATCCAAAACCCCCACCTTGTCCATCAAAAGCTGATGCAGAATCTGAATCACCAACACTACCTGTATCACCTGAATCTCTACTTCCCTCGAAGTTATCTTCATAAATTCCCCCACGTTCTTCTACCCGATCTCGTGATTGTAGAATAGTTGGAAGTTGACCTTGAAATTGCCGTGACCCACCTAAAACGACGGTAGGTGTGGCGGTGGTAGAACCTGCACCTATTGTTGGTTCACGCCCTGTACTGCTAGAACGAGCACTTCCTTCATGTCCTGATCTTCCATTATCTCTCTCCCGAAACCTGTCTCTAGGTCTACTGTATACCAAAATGTCTTTATTAAGGGATTCAAAGAGCAAATAATAATGACATTAGTAAAAAGGAATTACTAGAAGTGTACTAATTTAGTGTCGCCTTTATTTTGAAAAAGCTAGATGGGCTTTGAAGTATACCTATTGGGAGTTGCCGAAGAAAACTCTCTCCGTGATGGTCGAAGCCCAGATTCAGCTTGCTCTAGTTCTCGTTGAAGCTCTCTCTACAAACAAGTGGTTCTTTAGATCTATTTACCATCTCAGTTGACACTAGAGAAGTAGAAAAAGGGAAAACTCGATGGTCTATGGTGTTTATCCAATTTCCCAAAATATGGTTTATTTTCAAAATGCAAAGTTGACTTACAAAAGCATAAAGCGTTGAATAAGAAACTAAGTAGAGTCGAGTAGTACACTTTAACGGAGAATCAAACATTAAACAGAAGGCATGGAAGAATTAAAGACCAATAATAAATGGGACATAAGATCAATTGAGCATTCTCCTTACCTGGGTCTGCCTCTCTTTTTCCATATCAAGATTATGCCGCAACTCTCTAGTTTTTGTACGTTCAACCTCCAACATCCGCTGCCTCTCAATTTCCCGCTCCACCTCACCTGTCCTTTCCCTATTATGCATAAGCAGCATTTTCAGTTACGATACTAGTATACTGCCTGCAGTAATCAGCTAATCAAGTATATAAACTATAACTACTTGAGAAACTAAGATGAGCTATTGAAATTTTGGGCAAAACCTATCAAGTTCTTCGAGTAGCTCTGCTTCCCGTAATGCTGCCTCCTCCAAGTACTTTTGACGTGTTCGTCTAACAAAAAGTTTATTTTGCCTGCGAGCTGCTACTTCTTCTCTGAGCATGGACTTCTCCCTGATAACCAAAAGTAGAAGATATGAACAAAACAAACACAGTTACAGGATCCTCAAAGTTAAAACTGCTGTGGGATAGAAGTTGTATGATCTGTAATCTCCATCAATATGACTTAAATTTGGTCGCTAAATAGCCTGCGTCAACAGTAACTAGCGGATGAATTCAGGTTCTAGATCCATTCATAAAATTCTATAAAATGGTTTCCCCCGAATATGCTTATTGGGATATTGAATAATATAAAAGGATAAAATCATGTGACCACACAAAAGGAAAGCATAAAGCACTCACTGAGAACGAATCCAGTCCTTAATTTGCTGAAGACTTTTACTTTCCTTCTTATCATCTTTCGTTGATTCAGAGAGACAAATGTCAGCAAATAAATCTAATACCAATCGGGGACGTGTCAGATAAACAACACCGAAGAAATAAATTCTAAAAAAAATGTTTACTTGATACAAGTGGATTATGCTTATTTTCTTCTTTAATTTCTCTAGATAATTCATGCAGAGCTCGCTCCCTCTGAAGAAGGTCCATTTCTACCTCAGCCTCTTCCAGTTCCTAAATTAAGAGATCCACTCAATAATGAATGAGGAAAATGAAGGTGAAGTGGGGCGACCTGCCATTAATCATACAGACTTACCATAGCCTCCTGATCGATTTCCTTCAAGAAGAACTCAAAATAAGACTTAACAGAACTCATATCTGTAAGGACCTACATAAAATAAAATTTAAAAAATGAGTGGAATGAAAAAATTGACCACAGCAGAATTCATTATTAATCATTAAACTGGTAACATATTACAAGGGTAAAGGGTCAACTAAAAGCATGTTTCTATCACACAGAAACTGCAGCTGAGATAATTATTTATTTATTTTTTTGCAGGTAGCCCTAAACTATTTTTCGTCATAAAACAAGCACATGGGAATGTTCCTCCTAGGCAGGGTTTCGTACCTGAAGAATAGATTGTCGGGTGCTTCCAAAGTCCGGATCCCTTTCTTTAGTAAAAGAACTTGAAGATAACACTTCTTTCAGGACCTAACATGCAAAATTTTTTTTGTTTAATATCTGAGTAGATTAACATTTGCAAAACCAGTAACATTTGAGAAACCTATTACAAGCACTCCATCATTGAAAAGGAAGCAAATTATAACTTTTCAACTATCAATTCATTGATTTGTAGACAGATAGTCGATGAGAAGTCCTGAGATATTAACATCACCTAATAACTGTATACTGTGGCGCAACAAAAATTTTGTACCTGTTTAGCATCATCGCCTTCTGTTCTAAGTTTACATAGAGCTTGGCACACCTTCTTTTCCAGGTCACTGAGCCTTCCTTCTACTAAATGAATAAAGGACGACATATTTAAACAGTTTTGAAGTTTTATCGAGCTAATTCAATTTCAGAAGATACTGCAAGAAATACCATACCAGACGTTGTAAGTGCTAAGGTTTCCACGTCTCTCCAAACACTTTGAGGTATTAAAGAAATATCCTCAGAAGGGGCATGCAGACATGCACTTGCAAGTAGAGCTAAGGAAAGCCGTGTTACTGGGCTCCCACAGACTGAGTATGCAAGTCTGCCCAAACCATGAAACACAGTATCTGATGCCTCGAGAAAAGATTGCAACTGACTGCGATCAACAAGTGGGATGTAGTTTACTAGAATTGCCATTGCATGAATTCTCAAAACCATTGATTGATCAGATGATGCCAGCAATATCACTCTTTCCCATGTACTTGATACTAGAACGGTTAGAACCGGCTCAGAGATAGAAACGATCAAGTCAGATGCAGCTAACTTATCATGCTCTTTATATGATATATTTGCTGGTCCACCTTCACCATCTTGTCCAACAAGTCGTCCTAGGTGTTGAAGTGCAACAGATCTTTGTTCAGGTTCCGGGTGAGCCAACATGGTGCAGAACATATCAACAAATGAAGCCTCATCCTCGTGAAGGCTACTGATACCTCTCGTGAATAATATTGACAACCATTTATCTGTCTGAAGGCGCCATGCTAGTGTTGGTGCATGAAAACAGATATGCTTAATAGCAGAACATATAGTTCCAAGCACAATATCCAGACAAAAACAAGGAGGCAACCCAAGTAGATAATCGATTATAGTAGACGCCACTTGCCAACAATGATGTTTTACAAGCATTGTAACAGCTCCAGACAGTCCTTCAAGACTATTTCTCCAGTGAACTGAATCACATTCATTTGAGTCAGATGATAGAACAACTCCAGAATCATAGCCTTTGCTGCCAGATGATTTCTGCAGAGATGACAAGCATCTTGAGTACATATAGCACTTGGCTGTTGTAACTGTTAGCTTCTTTGATAGTTGAGGATGAAGTTTCCAACAGAGCTCAATTGTTGGATTAAGTTTGGAAACTAAACTATCTAAACACAAGAAAAATTCATCTATTTCTTCAGCTGACAAAGCATGAAACTTCTTATCTAAAAGATTAGTATCTTCCTCGGTACCTTCAAACTGATTGCTGACAGCATCAAGAAAGCATGACAAAGCGGAGTTATTACTGAGAACTGAAATAGAGGTGACTCCAGGATGTGGCTTCTGCACTGGAACATTTAGGTTGAACCCTTTTAAAGTCTTGACTAGTACAAGTCTGCAACCATCCATTAGATTCTGAAATGCACATAGGTAGTCATAGAAAGCAGAAGGTGGTTCAGACTTCGAGAAATCGGTCCACAAGACCAAGGTCTGCAGAAGTTCTATTTTCTTCTGAAATGACAAATCAGGGAATAGAGAACCCAAAATAAAAATCATCAGCTCTCCCCTGGCTAATCTTTCTCCTTTAACATCTTCCTTTTCAACTCTGTTCCTCATGCTGAGGAAAAGTTCATTGAAACATAACAACTCAAAATTAAGACAGGAAGAGTTATCTATCACAATTTGCTCATCATCAGACACTTTCTTGAGAGCATATGAGATTAGTGGTTTCAGAACACGCAAAACAGAATCAAGGTAAGCAACATCACAGTAAGAGGTTCTACAAAGGGACACCAATACTTGAACTACTCTAGGTAGTTCAGGCACCATCTCTTCCATGTGCTCAACCAATATAGCCTCAAGTACATATAAGATTATTGCTTTCGCATTTTTAGCAGCATAACCTTTTAAATAGTTGGAAGTAGATCTACTGAATTGTTGGTTTCTTCCTGCATCGAAGAACGGCCATAAACAAATATCAGAAAACCAACACATGATGTCAGGAATGAAAGTAGAGGGAAGAGATTTCAACTGCAACCCAACAGCCTCCAAAATGATCTCCCCAAATGCTTCAAATTGCCTTTTCAAATTGGGAAAGAATTTGTGTAGGTCAGGGTACATCACATGAAAAGATCCATCTACTTGAGATCGCTGAAGATCAAATCCTTTACTAACCTCCAAATTGTTTTTCGTCGGTAACTGCCCCAACTTTGTCTTATCATCTTTCACTATATTATCCACAAGGGCGAGATCATCTGCAAATATCGACAATAAAGTTGTTATCTCTGCCAAATCGGAGACAAGAAAGAGCCTATCCTTCAGATACTGTTTTCCATAACGGGATATTGCCATCCACCCAAGGAACCGAACAAGAGGGGAAGAAGATGAAGAGAACTTGGATATTCTCTGCATCCAAGAAGAAAGAGGAATCAGACTTCTGAAACGAAATCCACTTTTGACCTTAACCGAGAAGTCTGGCCCTTCGTCACCAGCACTGGAAGCAATAACCAATCTTTGAAGAATCATCCAGCGTCTTTGTATCCCATGTACTTTCTCATCACTCAACAGCAGATTTCCCTCTTTCAGCTGATGATAGAAAGATGTAAGCATACCATTAAGGTATTCAGCAGATCCCATAATGATGTCAATCACGTCTTCGGGGGAGCAGAAGAGATCAGTGGCAGAATGCAACAAGAACAACAGACTTTGCATGAGAATCTCGTGCATCGACTGATGTTCTGTATGTAAGCGCCGAATCAGAAAGTGGCATAGTAAAGCCTGATTATGTCGAACTAATGTTACGGCATCTGTAGAATGTGCATCTTCTGATGATATTTGAACACTCTGCTCGTTTCCAAAACTACCATATGGACATTTATCTTCAGCTGAGACCCTTCTCTGATACTCTCTGTCCAATTCAGCAGCTTCGAGGAGTATCTGCAGAACAGTTATGTCCCTTGCTCTTTCAAGATGAGCAATTGTTTCCAAGTCATTGTTCTTATTTCCACAATCGCTTCTCAGCTTTACAGTTTCATGTTTATGATGACTGACGGTTCTATTGCTATTCATCTGGTTTATAAGCTTTGGACTGGTTCTGAAGGCCATCATAAAGAACGGATTGATGTAGCACTCTGCAGCTAAAAGCAAAGCGTCAATAGCAGCATCATGACCCTCTGGAGATACATCATTTTGTGAATGTAACTCCGCTGCCAAACGCCGAAATTCGGAAGCCCTGAGCTCACAATCTCCATGATTCATAAGCTGCAAATAATCAGCCTGCAAGTTGAAGTACTCAACAGAAAACCCAACATCCAAAACCAAACTATTCTGGAAGTGTGTACTCAAATTTGTGTCAACTAAATGTTTCCCCTCTTGGCCGAAAGCACTGCTATTAGATTCTGTAATGCTTTTATCTGGACTATGGACTTCAAAAGAGTTAGACATGTTCCTCAGAGACTCATTTTTCAGTTCTGGTGGGGAAAATAACAAGCCAGCCTCATCAAAGACATCCATCTTCACAGGTATATCAACAACTTCAGTCTTCCCATCAGACTCTTCTGGGCCATTGAGTTTTGACAAGGATCCTTCATGGCTAGCTGAAGGTTCCTGCTGCGCAGCATTACTCATACGGCATACGCAAAGGTCAATCTCAGGAGGCAGTGGCATGTTTGGATCCAAAATTGAGAGAAGTACACTGCATAAAAAAAAAGTAAATATATTTACATAAGTAAATGAAATCGTGTCACTTCAAGAAAAATCAATGCAAAGAAGAAACACTATCAATTCATTCTATGAATAGCATTAGCTTCTCAAGGCATCAAGTTTGAAACAATTTCAACGTTTCTTTTCATGGTTATTAACAACGTTTTCGGCATAAAACTGTGCGTAACATGGAAATCAATACGATAATGGCATCTTAGACCAGCATGAAGGGACGGATACAGCGAAAGGAGAAGTCCAGTCTCTCCAGTATAAGGATACAGATGTAGACCTATATTTTTTCCGTAGCTACTAGCTATTGAGATACTTACAACTCTTTCTTACACTACACACAAGAGAAGAGAACCTAGAGTGTTGTTTTAAGGTTCTAACACGATTGTCAGCATGTTCACAAAAGATGAACATAGAATGTCTCACATATACCTACTGCAGTGTATGGAGCATTTGAGTGTCGCATATAAGTATTTAGAAAAATAATAAAAAGGAGCATCCATGCTACAAACCTACGATGACTTTGAAAAAGTAGTTTAACAAACCAATAAGAGAAAACAGGTACTGATTACCTTGGCGCAACTGATCCACGTCTCCATTCAGACTCAATTGATGGAAGTACTGCAGGTTTATGCACTGCTGCACGAATAATGTTAAGAGCAACAGCACAACTGTATTCCTGCTTCTCCAGAAAAACAGCAGAAACGTCTCCAAAAGCAATTGTATTCTTCACCGCAGTTACAGCAGGATCAAGAAAGGGTTCTAACATCTCCACAAGAAACAGTACTTTATGCTTAGCGTCCTGAAGGTGCATAAAAGAAAGGTTAAGAGGAATTGGACTCTCTTCCCAGGATCCTTGTAGATGTACACTAAAATCATGGTTAAGCAATACACATAAGAAAGCTCATTGAACTTGTGATTATAGTTGCATTGAACATTTACAATTGTGTTTCTTGGGAGACATTTACAAATATGTACGATTAACTATTTCCAGACAATTCCGACATGCACAATACACACCCTAAGAATCTCTCCAGATAAGGATATGGTCCTCTCAATTTAGGTACGTAGTGAAGAAACCAAGAACATAATGATTAAAAATCAGAAACGTAATACCTTATATTTTGCTAGTACATCGTCCATATTTCCTGATAACGCCAAAACAATGTACTTGAGAGCAACTCGAGCACGAGCAATAGAAGTTCGAGCACCCTAAAATATAAGAAAGAAGGATTGTTAATATGCCTTGCAAAGGATTTAAATAGTCTAGTTTCTTCGTGGGGAAATATTCGTATCCTAGGATAGGTAAAAAGCTTTGAAGTTCATCCCTCGTACAGTGGTTTGGAGTATTCGAAAGGCTCGTCAGTCGTAATAGAGCTATTGTTAGGGAGGAGGGTAGACTTGGACACCGTCAAGTTGCGGTCCTAACATTACTCTCCTTCGATGTCTTATTTTTACTATCTCATTGGTCTCCTGTTTGCAACATTGTTGCCAAATTTGTGGTCATCCAACTCAAAACCAATTGGCAATGAGTGGAGAGGACCTAAACGTTATATGCTTGGTTGCTAGATACCCCTTCTCCCATGTGGGACTCTTCTCACACGCCTCCTCACGTGTGGTGTATTTCAGCCTAACACGTGTTTTTTTCTTTCTTCTTGGGTAACGTGGAGCACGTGTGGCTTTTAAGCCAATCACGTGTGAGCCCAGCTCTGATACCATGTTAAATTTGTGGTCATCCAACTCAAAACCAATTGGCAGTGCGTGGAGAGGACCTAGACATTATATGCTTGGTTGCTAAATACCCCTTCTCCCATGTAGGACTATTCTCACAGTAATCAGCTAGTTTAATGTATCTCGTCTTTTGTAAATTCCTAATATTAATGTACTTATTCTATCTCATGTTCAAGAAAAACCCACAATAATCATATTCATCTACCCAGGTTAGAACTGAAAAAAAAAACTACTAACTTGCCTGGATTGTGCCTAGAAGCTCTTCCAGAAGCTCAATGGTTAAGTCAACCTGTGTCAGGGTTAGCCCGAAAGAAAGGAATAAAAGAAGAAAAAGATAAGTTCAGGGAAGGAGATGATATGAACCTTCGCAATCACGACTGATATCCATGGTGCCAACGGCCCAGAGCAGAGATCTATCAGAACACAAGCTGTCTTCCCCTGTTCGATCAAGTAAGAGCAATTTATTTCCAGTTATTGACAAAATCAACTAATTACATCACGACTAAATCCTAAAACACAAGTACACTTACTTCAAGTGGAAACAAAAAATATACCAACTGTTTAAGTCCAAATATTATGTTGATAAGAAAAACATATTAGGTCTACAACACTCTGAAAGAGTTGAAATACAAACATGTGATGGAGAGAATGAGGACAAGTAGCCCGAACAAGAATGTAGAAGAGGACGGTACACAGATGAAGATGAAGTTGCTACAATCTGCAATGGAATTTATGGTAATGTTCAATTAAAAAATCCATGGAGAAACTTAACCAGAGAAAGGTATAAAGTGAAGATATAGTCACAGTAGAATGAAATGCTTATTGTAACCTGATAGAGGGACTGCTGCACGAACGGCTGTTTCCATTGACTGAAACCTTCATCAATTTGGTCTGAAGAACTGCTAACAGGAGGACGAAGTGCTATAATATGCCAAAAATTTACATATTCAGTAACCTAGTCTAACTGTCATAAATTTGAGAAACTTAAAAAAGGCTGTTCTCAAGCAAGATCATCTTTTAAGAAGCATCCCCCTGGGACTGAAATGCAAAAAAGCCCTTAAATATATGTTTCTTCTCGCTTGACCATTTTCTTAAAGAACAAAGACTGAAAGATGAAGCATAATACCTCTCTCGCGTGAAAACCTTTCGGAAAATAAATATATAGCTACGTTAAATTTTGAGAAACTTAAACCAAAAAAAGGTTGTTCTCCAGCAAGATAATCTTATAGAAATTAGAAAGCATCCCCCTGGGTTGAAATTCCAAACAGCCCTTAAATATTTGTTTCTTCTCGCTTGACCGTTTTCTTAAAGATCAAAAAGAATGAATGAGGAAAGCATAATACCTCTCACGTGAAAACCTTTTGGAAAACTAAATATATAGCTACGTTTAAACACCTCAGAGGACTAATGTGGGAAAGATACAAAACCTGGCAGCAATGCTTGAATTAGTGGCAGTACAGACCAAAACTCGGAACTATTATCTGCCAACTTGCGGCAGAGGAGGGGCTGAAGGTTTAATAAAATTAACAAAAGTTAAGTATCAATTTGAATTACTAACAGATGCATAAAAATATAAAGCATGTTTCCTCATTTGAGTAGGAAATGAATAACAAGATCGCCGTCTAAAACTAACCTGCGATGCACATGCATATATAACATGTAGAATTCCTTCTTCAACTGCACTAATATCCAAAATGTTAACATAGTTTGAATCCCAGTGATCAGGTAATTTTAGCTCTTCTCCAAATAAACTTGAGTAATCGGCTAAAAGCAAATTATTAGATGGTTCATCTTTGCTCGTGTCATCAGAAAATGATGTTAATTCACTGGATGGAGGTGGTTCTTCTAGTGATTCACTAGGCTCATTGAGCTTCCAAAGAACTCCTGAAGCCTGAAACAAACACAATTATCCATATCAATCTAAACAATTTCTCAATCATCAAATACAGGGTAACAATCAGAGGACATAGGTGCAAACAGGGAAAGCCCCTAGCGCTTACCACGCGGCAAACAGTTCCTAGATGAGAATCCATATATGCCTTCCTAAGGAGCATGAAGACTGTGTCTGCACGAAAAACTAAACCTGAAGCAGGTTGGCCAACAGATGGTGGGCTGCGTGACTTCCTCGGTTGAGCCTGTGATCACATTTATAATTTATTCAGTAATATTATCTCCATTACAAGTCCAACATAAGACGTTACAACTATTGGAAAGTAAATTGTTACAGCTAAACCATATATGGCGCTGCTACGTAGAACAATTTTTTTTCCTTGTTCTTCAAAATCCATTGAATTCGACAATCTTTAAGATGGAACACCAAAAATGACCAAAACAGAAAAGAAAACAATCACCTCAAAATTGGAGGAAACAGTTAAGGTTGAAGACTGGGTGCTTCTTGAAGTATCCAAATCAATAAAGTTGCAAGAAGCTCTCGAAGTATCCCTATTTTTACAACAGATCCATGTCAAGACAAACTTAGGAAAAGTAGTAAAGATAATTTCTGTAAGAATTAAAACTCCAGAAGAAAATCCCCCCAAAAATCTAGGAAGTCCAATATGGGAATGCTCAACTGCATTATCAGAAGTAAATGGTTAGAGTGAAATAGACTATGCTCGGTTCACATAATAACATGAGAAGATATCCAAGTATTAAGACAGACAAATATTTGAATTCATACGAGAACATAATGACACTAAAACTAAAACCCAAGGGTTACGATATCACCCACTTACTGTCATGGAATCTAATTCACTAAATCAGGAGTTGACTCAACCTATACCTGATCTTCTTTCATTTTAATTTGCATCAGACAGGGTCAACATCCCATAGTATTTGTACCTTGTAAGATCCCAGATTACTTGCTGCTTTATTGTAAAATTCTATTTTCTGTTTCAGTCTTTTGGTTATCATAATTTAAAACAATAAAGTTGATAAAATTCATCGTTTCAAGATATAGGTAAATCTCGAGTAGAACTCTATCTCGGTCCTAAAAAAACCAACATGTTCTATAATTTTATGTTGATGATGGCTCAATAATATGAGAATATCAATTATTTTGAAAAGATTAAGATGACATCTAAATCCTAAAACAGAAGAACAGAATAGGAAAACCAGCAAATATCTAAATCTTGTTATTACATAGTTTACCAATATTTATTTCTAACATTTTAAATACTAACTGGCGAACTTAGTAAATAATTATCCAATAATTGATTAATAACATTAATGATCTTATCAGTACATAATAAGAAATCATACTCAGTGACAACAATATTAATGTATCAAACAGAGGAAAATCTTATTATGCTTCTATTCCATTTTTTGAATTAAATTTTTATAAGTTAAAACACAAATTGAGAGAGAGATAGAGAGACAGAGAGACGAGAGACTTCAGTAGAAATTAAGTATGATTTAGGAGGCTTAAACAAAATACATAAAAAAGAGGCATGCGACAGACTCGTGCAGGGTGAATGGAGACTGAAAATCGATAGAAACATGTGTTGAAATCCGCGTGTTGAAATCTTGCGGAGATAAATAAGGTAATCTGAAAAGAAATAAGTTCCTGGCGTTTAGATTGGAGAGAAGTAAAGTACGATGATGTGGCAAAACTTACACGAGAAGTCGTGACGTAATGTATTTCTTTACACTACTTTGACCCACTGTTGCTTTTATCTGAGGTTGAACATGAAAATGTCGTGTTTACAGTATACAGAGTCTGACTGAGATGTGCGTCGTACATATAGGATATGAATGATTGAGATAGGAGGAAAAGGTATGCATAGTCGTAACATAGAGTTCACCAATTACGTGAATAAATATCTAGATACTCTATTTCTTTACGGAATAGATATACATATATTTCGCCATTCAATTTGACGAGGTTAACCAATCAAGTAGGTTGATACGAGAATAACTAGACTTGCTTTTAGGTTACGCTACCGAGCAACTAACTTAATCTCAGACTTCTGTTGTTGTGTTAAGAAGGCCTTCTGCTCTTTCAACTACATATATTCGGTGTGGAACGATTCTTCAAGTATTCAAGAAATGTAGCTTGATTTTTGCAGGGAAATGAACACAATTATGATTGAAGCAGACCTTTCATTGACAACATGGAGAATTGGATAAAATGGGCCCACAAGCATAGCAAGAAAGCGGATGTTAGACTCTGCTGCCTCTGCAAAATTGGTGAGATCTACCTGCACATTGAAAAGAATACTGTAATAACTAATAAGAATAAGGATAGCAAAAAGTCTGAATGAACAAGGTGGCAAGACTTGTTACTCCACTAAGAAGAAAAGATAAGTAGAAGAAGTGTAGAACTATACCTCAAGTTGCGGAAGGAACACCAGCAAGCGATTTGTGACGTCTTGCAGCAACTACAAACTGATGAACATTAGGAGTCACAGCAATATGATACCAAACCGGTTAGATTCTAACAAAACTCAACTACCAAAAGATATTATGATCCACCTGAAGGTGCAGATTTTGAGGATCTTGTTTGTGAGAGATGATGTTTGGTAGAAGATAATTAACAACAGGTTGAAATTCTGGCTCCAGACCAGTTACGGAAACCCCAATTAACTGCAGAAAACGGGTAAAGTTGCAAACTTTAGAAGACCAAAAGTAAATAAACATACACTAAAATACCGCATTAAATTCAAGATAACAAGTTCCACATAACTGAATCAGTTTAGGGAAGGGGGGCAAAGTTTACACATCAAAGATTTACTTAACTACCCAACCATTGGTACTAGTGGTGAGTGAATTCATTCGAATCATCCCTCATGTTCAAGGATTTTCTCATTCTTACTCTTTAGCAGTTGCATATGATAATTCATGGTTGATATAAATGCAGTGCATGAATGAAACCTATAAAACAACTAGAAAAATAAATTTTGTTTCTAAAAATAAGAGACTCGTGGATGAGTTCCTCAATTTGTTCATCATCGCCGGCATCTCTTGTTTCAGATATAAGTTTCACAGCTCTTCATTATCGTTTGCACATTTTGCTTAGAAGTTAGAACACATTGAGTTATTCCACTAAATAACTTATCTCTCCCAGACAAACAGGGGGGAGGAGAGAGGACCAGAGGACCCACCCCACAATTAAAATGAAGTTCCTATTCTACATTAGAAGATGTAATACATTTAAGCAAGTTTACCTGAATGAAAAATATAGCTATAGGGTTCCCACGCAAACAAGATATCCGAACATAGCGGCATGGAGTGTAGTTCATAGGATACACCATGTCACGTCGTGGTGCTTCACATCGAGGGCGAACTTTAACAAATGACTCCGGCTGCAAAATAGAGCAACTAATATGATGGAAAAGAAGTCCAAAGTGTGCATTAGAAACCATACTTCTTTTTCCACTTATTGACTAAGCATTATTGCCTCAAGAAATACCATAACTTCAATAAGATTTTTATGTGATTAGATCCCTCTTATAGAGTATCTTGGTAAAAGGATTCTCGGTTCCTTTCTCTAAGAAAAGGATGAAAAGGTAATGCAAATAAATGCTTCTAAAAACAAGCTTAATTTTGAATTGAAAATACCGGGGTACACATACTACCATCTAATCTATATAAAGGGAATCAACGTTATAGTGGAGCTTTATTTCATCATTTCATTTCACCTTAACACTACAAGTGAACATATCTTACATTTTTCCAAGATGGCATTTTTATCAACATGTGCTCACGCCTCATTCACAAGACCAGCTAAAAAGGCCTTATGTTTTCATAGCTGAATATTACAGAATTATGCATAAAACTTGCAAATAACCGTGTACTAAAATCTGTTAGAATAATGTATATAATAGTTAGGGGTTGTTTAGTTATTTGCCCCTTAAGGGCCTTTTAGTCTTTATCTTTGCTATATATATGTTAGCTTGTAAACCTAGTTAAACCAATGAGAATCCTTGCCTTCATTGTTCCTCTCTTCTTCTAATATTGTTTTTGGTTTCTATATGGTATCAGAGCAAGGTTCTTCAAGTATTTCTATGGTTTGAATTGGAAGAGGAGACAAGATGAAGGTGGGGTGCGGCTACTCGGGTTCAGTTTAGTTGAGGCTACTTCAATATAGGCGGTTTTGATTTTACTTTTGATTTTGGGAGGCGGTTTTATAGGGTTTGTTAGAAGATTTGGTGTTATTTTTTATTGGTTATATTTGCGTTTTTCGTTATATTTGGTATTGAATTGAGCAAATGGAGAGTGGAAAAGATGATTCATTGCAAGCTATTAGTATAAGATTGAACGGTAAAAACTACTCTTATTGGAGTTTATTGATGAGAAATTTCTTGAAAGGGAAATATTTGTGGGATTACATTGAGGGTACTGCTGTTAAACCAATTGATAGATCAAAGGAAAACTTTGCTGAGTTATCTAGGTTTTGGGAAGCAAACAATTCAAAGATTATTACTTGGATTAATAACTCAGTAGATAACACTATTCGATATCAGTTGGCGAAATTTCAAACTTGGTACTTGAGACGTGTCTCTTCAGCCATAAGTTCATTAACAACTTTAGCAATAGAGGGAAGTGGCTTACCATGCAAAATTGTACTACGAATAGATTCAAAATCACTACGCAAAGCCATCAAAAACTGAACCAAACGACCTTCCTCCCTACGAGCAATATAAGGAGGACAAGCCTGCAACTCTTCGGATTCTGTAAGAGCTAACTGATCCCAAAGATCAGTCATTGCAGCATGAAATTCTTGAATACTCATATCTCTCTGTTCCATATTTCTAATATCAGCTTTTAACGTATATTGTGTTGCAAAGTTCGACTGTTGGAACATATCTGCTAAGTAAAACCACATCTCACGACAAGTTTACTGTTGGAACATATCTGCTAAGTAATATCTCTCTTTCCATATTTCAAGTTTACCGTTCTATCAACATATTTATCATATTTAATATCTAAATTAGCTGCTAATCGATAAAATATATTCTCCTCTTTCGGTTACTTAATGAATAAAAAATGCAAAACGATGCAGAAAATTGAGGTCAATTAAATCAATTGCCTGACCTTATAACGCAAGCCAACTGCAATTTCCCATTCAAGAACTGACTTATTATAAATCCTTATATGCGAAAGCAAACATGGTTCCTGCATACAGAACAAACCCAAGAAGAAATTTTTTTCAAATGCTAAGATGTGAACATAAGATTGAATACCCATTCAAAAGTGAAAAATAATTGATTCAAACAATAAGACTTGGATCCACCTACATGATTGAAATTCAAGTCTCCAATTTAGTGCATTAACAAAACTCAATTCAACTAAATATTCAACTTAATGGGGTTTCTTTTTAGCAGGTTTCTAGTTCAATACACTTATTCAAACCTAATATACCTAAGATTCAACTAAATATTCAACCAAACTGAAATGAGAAAAAAAAAATCGTAAGTTAACTGAACTAGGAAGAGATTTAAGAGAGAGAGAGAGAGAGAGAGAGAGAGAGAGAAATACATCGAGTTCGAGAAGGATCCATTCTTTAGTGTTAGTACCAGTAGACCAATGAGAACGAAGATCAGTATCAAGAACATGAAGTGCTTTCTGTGTGGGAGATTCACGAGACATGCCCTTGATTTTGTATGGTAAAGACTTCACCCTAGGCTCCAATTCCATTTCCATATCTTCTTTTTTTTTTAACTAATCTAGGTTTTAGGTTTAAGATTGTAACTTAAAGTTTGAATATTTGATTTATCTTCTCATTCGATTAGAGAGAGAAAGTCCTAGAGAGAGAAAGTGCTAGAGAGAGAAGGGAAGGGAAGGGGGGTTTTAGAAGAAGAAGAATTTGATCTGGTTTTGTTGGATTTTCTGGCGGGTTGGGCGACTTGGCGTTTGGGGACGCTGGGCTTTTACAAAGCGCACACACAGTGACACAGATAAAGGCACACACAAACTGGGTGTTTAATAGGTATTTCTGCCATGGGAAAGGTTAAATGCACTCACCAATTTTGTTATATACAGTCACTCTTCTTTGACTTGAACAAAAGTTACATTACCTTTGATGTGTGTATATAACAAAATTGGTGACTACATTTGATTTAAGTGTATATCACAAAATTGGCGAGGACATTTAGAAGTTCTCTTCGCCCATTTATTTTAGTTTGTGTTTTGGTAAAACTAGAAAAAAAAATTTAACACCCGGTGGCAATAGTTGTTTTTGGCAACAGATAGCTCAGTTTGTTAGTGCATCTACTCCGTAACGCTGAGGTCTCAGGTTTGATCCCATGAAAATGCAAATCCATGAATATTGATGTTAGGACCTATGCTTAAACCCTTTACTATATGAACCATGCTTATCTATGATTTGGATGTTGGACCCTTGTGTATTTGAAACCATGATGTTTGTAGGTGTCATTATGGAACCTATGCTTATCTATGATTTAGATTACATCGCCAATCTCTTCTTTGAACTATTAATCCTTTATCTGAGACATCTTTTAAGTTTTTCCCTCTCCCAATTTGTACAATGTAGAATCAAAGAGATTTCATCTCGATTATGGGTTGACCTTGCCTTGCTATTTAGGCATTTTCAATGATTTACTGTATCTTATTTCATTTCATATTTTTACGATGATATTATTCCGTCAGGAAGTATGACATTAGATACATGCTAGGGCTAACACCCAATTTTAAATATCTTGAGTGCCACATGAAATTTTAGAGAGTTTTTTTTTCATATTTATTCTTTTCAGTACAAAATTTAATTGGAGGCTAGTGAATCTTAGAGATCTCAAGAGAAGAGTTTTTTCGTTTTTATTCTTTTCAGTGCAAAATTTAATTGGAGGCTAGTGAATCTTAAAGACCTTAAGAAAAGAGCACTATGTTTCTTAAAATATCTATTATGTCTCTAATAGAGAAATGTTGTTTGGCCCGAGTGGCAGTCCGACTTGAGCCTGAATCGTGACGGTGACTCCTCAAAGATACCGGTGTTGGGGAAAGGTAATACCCTCATTCAACTAAAAAATGGAAAACAGAACTATATTTCCGATGTTTATTATGTTCCCGCAACTCAAAATAACATTTTGATTTTGGGACAACTTGTAGAAAAAGGCTATGATATAAGATTGAAGGATCTTCATCTCACATTAAGAGATAGAAGTGGAACTCTAATTGCTAAGATAAAGATGACAAAGAATAGATTATTTCCCTTAAACATTCAACATGGTGATGCAAAATGCTTAAACTCTATTGTGAAAGATGAATCTTAGTTGTGGCACTTGAGACTTTGACATCTAAACTTTGATGGGATGAAGACCTTGGCAAGTGATGAGACATGAAAATGTCCCATCTGAATCTCTTAACTCGGGTTAGTTAGTCCAACTCGAGCGGTTACTCTGATGAATTATTTGATTTTCTTTCTCAGGTCTCATTTACGGAGTTCGATGCGAAAACATCGCGATAAAGACATACTTGAGGGCATTTTGGTTATTTAGAGGTTAGGGTATTCTGGAATTTTTAATGCCCCGATGAAATGTAGGAGTCGAGGGGAACCCAAAGGTGAAAACGGAAGTTAAATCGGAGTCCCGAGTGGAAAGTTATGCTAAGTCAAAGATTAAAGTAAAAAATAAGTTGACTAGATCAGCTATTGAGTACGTGGCTCAAATCTGACGGTTGCGAGGTAAGTTTTCGGTATACTGGTGGTCACATGGTGGTGCTATTCGGGACCCCTTACAGATTATGATTGCATGTGACGCAATACAAGATAAAAGAGAACTCATGAAGATCCGAGACGTAAGAGGCTATCATCTTCCATCTAACGGTCATAATTATTGTGAGGCACTTTAAATAGGTAAGCCTTGACCACTGAATTTTATGCCTCTCTAGTCAAATCTCCAAATCTCACGTGGATTCCTTTTGGGAAATCAAAACCCAATTGGAAAGAACCAATACTCTCATCAACATATCTTTCTTTCCCTCATTACTATCTTCTTCAAATAACTAGTAGAGAGAGAAAGTTTTGAAACCAAAATAAGAAATGGAGATAAATTTGTAGAGAGAGAGAACCGAGAGATGGAAATTTTAGGTAGCAATCAATTGGACCATATCTTAACCGAACAGAGAAGTATCCATAGAGAGAAATTAAAGGAAGGTTTGGTTTATATTTTTTTGTCGAGATGATAAGAGCTGGAAATTTGGATGATGAAATGGATATTTTCTAGAGAGATTGCGACTGCTTCAAATTCGATTTGATTTTCTTATATAACAGAGGGCTAAGAACGAGTTCAGTATCTCGGCTGGGACTAAGTCTAATCTCATCTTTGGGGGGTCAAAAAGCTCAACTACATTAGAAAAATCAGATAAAGAAAGAGAAGGAAAAACAGAGAGTTGTTACCATCATCATCTTCATCTCCTTCTTCTGTTTTTATTTTAGTGAGAGAAAGAAAACAGAATAGAGATTGAGACTGAAATTAAGAGAGATATATGTGAATCACCATGATCTTCTACTGCTTTCTTTATTTTTGTGAGAGAAATAATGGAAACAGAGAGTGAGGGAAATTGAGAAAGAGAGAGATTGAAAAGAAAAATAAAGAAGAAGTGAGAAAACAGTAGAAAAAGAAAGAGAGAAAAAGAGTTAAAGAAGACGGGAAAATAATTTTCCCCCAGGGAATTAATTTCCGGGAAGATGAGAAAACTTCTCTCTTAGGGCACGTTTGGTTGTCCGAGTGGAAAATCAGCAGGAAAAACAATTTCCAATGAGAAAGTTATGTTTTCCTTCCCTCTTTATCTCTTATTTTCATACTTGCTAATGTTATCTTGTTTCCCATGAGTGACTAATTCTTTTATCTAGGGTCTTAGATGAAGTTCTCCATAAGAAATTTTATCGATATGATTTATTAATATTTTTATTGTTTTTCACGATAAAATCTTCCGGATTTTTGGACCATTCATGGACCAAAAGTCTGAGTTATATAAAGAATTTGTTAATTAATTAAATCATAATGAATCATTGTTAGAATTATTATAAGGACGGATTCGACAACCTTAGGCTTCTCTCCCATTTCACCTCTCCCCATTTGAGTTCCTTGTATCATATGTTTATTTTCATTTCCGTTATTTTATTTTAATATTTCATTCATTTTAAAACCAAAATCAAAACATTTGAAAAACCTTATTACTTCCCAGTTTTAGAATAGATTTCACTTAGTCTCTGAGGAACGAACCGGTCTTACCGGAAATTATTACAACTTGACACCCGTGCACTTGCGGGTGTAGACCTATTTAGGAAACTTTCTAGGCCCATCAGCAAGCAAGAATATGGTAAGGGGTTTACCATGTATTGATCACCCAAACAAAGTGTGTGAAGGGTGTATCTTTGGCAAGCATCATCGAACTAGTTTTTCTGAAAAAGGAAGGTGGAGAGCATCTAATATATTGGAGTTTGTGCATACCGATCTTTGTGGTTCATTGAAGTCAATGACAAATGGAGGTAACAATTACTTCTCACTTTTATTGATGATTTTAGTAGGAAAAACATGGATTTATTTCTTAAAAAATAAATCCGAAGTATTTGAAGTATTCAAAGAGTTCAAGAACATGGTTGGGAAACATAATGGCTTTATAATAAAGAAACTAAGGTCCGATAGAGGTGGAGAATATACCTCAAGAGCATTTAATATATTTTGTAGAGAACATGGGATTGTTCATGAACTTACTCCGTCATACACACCACAACTAAATGGAGTTGCCGAAAGGAAAAATCGCACCATATTAAACATGACAAGAAGCATGTTAAAAGAAAAAAGTTTGCCTAGAGAATTTCGGGGTGAAGCCGTTGCATGTGTCGTATACTTGTTAAATAGATGTCCCACTAAAAGTGTCTATATGAAGACCCTGCAAGAGGCATGGAGTTATTACAAGCCTAGTGCATCTCATTTAAAGATATTTGGATGTATTGTTTATGCAAAGACACCGGAAGCAAGAAGAACAAAACTTGATGACAAAGATGAGAAATGTATCTTTCTTGGGTATAATGAGCAAACGAAATGTTACAAGTTGTTTAATCCAATTGTCAATAAAATTCTCTTTAGTAGAGATGTGGTATTTGAAGAAGATTTGGCATAGGAATGGAAAGGAAAAGAAATTATTCAAGTTGAACTTAGACTTGAAGGAGAAGAAGAAGATGCACCACCAAGAAAATTTTAAAGAGACCCACAAACACCATCGTCCTCATCTACATCATCCTCATCTCCATCATCCTCATCATCGGGGGGAAGTTCTAATGAAGGGCCAATGAAAATTAGAAGTTTGAGAGAGATTTATGAAGTCGTGGATACTGAAGAAGAATTGAACTTGTGTTGTTTTCTCATGGATTGTGATCTTATTAGTTATGATGAGGCCATCCAAGAAGAAAAATGGGAAAATACAATGAATGAAGAAATTAATGCAATTGAAAAAATTGATACTTGAGAATTGACAAGTTTACCAAAGGGATATAAACCTAATGGTGTAAAGTGGGTGTATAAGACAAAGAAAAATGCAAGTGGAGAAGTCCAAAGATATAAAGCAAGACTTGTAGCTAAAGGTTACAAAAAAATAGCCGGCATTGATTATAGTGAGGTATTTGCTCCCGTTGCTCGTATGGAAACAATAAGATTGTTAATATCTATAGCGACTCAATATTCATGAAAGATTTATCAACTTGATGTCAAGTCGGCATTTTTGAACAGTATCCTAGAGGAAGAGATATATGTTGAACAACCTTTGGGGTATATATGTTAGAAAGAGAAAAGAAGATAAAGTTTATAAGTTGAAGAAGACCCTTTATGGGTTGAAGCAAGCTCCACGTGCATGGAATGCAAGAATTGATAAGTATTTCCAAGAAAATTGGTTTGAAAAGTGTCCTCATGAGCACACTTTATATATGAAAATGAAAGAAGATGGAGGTATGTTATTTATTTGTCTCTATGTTGATGATTTGATATTCACCGGTAATGGTTCAAGACTATTTGAAGAGTGTAAGAAGAGCATGGTTAAAGAATTTCATATGACCGATATTGGGTCGAGGGGTCATTTCCTTTGTATTGAAGTGAAGCAAATGGAAAATGGAATATTTATTTCTCAAAGTGGATTGCTAAGGAAGTACTTAAAAGATTTAAAATGGAGTCGTGTAATCCGGTAAATACCCCTCTTGAAAGTGGAGTAGAATTGAGAAAATGCACAAGAAGTAGTGATGTGGATCCTACATATTTCAAAAGATTGATTAGAAGTCTACGTTATCTTACATGTACAAGACCGGATATTCTTTATGGAGTTGGGCTAATGAATAGGTACATGGAGACACCGGATGAATCTCATCTTAATGTTGCAAAGAGGCTCCTTCGATATATTAAAGGTACGCTCAATGATGATTTATTTTTCTCTTGTGCACAAGATTTTAAGCTTATTGGTTATTCCGATAGTGATTGGGATAGAGACTTAGATGAAAGAAAGAGTACATCGGGATTTGTAATTTTTATGGGGTATACGGTATTTACTTGGTCTTCCAAGAAACAACTTATGTGACTTTATCTACTTGTGAAGCGGAATATGTAGCCGCTAGCTCTATGATTTGTCATGCCATTTGGTTAAGAAATATGTTGAAGCATCTTCAATGTCCTCAAGTCGGCCCAACCGAAGTGTTTTTTTACAACAAATCAGCTATTGTTTTAGCCAAAAATCACGTTTGTCATGAAAGAAGTAAGCACATCGATACAGGCTATCATTTTATTCGTGAACATGTTAAAGAAGGTGATATTGAAGTGATGTATTGCAAGTCTCAAGATCAAATAGCGGATATATTTACAAAGCCTTTGAAGCATGATTTCTTTGAAAAATTGAAATGGATGTTAGGTATGAGAAGCTATGGAAATTTGGTTTAAGGGAGAATGTTGAAAAATGGGCTTTAAACCAAATTTTGGTTTGGGCCAATATAAAGTGTGAGGAAGTTTGGGCTTGAGTGGTGTTATCAAAATAGAAGGGGCAAAGAAGGAAAATGGCTCCTTGAAATTAATTAAAAAGACGTAGTAGAGTTCCTTATGTCTACAACTTGAGTAAGCTTAGAGATAGAAAGAACTAGGGCTTCCTTTGGAGAAGATCGTTTGTGAAGAAATTTGAAGTAATTAATTGGTATGTATCTATGACTATTATCTAATGTTTTTGAATGCCTTTTTCTTTGTTAATGAAAGGAACAACAACAATGTTAGTGTTTATGATGAATGAAGATTTGTGATTGAAGGATAGTTGGTTTGAGTATATCGTGTTAGATCCTTCATGTTATAGTTGTTATTTTTCTTAAATCTCCAACAGGAAGGGCGTAGGCGGAATTACTTGGTAAGTCCAGAGACCAAAGTATAATAACGGCTAAAACCGGAATTTCCAGCTTGGCTCCGCGTGGCCGTCCACATCACGATTCGGGCCCAGGTCGGACTGCCACTCGGGCCAAGCAACATTTCTCTTTATAGTATTTAAACTAAAAAAGATATTTTTTTCAAAATCTCTAAAATAACTAATGATATTTATCTACTAAAATAGCCATGTCAAATAAGAAAATAAAGTAATTTTAGAGATTTGCATTGGACAAAGGATCATCTTATTTATTAAGAAATAAATTAATTTTAGTAAATTGGACAAAGGAATATCTTATTTATTAAGAAATAAATTAATTTTATTTTACTAAAATTATTAGACTCAGTATAATCAGTAACTCAATCAGGTGAAAATATACATTATTAATTAATAAATTTTTATTGATTTTTGTTCTATGATCATTACTTTGAGATCGTCAAAGAAATATTTCATTCTTTTTATAGATTTGAATGTTATCTAGAATGTTGATAGTACTGCTATAAAAACCCACAGACAAGAGAATAAAACCATTCAACAATATCTCATTAGAAGAAGATAAGAAAGAAAAATAAGTAGAGATGGTTTACCCTCCATGCGATATTTTTGGATGTACTGGTGAGCTGTCTAATTTCCTATTTAAATGTCTTCGAGCATCTCCAATGCAACACTCAATCATAGAAACTCTGAGTGCACCTAGGATTTTTAGAGTTTTTTCTTAAAACTCTTCTCCAATGCAACTCTTTATTTGGATCTCTAAGATGACGTGTCGAGGGTGGAATATAGATATCTCAAGAGGACACTCTATTTCTAGAGTTCCCTCTTGAGATATCTCTAATATTCCAACTCATCAATATTTGATTTTCAACCAATAAAAATCGAGTCTTCTATATTTTCTAAAATAACTAATTATTTATTGACAAAAATAACTATGGCACATAAGTAAATAAGATAAGTTTAGAGTTTTGCATTGGAGATAAAAAAAATTGAGGATCTCTATTAGAGCATCTCCAATGCAAAACTCAAAAAAATCTCTATTCGTCCTATTTGTCAAGTTCCAATTAAGATTCTCACTCCTAGGTGTTGAAAATAGAGATCCTCAATTCTTGTATGTCTCCAATGCAACAGTCTAAACTCTTTTATTTTACTTACGTGTCATTGCTATTTTTGTAAAAAAATAATTAGTTATTTTGGAAATATACGAAGACTTGATTTCTATTGGTTGAAATTTATATATTGATGAGTTGGACAATTAGAGATATCTCAAGAGGACACTCTGAAAATAGAGTGTCCTCTTGAGATATCTCTATTCTACTCTCGACACATCATCTTTGAGATCTTAGTTGAGTTTTGCATAGGAGATGATTTTTTAAGAAAAACTCAGAAAATCCTATGTGGCACTCCGAATTTTTAAGATTGAGTTTTGCATTGGAGATGCTCTTAAGGTCACCTAGGAGTGAGAATCTTAATTGGAACTTGACACATAAGATGAATAGAGACTTTTATGAGTTTTGCATTGAAGATGCTCTTATATTAGTTTTAATTCCTCCATTCTTATAATAAAAGGACAAATCCATGCTGGAATGGACGGTCTAGATTCAACTCATTTTTCATGGCCAGTCATTCAAGACAATGGACTAGGTTTGACCCAATTCTTTGGGCAATTAATACATTGTTTGTGTTAATATGTGAAAGCAATCATCTTCACTGTGACTTGATGGATAAATATAATATTTCACTGATCAAACTACGATCTCCATGACTTAGGTCTAGTAACTAAGTTATGTGATTCGACAAAGTAAAATATTGTACAAATTTGATATCTACAAAAGTTTAATTTCTTTTGACATAAATCTCTGATGGCTAATCTCAAGTTCTTTTTTGTATAGTTCACTTAAGTTCAGTTGTAACGCATACATCTCTTTACTCGAAAAACTAGATGTTGAATCCTACTAATTGATTGATTGTTAACGCAGCTCCGACGTTTAATTGGCCAGAAGTAGTGGGAATGTCGGGAGTCCAAGCAAAAGAAATCATAGAGAAAAGTCATCCAAAAGTAACGGGACTTATAATACCGAAAAATGATTTTGTGACTCAAGATTTCTGTTGCAATCGCGTTCGGATCACTGTCGCCTTGATTCCTAAAATTGGATAAAAGGACATCATTGGATCATTAAACATTTTATTTGTTTAAATAAAATAGAGTATAAGATCTATTTATCGATAAATTGAGCTTATCAATCTAACTTTCTATTAGAATAAAATTAAATTATGTCTCAATAAATGACATAATAGGGGCTGACTACGAGAGCTTTCAGGTTGTGGTCGACACTATTTTCGGGTCAAATAGCATTTCTCTAAACTTAATTTGTGGTTCTCCATGCACATGAAAATTGTACCCTCATGTAATCATCGCTTAAGCTTTAAGGACCTCATCTCTCACAATCAGGCACGTGCAAGGCCCAGTGCGGCAAGCCCTTATTAGTTGCGAGGCCCAGTGCGGCAGGGCGCCCGCACTTGGCCTCGCAACTAATAAGGGCCCAAAAACTAATTTTAATAACATACGCCACTTAACAGTCAAATTATGGTGGGCCGTGGAGTAAAATCTGTTTTCTTTCAATCTGCCTATTAATTAAGAATGCATTTTCATCTCTATGTGCATGCGGGAAAACCGAGTATAACAACCCCTCTTTCTATGTTTATCACACCATTTATTCTCTTATTTCTCTCTCTACGTTAAAATTACATTGCTTTGCAAAAATGGTTGAATCTCCTCCTTTATAGCAGTAGCAATCCAGAGTAGGATGTTTCTAAATCTTTACCCCAATTGCTAAAAAAGTTCCTCTAGAATAGTTGGAATTTATGGTACTATATAACAATAGTTTTTCTTCAATATTGAGGTTCATTAGTCTTCTCCAATCTACATACCTATGTCGACACTACAAAAAGGAAAACACAACACAACACTACATAAGTTTATATGTAACATTTTTCTTTAAAATCTTGAACATAAATAAAACATGTTTGGGGTGATACCCCTGACATACACAAAAACGACCGAATGAACTGATGATGCAAGGAACTTCATGTGAAAAGTTTTCAATTTTTACTTTTGATTATATAAAGGGGACCCCAACTAAAATTTGACACTAGGCCCCCCAATTCTCGGGCACGACCCTGCTCACAATTGTCACACCTCTGGTCCAACTTGAATTCATTTCACCTCTATACAAAGGACTTGCCTTTCTCCCTCTTGTTGCCTTCGGTTCTTACCAAACTTAGTACTCCTGGAAATACCAAAAACGCATCATTCTCACTTCAATGGCTTCTCAACTTGTTTGAGTAACCGGATTCCGGTGACACAAGGTTTGCAATCTATCAAAGAAACTAGAATATTACAGTGTTATCGGACACGAAAATGATAAAGTCAAAGTGTTAAATGGGACGAGTTATCGAGGTCGAAAAGGCAGTCAAAAGCCGTCTTCATCATCTAGTTGTATAGGAAAGAATAATACTCCATTCAACAAGGTTATCATTTTGGTAGAAGAAGGTTTAATTGATTTTGTTTGAGGTGTTTGCTCTCTAATAATTACATCTCGAGGAAGCTTAGAGGAGTTTATAAATGGATTATGTAACGCCTCAAGACTTAGCAGTTATCGATATTGTCCCCGCTTTAACCACCTCACATAGGTACGGGGTTTTGTTTTTGGCTAAGGCACCACGAGCCCACCCAAAAGGCCTCGGTACTTACTAAGCTTGAACGTCCACCTATAGCCCAGTCTCTGGACACTCTTGCGAGCAATGTGGGACTATTACAATTCCCTACCCTCAGCAAAGAGTCGTCCTCGACTCTGATACCACTTTGTAACGCCCCAAGACTTAGCAGTTATCGATATTGTCCCCGCTTTAACCACCTCACATAGGTACCAGAGTTTTGTTCTTGACTAAGGCACCACGAGCCCACCCAAAAAGCCTCTGTACTTACAAAGCCTGAACATCCACCTATAGCCCAGTCTCTGGACACTCTTGCGAGCGATGTGGGACTATTACATATTAGGAGGCAACAAAGATGTTAATAATTGTGGTGAAGTGATGAGACATGAAGTCATGACACTATGACAGTCGAACCATATTTCTCTGTTCCAGTGGTGCCTGTCACAAATATACCACCCAATGGATATCTTTGATACTTAAAAATATCTTGGAATTATGGCGGTGGTGGTGGTGTTTGCATTGGTGGTAGTGGTTGTTTGCAGTGGAGCTAGTGGAGGTGGGTGGTGTTGATGACATTATGTAGTATTGTTGTTTAGTGTAGCTAATAACAAATCCTAATAATAATCATTAATGTTGAATTTCTAGAAAAATTAACTAAAGATTTTGGGTATGTCTAACCAAGTGACTATGTGAGGACAATTTCAGACCCAAGGCATTGGTACGCGATTTCTTTTTTACTTGAAAAAATAAATCGAGTACTGATCTATAGACGAGATGATTTGTCTGCATTTACTTTTTTTCAAACCAAACAGTTAAGTGAGGTATTGTGATGATTAGTGCTCATATTACGAGACTATTGCTCTTGGTAATCGTTTTCATAATCAAACAATCTTCTTTAGCTTGTTGTGTGTCCTATACCTTCGTTTTAGCATTACTTCTAATCAGACATATTGAATGGTATTTAACTCTTAAATGTACAGTACTTGGTTGAAATGAAACTTTGCATGCGTTAGACTTAACCCTGGTGGAAATGTTCCGCTAAAGACAACATTGATAACTACTGAGGCTGAGGGAATGTGATAGACCTCGCGACCCTTTGGGGTGTTTCAGAGCCTGAGTTATAGGTATAGTTTGAAGCTTAGTGTGTTTTGTGCCTTTTACGTGAGTTTTTTGGAGCCTTAGCCCAGTACAAAATCATGTACAGATAGGTCAGAGAACAAGGGGATCTGGTTTCAATTCTTGTATACAGCCAGTGTTAAAATGGTTACAAGTATGTCAAAATACAACCCTAATTTGGAAACATCAGATTAACTGCAAATACAACTTCATCATCTAACAGAACTAATAAAACTTGGGTTTCATATTTGATTTGTACATCAAAATTTCCTCCACAAATAATTTCCATTGAAAATTACATACAATATTCAACATGGCAAAGCCTTGGCCCAATGAGTTCAAACTCATGAAGCTTCTAAGCCTGGTTTCAAGGGCGGAACCAGGTTCTGAACCTAGGCCCGGCTAGCCTATAAAAGAAACAACTAGAGAAAAAAGATTTGACAAATTTTAGGTCATTGTTCTTCTTGTGGAAATTTTTTTACCTTGCATTTCGCTTTCTTCTCTTAAGACTGGCCAAGCAAATCAAAACCTTCATCTTTTATTCTTCATGAGATTAAGATCTAAACACTAAAAATGACGTTACCCGAGATTGATTTTGTTGTTATTCAGAACTGTTTAAAGCTTATCTTCTATGAGTTATGCTCAAAGATAAAAAGAAAAATAAAACGAGTTTAAAGAAACTCGAACCTGTTACCTATCTTGCAAAAATCCTAGGACTGGACCAACTGAGCTGTCAACATTTGGTTGTAAATTTCTACTTCTTAAGATACATACCTGAAGGTCCAGCCATGGATGCTTCTTGGGAAACTACTGCTTCTTAACCTACATGTATGAAAATCTAACCGTGACTGCAGCCAGGATTAGTCTCCATGTGGCTCCGCCCATGCCTAGTTTTGAACTATATACCTCAAGATCTTTCCGAGGTTAAGCCAACCACCTAGCGATTAGCTATTTGTGTTTGAATCTGTCATGGTGATTCAAGTGCTTTTTGATGAACTAGGAAGAGATGTAAGAGAGCGAGAGAGAGAAATACATCGAGTTCACGAAGGATCCATTCTTTAGTGTTAGTACCGGTAGACCAATGAATAAAGGCACACACAAGCTGGGCTTTTGCGTTTAAATGTTTAATAGGTATTTCGCCCATGGGAAAGGTCAAATGCACTCACCAATTTTGTTATATACAGTCACTCTTCTTTGACTTGAACAAAAGTTACCTTTCATGTGAGTTTATATAACAAAATTGGTGACAACATTTGGTGTAAGTGTATATTACAAAATTGCCGACTGCCTTTAAAAGTTCTCTTCCCCCATTTAGTTTGTGTTTTGGAAAAAACAAGAAAAAGGTTTATTAAAAGTTGGTGGCAATTGTAGTTGGTTGGCAATTGATAGCCCAGTTGCTTAGTGCATTTACTCCGTAATGCGGAGGTTCCAGGTTTGATCTCAGGAAATATAAATTCAGAGATATTAAACTTGGATATAAATAAAATTAGTTTATGTTGATATTTATCAATATCTCTGTAATGACCATTGTAATCAATATTCAATAGAAATAAAAATAACAGTTTGTTGGCACCCATCGATGCAGAAAAGAAACAGTGGTGTTGAAAAAGAGATGACAGAAAGAAGATGACGGTTGGTTGTAGTGATGGTGATAGACTGATAGTAACGACGGAAAAGATGAAGATGAGTTTTTTTTTTCTTGTGTGGATTTAATAGTTGACTGCAATGTCATCTGGGTTAAGTTGTTTATGATCACCTCTCTTTTTTCGCGTTTCCAACATCCATTAAAACCACCCCTTCGAAGTCAACCTTGTCAACTCCGACTCTATTGAAAAAAGTCCTTCCTAATAAAAATGAAGTATTGGAAAATTGAAATAAGAGAAAATAAACCGAAAGAAGAAATTAGATAATAGCATGTTTTCGCTCCCAAAGGGATTTATTTTTCTAATTTTTTTGTTTGAACATATGTATTTGCTTTGTTTAGTTTCTTCTAATCTCGTTTGTACTGAGATGAGCTTCTTCATCTCCACACATTAAAAATACGACAAAATAAAATAGATAAAACGGAGACGTGAAATTTTTTTTATTTACTCAGTTATATAACTACCTATTTCTTTGTTGGTTAAATGTTCATGAGATGTTTTCATATAACACTCTCTCTTTCTAAGATTTGTAGCTTCATTGAATCACTTCAAATTAAATAGAGATTGAAAGCTTCTAGAATAATTTGCCCAATTTTTATTTTGGGTATACAAGGGCATGTGATCGTATCTAATGAATTCTAATTAAATTTTTGATATCAATCATAATCAATAAAGAAATTAAACTGTCCACCAGTTTTTGGTGCAACGGTGGGCACCCTCTTAAGCTAATGAAGTCGTGGGATAGAATTTCGGTGGAAGCAGTTTGTCATAAAAAATTATTCCATGTAATTCGGCCTTTAGGCCTCATGTGTTGGATCTTAGGTCTCTTTCATTCATAGTTCGAATTAGGCGGTTATCGTGTTTATCACATCTTAATGATGTATCAATGCCTTGTAATGACCAACGTATATCGAAATGGAATTCTGAAAAAAAGATAAAGAAATTAAATTATCTTTTCAAAATGATGATGTTAGATGACTGTAACAGTCTGCAACAACAAAAAGATGACTTCAACACCAAGTGTTCATAGCGTCCTTTCATAAAAAAAGAAGAAGTGTTCATAGCGTAGAAAATGTTAAAAGGCCCAAGTGTTCATAGCTCTATATCAAGCCACATTTCCCCAAACAAGTATAAGATTAAACTATGAAGTATTTTATTACCTTGCCAAATGCTAAGAATTTTGCAGTTATATCCAATTTATTTTTGTTGAAAGCAGATGTATCCAATTTATTATCCATTGTGTTTCACTTCCCAATGCCTTGATTACTATCTTCAACAACAACAAAAAAATGCCTTAATTACTTCCATTATTACAAGAATGTACATGTACATTGTTGGGTTTTCAACAAAAAGGATGTATACTGGTGGGAGTGTGGGACTAGATTGGGGTTTGTGGTATCTCTCATAAGCAGTAGAACATTCAGTGACTCATGAGGCACATTAAAACCAGTCTAAATATTAAACTCAAAGTCTGTCACTATTCAAGTGTTTTGGGGAAATAAGTAAAGTTTCCGGGGCAATAACTTTTGGGTGGAAACAAATTTTTTTTGTTTCATCCAAACACTACCCTTTTCTTCTTTCACCATATGCTTTCTCACCAATATCAATTTCCGCGGCTATCATTTTCGGCGCCAACAATTCCGGTCATCCATCTCCCTCTCTCTCTCTCTCTCTCTTCATCCCTCTTTTTCCTCCATCTTCTCTTCCCTCTAACTTTCCTTTTTTTTCAAAGTTTAGGGGAAGGGGAGTCCCCTTCGCTGGAACCCTCGTCTGGACAAGGAAATCAACAAGAAGCTACTTGATTAAGATCCAATATGAATCTAATTAGATAATCATTTATAGTTGAGGTTGATGTGTCTAAATGGATCATAAGAAGAACAGAAAAGATACAAACTTCATGAGTCTGATTTGGTAGATGAGATGATGATTCAAGCATTCATCTGTCTGGGATAGCGAAATTTTCATGACGAGGGTTTGAGTCGATCTTTCAGATGAATGTTATGAATCAAAATGGGTTTCCCACTTTCTGCTTCTTTGATTGGATATAACCTCGAGGTCCTCGAGTTTTTTAGTTACTTCCATTAAAAGACCTTTTTGTGTATGGTTTCTTCTATAAAAACCTTTGATCTCTTTTCTCCCAAAAGTGTTTTTTAACTACTGCTTCACTAAAACCATGGTCATTGCCTTCCTGTGCTGGAAGGAATGTGTATGTGTCTCTCAAGAGTCAAGATGATAATTGTTCCGTAAGCTTTTTAAAACCTTCTCCTAGCAATTGAATTCCTATAAATTTTCAGAGAAGAGTGAGATACTGAGAAGAGAGATAGAAGAGAGAGAGAGAAGAGGGAGAGGGGAGAGAGAGAGAAGACAGAGAGGAGAGGAGAGAGAAGAGAGATAGAGAGAGGAGAGAGAGTCGGCCGGCGCTGGCCGGCGGTGGCCGGAGAGGGAGAATTGGCCGGAGAAGAGAGAGAAGAGAGATAAGGTGCGTTTGGATTGAGTTATTTATGTTTTTCACCGTCTTCCCCGGAAACTTTTTTAGCTTTCCCCAAAGCGGCTGCCTTCAATCAATATATATGTATAATTATACACAACACTGTAATTTTGTTTTAATTCTTTTTTGTCCTATAATTAAAGATTACAAATTCACTAAACTGACCTCCTCAAAATGATCACCTTCTAAAATATATAGCTTCTCCGATGGGGGTGGGGCTTTTCTAGTTCATGATTTTTATGAGAACCTTAAAATTCTTCAGAATTTTGAAGTTGCATTATTGGTTCACAGTTTTTTTAAGATTAAAGTTAATACTATTAGTTCAAATCTTTTTTAAGAACTTCTAAATGAAGTGATATTCTTTTTTTACGTGAAATCTAAAACTTCTAGTCTAAAATGGGATCAAAAAAATTTTAGAGACTACTTTTGTTATAGTTATACCCGTTTCAATATTCCACCTATTTAGGTAGAATTACTAGGTTCAAAAATATTTGTATTGGGGTGTACGTAATGAATTCGTTGGGGTTAAAACACATGACTCCTCTTTTATTTCTCTATTCCTGGAATAGAAACAGCTCAAACCGTTGGCTCTCTCTCTCTCTCTCCTGTTGAAGAATGCTATCTCAAACTCAATTGTTTTTGTAGCAATTCACGATAATGTGATAATTGGAGATAAATAAACATAAATAAAAGACACCATATTTAACGAGGTTCAGTCGGACATTCACGACCTACATCCTCGGAGAAAGCCAGAATGACTACATACTTTATTAACCACAATTGTAGTGATTCGTTACAATGATTGATTAGTAATCGAATGATTTAATCCTTAGAATTCTTTCTTATTTATAGAGAAATTAGGGTTAGGGTTTCCTAGTTTCTCCTAACTAAACTAAGAAACAACATAAAATATATCTAATAATAATATAAATATTACAAGAAATATTCTAAATATATGAAACTGAATATTCTTGATCTTCACATATCTTCAAATATCTTGGAATTGTCTTGATCGTCGGATCTCCTCATCTTGATTCGTCTCTTATATCACGTGTTTACACACGTATCTCAACAGTTTTCTTCGCTATGTTCGTTATTCACTCCATCAAAATCGAGTTCAGTTCTTGATATGCAGTGCCGATAAAAGGTAGAGAATAAAGTTTCTTTTATTTTTGTTTTATAGATTATTCGCATGTAAAATTTAGTCTCTCTATGTATGTTGTAAAAATATACTTCATTCACTGACTTAAAAATTTGAAGTCTTTAATATAAATCTTGTGTTTTATATTTACTCATTTTGAGTTTTTATTTTTCTCTCAATATTTATTTTTCTCCAGTCTAAATGTGTGTGGTGTGTGCACGTGTGAGTGATATTACAGTACTTCTCTGTGCTACTGTCTTGAAGTCAAAAGTGAAGGATATGGTGCCTGAAGTCTGAAGGAATGGTATCCTTCCGAAGGAGTGTCCTTCGACCAAGGATGCAATGCGTGCAATTTGGCTATTAGGATCTTAATGACCTTATTCGGAAGATCATTAGTCCGGTCCAATTAGGGGTCGTATTGCTTAGCTAGAAGCCAACTACGATCGTCGAATCAAGAGTTGATTCGCGGCTAACATAGACCGGATCCTACAAGGGTTACACAACAGAATAATGATTTGAACGGAGAGAATTGACTAGATGGATAATGGCAAATAAATGGATTGGATCCGTTATTGGTAAGTCCAGAAAGATTCGGAGAAGTCCGAAAGAGATAAACATGTCCGGGCCCAGGAGGGAGGCCCGGAATGGCTTTAGGGAAGCCGGCCATGTGATGGCCGGCCAAGGCAATAGGGCCGGCCATGTGATGGCCGGCTAGGCCCTAAGTGGGCCGGCCAAGGAAGCCCATAAAGGGCTATGTTGGCCGGCCACACTTAAGTGACCCAAAGGAGGGTATTTTGGGTGTTGCCTAATAATTAGGTTTATGGAATCCTAGTTTGAGTCTAATACCTCTTCTAGGGACTTCTATATATACCTAATTATACAACCTAAAGATAGGGGGCAATTTCAGAGGAGAAATTCCCAAGTCTGAAAGAGTTTCAGAATATACATCTCAGAGAGAGAGAGAAAAGGAGTTTTCTCAAGTATCTAGTCAAGAAGAAGGAGTTCTTCATCTCAACCTTCAAGAAGGTCCTAGCTGGCTGAAAGGAGGGAGTTCAAGTCATTATTCGGTGTCTCAAGTAGAGGAGCTACACTTGGAGCTCTTATCTTCCGAATACTGATCGGAATTTAGTTCGTGGGAAAGCGATTAAGAGGTAATCTTCTTTCCAATCTAGTTCATTGGTATGTTCATGTATAGATCCTGGAATTAGTGTTAAACATATGATGTTTGAGATTCCGCTACCAACACTAATAGACAATTAGGTGTATGAGATACACTAGGTTATTCCCCTACAGTGGCATCACGAGCCGTTTGCATGAACTATCTTTGACTAGATGAATTAGATTCATACTTGAACAACTAGATATTAGTGTTTTAATGTTTGAATAGAGATTTAAACATAAGTTTGATGAGATCAAATTAGGGTTTTGGATGAGATTCATGGCCTAGAAACACTAGAAACAAAGTTTTATGAAAAGAGTTTTCATAAACAAGTGTTAGGGTTTTAGAATTTTGATAGAAATCATCAAAACCATGAAGATTGGTTGATGAATTGATCAAAAACAGTACCTAACAGCAGCTGGAACAGAAAGAAAGAAAAGAAAAAGAAGTTGGAACGGCAGGAATTTCCAAAAAAAAAATTTGGAAACCCTACTGGCCGGACCGGCCAGGACGCGTCCAGGACGCGTCCGGGCCGGACCAGCACGTCTCGGACAGACAGTCCGAGACAGACAGGGACACGGACTGGAAATCCCAGTCCGTGAAGGACCGGGAATCCTAGTCCGAGCTGGACTAGGAGTCCGAGACTCTCGGGTCTCGGACATCCCAGAGCGTCTAGGACGCGTCTGGGAATCCCAGTCCAACACGGACTAGAAGTCCGAGACTCTCGGGTCTCGGACGTCCTAGCGCGTGGGACGCGTCTGGGACATCCCAGTCCGAGACGGAATAGGATTCCGAGACAGGAGCGTCTCGGATATCCCTGACGCGTCTGGGACGCGCTCGAGGGAACCTATTAAGAGTCTCGGTCTAGGACCGAGACACTGGACGGGCGTCCGGATGCATCGAGGATGCGTCTGGAGCAACCAGAAGCATCTCGGATGCGACTGGAAGCTTCCGGACGCAACTCGGATGCGACCGGAGCATCCAGAAGCGTCTAGGACGCGTCTGGACGCGTCCAGAAGGCATCCCAGATGGGATGGCCTAGCCGTCTGTGCACAGAAGCGTCTGGGACGCGACTGTGGGGGCACGGGTGCATCCCGGACCAAAAATCCGAGATGGCACGTGTGCTGTCCCGAGACCAGACACGTCGGGGACGCGTCTGGGAGTTCCAACAGCTCTCGGATTAAGCATCCGAGAGGCATATGCAGCAACCGGATGGTCTGGACGCGTCTAGGACGCGACCAGGACGCATCCTAGACATCTCACCCGAGATGTCTATGGTCTGTCCTAGGACAGATGCGTCTAGCTGGGCTAGGACGCGTCTGCCCGAGAGACATAGCACGACAGGAAGGTGTTGTCTCTAGGACCGGACCTTGACCAGGCTGAGTCAAGAGTTGACCAGAGACCAGTCAAGGGGCTTTGACCAGGGTTGACTCAGATTCTTTTGAGTGAGACTCAAGGGCCTTTTGGGCCATGATCTGAAAGGGAGTTTTTCAGACTTTTCTCCCGGTTCCGAGCATAATTTTTCCGACTTAGACCCGGGTTAGAGGAGTACCCGAACGGAGTTTTTCCTTATTTTGATTTTGGAAACAATTAAGGAAGAAACGTAATGTTTTAGTTTAAGTATTGAGAATACAAAACTTTAGAAACATTAGACATAGAGATGTCACAAAATCCCACGAATAGCTATGCGATAGCAAAACCTAGAAACGAATCTAGGATACATACTTTATTTATTATGATTGTCATATTTTTGTATGTATGGATGTATGTGATTGCGTAGAATAGTATACCTTTAGATAGGATTATCGTTTCTTGTTCTAAACGCAAGGAGTTGTGCCCGAATAATACTTAGAGTATAGGGTCTTAGAATCTATTGACGAACTGAATGATGAGATCATGGTTCAAGTGGGAGTAGTCAATAGAGGTTCTTGGATAAGAATCCAATCGAACCATAGGCGAACAAGAAATAAACTTAAAAGATGGGATCTTTTAAGGGGTAATACTAAGATTTAACAAATCATTACGCAAACCCACATAAACTTTTACGTAATAAATCATGAATGGTTATGCAAGAGTTCACAGTAACGCAACTTGATAAATTACGTAATAAGTCCCAAAAAGAATTTTGAGTAAAGCCTACCCAGATTAAGACACCTGTTGAGCCCTTGTTCATCGATGGTGGGTCATGCCAAAGCAGGGTGCCATCTTTTACCTCGGGACAATACGGGTAGATCTATGAAGAGGTCTACATGTCTAAATGGTTATTCTCAAACGAGTCAGCAAAAGGGTTTTGGATTTCGAGGCTAAAGGACGATTTAATGTTTAAATCGTTAACCAAGAGTCATATGAGATATGATCAGTAAGGAGTTACTCACCCAGGAGGGTGAAGTTAAGGGCAGTGCCAAAGTACGCTTAGCTTCACAGGAATGGGATCTTGGAATTATATTATTCTAAGGGGACAACAAAAGTAGAATAATATAGGCAAATTAGGAAAATTGCCAGGATAACAAGTTTAATCACTTTCGCATTTCTTACATGTAGTTTAATTATGACAACAAAAGACTCAAGCAGCATTCGCTGGCTTCTGGAAAAAGAAAAGTTGAATGGTGACAACTTTATGGTATGGGAAAGGAACTTAGGACTTGTCCTAAGATCCGAACATAAGGCAAACGTGTTAGACACACCTATTCCTGTTCTCAATGAAGATTCGACTGAACAAGAGAGGGAGCAAGAAAGGAACATTCGGAAGAGGTCCGAACCCATAACATGCCTCATGTTGGCAACCATGGAACCTAATCTTCAGGATAAGTTCATAGAGATGGATGCCTACACCATGATTCGACAACTTAGGAATTTGTTCCAAAAGAAGTCAAGAATGGAGAGGTATGAGATTTCAAGGACGATATTGGATATGCGTCTTGAAAAGGGAAAGCCTGTAGGGCCACATGTTTTCAAAATGATTAGTCTTTTTGAAAAACTGAATCGACTGGGAGTCGATAATGGCCGAGATTTTGCCACTGATATTATTTTGCATTCACTTCATAGTGGGTTTAATCAATTTAGAATGCACTATAATATGAATGGCTGGGACAAATCTCTAGAAGAACTACACGCTATGCTCCAAACAGCCGAAGAGAACATTGTAATAGCTGAACCTAAGAAAGAAGTTCTAATGGTTCATAAAGAAAAGGGATTTAAGAAGGACGGGAAGCAGAAATTCAAAAGGAAGAAAACGGGTAGAGTGAAAGGTAAAGAAGTTGCCATGAACAAGAGTACCCATTCTGATTCCAAGTGTTTCTATTGCGATGGCACGGGCCATTGGAAAAGAAACTGTCCAAAATTCCTGGAAGACAGAAAGAGCGGAGCTGGGAGTTCCGGTCAAGGTAAAAATTGTTAAAAGTTATTCAATTAAATACACATTCCTCAAGGTATGCGATACCTAAAAGACTCTTATCATTATGAATGACAGGAGCGAGAGGGAGCTGAGTATTTATTGAAGAGGAGATGAACCTGTCGAAAGCTGAGAAGGCAAGAGTTGCTGGAAAAGCTCAAGAAGGATCATAGACTCGATAGGCGATACTTTAAAGTAGTTTTAGTATTTCTTTTTCTTTTTAGAACATTGACTCTGTAATGAGATTATGGGAGTGAATAAAATATGAGATATTTTATGATGTTCTTAAAAGAGCCTATCTAACTTTTAAGTAAATTTTAACGGACGATCCGACTTAGTCATTCTAAATCTTGTAAGAGTATACAAGAGTACAGTTAATCGTAGAAAACAATGTTGGACATGAAAGTCTGCGATTAGTGTGATTAGAATGGACATAAGACTTGATTGTGGAGGAGTTTTAGAAACAAATCCAAAATCGAGAAGTGGATCTGGATGATTAAAGAATATGATGAGATCATGAGTTCAATAGTCATCGGTCTTCCAAAACACAAAGTCTAATACGTATCTGCCAAACCACTAAAAACCTAAAAGCTATAGTGAATAATTGAGTCCATACGGATATGGACATCATTTTAGAAGGAGTTCTAAAATTATCAATTATTCCAATGTCTAAAGCGTGTTAGACATAGGTTCTTCAAGAAGAAGAACGGGGTTTTTCTCGCCAAACATCGGAACACAATGAGATTGTTGCTCTCGATGGTGTCTTCATTAAAAGGAGGGTCCTTCTAAGAAGACAAGTGGGAGGAAAAATCGAATGGGATTCGATAAAGAGCAACAAGAGGAAGTAAGGAGTTACTTGCCTTTAAACAAAAGAGAGTAAGAGTTACTCGACTTAAAACGAAAGAGAGTAAGAGTTACTCGTCTTACGTGACAAGGGATGTCGACTTGAATGGTTCAAGGGACGATCGCCTAGAAACTTCTTAAGGAGTTAAGAAGGTTGCTCAAAAACCCCAATGAGTCTTGGGAAGATTCAAAAAGAACTATAGCAGAAACCACTCTGAAATTGGATCGGAAATCCAAAGAGATAAGAGTAAGAATGGTTGAATCTTGTGAGACAAGAAGGTAAGTGGGAGTGAAACAAGAGTTGTTTCAGGTCCTGTATGTGGGAGACATACAAGAAAGGACAAGAAGACGAGGGTGAATAAACCATGGGCATCAAAAGTCTATGGAGATAGACCTTAGATGATAAAGACTCGTTCAAAAGGAGTTTTGGAGAGGTCTGAATAAGAACTTCTCTGGGAGAGAAATTCTACCCAACTCCTGTGATAAACACAGGAGAGACACTTATGTTAGGAAACATAAGAACGATCATGAGATGATTGTTGTTTACCCGTACATCTAAAAGGTACTTGGAGTACGAAAAGATGTCGTCGCCCATACAAGTCAGAAGATTGAAGAAAGTCATAAAAGTAATCTTCCGAAAACAAAGATAGGAATCTTTTAGGAAGGGCTAACAGATGGGAAAGAGTTTTCCATGCTGGGAGTCGTTACTTAACTCTACTAGATAAGAAAGTAAAATTAGAACTTGGGAAGTACTAATTTCAGTGGGAGAAAACTGAAAATATCATAACAGCTTACGAAGAGTTCGAAAGCAAGATAGTTACAAAGCGAAGTGAAAAGGAAACTAAACTGTCACCTTAGAACGATCATGAGATGCTCGGGTCTAAGGAATTAGGATCCAGGACGAGAATCCTAAAAAGACTTGTAAAATTGAGAACGTGAAGGAGTTCACGCGGGTGCTCAAATTTTACAAACTCTTGTTATCCGAAATAAACTGGGTTTATTTCGTCATCTAAATTGTGGTTTAGAATTTAGACGACAGTCCAAAAGGATGGAGTGTTCCAGGTAGGTTTATTAGATACGTGATCTAATGAAAGAAACCCTACTAAGTGAACATGGAAGCACATCATCCTACTATCCCTAGTCCAGGTCATTAGTTGGACAATAATGACTTATGAAGACTAGCATGAGTGATTGACAAGATAGCGCTGTTTCTTGGGCTATGGGAATAGGAGTATTCAAAGGTCAACTTCATGGGTGTATAGTTGATACACTGGAAACCCGCTGAATGAGAGTACTTCAAGAGTTGAAGTTATAAGATGTCATAACTCTCATTTAAGCAAATTGGAGAGATTCCTCAAAACATGAGTACTCACTCAGTTTATGGAAGGAATGTCGAACTTTGGTACCGTCAAACGCCATCCGTAAAAAGTGGTTATAAAAGCGGCATACTGGGGGAGACAGGATAGACATGAAATTGAGTGGGAGTACAAGAATGGATTATGTTTTCCTGAGTAAAATCGGGATAAAGTATCTCCGGGCCACTTGATGAGAAACAACTGAAAAATGCATGGCCGTGCTCAAACGGATTAAGAGTTAATCGTTTGGATTGGAAGTTGTTCTCGGGATCAAGAGAGTCTGATAAATATGACATATCAGATGAGATACGAAAAAACATGGGAATCGAGCATTGCACTTGTTCTAAGTACAAGTGGGAGACTGAAGGATATGGTGCCTGAAGTCTGAAGGAATGGTATCCTTCCGAAGGAGTGTCCTTCGACCAAGGATGCAATGCGTGCAATTTGGCTATTAGGATCTTAATGACCTTATTCGGAAGATCATTAGTCCGGTCCAATTAGGGGTCGTAATGCTTAGCTAGAAGCCAACTACGATCGTCGAATCAAGAGTTGATTCGCGGCTAACATAGACCGGATCCTACAAGGGTTACACAACAGAATAATGATTTGAACGGAGAGAATGGACTAGATGGATAATGGCAAATAAATGGATTGGATCCGTTATTGGTAAGTCCAGAAAGATTCGGAGAAGTCCGAAAGAGATAAACATGTCCGGGCCCAGGAGGGAGGCCCGGAATGGCTTTAGGGAAGCCGGCCATGTGATGGCCGGCCAAGGCAATAGGGCCGGCCATGTGATGGCCGGCTAGGCCCTAAGTGGGCCGGCCAAGGAAGCCCATAAAGGGCTATGTTGGCCGGCCACACTTAAGTGACCCAAAGGAGGGTATTTTGGGTGTTGCCTAATAATTAGGTTTATGGAATCCTAGTTTGAGTCTAATACCTCTTCTAGGGACTTCTATATATACCTAATTATACAACCTAAAGATAGGGGGCAATTTCAGAGGAGAAATTCCCAAGTCTGAAAGAGTTTCAGAATATACATCTCAGAGAGAGAGAGAAAAGGAGTTTTCTCAAGTATCTAGTCAAGAAGAAGGAGTTCTTCATCTCAACCTTCAAGAAGGTCCTAGCTGGCTGAAAGGAGGGAGTTCAAGTCATTATTCGGTGTCTCAAGTAGAGGAGCTACACTTGGAGCTCTTATCTTCCGAATACTGATCGGAATTTAGTTCGTGGGAAAGCGATTAAGAGGTAATCTTCTTTCCAATCTAGTTCATTGGTATGTTCATGTATAGATCCTGGAATTAGTGTTAAACATATGATGTTTGAGATTCCGCTACCAACACTAATAGACAATTAGGTGTATGAGATACACTAGGTTATTCCCCTACAAAAAGAGATGTGTTGAATACGTTTGCAAGTAATTCAAGCAATGCATTGTTGTTATTGGTCGGAAGTGGTGGTTGTGAAGATAAAGTAAAGATGACGGGCAAACAACAAAATTTTAACTTTGATCGGTCTTAAAACAATGTAACCTTTTTGTTTTAATCTCAGTCATTGATTTTTTTTTTTGTTGAAGGCCCAGTCATTGATCTGAACGTCTTAGATTTGAAATTGATTCTTTAAAGGTCTAACTAATGTTTTTGGAGCTATAAAGTTCTAGAACTTTAAAATTCTAAAACTTCAAAGTTTACTATTTTAAAGTTCTTAAACTTCAGAGTTCTATGGTTTTAAAGTTATAGAATTTTCAGAATTTTGAAGTCGTATAACTTTGAAGTTTCAGAATTTTAAGGTTCTAAAACTCTACAACTAGAGCGTTAATGGGTCTATTTCAAATCTAAGTTGTTCGAATCAACTCTTGAGTTTAAAAAAAAATTACATTGTTTTAAGATCCAAAATTAAAAATTTGGTTTTGTTACTCGTGATCTTTACTTCATCTCAACCACCACCACTTCTGACCAATAACAATCATGCATTTCTCAATTAGTTGTATACATATTTGTTCCTTAACAAAAAAAAAAAAAAAAGTTGTATACATATTTGTCACCCTTCTTCTGATATTAGTTGTAATACCACTTACGCGCACGTGCTATACAGGTCATTTAAAGGTAGTTGTACTTAATAAACATGACCACTCTGAGTTCAAAGGTCCATGGAGATACGATTGCTTTTAGTGACATAATCACAACTAATTTAGAGGTTCATGGCACATAATAAGACAAAATAACTACTCAAGGTTCAAAGCTTCTTTGACACAAATATATAGGTGTTGAGCTTAAGGTGATGTCGAAGACTGATACAAATCCTCGATAGGAAAGAAACGAACTAGAAATTGATGGAGATGGTGATGTTTTTTTTTTGGGAATTCGACTACGATTTACGTTAATCGTTACAAGGCATTGATGCATCATGAAGATGTAATAAGCACGATAACCGCCTAATTTAAACAACGAAAGAAAAAGAGGCCTAAAACCTAACAAAAAAGAGGCCTAAAGGTCAACAAAAAAAAGGCCTAAAGCCCGACAAAGTATTATATTATTTACTTTATTTATAGCCTAAATTACATGGGATAAATCTTGACGACAAACTGCTTCCACCGAGACTTGATCCCACAACCTCATGGGCTTAAGAGTGGTGTCCAACCGCTGCACCAAAGGCTGGTGATGTTGATGAACAAGATATGATGAAGATGCTCCAGAGAATACTAAAATTTTATTGAAAGTAACAGATAAAAGAATGGAAAAAAAAACCTAACTACAACTCTGGCGGACGGTAGTTACTAAAGCGGCTATGGCTGCCAGAAAAAAACGGAGACAATATAGGATAGAACTATACTTGTTATAGTTTTCTGAGCTCAAACATCATAATTGATTATGAAACTGGAATGAGTTCTAAGACTCAGTCCTCCACTCTATTTATAATATTGAAGAATGTATAAGAATAGATACACATTGAAGAGATACGTTTAAGGAAAATACAAACATTATTAAAATAAAATATAAACTTTAAAAGAAAATAGAAACATAATATTAATAATATTGATATATATAAAAATTTAAGATGGATGGGCTTCTTCTTCAGAGTCTCCTGGGTTTCAGTTTTCTCTTGGTCTTTTACCTTGTAACTTCAAACGTTGTCGACATGAATTCACCAATACCAAGGTCCAGTGGCTAATTATAGTTTAACAAAAATGTGAGAAATTGGCCACTATAAATTAAGGTAAACATGTGATCTTTGGGATGGGGATTAGACCGCTTATATTCGCTATATATTCCTAAATAAACAGACATTTGATAAGTGTGTTATATCCCACAAATATTAAGAGCATCTCTAATGGGACACTCTAACAAACACCCTGTAAATCTTAATTGTCAAGTGTCAATAAAGATTCTCTTTCCTAAATGTCAATATAGAGACACTCTAATTTCTGTTGGTCTCCCATGGAGTTGCTCTAGATACACATGTCCCTCTTCAATTCAATAGATAAAAAATACTCCTAAAAAGTAAAGTTTTCTATTGGTTGGAGTTTTAAAGTAACACTTAGAGAGTCTCAAGTAGACATGCTCATTTTAGAGTTTCTCTCTCTAGACACTCTATAATAAATGTGTCCACCTCATATTAGAGTGTCTAACAAAGTGTTCTATTTGAGATATTTTTTTAATAAAAATTCTAAAAAGTCATATGCGACACTCTAAGTGTTAGAGATTGAGTGTCCCATTGAACATGCTCTAACCAGTCAAGACTTGTAGAGAATGTGAGGTGTCCACCATCAGCTCTAACAAACTCAAAGAGTCCTTGACGGTCTGGGACTCTGGGTGTCTTTTTCCCAACCCTAATGCACATAGGAAACAAAAGTCTCTCTCTCTATGACTTTGTTATGAAGGTATATAAATGCTTACCTGAAAGATGAAGTGACTCCTAGAAGCAAATATATCACTCATTTTTATACTAATAAGTTGGGGATGATTTTAGAGTAATAAAATCATCTAAATTCTTGTTGTTGATTTTAGGATCAATCAAAAAAATAATGGAGGGTGAATTTAGTAAATGGATGATTTTAGTTGCTACAATTTGGATTCAAGCTTTTACAGGAACAAATTTTGATTTTTCAGCTTACTCATCTGATCTAAAATCAGTACTTGGGATATCTCAGATTGAGTTAAATTATTTAGCTACAGCTTCAGATCTTGGAAAAGTTCTTGGTTGGTCTTCTGGTTTAGCTTTATTATATTTTCCTTTATGGGTTGTACTTTTCATGGCTGCTCTTATGGGTTTCATTGGTTATGGTCTTCAATGGCTTGTTATTCAGAATCTTATTGTTTTGCCTTATTCCCTGGTTAGTTCTCTCTCTCTCTCTCTAAAATTCTTCAATTAATGTTTTCTCTCTCTAGGTTTATACTTTCATTCTCTGTTTCATTGTTTGAAGAAAGGGTTTAATTTTAAACCATGAATTGTTCAATTTCAATCCACCAAACTCTTGTATGTTTTTCAATGTTGGGTTAATTTTATATACAAATTTCTGGGTTTTTGTGTTAAGTATTTGAAGAATTTGATTTGAGGAAACCTAAAAATGTGTGTTTAATCTCTCTCTCCCTAAAACCTAAAAATGTCCCCCATTTTCAATAAAAATTAAAGATATTAAAAGTCTTCACTGTTTTATAAAAAAAAATTATTACTATAGAAAAAGAAGTTTTCCATAATAAATGATAATTTTGGGTAGGTGAGGTTGAGGGTACTATTTCTCTTCCCCCATTTCCTTGCAAACATTTGATTATCCAAGAAAGAACAAAAGAAAATATAAAATTGTACAAAATCTTTTTGGGTGTATATACATTTAAAATTTTCAAACAATCTATGAGCATAAATTAATAAATAAGTTATATACTTTAGAGGAATGAAATTTTAGTTCGACCTAAAAAAATTTGAAGTTTATTTTCTTGACAAAGTAGTGTCGAGAGAAACTTAATTAAATTTCGATTTCAATAGAAATTTTTGTAGGAATTTCAATTCTTCTGGCTGAATATTTCGAATCCCATTTCGAAATTAATTTCTTGATACTTTTGTTACACACGTAACAAACAAGACTAGTAACAAGACCTAAGGGGGTTAGTAAAATCTTAGTTGTAATCTAGTCGGAAAATGAACAAGTCACTATCTCTTTTTCATGCACTTTGAAATTGAAAATATTGATCAATTAAATCAAAGGAGATTTTCTACTTGATCATTTTTAATTAATTTGTTGAAGAAACACACTTGACTTGAATTCATATTTGAGTAAAGAAATTTTGAATTTTTTTAAACAAAATTGAAGAGAAAACAACAAAGAGATGATGATGGATTTTTTTTACTTATTTTGGGGAACTTTGAAATTTGAAGTCTCTTTTAGAAAGAATAACTTTGTTACAGAGGTTGGGGGGACTCTCATTCTTCCTGCATGTGTGACTGACACGTGCTGGTTAAGCTCTTGAGTTTTGTACTTTTGTTTAGCATATTCTGTCACGTGTTTCACGTGGTCTCAACTACCCTTCCCTCCATTTCCAGTCATGAGTCATCCTTCAACTTCTTATTTTTTTTCTAGGTTAATTCTATTTTGGTCCCACTAAAATAGTCTATTGATGATGATCTGCTTGTTAAAATAGTCCCCAAATTCAATCTCTTACACTTGTAGAGATTTTGGTAAAATGGCATTTTGGTTTCTAAATTTGTCATTTTTATCCGTCTGGCACAATAGTCTTTTCAGGTCATTTCGAATTAAGAACTCTTCATTAAGATTTGGGAAAATTTTGATTCAAATGAACTTTCGAAATAAACCTTTAGCAGCCGTTTAGACGGGTCAAGTTAAAACTAACATTATGAAATCCGACTTGAATCAATTTAGATATCGAATCAGATTTTAGATATTTGAAGAGAAAACAAACATCATCTTAATCTAAATCTATTGTTAACAATTGAGTTGAATGATTTCTTGTTACTTTTGGGTGAGCAATGGAAAAAAATATGAGTGATTAAATTAGTGTCTAGATTTACAACAATGCTACTTGGCCGGACATCACATGGACAAATAAGGTCAAAGTTTTCAAATGATGTCACCGCCTCCTGGTTGTCATCCCTCGATCACTTCCTTTTCCACTAAGTGATTCCTTAGGGACCTTAGGGTACGATTTGGGTTGTCTCCCTCTTGACTTTGGATAACACCCAAAAAGTCTGTATGTACAAACGATCTAGGCCTGTATTCGGAGTTTCCCTGGGGTTGGTAAAGCGAAATGGAGGCCACCCTAGCCCATTGAGTGCGCATGACGTCATCACAATGTCAGCAATTTTGCCTTCTGGGACCATTTATTGTCGGGCCAAATAGCATTTTCCTTAGATTTAAAGATAAAACTAAACACAATGCTAGAAAAAAATACTGATGAAACTATTCGAAATTTTGAATTTGACAGGTATTTCTGTTATGTTTATTGGCTGGATGTAGCATATGTTGGTTCAATACGGTATGTTTCGTTTTATGCAACAAAAATTTCCCAACAAACAGAGCACTAGCATTATCTCTAACCATTAGTTTCAATGGTTTAAGCCCTGCTATATACAATCTTGCAGCTAAAACCATTTCTTCAAATCAATGTAGCATCTTTCTACTCCTTAACTCCTTTCTTCCTCTCATCATTTCTCTTATTGTTATCTTCCCAATCCTTCGAAAATCAATCCCTAAACCCCCCTCAATCGACGCTCTTAGTCGTGATTCATTCATTTTTCTTCTCCTCAATGTTATCGCTGTTTTTACTGGCCTTTACCTCTTGTTACTCAACAAAATCGAAGCACTGATTTTAACTGCACGGATATTGTTCGGTGGTGCAATTCTACTTCTTCTTCTTCCTTTATGTGTATCCGGAGTTGTCAGTGCTCGAAATTGGTCTAGTAAGAATATATTTGAGAGTTTGGATTTGCAAGGCTCGGGTTTTAATCTAGTTGGTATTGATGATCTTGAACTTCATAGAGAATTACTTATCGGGCGGGAAGACTATTACAAAGGAACTAGTTATAGTGAGAGTGAAGGTTCTTGTTATGAGAAGAACAGATTGTTGGTACTTGGACAAGAACATTCTGCTCAAATGGTGCTTAGAAGATTGGATTTTTGGTTTTACTACATTGCTTATTTATGTGGAGGAACAATTGGGCTAGTTTATAGTAACAATCTAGGTCAAATTTCACAGTCGCTTGGGTTCGGTGCCAATACTACTGAGCTTCTTACTCTTTATTCGTCGTGCTCATTTTTCGGCCGATTGCTCTCTGCTGCGCCAGATTTCATGCGTCTGTAAGTAACCGTCTCTCTCTGTGCAACTGCGTACATGATAGTTTGTTTACCATCATAGATCCTAATCTGAAATAAAATGCAGGAAGGTGTATTTTGCAAGGACCGGATGGCTAGCAATAGCGCTGATACCGATGCCAATAGCCTTCTTTCTGCTGGCTAGTTCTGGTAGTAAGATAACACTAGAACTAGGGACGGCTCTTGTTGGGCTGAGCTCAGGTTTCATTTTCGCTGCAGCCGTGTCAATTACATCGGAGCTTTTCGGACCAAACAGTGTGGGGGTAAACCATAATATATTGATCACAAATATACCTTTAGGTTCTCTACTTTATGGTCTCCTTTCAGCAATTGTATATGATTCTAATGCTAGCTCTAGCATAATTAACTTGGATGCAGCTCTTGTTTGTATGGGAAGGAAATGCTACTTCGAGACTTTCTTGTGGTGGGGTTCTATTTCTTTGCTAGGCCTTGCTTCTAGTGGGCTTCTTTTTGTCCGGACTAAGCCCGCTTACAGTCGTTTCGAAGAGAATCGGGTTCTGCAATCGGGCTACTGATTAATGACGCGCAATTGGACCCAAACGGCGGCCCAGCCCGTTACAACATTATAAATGCGACGGGATGAATCATAGAAATGAAGTGTTGTGATCCTGAAAATTGTAGGTGGTATAAACCATGGCTTTGTAATTATTTTGGCCAACATTTTCTATATGGATCAGCTTTTGATCTTTCACAAATTGGAATGGATGAAAAGATAGACGAGTTCATATAAATCGAGTTAAACAATCCATAAGTGGTCCTATTACCTTTGTTAAAATATATATACATTAATGTTGTAACTTAACTATATACATAGTTTTGTTACGTCTATAGTAGGAGACGATTTTAACGAACTAGTTGATAGCAAGAGTGTTGTAAGTTAACTGTACAAATAGTTTTGTTATGTCTATAGTCCGAGAGGATATTAACAAGGTTGTTGATAACAATAAGAAATCGCACCATGATCCACTAAGGCACAATGGAGCCCCATACTCCATTAATCGTACATTTGTTATTTGTACACAGAAAACTCGTTTTTCGAAGCAGAAGCATTTTCTTCCACATGGTTGGAGACTTTTGGAAAGGTGAAACTTTGATCTTGGTTTGCACATTTTGTTCAAGATCCGTTAATCGGGGGGGTTCATTCAAGGATTGATATTATGTCTAGATCAATGTGAAATTAATATTAACAGGCTACATTAGTCGAGGGTTAAACTAATATTTGAAACTTACTCAAACACTAGCAAAATTTGGATCTCATATCTATTAGTAGTAGTATAAAACAAACAATCAATTTGGAAAATAAATGTCATAGAAGCATAAACTAAATCGTCATTGACCATATTTCAGTTATATGAATCTTTTACTTTAATTATGTACCTACTTGAACCGCAAGTGAGAGAAACTCTTATTTCTCTCTCCTCTCGCATGTTCAGTCACGTTGAGAGAGAAATTCTTGTTTCTCTCACATAAGGTTCGAATGGGAGTCTAAAGAGACTGGTCGAGTAAACTTGTCGGTTAACAAAAAGATCGAACTAAGCGGTAAGTGTCTTCCTTTCACATAACCTAATGTTGCTTCCATATAATAATAGTTCAAAATAAAGTGAAAAGTCACTTACAAATTTACAATCTACCACTTGACAACTATGAAGTCCACATCATCACCATATCACCACGTGTCACTCAGGAATTTGTTCTTCCATTAGTTCCCAAATCTATTGCTCTGAATTCCACTGCCAAGTCTAATTCTCACTTTTGGCTCCCCCAACTTCTCTCTTTCTCTCTCTCTACCTTTCACTCAAGCCTCAGCCATGGCAGTTTTATGCTCTCTACTGCCCTTCACTAGGGTACCCTTAAACCCTTCATTATTATCATCAACACCCTCAAAACCCTCTCTCTTATCCCTTCCTTTTCCTTCCCTTTCTCTCTCTAAAACTACCACTTCTCCTCTTCCCATTTTCTCTCTCTTCAATCCTTCATTCCATTCTCTTCATCACCGTCTTAAACCAAATTTTGCCCTAGATTCAGACACCCCTTACTCTTCTCAACAGGTACTTCAAATCATCGTTGGTTACAATTTGAATGTCTGATTTTCTCTTTACCCAAGATTTCAAATTGGATTACTAGGAGATTTTAGTTTATTAGTGTTTGATTTTTTGCAGGATTCAGAGAAGATCAAAACTTCTGAGGCTTTTGAACAATGGGATTCATTAACTGCCAAATTTGCTGGAGCTTCAAATCTTCCATTTTTGTTACTTCAATTACCTCAAATCATTCTCAATTATAGGAATCTAATTGCAGGAAATCAATCTGCACTTTTAGCTGTTCCTTGGCTGGTAATTTATCAATCTTTCTAGTAAAGTTTTAATCTTTTAGATAGAGAGAAAGAGAAGGAAACAATGTGGGTTAAGAAATCATAGCCCTATTAAAACAACCATTTCTTTGGATTTTGAAAATTTTCTTTAATATGAAATTTTAATTTGGGAGGTTTGGTTTGGTTTGGGTTCTTGTAGGGAATGTTGACTGGTTTGCTAGGGAATGTATCTTTACTTTCGTATTTCGCGAAGAAGAGAGAGACTGAAGCTATTTTTGTTCAGACATTGGGAGTTATCTCAATATATGTAGTGATTGTTCAGTTAACTATGGCTCAAGCCATGCCATTTCCTATTTTCATTGCCACTTCAGTAGTGGTTGGAGCTGGTTTGATTTTGAACTTTATGAATTACTTTAATTGGCTTCATCCTGGAATTTGGCGATTTTGGGAAGATATAATCACAGTTGGAGGTCTCTCTGTACTTCCACAGGTAAATCATAGACTACCCTTTTATCCGTTTATCCGATTCTTGTTATATTGTGTTTTTAGTTGGTTCACTACGAGGATAACCCGTTTTTCCTCTTTCAATACGACTAATTTGCAGGTTATGTGGTCGACATTTGTTCCTTATATTCCAAACAGCATTTTGCCAGGGACAATTGCTTTTGTTTTGTCTGTTGCTGCTGTTGTTATGGTAAGCTTTTCGCCCATTGCTTTTGGTTCGTGTATGATATATCTATTGTGGCCATTGTAAGAAATACGGATATAGTTTGTGTTTCCATTACGAAGCTAGACAGAGAGAGACACTAGGGGCCATGTGGTTTTTCTTTTCAAAGATGATATATTTGGTTCTAACATCGACTCTTAGATATACCTAGAAAAAAAGAAAAATTTCGGAATCACGACAGAAATACTATGATCATGTTAAAGGAACACTGTTTCACACATATTTCAAGTCATTTTTTATATTTGATGCTGCACTCAAAAAATGAGGTTAACATTGGATTGTTTAAGCTTTTTGAATTTCTTATATTTTGATAATCAACCATTTCTATTTCAACCTTGTTTTTTTAAGAGGTGTCACATTCAATAGGTCGATGATTATGAGGAAATGAAGTGCTTTATGCTCGCGATATGAGAAGATTTCAGTACTTAAAAACAAATATCTGTATTAGCAAGTGTATCTACTGTGTCAACTGACCTTATTTTTTTCACTCCGCTTGAAGCTAGTTATTAATTTTAAGTTGTACCAATTATTCGACCTACAACTGTTGGTTTGACTTGCAATTGTTGTTTGGAGTTAATATTTCCATATCTGGTGCACTGGGAAGTCTTAGACATGCTGAATATTAAGTACTTTTTAATTAGCAACACTAATATCTGCAGGCACGGACAGGAAAGCTTTCAGAAAAATCGACCAAACTTATTGGATCATTGTCTGGATGGACTGCTACCTTACTCTTCATGTGGATGCCTGTTTCTCAGATGGTATTGTTGTATCGCACATTTATAGCCCGAAGTATCTGATTTGGTTTTGGAACACTATCCTTTTGACTTAATATTGTGTTTCTTTCCAGTGGACAAGTTATCTGAATCCCGAGAACATCAAGGGTTTATCGCCCTACTCAATGTTGCTTGCTATGATTGGGAACGGTCTTATGATTCCACGTGCTCTCCTTATTCGTGATCTCATGTGGTAAAACCCTTTCGCCTGCTCCTCCTACAAAAACCAAGTTGTTGCATCTTTCTTTTTATTCTTCAAACAGTTTTTATTTTCGCCCGGAACCTAGAAAGTTGGATACGGCATCATATAGGACACGCTAGGATTTGATTTAAGATTATATGGGGTTATTGGATATGTTAGGACTGAAATTACTCGGAGATTTACATATGTTAAAGTGCTCGTATCTTGCTTTTCTTTGTGGTCGTGTTTACAGGTTCACTGGATCTGCCTGGGCATCTTTTCTATATGGATGGGGTAACCTTGTCTGCATGTACTGGTAGGCTTGTCTCTCTCTTTCTCTCTGGATGGATATGTTTGCACTTCATTCTATATTTGTTCAATAATCCATTATTCTTGAAATCTAAACATAATATCGTCACTCCAGCCTCAACAGTATTAGCAAGGAATTCTTCTTGGCAGCAACTCTTGGATTATATACTTGGTTTGGTTGTTCCTCTATCCTCTTACTTCACTATCAATTTGCTTCCTTACCTATTTGTTATTACATTGCTTTCTAGAAATAATGAACTCAATTACTTCTTTTTTCTAACAGGAGTAGGTCTGTGGAGAGACAGTAAAGTATATGGGTATGACTCTCCCTTGAGATCATTGAAGGACTTACTATTTGGACCTTGATTTTCATCAACAAATATCGGTTTCGCAGTTACCTACTGCTTAAATCTCGAAATCTTTATGCAATCAACAACTAATTGATCGGCATGAACTACCTCAGAACTGCAGAAGGGTAATCCGGAAGATGCTCGTGTTCAGGCTTCATTCCTTCCCATTCAAGTTTTCGACTCGATAATGCTGCTTGATATTGCTCTTACGTTATGCTGCTCAAATTATTATTTAATTGCACCATCAGTCCACGACCCTAGATGAGGTTCTTTCCGAGAAACACTGGGTACTTATTATATAATCAATGTAAGCAATAATGTAGTTATAACAATTTACAATTCTACGAGGTGTTCTTTCTTCTACAAAATATAAAGTATGATGTTATTTTATAGTCTGGGTGATGATTTCCTCACTATGATGGTTTATGTATAGACAATACGCACAAATTGAAGAAAAAAAAATAGGGGTTTCATAATGCTGAAAAAAAATTGCCACAGACTGGGAGCTTGGCGACCAAGCAAAATACATTTTGCTGATGTCTGTAAAGTATATAAGTAATTCCAGAGACAATATAGGTTTTGTTATGACAATTACAGATAATTGTATTTGAAGTATAGTATATATGGTTTGCCATGACAATGTGGTAGCTACAAATATGTAATTTGCATAAACTCTGTTATTTTCATGATTGAAAGTAGGGCTGAAAACCCACACCACAGATCAGTTTTGGGTCCTAATGCTCGAGTTTACCCCCTGGTTTTGTCAGGAGTAACTCTTGTTATTGCTGTTTACTTCATTGTATTGTACTTTTGCCCTTGGCATTATATGAAGTAACTTTTCCAAAAAAAAAAAAAACATATAAAAGGGATATGCATTTCTTGTATATAAAGAGTTTTACCTGTTTATTGGATTGTTTTTCACATTAAAACTTGTCATTCAGAAAGAATCAAATCCTATAAGCAGAGCCGTGTTTGGGGGCGGGCGGACCCTTGCCCCCCACCCCCAAAGAGGCCAACCTCTTATGAAAGTCGCACGAAGATTATATATAAATAACCCAAAATATTTGAACGTGAAACTCCATCAACTATAATGGTCAAGTTTATGGGTTTTCAAACCTGAGACATGAGTTCGAGACCCATCACTCGTTTTTTTTCCTTTTCCTTATAACTGAGAGGTTGAGAGGATTATTGCTGAATCAATTCTTATTATGCTCCGTCACACTTTGTCTTTTAACTGTTTTGTTGTTTGGGTGCATATCTTTCATCTTTAGACGTGTTTTTAAGAAAAAGAAGATCTAAGTGTTCTTTTATTCTAACTATACATAAATACTTATGAGAAAATCATGATACAAAAGATATCATATTAAAAAAATCGCTTAGACTCTAAACTATACGTTGTAAAAAGATTTTGTTTTATCATTTTAAGTTAATCGTGCTCATTAGATGTCTTTAATAGGTGCGTGGTTCAATTTTTTGCTTGTAATTTTTTTATTATACCAAAGGTCGTAATCAAACTTCGTCCAAGGCCTTCAAATTCCTAGCCACGGCTCTGCCTATAAGAAAAACAATTTATTGCTTAATGTGAGTTTTCAGGAATTCAGTATACGTATTTCTCTTTAGCAATTCTTAGTTTAGAGAAAGGAAGAGAATAAGAACACAATTAGTTTTCATTAATGAATCATGAGAGATAAATTCGTATTTATACATGAGTGTAGTTAGAGAGAGAGAGAGAAAAGTTAGTTATAACAGAAATGACACTCTTCTCTTTAGCTAACGGCACCCACCTCTTATTCTTAGACAACCTCATCTTCCTATAATCCTTACATATTTCTTTTGTTTTACATGCTAACAGGGCCGTGGCTGAAAATTTGGAGGCCCTGTGCGAAAAAAATTTATGGGCCTTTTGTAAAATAAAAAATTCAAAACGAAAATTGAAGGAAATGCAAGATAATCTGCCAGTACAGATGAGTTTAAATACATTTTGAAAAAAAAAATCGTAAGAAAACGTTTCCATTTTATTTTATTGGAAAATCTAGTCTAAGAATCTACAATAACTTGAAACAAAATTTTTTCTTTATTTTCATAATAAAATATTAAGCTTTCGTGGAATGTAACTTAATATAAAATCATTAATATTGTTCAGTTTGCTACTTATCAAACATGATCAGGGGCAGAACAAAGATTTCTAGCGAGCATGACTAGTTTAAAATGATTAAAAGAAAATAATTTCTCTTTATAATGTACAACAATTTGTTAGATATGATATCTTTTGCATAATGATTTTCGCTTATATATATATATATATATATATATATATATATATATATATATATATATATATATTACATATTATATTTTCAAAAACACTTAAAAAGTTGAAAGAATGCACTCAAAATAACAAATAATTAGAAAAAAGTGCAGTGGAGCAAATATAAAAGTCTATTTAACATCAGTACTTTAAATTTTCAAAACCATAAAAATAATCAAATGAGAGGGGCTGTGTGACTCGATCCTCCGTCAGTTGCTTGAAAGCTTGAGTAGTGAACCAACTGAGCTAATGCAAAGGTAATGTTACTAAATCTACCGATATTTATATATAAAGAATCTTTGGCTTATAAGATATGGGCCCTTGTATTGTTGGGGGCCCAGTGCGGGCGCCCTGCCCGCACTGGCCCATCCACGGGCCTGCATGCTAAAGAAGGAAATTGGATGGCAATTACAGAGGTTTATACTTGTAGACTCAGTAGTTGTGCTCTACGTAATGATCATATAAACATTAAGCATGCATTACAGTACCAAAAGAAATGAACATGAGACCAAAGAAAGTAAGGGCATCTCCAATGCAACAATCAAACTCTAAATCTCGAAAAATTTATAGGAAGACCGAAGTGGTATCCCTAATATCCAATAAAAGAGAAAATATGTAGGATTTGTAAAAATATGTAAAAGAGTAAAATACTTAGGGGGTAGATTGGGACATTCCCAGACATTCGAGAATCCTGAAATGTTTGAGGTATTCAAATCTAGACATTTGACAATCTTGAAATGTCTGAGGCATTCAAATCCAGACATATGAGAATCCTGAAATGTCTGAGGCATAATGTAGACATTTACAAATCCCCGAATGGCTGTGGCATTCAATTATAGTTCAAAGTAATCCAGACATATGAGAATCCTGAAATGTCTGAGGCATAATCTAGACATTTATATATATAACTAGAGATTGAAGGACAGATAACTAGAGATTTTATCTCCATTGTTATTTTAAAAGAGAGATTGGGCTGAAAAGATGAAGCATTATAATATCTAGAGAGAAAGGGAAGTTTCAAATTGAAAATCAAGATTGAAGAAGATATATTTAAGAGATTCGGTTGATTTGAAGAGGATACAGAGAATATAATTTACAGAGAGAGAGAGATGTCTCTCAAGATTGAAGAAGAATGAATTCTTTTCATATCTATTCAAGCTCTCGAAATAGAAAGAAATATGGAGGTGAGTCATCCAGGTTCAGATGAATTTAAAAGGCTTATTGCCTAGGTTGAAGTTCTTATTGGTGGTGAGGAGGATGGGGTTATAATCAGAACCAAGGTTGGGAAGATGGGTTAGCTTCAAGCAGGGTAGTCCAAAAGCGACTGGTGGTTAGTGAGGGTTCTGTCTAGTCTCTCTTGAATGAGGGTGCCCTTCAATTTCCTATTAGACCAAATGAAAGGAGACCCATTAAAACTTACATCTTGTAGGCCTAAATCATTAATGGTATCCTTGATTTTTGCAGATTTTCACTATGAGCTTCATTCCCCCTAGTTTCTCTGAGGGGTGGAGGATGCTATTAAGGTCACCTATTACAATCTAAGGATTACTGTGGTCTAGGATGTGCTGAGCTAAGTCAAGCCACGGTTGCAATTTATTATGATGATAAGGGCACCCATAAAAACTCGTGAAGTAAAATTGGAATTGATTTTGGGTTTGGATGCCTTTAGCGTGAATAAGGTTATGGTCCGCATACATAATTTCCATGTCAAGAGATTTGGTCCAAACATGGAAAGCCCACCGACTTTATTAACAGGGTCAATAACATAATGATTATAGATATTGCTCATGTTAAGGAGTTTAGTGAGATTGGTCCTCATGCATTTCATTTCCGAGAGGAAAACAATATTAGGTTTATGTTCATTAATTAAGTTCCAAAGGTGCTTACGATCTGTGTAGTTTCCGCATCCTCTGACATTCCATTCTAGGGAAGAAACATCGAGGGGCGGTTGAGTGTTAATCTGCATAGCTAGAGATGGAGGCAACAAGAAGGTGGATACAACAAGGGCAAGATAGAACAAAAACTAAATAACAGCTAGGACAAGATGAAACTAAACCAAATAACATGTAGATAAGACTAGAGCCAAATAACAATCAAAGAAAAGAAACAAAATAAAGAGATGAGGCACAGAGAGTAACCAGACTATTGAAGGAAAGCAAAAGGACAACAAATGAGAAATAAACCAACCAAACCGAAAGTCTGTTAATGAACCCAATCCCAGCTCCAAACAGAATGGTGACTGAAACTTAGATGTCTAATACCAACTAAGTTCAGACTACCTAACCAAAAAGTCAAAAAAAAAATCAAAATATGGATGATAGCTCAGATTGGGAACAAAACAGACAACTACCCAACTGACCAAAACACAAACATAAGCTAGACACACAAAAGACTAAACAGAGAAAACAGAAACTAAACAAACAGTAAACTAAAAAGACAGAGGACTGATAGTATGAAACTTACTGAGTTGACGAGACTGATGGTGTGGCATGTTCCTCTACTCCTGCATTGGTAATGATGTTTAGACTGTGGGTGAGGAGCAAAGATTCATTAAGAAGACGCTTGGCTTCATTGTTTTCCAGCAGCATGGAGTTAGAATGCATGCTGTCTTCTGAGGGATCATAAGTATCAGTATAAGTGGGCCTCGAGCTGCCTCTTCCTCTCTTACCTGGGTGAGGGAAAAGTTGGTGTGGATGGATAGGATTGTGGACAGGAGATGGTGGTGGAGCAATCAGTTGAGGTTGTTCTGGAATCATCAAGGGAGACTCAGCAAGAGTTGTCTCCATGGGTTCTGCATCTGACTCATTGTCACCATCAGAGGAGTTAACAAATATGGGGCAGCTATTCAGAGGATGGTCCACAATCCGACAAAACTGGCTGATAGCTCCTGGGAATTTTAGAAAGCTTATTTTGATCTCTTTCTCCCCATCTGAAAAGATGGGGTTGATGACGGCAAGAAGAGAAGAACAAACATCGTACAAAAAGTGTACTCTGACAGTGTGGTTGTTGACACAACCGAAATTTCTAGGTTTAATTTGAATAATTTTCCCCATGCAACCAAAAATAAAGTCAAAGTCTTCGCCATCTGAAGAGCCTGTGGTACTTTGTAGAGGGTACATCTCATCGGTTCGAAGAACAGGTCTCCAGTGGACTCAGTAACTGGGAACTCCACCCTTTTAAGTACAAGCATCATCCCTCTAATAATCCAGGGACGACCAAAATTAAGGGCGTCGAGAATGAACTGACTTTTTGGCTTAATGAAAAAGGTGTTCACAAGACCTTGGATGGAAAAATAGTCACAATCTTGAAAAAACCTAGATTGGGGATACAACATCTTCTTAATGAAGGTGAGACCTGCGTCATAGGAACAACACCATCTACCAATAAACCCCGAGTTAATAGGTTGAAGCTCCTGTTTGGATGAGGGTTTGGTGAATGTTAGAGTGAGTTTACCATGGGATGAAAGATTATAATGGGACGCCATTGTAGAGATAATATCTAGGGAAAGCAAGGATTTAAAAAATGAGGTGAAGAGGGGAGGAACAGAGGACTGGTTTAAATAGAGGAGCGCTGGAAAGAAGAAGACGAAAGGGCTAAGCCAAAATAGTATCATTGCTCTACATGCAAGGAAGTTCGGGAATCACCACACCTCAGAGTCGTCTACTCACTTGATCCGGTCGTGACTGGTGACATTTTAGAGACAAAAACCACGAGAGAAACCACAACACAGAGAGATGAAGAAGAAAACTAGAGAGGGAAAGAGCCAAAACCAGCAATTAAATGAAAGTTAAATGGGTTATGGGTGACTTACGTGTTGAAATCAGCGTACTGTCCTGTCTCAGTTAAAGTATTGATTGTTCCTCGAGTTGAAAACGAATTTGAAACTCGCCCAATCCCTTGCGTTTCTGTCTGGGGAATTGAAAATCGCGTGCTGAGTAAAAAATTTGGATTGTCTGTAGTGGAGATTAAGTGAAGGTAGTAGTTGGAAGAGCTTTCATACTGTTTTGATGGTTTATTGTTGAAGAAATTCAATATTGTTGAAGAAATTCAACTGGTTTATTGTTGAAGAAATTCAGCTTTAATACTGTCATGTCTCGGTTAAAGTATTGATTGTTCCTCGAGTTGAAAACGAATTTGAAACTCGCCCAATCCCTTGCGTTTCTGTCTGGGGAATTGAAAATCGCGTGCTGAGTAAAAGATTTGGATTGTCTGTAGTGGAGATTAAGTGAAGGTAGTAGTTGAGAGAGCTTTAATGTTGTTTTGATGGTTTATTGTTGAAGAGATCCAACTGATTTTGGCTGGTAACAGTGTAAAATTAGGGTTTTCTGATTTGGGGATCTGAGGTGAAAAGGAAAGTGAAGAGTTTTTTTGCTGACATCACTTGATTTAGAATTTAATAATGGTGACTAATACATGGAAAACTAAATTTCTTAAGTGGACAAACAAATTAGGTGGAAGTAAATTTAATTTCACGCAACTAAATCCAAGGATTTAGAATTAAATATTCAACTCTATTTTTTCTTCTTTATGATCATCATCTTCATGACTACGGGCGACCGCCCTTGAATCCGGCAAGCACCATGAAGTTTGTCGATGGCATTAGAGATTTATAGTCAGAGAAGGGATGAATTTTCCCTAAAAGTGTTAATTTGTCTACATGAAAAGCTTCTCCTCTTACAGAATTTCTTCTTGATCGAATTCAATAGAATACCTAGATTCCATGATAAGAGAGAGTTATTACTGGTTCAGAAAAAAGGGTTCTCACATTTTTTTTAGGGTTTTCTTTGATGAGAATTAAAGAGATGAGATACCTTACATACTTTATCAGAATGATTTAAAATCCAATTCATGGAATAGAATCACTGTAGAAGAAGATAATAGGATTGAAGAATCCGATCTTCTAGACCTTTGGATAGAATCAGGAATCAAAATTTAAGATCTACCATGAGAGTTGGATTAACTACAATCCAACAAACCCTAACACCAGAAGCAACAACATGTTGAAACCCATTCCATTGCTGAAACTACTCGTCGGAATCACCAAACAAACCCTCAATAAGTGGTAGTCACGACTTAAAATAGGTTGAAGATGGTGATGAAGATCAGGAAGAAAAAGATAAATGAGTATTTAGTGTTGGATCCTTAGATTTAGTTGTCTCAAATTTAATTTACTTACCTCCAGACTGTAGTTGTGGTGATAGCTTATTCACTAGTTATGGTAAAAAAAGCTTTTAGCTATCATTTAGGATGTTATCATTCATAGAGGTCATGTTTCACTCTTTTTATGATCATTAAGTGGATACCATTGGTGGAACTTAAGTAAATGAATAAGAGTTAATAGCGGAGAAACCGAAGATATTATAAGCTTACTTACATGCTTCTCGAGGAATTCTGCCATGAAACTTATTTGAACGTAGTCGGACAACGTTGAGGCATTCTACTATCAATGTGGGTACACAATGATGTTTCTAAGCATCCATTAACTTCAGAGGAAATGTTTGAATAATATCAAAAGTTGTCCTAAAATTTCTCGGAATGTTCTTTTCATATGCTGAAAAATTAAGAGTTGCATGAATTTTTTTTTCTCAAGGATTCGCGGTTAGAAAGTCTACAACCATCATAACTTCTCTCAATAATCATTGATGTGAACATAATTACCTCAAGAAAGAAAACAATATACACCACAAATCATAGGATCCAATTCATATAACCATAACTCTTCTGAGTGAATAGACTATTAAGAAAAATAACCTAATTAACTTGTTCAGGAATATAAAGATAAATGATGCGAAAGTAAAAGTAGAGACACCAAGATTATTTAACGTGGCAAAAAACCCCTCCAAGATAGAAGGTAAAAAACCATGGGACCTAGTCTAGAAATCTTCCACTATAATTAAATAATGGGTTACACAATTCTTCCCTAAAGCAATAGGGGATTAACCAATTCTTCAAGATGTGTAGCAACACTCTTGGATAACAACTCTTCACCAAAACTATGGTGGATAAATTGAACAAAGAAACAAAGAAATAGAAATCTCTTACTCCTTAGGATTTGAACAAATCCTAGATTACCAAAGGCTGAAGAAGATAACCATGATGCAGGCGCATCCGGGTCGGGCCCGCAAACCCATACGTCCATGGCCTAATCGGTCAAGCTAGTAGTTTAGAAAGAGTCATAGTTTAGTAAGATTCATAATGAATCCAGGTTTAGGAAATTACCTTATGTTAGTATTTCTATTATTTAGGAAGTTTCTATGTTTGAGTATCTTTAATATTTAGGAATCCTAGTTTGTGTCTATCTAGGAAAGTTAGTAATCTATAAAAGGAGGTACAGTCTGTTATTGATATTCAGATTGAAGAGAAAACCCAATCAAGTTTAATCAAGTTTAGAGTTATTTAATCGTTCTTTATCGTTATTTTATTGTTCTTCGTATTAGTTTATTTTATTCTTAAATTCCGCTGCGTTCTACATCATGTGGTATTCAGAGCCACCAAAGTTTTGGGTGAATGATTCTGAATTTTTTTTTTCCAGACCAGTTAAATCAGTATCGATCGTATTCTATCCCGCAAGAAGATTATAATCAACCAGATTATACTCATCAAGAGATAACGAATCGATGCTCATGCTCATCATGTTTATATGCGAATAACGACTCGTACAATTATCATTGGAATCCGGGAGAAACCGTACGAGAAAACCCTCCACAACCGTCTCTTCGTCAATACCAACCGTCACCACCACCAGTGTTTCATACACCACCACCTCCATCTTATTATCCGACACCATCCTCACCACCACCACCACCACCACCTTCGTACTCTTGTTATACACTACCACCGTATTCAACAACGTATTCACCACCATATTCACCACCTTCGATACATTCCTCTTCACCACCACCACCTCCGTACTCTTATTATTCACCATCACCTCAATCATCTTATTGTTCTACACCCACAAAGTTACTACAACTTTTGAACCCGAATGGGAGAACATCGAAAGAGAAATTTTACCACCGCAACTATCTTCTCCTTTTGAAACACTTCAATCACTTATGTACAAGACCGATAGGATGAAAAAAAATTCTGACAAGTTCGAAGCCTTCATATTTCAACCGTCTCCCTCACCTATTATATCTTTCAATCATGGAGAAGAAAAAGAAGATCATAACGAAGTTGAAGTTGAAGAAGATATTAATGTTCAAGGTCATACAACAGAGAAGCAAAACGCCGCTGATATAGAGATTGAGAAGAATGACCCCGAGACTCTACCCTGTACAAATTTTACTGGTTCCACCTTCAAACAAAAAATTGACGAAAAGGGGGACCCCGTTATCAGTGACTTCGTAATTAAGGACGAGGGGTCACCAAAAGGTGATTATGATGATCCTGGAAACATGCTGGGTGATTTGATTCCCATTAATAGGTCATACATGAAGGATACCTTGTCGAGAATTAGTAACCTAAGTGTAGATGATGATGAAGATATGGGGAAGGCAGAGTTACTTGAGGAAATTTCTGGTGATATGAGAAAGAATGCAGCAAGTTTCCAGCAAAAATATGAACTAAGTACGACAAGACTTTCACAAGAGTTAGGACGAACACGACCAAACAAACGTGATTATCAAGTAATGGAGATGGCGAGTTTAGCAACACGAAAGGCTTTTCTTCTCTCTAAAAATCTCTATAACTCATCTGATGTTCTTAGGTATTCACTTTCTCTCTCTAGTTTCTCAAGACAATTTTCATCTGGATCGGAAGAAAACAATGTTGTCGTGATTGCCGGTGGTCTTGGTAGTTATGTTGCCGCCATTAAAGCTGCTCAATTAAGTCTCAAAACTAATTGTATTGAAAAGGGAAGTGTTCTTGGGGGTACTTGTCTTAATGTTGGTTACATCCCTTCCAAGGCACTTCTTCCTTCCTCCCACATGTACCACGAAGCAAAGCATGTAGTCACCCATCACGGGATTAAGGTATCTAAGGTGGAGGTTGATCTTCCAGCAATGTTGGGCCAAAAGGACAAAGCAGTTTCAAGTCTTACTCGATGTATTGAGGGTCTCTATAAGAAAAACAAGGTAACATATGTTAAAGGCTATGGTAACTCTTAGACTCTATTTTACCGTCAGAAGTGACAGTCGTTGAATTTGCATCAGACATTGTTCCCGCCATGGACGATGAAGTTCGTAAACAGGTCCAACTTTCACTTGAAACTCATTACCTACGGAACAGAGAATTAATGTCAAATGGGATACTGACTTTACCATACTGGAAGCCACATATGAACTTGTTCATTGACACCTCTATCGTGTTCGATAATATGCTCCTTAGAAAAATCAAGGAGATAGGAACTCTAGCTACATCGCCTATTGCACCACAAACAATTTCGGCCAAAACAATTAATTCTGGTGATATATTAGTTTGGAAAGTAACTCAATTTCCAAGTATTGATCACGTTAGAATATATAATACTACATGAAGATGAACGTGGAAAATTAAATTTGGAGTGGCATATCAACACTACATGGTTCCATATCCATAACTTAGTTCGCGTTGGTTTTGCTTATACTTTGGCTATTGTTGAAGTATTTTGGGGATTCGTTACACTTACTTCACCCTTGCTCATATTTCTTCAAACTTTCTTGAAGATTATTAAGTGGATGAACCTACCATGGGAAGATGGCGAGATGAATATTCTTCATTCATTGGAGTTAGTTTTTCGAGAATCTTTGGCACATGGGATTGTGGATGAGGTTGGCGGTTTCCTGCAAATTGGTATCCTTCAGATTCAATGCAAAATTCGTTCAAAATGGAAATTACGGATCGCCATGGAAGAATTCATCGTGTGCGGGTGCATCATATTGTTTTCTTCATCGAAACGGTCCGGGACGAACCTTCTGGGGAAAGGGGAGCTGATGCAGGCGCATCCGAACCGGGCCCGCAAACCCATACGTCCATGGCCTAATCGGCCAAGCTAGTAGTTTAGAAAGAGTCATAGTTTAGTAAGATTCATAATGAATCCAGGTTTAGGAAATTACCTTATGTTAGTATTTCTATTATTTAGGAAGTTTCTATGTTTGAGTATCTTTAATATTTAGGAATCCTAGTTTGTGTCTATCTAGGAAAGTTAGTAATCTATAAAAGGAGGTCCAGTCTGTTATTGATATTCAGATTGAAGAGAAAACCCAATCAAGTTTAATCAAGTTTAGAGTTATTTAATCGTTCTTTATCGTTATTTTATTGTTCTTCGTATTAGTTTATTTTATTCTTAAATTCCGCTGCGTTCTACATCAAACCACAAACTAAATTGCTTCACAAGATTAATAATCTTCTTTTCTTCAAACCAATATTCTTCTCTTTCAATCTCTCTTGAAAGAACCACTTCAGAAATCTCTCTTTCTCTGACTTCTCTTTGTTCTGAAAGTTGTGAATAATCTCTTCCCTTTTATAATGATAAATAGAGAGGTTTACCAATAGAAATAGGAATTCCTTTTTAGACTTAAAAAAAATAGAAGTTTCTATTTTTTTCTCCAAACAAGGAATAAGGGAAATCCTATTCCAACTAGGAGTCCTTTTATTATAAGGAGGGACCCCAACATAGACATTGACAACCGAAACGTCCTCATACATTATCTTGTTCTTACTTCTTAAGAGCACAATACCGTCAGTCCATGAAGGAGGTGTTTGTTAACCACAACAAACACTTCTAGGCAGGGGTGTGTTTGAGGGGGTGCAAAACCACATAATTTTCTCATGGAGATACGGGCCTCTAAATACCGATTAAATATATTAATGTGGCAGTATACTATAAAACAAGATAATTATGTAGTTGAATTGGTAAACCTTTTGAACATTGAATATGAGGTCTCAGGTCCAATCCTCTCAACAGTCGATTTTTTGTTTCTTTTATCAACTCATAATTATCTCATCTTTCAAAAAAAAAACTCATCATTATTTCAAATTGTTTCTAACAACAACTAATTTCTTCACAAAAAAAAACAACTATTAGTTATGGTATTAAGTTATAGACAAACTATTAGTTTAGTTTAGTTTGTATGTTTATGAAGTTGAACGCACATTTTTTCGCACCGGGCCTCCAAATAATCGGCCACGCTACTGCTTCTCGGTACAGAAAGACATGCTGGTCACTTGATAACTCTGCTTGCTTACCCGTAAATAAATGTCGCATGGAGAATAATGCCTACTTGCAGATTTTCTGAAAGACAAAGCAAGTCGAATTTCAAGTGTCAGGGACATTGAGGTTCTTGAAAAGCTCTGGGAGAGGTTAGTCAGTCTTGTCAATCTCATGCTTTTTCTTCTTTCTGCTTGACTTGGGCAGTTGTTCTTTTCGTAGTATTGGTTGCAGGGTTCATGTCATTTCTCTGTCTGTGTCGATCATATCATGTCTGTGTCGATCCTGCTGACTGATATCTTGATACATGGCACGATTACTATATGATCTTCTATCCCATTGTGATGTAAGTTAGTTCTATAATAGTTTGCACATAGGTTAAGCAAACGCCTAATTTCACTTTTTTGCTCGGCAGAGTAAGCTAAAATAGTATAACTATAGACATAGACTCTTCTTGTTCAGTTACGGAAAAGCAAAGTTTATTAGTACATAAAAGATAAACTCATCAGTGCAAGACTACTAATTCTTCTTCTAGGCTTCAGACGAGTAGAGAGTTTGCATACTATATCATCCAAATACCTAAAATAAGCAAACCCCCAAGATCTTTTCACCAATAAAACACCCCACAAACACCAAAAACCTACCGCAAATCCAAATGGTAGCCCCATATAAAAACATTGTATCTCAGTCCAATCTTCATCTTCATCGTCCTCCACTCCATCTTCATCTTCATCGTCCTTCACTGATCCTTCACCATCACCATTTGGTGCATTTTGACGTTGTCTATCTTCATTGCATTTATTGAGTGGAAGACCACAGAGATCATTGTTCCCAATATAGCTTAGCCCGGAAAATGTTTGCAGTTGGGTTCCTAGAGGAATTTCCCCTGACAAGGTGTTATATGAAAAGTTCAAATAACTTATGAAAGTTAAATTCACCAAGCTTTGAGGAATTGAACCCCATAACCTGTTGTTCGACAAATCAAGCGATTCAAGTGAGTTTAAGTGACCAATTCCCTTCGGAATTTCTCCGGTAAAACTATTATTTGCTAAGTTCAATGTTTGCAATCCGAAGAGGTACGTTAGTTCTTCGGGGATCTCGCCATATAAATTGTTATTTGAAAGGTCGATACCAACAACAAGTGCAAGCAGACTTCGTCCGTATGCCATATCTTTACCTTTGGCCACAAAGTGTACTGTGTCCTTGACATCATAGATTACACGATTCCCAAATTCAATATTTGTAGCCATTAAACTAAAATTGCTAAAGCATTTTGGAATTGATCCGGACAGATTGTTATGCCCCAAATCCAATATTTGAAGCATAATAAGGTAACAAAGTTTTGGAGGAATTTCACTATGAAACTTATTTGAATGTAGTCGGAGAACTCTGAGACTATCCATAAGGCTTTCTCCTATCCATGTTGGTATTGCACCTGTGAGTCTATTCTCACCAAGATCGATTATCAGCAATTCGGTACAATTTTGCAACGAGGAAGGTATTTCTCCATTGAGTGAATTTTTTTGTAAATGCAACAATTTAAGTTGACTAAGAAAGCCCATAGAACTTGGAACATTCCCTGTTAGGTTGTTGCTTTGGAAACTTATCGAAACCAAAGATCTCCAGGGAGACCAACAATCAGGAAGCTTTCCAGATAGTTGATTTTCTGAAAGATCAAGATATACTAATTGATTCACATCTGCTGCCGGATTACATAGTAAAACAGAAATGGACCCCGAAAGGTGATTTCTGGAAAGATCAAGTATCTGTACATGAGAAGATACAAGTGGCAAGTTATTTGTGAATCTGTTTGAGTTCAAGTAAATATCTCCGTACATGGAACTTTTCAATAACACATTTGACAAGTCCCCATCAAGTTGATTGTGTGATATATTTATATAATTTAACTGGGAAGTCATGTTCCAAAACCAACTAGGAACTGAACCAGATAATCGTGTATTCGATATGTCTACTTTCATAAGGTCTTTTTGCGTTCGTAGCCATCCTGGAAACCGATTTCCGACTGAACATTTCGTCAGGAATAAAATTTGAAGTCGAAAAGGAGGATCCCAATCAGGGCTCAAGTTTAGAACCATCGAACTGATATCTAAAATTTTCAGTTCCTTAAGATTGGCAAAGTGAGCTTCGGTTACATCACCTTCTAGCATGTTATTGGAGATCCTCAATTCTTCTAAACTCGAGAGGTTCCAGAAACTTTCTGGCAAAGAACCATTGAACTTGTTATGGCTAAGATCTAACACTCTCAACAATGACAATCTTCCTATTGACATAGGAATTGAATTAGAAAATGAGTTACCTCTAAGAGACAGTTTTTCTAGATTCTTAAGAGTTACCAATTCATCAGGTAATCGACCCGAAAGTAGATTATCATCAAAGTGTAACGATTTCAATTTGTTCGCAAAACATCTAGATGAATTTCTAAATAATCTTGATGACATCTCTCCTTGAAGCTTGTTGAAAGACAAATGTAGTACCTCCAAGTTGCAAAGATTTCCCAAGGTTCTTGGTATCTCTCCTTCCAAATCATTGAATCTCAAATTAAGATAATAAATACTTGAAAGGTTACCTAGTTGAGGAGGAACCTTGCCAGTAAAAAAGTTGTTTCGTAGATTAAGATACCGTAAATTCTGAAGTGAACCTAAGAAAGCTGGTATCTGAATCGCCGTGAAGTTGTTAGAACTTAAGTCTAAGTGATACAAATGTTTCAACTCCAACAGAGAAGAATTCAGTTTGCCACCCAACAAAAGATCACCAAGTTTAAGTTGAACAACCCAATCGTTACCATCACTTTCAGTTTTGTTTTTGCAGATTACTCCTATCCATTTGCAGCAATCTTTACCAACCCAAGACGAGAGTTCTTTTTGAGAATCATTTAAATTATGTTTGAAGTTTATAAGAGCTTCTCTCTCTCTTGAATTGCAGGCAGCATTAAACTTGATTATGTTTGATGAACACAAAAATACACCAAGAGAGAAAATAACCATTATCAACAATCTAATAAGCTCCATGATGATTTAATTAGTTAAAGAAGGACATGTACAATGTCTATAAAGAAAGTTAATGGTTCTCAAATCTTGATCCATTAATTCATTTGATCATTGAGTTTAAATACACAAAAGGGACCTACTAAAGACTTGACTGACTTGCATATTTTGTCATGCAGGACTAATGAAGAGACTTAGTCATTGATTTTACATAATACTGAACGTGACGCTAATGTTAGAATAGTCCCACATTGGACAATGGGTATCTAGCAACCAAGAGTATAAGGTCTAGGTCCTCTCCACTCATTGCCAATTGATTTTGAGTTGGATGACCACAATCTTAACATGATATCAGAGCTAGGCTCACACGTGAAAGGTAAAAAACCACACGTGCTCCGCGTCGCCCGAAGAAATACACGTGTTTGGGTCAAAGAACCCTACATGTGAGAGGGCGTGTTTGGGTCAAAGAACCCTACATGTGAGGGGGCGTGTTAGAATAGTCTCACATTGGACAATGGGTATCTAGCAACCAAGAATATAAAGTCTAGGTCCTCTTAATGAGACTTACGACATGTCAAGCTATAATTGAGGTTGAAACGAGGATTTTAAACATATTCTCACAACAGGAAGGTAATTTGTTGATTAGTTTCTAATTAAGCTTTGGCAGAAATTAGCTTTTGCTAAATTAGAAGCTTGACCATAATTTTTCACTTTCCAGTTACAGAAAAGAATATGTATGGTAGCTCCAAGAGCTGTTAGTTTCCAGAGAGAGAGAGAGAGAGAGACTTCCATGGGATTCAAGTTGAGTTGCATGGCATATTTCCTAATAACAAGATGAGCACTAAAACCATAAAGCCGGAGCTCTTTTGGACAAAAAACAAATTGTGGTGATTTTGGATGAAGGAATCCAGTCCTCTTAGACTTCACATCAAGTAGTTTGATATTTTGCGTGAAATAGACACAAGTGGCCTACTAAAGACTTGGATGATTGACTCGATATAATACATATAAGGGTCTCTTAAAAACTTCAGTAGTGACCAGTGGCGGTCGCTTTGGACCCCAACGTATTTAAGGGCCACAATGTATTTAAGGGTTTCAAGTATCGAATTTTATATGATACTTTCGAACAAATTATTATGTTTCAAATTGATTTAAGATATGAATTAAGTTTTAGCTTAGTGGAAACTAGCATTGGTTTTATGTAAGAGGTAACGAGTTCTGTTCCTCTTTGAACCATTATTTAAGATCTTATTTATTTTTTCGAATATGCACTATATTAGGTCCAAAATTTAACTTCGCTTGGGCCCCAAATGTTTGGGCCGGCCCTGTAAGCTTCTAGAATTATTGTATACAAATACAACCCTACCGAGGTCCCTTTCTTATTTTACCACCCCCGCTAATGTAATGAATTAAATTTCTGTAAAATATGATAACGTGTGATGTTGCGTATAAGCGCGCCGATATATCAATAAATAATTTTCAATGTCTTAATGGAAGTTTTATTTCCAGCCTTATCTAAGAAGTTTCACTAAGTAAGCAATCCTCCACATTTCAACAAAAAAAAAAGCGACCCTCTAAAGAGACACCTGATTAGGGCCCAAGTCCGACGCCATGGAGGTGCCGATAGCCGTTCCAGTGGTGCCTCAAATTTTTCACTTTTGTGCTGCATGGCCGAAGAAAAGCACCTACGATGTCTAGTCTAAGGGAAATGCTAAATGTACAAAGAATCTTTGACAAGATTCTTGACAAAATGTCATTTGAACGGTTCCGATCAAAGTCAAACTTTGAAAAACTTTGATCAATTTTTGTCTTTTAGTGAAAAAAAGTCATTAAGTCACAAATTTTGTCAATAATCTTGTACATGTAGCACTCCCGCCTAATAGGTGGTGTTTATAGAATGATTCATAAAGGGGGTGCCTTTGGGTGCTTATAGAATTCTATGGAAAGTAAAGTGACCTCATTTTTCTCAAATAATCTGATCCAATTCCCTTTAAAACCTTCCCATCACTAAAAGGGTCAGTGGGCCAAAATAAACATATAATGGGTTTGAGCTTGAAATTTAATAAGATATTGGTAATAAATCTATTCTTTATTAACGGATTTTTTTCTGGTGCAAATACAAAAATGCATTACTAAGTTGCATGAAACTACCTCTCATCAAAAAAAAAAAAGTTGCATGAAACTAAAGTAAATGCGTACAATTATTTACGTTTTATTTAATGTTGTAAAATAGCGGTGTCATGCGAAAATAATTTGCATTTGGACTGCTCAATTCGATATACAGTCAATCTGAGTGCCCCACTAGGCAAGTCCAAGGCACTCGGATTGACTGTATATCATCTCTTGTATGACACCCCTCCTTAATCTTCTTTTGCTCTTTCGTTACATTTTTAGTTTCTTTTTCTGCTCACTCAAGTGGATCAAGTCCAATCCATGAACCCCAATTCTCAGTTTTTTTTGTTTGGAGGAAAGCCTGAAGCCCTTTATAGAATGTCCTCATAAAGGTTTCCATGCTTTGTTAATGTTTGTTAAGTTTGTGGTCATCCAACTCAAAACCAATTGGCAATGAGTGGAGAGGACCTATACTATATATTCTTGGTTGCTAGTTACCCTTCTTCCATGTGGGACTATTCTCACACGCCCCTCACGTGTGGCGTTTTTTGAGCCTAACACGTGTGTTTTTTTCTTTACGGGTGACGTGGAGTACGTGTGGCTTTTAAGCCTATCACGTCTGGGCCTAGCTCTGATACCATGTTAAGTTTGTGGTCATCCAACTCAAAACCAATTGGCAATGAGTGGAGAGGACCTATACTATATATTCTTGGTTGCTAGTTACCCTTCTCCCATGTGGGACTATTCTCACAATGTTCTACCAGATAACACGGAAATATATAAATCAAGAGCTCCGACTAAAAAGAGAAAAAGTCGATGCAAGCTAGTGGATCAAAGATAGTTGAGAGAAAGAGCCCAAGCTCGATAAAGAGATCTTTTGGTGCTGGTGAGCTCATTTGTTTCGCCTGGAAGAATCCATCTATTCTATTCTTTGGTCCACTGATGAAAGGATGTAACTTAAATATTTCAATTGAGATCATCATATATGTATGTGTATATACTTCTCAATGTTCCCATAGTCATTAGAAAGGTTAATTATATCATTTATTGAGACATAATTTCATTTTACTCTAATATGAAGCTAGCTTGCTAAGCTTAATTCATTGATAAACAGATCTTATACTCTGTTTTATTTAAACAAAAGAAATATATGATGATTAATCGATAATGTTTTATCCGATCTTAGGAGTCCAGGCGACAGTTCTTTGAGCGTCATGGTTAACGTTGACCCAAACGCGGTTGCAACAGAAATCCAAGGTCCTTGCTCTATCTTTCAGTATTATAATGGCCCTCACTTCTGGATCACTTCTCTCTATGATTGCCTTCGCTTCAGCTCCAGGCATTCCCACTACCTCTGGCCAGTTGAACTTTGCAACTGCACTTACAATTAATTACTCAGTCAGATCTGAAGTTCAGTTTTTTTTAATAGAGATATATAAGTTACCACCGAACTAAGTGAACTTTACAAAAACAAATTGGATCAGTTGTCAGATTTTATGTGAAAAGAGAACCGTTTTAAAGTTTAAATTTCTACAATGTTTTACATTGTCGAATGATAATGGCATATGAATCAGTGACTACAAGCTGAATCATGGAAATCGTACTTACATTAGTGAAATGTTTTATTTATACAAGTTGTAGAATCTATAGGAAGATGATTGCTTTCATATTGGAAAAAAAACCTATCAATTGTCCAAAAAGTGGGTCAAACCGAATCTGAGTGGTCGAAGAAAAGTGCTTTGAATGTATACCATCGCTTGTGATAAAAGATGGAGGAACCGAATCTAGTATCGAAGGTGATTGGGGGTTCCCTGTACACAACATGGTGTACTCCTTTTAATAGGAAAAGGGGTGTTTTAGTCTTTCGAAGTCTGAAAACACTATAAAAAGACTAAAACAATCCTCGTCTCATTAGCCAGCATTGAGTATGCCATGGAGTACGGGGTAAGCCCCCAATCATTTTTCATCTAATATAAGACATACGAGGGTATGTCCCGTGTCCGTCGAGCACGGACAGTTCTATCAAATGCGTCACGTGAGGTTGATTTTATGATAATTATGTCTGTCTATACGCGCCCCACTTTGCATCTATAGACGCCCCTCAAAGGCTAAAATTTTAAGGAATCCATATGTAAATGGGGTGCCTACAACAAACCTTTAAGTTTCCCATAGAAAAATGAGATCTTTGAAAAGATGCTCTTTCTTATAAAGAGTTATGAATCTTAATTAAATCTAAACCCTCAAAATTTGAGAGAGTAAATCTCAACCATTAGAGACAAACTTGGAAGAGTAAATCTTGGTCATTAGGAGGAGGGGGAAAGATACCCTCCTCCCTTATTATATAGATAAATAGGAGAGAGTGCTTACTGTCACATCCTTCACTTTTGCATGGAGGGTAAACCATCGTTTGCTTATTTTCTTCTCTTCTTCTGATGAGTGAGAAATTGTTGGATGGTTTTATTTTGGTCTCTCTGGGTTTTTATAGTCATATATACTATCAAAATTTAGATTACATTGAAATCTATAAAATTAAATATTTATTTGATGATGTGAAAAGAATTTGTATTAAACAAAAAATCAATTGGGATTTCTTGATTAAAAATGTATATCTTTTCACCAGGTTGAGTATAAAATTAAATTAAAGATTTGTTTGATGGTGTGAAAATATTTGTAATAGAACAAAAGATCAATAGGGATTTGTTAATTAAAAATGTATATCTTTTCACCCGTTGAGTAAATTGATTTCATAACTTTAGTAAAATAAAATTTAAGATATGTATTAGTAAATAAGATAATCATTTGGAGCTATTTTTTATTTAGAACATAAACAATTTTAAGAAGCGCTCTCTCAATGTCATTCCATCTTGGTACGTGCAGAATGATATGTCAGACACTCTAAAAACTCTAGAAATCATGTGTGTCAAATTTTGATATGTGATTTGTTAATGGTTTTATTGCATGTGACAAAATAGAGATCTTCTAAATTCTTTGCTCCCCTGTATAAAATTCTAACATTGCTTATTTACTTATGTGACATAGTTATTTTGGTATAAAATTATAATTATTATTTTAAAAATTTCGGAAAATAAATTTTTTATTAGTTTAAATATTAAAAATGCTGAATTAGACCATAGACATATATGAAGACGCATTAGTCTTCTCTTGACATCTCTAAAATTCACTACTGTTACACAAAATTAAAGATCCCAATTAAGTTTTTCACAACAAAAAAAAGTCTTATTTGGGACGGCCTAAAACCGTCCTAAATGTCGTTAAACCTTCTAATGAGTATTGGAGACGGTTCAGCGTGTGTGGTTACTTTTGACGTCACATATATCTTTAGGACGAGTAGTGGGACAGTAAAAACCGTCCCAATTAAATTTTAGGGACGGCCAGCATCTGTCCCAATTAGTTACTAGGGACGTCTTGTGGGGACACACAACTGTCACTAAACTTTATTGGAGACGAGAGTGAACCGTCCCTATTAATAATTTGGGACGAAAAAATTATTGCGATCCCACAAGAAACCTTCTTGGAAGTTTTTAAAGACGGTTTATAAACCGTCACTAATATTTATTAAATTTTGAAATGTGCTTCACATTTATTATTGGTCCAGGCAGTTCTGCATATTAATATTCCCTGCTGGTTAAAAACAAATAACTTCATCAGTTCCATATAAACTCTAAAATTAATAAAAGAAATCTGCATTTTACTGAAATAAATCAATCAATCAAGCAAGCAACAATGTTTCAACTAAAACTTAACTTTCTAATATACTATATAGAAAAGTACTCTTAGTACTTCAAGTTTTCATATGTCTAACCATAACATTACTTAGCAAACTACATAGCTATATACCAAAACTAGATTTGTAGTCGTTTTTGCTCAAAATCTCTGTATCCAATTGACATCCTCTAGCATTCTCTTTATACAGCAACTTGACTCATGCACTGAAACAAAACAACACATAATAAATAAAAATGAATGAAAGATTATACATGAATATTTGCGATCAATGTGATCCAAGCTTGTACGACAGAGGGGGCTTTGATCCCCTGGAAAATAAAGAACGTGATTACTGAGATAAAGAGAGAAGCTACAAAAATTGAAGCAATTACAGTCCGACAAATTCCGAGAACCGCAAATAAAGTCGCTCATGCTCTAGTCAAGAATGCTTTAGAGTTCAAAATTTGTAAACAATGGAGGGAGACAGAAGTCCCACCTTGCATTGTTAATCCATAAATACTAGCAAAGGAGAAGAAGTCTTGCTTATGTAAGTTCCCTTCATTTATATGAATTTTGTGAAATTGTTTGGATTTGATCTGGCTTAGTTTCTCTCTATTTGAGTAGCTTATTAACATATCTCATATGAATTTTGTTTAATCTGTGCATTTTAGGATGATTAGTCAGTTTTATATGTATCAGGATTAGCTTCAACTGGTTAGGTTATTATGGGCATCTACTGATTCTAATGGTTGAATTTGTGTGGATTTGTAATTTATACTTATGAAACTCCTAACTATGGAAGGCCATCTTTTTGTAAGTGGTTGTTTCATTTTCCCCGAGCAAGGACTTCCCATTTAAGATAGTAATGTTGAGAAAGAGTAGAATGATAAAGAGCTTGATATCATGAGAACCTATAATTCTTGGCGGGTGCTATTTACAGAGCTATTAAAGGCTATTTACAAGTCCGGCTATTTACAGATCTACTTTTTACTATTTACAAATCTTTTGATTTTATCACAACTTATTAGTTATTTAGAATAAAATCCCTATTTTAGAGATAGGTCCCCCCACCGAAAATGCTGAAAAATTAAACATCAAACTGACCGAAAATGTTGAAAAATTAAACATCAAACTGACCAAAAATGTTAAAAAATTAAAATGACCGAAAATGTTGAAAAATTAAACATCAAATCGACCGAAAATGTTGAAAAATAAAAATAACCGAAAATGTTGAAAAATTAAACATCAAATTGACCGAAAACGTTCATCGTTCTAAGCATTATTTCACCGAAAATTTGGGTTGTTCACTTAGAATGTTGACCAAGAAATTTGAGTTTTTTTTAGAATAACCACCACAAATTAGTTTATCTTATCTCTAAAGTTATGTCTTCACTTAGAATGTTGTTATATGAGTCCAATGAAGAGTTGTAATTGAGTTCTTCAACATCAAACTCTTCCATTAATGAAGTCTCTTGACCACCAAGCTCCTCCATTAATGTACCTTCCTCATTGTTAGATTCTTCCATTACTAATGTTTCTAGTAGGTGATTGTGAGTTGATTGTTCATAGTTGTGGTGGTGATTGTTGGGTGGTGGAAGGTGTTGGTGGTGGGATTTAGGAATGAAGGAAATAAAATATCTTCCAATAATCAATATATTTTTTCAGCCTAATCCTTATCAGAGTTTGGTTTTAGTCCCTATGTGCTCTGTAAATAGCAAAGTCTTATTTACAGAGAAAGTGAAAATATTCCAACTTTTGGGCTTTGTAAATAGCCAAAGTAGCTCTGTAAATAGTTTTGGTCAGCTGGTAGAGAACATATTTGACTATAGTACATGCTCACAATCATTTAATTCCACGGTTTATAGTTTTACTAACTTTTATAGGAAACAAAGGTACGATGACCATTAGGAAAATATTTTGGAGAGATGGTCACGAAAAGACTAATCCAACTACCTTTATCCTTATGCCAAACCGCAGTTGAAATTGATCAAAGAACTTGTTGACCTAAAATTTGAATTTGGAGAAATTTATTATGTTCCATTTATATTTGTTGGATTTCAATCAATTTGTTAAGCTCGTTTGCTCAATGATATCAGTTGAGTAGTACTTGGAAAAAAGATGACTCTTTTGCATTTGATTTGTTGTTGAACCTATTAGTGAGTTTATTAATATATTCACTTTTTAACTCTTATTGCACCCTCGACCACTTATATTTTAGATTCTTTAGGATTTTGCTTCAAGCTTTTTTGCCTCTGGCGGTTCATTTTGAGCGGTTATTTCTTTACAATACGTGTATATTTCTTTGTCGTAAGTATATCGTTTGTGGCCTAAAACTCACTGAAACTACCTCGGTTGAAGTAAATCTGATTAACACATGTATCAATATCATTTTTCGCATTTAGTTTTTTAAATTTTGTGCAGATTTTAAACTACTTGCTCGATTATGGGAGGATTGATCTAGATTATGTGCAAAGAGAAGAACGTCATAGGTTAATGCTTGGGCATGAGAAATTTCAGCCATGGTATCAAAGGTTATCAACCTCAATGACTTTTTACTATTTTTTGTTCTTTACTCTTAAGATAATACAAGCTACACAAAGATGATACAATAACAGTTTGCAATATTAATTATGCCATGGTATTCACCTTATTCTGCAATGTTTATGGTTGTGATTGGTTTTCATGACTTTTTAAATGAGGCATGTAACTTAAGGTTCATTGTTTCTGGTATCTTTAAGTTAGCAGGACCTGCCGAACCCACCCGCCTCGATTGTTAAACAAGTACATGTTGAACAGGTTGCACTGAGTAGCCCAACCTGGACATGTTCCAGCCCTTAGTGAAGCATGAGTCTGGATTAACTCCTGGGTACGGGAAGCCTAGCCCCACTTGACACCTTTATTCTTGCATTTGGGGAAAGAAACAACATTTTTTTGGGTTAATTCTGTTTTGGCTCCCATATTGTGACCAACTCAACGTTTTGGCCTGCAATTGTATTCGACAGTTTGTTTGGCCCTAAAGGGTCAAATTTTTACCAAATTATCCTCAGGGGCCAAAATGGAAATATTTCTGAAAAAAATGATAAACACACAAAAGCCACATCACCTATTTCTTTCTCCTCCACTTCACCTTATCTCCCCTCCATCACACCACCTCCTCTCCACCTCACCTTTCTTCTCCGACGAATGGTGACCGGCCGTGGATTCAAATTGGACATTTATCGGTGTTTGTAACTCTTAACCTAATAATTTTAGGGTTATTTCTTAAATAGCCCCCAACTTTATGACCAGCTTCTTGCCTAGCCCCTACTTTATCAAAAATACCCAGATAGCTTCCTTTTTCAGTTATCGTTATAAGTTCGTAAAGTAGTCATCACCTTTCTCTCCTCCACCTCATCACCTCTCTCTGCCACCTCATCTTCTTGCCACCTCATCGTCTTCGGCGGTGAAGGTCGTCGGCCAGCAAATTTTCGGTCGGCGACCTTCAAACATAAAAGAATATATTTTTCCTCTTCTTCCTCTCTCATTTCTCACTCTCTATGACTCCGGTGGAACTATATCATCGTTGCTGATTAACGTACCCAACTGGTCAAGGATTCTTAGACAGGAATATGGATCTAATCAGGAGAGAGAGAAACATTTTAAGTCGACAGTAGACTCTGTTCCTAAGACTGAAACATTTTCAAGGTCGGCATCGATAATGGGTACAATGCCAGAACCTAATGTTCGTGCACCGTTAGCTGCTTAATTATGCCATTTCTGTCTCTCAGTTAGTAATCATCATAAGTACACCAACCTCAACTTGATGTTACAGAAGATTAAGATATGAATCTTCAAAAGAGTTGGCCTTATTTTCAAATGTTGAATTAAATCATGCTTAATTCCTTTTCATTTAGGAATACCACTTGGACTGTTCGAATTTGAGTAAAGATAGAGAAAGAAAGGTGATGGGATGAAGAAGCAAGTTATTGTAGTAACAATGAGGAAGACGGAGACACCGGGTTAAATCGACCATTAATGGTTCAGCTCCTAAGAGATCCAATCTTCCAATTTTCACCGAAAAAGATGAAGTGCTTCTGCAGAAACACAAACTCTACCAAATCAAGATCAAAACCCATTAATTTTGAACATTAAACCCTAATTTTCTTTACTGAAAAAAGCCCAAATCAAAATAAAAGTTTAGGGTTGAGAAATTCTTCCTCATCATCATCGACGTCGACTCATCTTTGGTGCAGAAATTCTTCCTCATCAAAATCAAGGATACAACTTTTGATGGAGGATCGTCAAATGGGTTTTTGTGTAGTAGTTTTAGTAGAGGAAGAAAGATTAGAATTTTTTTTATGATGATCTTCATCATCAGATTGATCATCATCGTTATTCTCTCTCCCCTGATTAGATCCATATTCATGTCTAAGAATCCTTGCCCAATTGGGTATGTTAATCGACAACGATGATGTAGTTCCACCGGAGTCATAGAGAGTGGGAGATGAGAGAGCGAGAGAGAGATTGGAGAGAGAGAGATTAGATAGAGATAAATTTGTTAGAGAGAGAGATTAGAGAGAGAACATGAGAGAAAAGAGAGAGGAAGAAGATGAGAAGATATTTTTTTATGTTTGAAAGTCGCTGGCTTTCCGGCCGGCGACCTTCACTGGTGAAGACGATGAGGTGGCAAGAAGATGAGGTGGGGGAGAGAGGTGATGAGGTGGAGGAGAGATAGGTGGTGACCAGTTAACGGACTTATAACGGTAAATGAAAAAGAAGACCATCTGGTTATTTTTGACAAAGTAGGGGACTAGACAGGAAGCTGGTCATAAAGTTGGGGGTTATTTGAGAAATAATCCTAATTTATAACTTTACTTCTTTGGTCTAAGATTATCTTCCCATTCAAAAAACAACTTGACCCACATGGTCCGTTTCTAATTTGGAACATTCAAATGTATGAAGTTATCAGTTTAAGATTATTTTCACGTTGAAAGTTTTTGTATCGAATTTTAGTTAGATTTTACTTTGTGCTACTAGATTTTTGTTGGTTTATAATATCAATTTGTGTTAAACTAAAACCATTTTCTTCTGATGTGGTGTGAATGGTGTCTAAATGTTCTAAGTTAATACGCATCTCACTTAATGCATTTTGATATAATAAGGGACGAGGGTAGCTTTCCCCTTCCTCCAATAGTTAGGATTGACTCTCACAAGTTTATCTCCTATGGATGGGATTTAACATTTCAAAGTTGGATGGTAAAGATTTGCATTGGAAATCATTCAAGGGTTAAGATTATAAGGAAAGGAAGAGAAAGCATCTTTTCAAAGATTCCCCATCTGAATTTACCCTTCTCCTCAAATAGTGATAGATATTTACTTTTATGTTTATGACTAAAAAAATAATGGGTGAAAAGGTTGAAATGAAACTGTTTGTGCCCGCCGGGCACGGATTATACCTTCTTAAGACATATAAATAGGAGAGAGAGCTCACTGTCGCATCCTTCACTCTTACATGGAGGGTAAACCTTCTTTTGCTTATTTTCTTCTCTTCTTCTACCTTTTAGTTTAAGGGTTATGGTGTTACCTATTCACCTAACTAACGTTGTAAGCGGAATCTCAAATATCATATGTTTAACCCTAGTTACCAGGATCCCATGCATATACTAACTATGAACTAGAAAGTGGAAGAAGAGTACCTGAATAGGCTTTCTCTCGAACTAGATTCCGATGCATTTATCTCGAAGATGAGAGCTCCAATTGTCGTTCCTCTACTTGAGACACCCGAGCAAGTTGACTTAATCTCCCTTCTTGAATGACAGCTAGGGCGTTCTTGAAGGTTGAGAAGAATAACTGATCTTCTTTTGACTAGGTAGATAGAATGAGAGCTTTTTCTCTAAAATCTTCTCTCTCTAAGATGTGTGAGAGTTGATTTTCTCTTGAGAAAATTCCACACTTTTCTAGTTCTCTAATGACCATTATATAGATAAACCCCTCATAAGAGTCCCAGAAAAGATAAACATGTTATAACCCTATCTGACAGGAAATCCTAGGATGGGAGGGATTCCCATCAGGGTTTTCCCTTATGTGTGGCCGGCCATACCAGCCCCTTAATGGGCTTGGCATGTCCGGCCCACACCCCCCTTCTGGTGGGTTTTGATCAACCCATTAATGGGCTTGATCTGGCCGACCCAGAAGTTGGTTTTACACCTTTTCAGTCTTCTCTTTCGAGCTCGATTCTTTCTATCCTTTTGCGTCTATCAAAACGGATCATATCCGTTTATAGGCACAATCTCACTAATCAACTCTCTCCAATTAAGCCACCACTCTTTGGTGTAACCCGTTGTAGGATCCGATTTATGTTAGCCACGGATGAGACATGAAAATGTCCCATCTGGATCTCTTAACTCGGACTAGTTAGTCCAATTCGAGCAGTTACTCTGATGAATTGTGTTTCTTTTGTCCAAGTGTCTTCTACGGAAGTGAGCTCGAAAAATAGTTAAAATCGAGAGAAATACATGCTAGGGGCATTATGGTCATTTGCTGGTCCTGGAAATCTTAACCAGCGTTGGTACTCGGATGAGAAGTCCGTAGGAAAAACGGGAGTCAAATTGGAGTTCGGAAGATAAAACTAGAGCAAATCAAAGTTTTGGTTCAAATATGTTGACCAACTCAACTAGACACATGGCGCAAACTGGTGGCTCGACAGAAGGTGGCGGTACACAGTTGGGCGTCGGATTGTGCGCGGTAAGGTTTTTCCAGGGGTCACGATCCCCACAGTGCATCCGCACGAATCTAAGGGCACACGTCACAGAGATTATAGATCGGGCGGCTGTACATCGTCTTCATCTTTTCATGGATATACCATATCATAGCAGAATGGTCCCCCTTTCCAGATTTTTCACGGGATTGGCCAAGATATTGGGGAATCTTTTGCTTAACCTTTTCAAATGGATAAGGTATAAGGAATTAATTGGTGTTAACAAAAAAAAGGGAATTAAATGGTATAATATATTTTAGAAAGGCAAAGGGACAGGTATTTCTGGAGCACTATTTCTTCTTTCCTTCTTCTTGCAAGTTACAGAGAGAAAGAAATCAAGAACATTTTTCAAAAGGAGTGATTGATAGAGTAAGAGCATCTCCAATCCCAGCCTGTCTTAGGCCGAAAAAACCACTTTTTCACCCAAAAATTTTGGCCTCAGCTCAGCCTCTAAAATTCAGCTCCAACCCCAGCCTCTCTTGAGGCAGAAAATTTGTTTATGTGTGAAATGCGTGTGTGGCGTTTTTGTTGCTGTGCGAGAAACATGTGTGGTTTTGTGAATATACAAAACACGTGTTTGAACTATTTTTGAAATAAATTTTTTTTCCCAAGATTGAAAAATTATTCGGGGACCGACACTTTCATCGGATGTATTTTAATTATTAATGTGTAAATTTTTATTGTTAATGTTGGTTTTAATTTTTTAGTTATTTTTATTTCTTAAGTCATTTTCAATTTTTTAGTTTTTTTATTTTACAAAAAAAAAAAATTAAGGAAGATCTGGCCGTTGGATAATCCAACGGCCAAGATCAGCCCCAATGTGACCGTTGGGTCCCCAACGGTCACTTGGAGACAGCTTCAGTCGCCCCTAATGTTAGGGGCGACTGAAGCACCGACTCCAGCCTCCGCCCCAGGCGACTGGGCTTGGAGTGCCGGGCGGAGGCCATAAATTTGAATTTATGGCCTCCGCCCAGCTGGGGCTGGAGATGCTCTAATACTGGAGATCTTTTCAAGACCAAAACCGTGAGTTAAAGAGGTGTTGGAGATAAAGCAAGAAGGTCTCGGCTGGAGGTTAATTGAAGGAGATCCGGGATATTTCTTCTCTTCATTTTTTAGAAACAGAGATCAATAGACTGGTTTTTAGAAAATGAAATTCGATGGAGATTTTATTTGAAGATTGATTGAAGATGGCAAGTGGAGAAGATTAAAGAGAGATTGAAGATAATATTTTGATGAAGATAGAAAGAAATCAGAGAAGAAAACTAGAGAGAAGATTTGACAGTAGGGAGGATTTGATTGGATTAGAGTTGCTGCTAATATTTTCTTCTCCTTTATTCTTTTATAAAACGGCCAAGAACAGACAGGGTAGGAACATTTCATCTTTTGGGGTGGAATCCTCTCTGAAGCTCAATTAAATATAAAGATCAGAGAGAGAGAGAGGGAACTAAAAACCATTATCATCTTTGTCTTTCTCTGTATTTTCTTTTCTTTACTGAGAGAAAGTGAGAGTGATTTGTAGAGAGAAACAGGAGGAGAAGTTTACTTCATTTTGATCATCTTTTCTTATTCATCTTCTGTTTATCTTTTTGTGAAAGAGAGAAATCAGAATTGTGAGAGAGATTTATGGAGAAACAGAGTAAGATTGTTTGTGGAGAGAGAGGATTGTTTGAATTTCTCAATCTAATATATATCTTCTCTTTCTATTGAGTTGGTGTTTCTGAATTAAAATAAATAAAACAGTAGAGAGAGAAGGATTAGAAGAAGTTTGAATCAGAGGTTTAGGAGTGGAGAAGAAGACCCTGTTTGGATCGAAATTTCTTCTGGAAAATGATTTTCCATTGACGCTGGAAATTTATTTTCTCCAGGGGAGTGTTTGGCTGCAACAGGGAAAATTCAGCGAGAAAAGTTTAGTGTTTTCTTTTCCCTCTTATTATTCATACTTGTTAGTTTTATCTCTTCCATCATGAGTAACTAATCTCCCAATCTAGGAATTTAAATGAAGTTTTGACATATGATTTTGATAAGTTTTTTCATGGCTTAATATCTTAAATGCTTTAATCGTTAATATATTGAATTCGTAGACTTGGTGTAGGAAGATTTCTTCATTAGCTATAGATTGATAGTTAATAGTTGCGACTTTGGTATTTCAAAACTTCGAGTTTAGACTTAGTTTTATTCGGATTTAATTAGAATATTTTCCGGAGTTTGGTACATTCGGTTACCAAAACTTGAGTGATAAAAAGATATGCATGATTAGATTATCATTGATAAATGTTAAGATGGATTATAAAATCCTAGATTTCTCCCCCCATTTGAGTTCATTATTATTTGTTTTCGTATTTTATTCTTTAATCACCAAAAACCAATTTTGAAAAGAAAACCGTGTTACTTCTAAGTATTAGAATAGGTTTCACTTAGTCCCTGCGGATCGACCCGGTCTTACCGGAATTATTACTTGACGCCCGTATACTTAAGGGTGGTGACCTTTTTAGGAAACTTTCTAGGCCCATCAGCCGCGAACCACCGAAGTGACTCGACAACCATAAGCGGCTTCTAGCTAAGCATTACGACTCCTAATTCGAACGGACTGGATGATCTTCCAGATAAAGATAAGTTCATTGTTATCCTAACTGACACTTGCACGCCTTATTACCTTGGTCGAAGGACACTCCTTCAGACCGAACAGATATATCCTTCATTAGTTGGCAAAGATATAATAACAAAAAAGATTCAGAGAAACAAAATCTCTCAGATAGAGTTTTACTAAAAAGTTATTTTCCTAATCATGATTCAAGAAATAAAAACCTTATAAATTATAGTTTTTTCTTGGCTTCTCCACCATATCTGAAGTAGTACAAGAGCTAATACGAGGAAAAAAAATATAATTGTGTTTTGGTTGAGATGGAGGGTAAATTGAGGTGGGGAAAGAAAACTGTAATTATGTTCATGATAACAGTTTTAGTGTTGGGCATGTTTGCAGAGCAAGCTCAAGCAGGTTGGTGGTGTATGACCAAATGTTTTATTCGTTGTCATAACCTGGTACACATATGTGTACATCGTTGTAAGGAGCAGTGTAATGGAGCATTATCTATCGATGACGTCAATATCAACTATACATGTCAGACTCAGTGTTCTTTATCTGATTGCTCTAATATCAGTACTCCTACAAATCCTCGTAAGTTTTTCATATTTTTACACCATCAATTTTTATTTAAAACTAGATATTACTTTAAAAAAATCCAAGTTGGTTTAGCTTAATTTTTTCGCATTTTGTTTTAATGCAGATCCAGAAGAGGAGAAAATATGCTTGAATTCTTGCTATGATAAGTGCAATAAAAGATACTAGACTATAGTGCGTAATTGTATAGATTAATCTAGAAGTATAAGCAGAAATGCAAGGAAAGTCGATGATAATGTTCGTATGGTGTACTTTCTGGGTTAGGAAATAAATAAAGTCTATAATGGATTGATATGAATTTTATCTCATTTTTAGATCTCATGTAAGTGTTTTTTTTTTCGAATAAGTGTTGGAAATTTTTAAATTTATTGAGGCATTTGCTTGCAACAAAAAAAAAATGAACCATTTGACCACCATAAGAAGGGATGGTATGGATGAAAGACGGAATTGTCTATTATCTTCAAACAAGAAGGAATTTTTGAATGGGTGTAATGCCCATCCAAATTGTTATAAACTGATGCATCCAGAGCCATGAGATGAGATGATTCCACATCTTTTCATTTATGAGAAATTGTTGGATGGTTTTATAGCCATACTACCAAAATTTTGATTTTGTTTGTTGAAAGATCTATATTACATTGAAATCTATAAAATAAAATTAAATATTTATTTGATTATGTGAAAGCATTTCTAATGGAACAAAAAATCAATAGGGATTTCTTAATTAAAAATGTAAATTTTTTTTGACCAGATTGAATAAGTTGATTTTAATAATTTTGGTAAAATAAAATTTAATATATGTATTATTAAATTAGATAATCTTTTTGATATTTCATTTAAAACTATTTTTTTATTTAAAACATAAACAATCTTAAAAAGCATTCTCCCAATGCCATCCCATTTTTTGGTACGTGCGGACTCTCTAAAAACTCTAGAAATCATGTGTCAAAATCTGATGTATGATTTGTTAATGATTTTATTGCATGTGGCAAAATAGAAATCTTCTAAATTCTTTGCGTCTCCAGTACAAATCTCTAAAACTAAGATTTGGGAAAAGAAAGTTTTATTAATTTAAACATTAAAAAAAATGATTTATTAGACCAAAGAGATATATGAGGAAGCATAATGTCCTCTTGACATCTCTAACATTCACTACTGTTACACAAAATTAAAGATTCTAATTAAGTTATTTATTGAAAAGAGTAAGAGAAAAGATTAAGATTTTGGTACTCAAAACTTTAAAAAATTGGTACTCAAAACTTCAAAAAATTTCTCCCATTGCTGCTACATTGGAGATGCTCTAATATGTCTTAATATATCATAACCCCTCCCTTCCTAAAAATATGAAATGAAATCAAATACATTAAACTCATTTTAAAACGACTAAATAGCAAGGTGAATCCGCAATCGAGATGAAATCTCTTTGACTCAATATTATATAAACCGATAGAACAAAAAACTTAAAAAGATTCTCCGGTGAGGAGTAAAAGTTCAAGAGAATAGGGTTCTAATTTTGTTTCCTATATTTTCTACATTGCGAATAATATTGCAAATTCTTTATGTGCTATCAGAATTCTTAAAAATAAGTTCACCACTTCCACTTCAATAGATACGAGTTTCAGAATGACGGATAAAGATGAGAGTCTGTGTGACGAGTTAATCAAATAACTGAAGGCCAAAAAAACATAAAAAAAAGGAGAAAAGACAACGCATTCCAAAATGTCAAGAGATGTGAAAAAAAAGTTTATTTTCCAAATGACTTCCTACTTTATGACCAGCTTCCCTCGTAGCCACTTAATTTATTGAAAGTATCCAAATGACACCTTTTTGTCGTTATCGTTCATTGACTACCAATTTACTGTTAAATTTTTCTTATTTCCAAAGATACTCTTATTTAATGTATTTACTTTCTCTATTTCTAACTTTTTGTCTTTATCTCTCTTCTCCACCATCATCTCGAGTTCCAATTTTTCTGCAATTTTCTTTTTGTTTCTTTTTTTTGGCAAAGAGAAAGTATTAACTCACTGTTACAGAGATGTGTGATCAAATAGGAGATAAATAAGATTTCTTTTAAAAATCAATCCAATTTTGGTGATTCGTCCATGAATCTTTTACAATCTCCAATTTGAAACCCCTCATTTCTCATGAGCTACTTTGGCTATTTACAAAGCCCAAAAGTTGGAATCTTTTCACTTTCTTTGTAAATAAGGTTTTGCTATTTACAGAGCACATAGGGACTAAAATCAAATTTTGATAAGAATCAAACTGAAGAAAAGAATATTGATTATAGAGTAGAAGATATTTTATTTCCTTTATTCCTAAACCCCACCACCACCACCTTCCACCACTCCAGCAATCACCACCACAACTATGAACAATCAACTCACAATCACCTACTAGAAACATTAGTAATGGAAGAACCTAACAATGAGGAAGGTACATTAATGGAGGAGCTTGGTGGTCAAGGGGTTTCATTAATGGAAGAGTTTGATATTGAAGAACTCAACTACAACTCTTCATTGGACTCATATAACAACATTCTAAGTGAAGACATAACTTCAGAGGTAAGATAAACTAATTGTGGTGATTATTCTAAAAAAAGAACTCGGATTTCTAGGTTAACATTGTAAGTGAACGACCCTAATTTTCGGTGAAATAATACTTAGAACGATGAACATTTTTGGTGACGTTTTTACCAACAAATTTCGGTGACGTTTTTACCAAACAATTTCTGTGACGAAATTTTGTGTGAAAATTTTTTTTGTGAAGAAACTTGATTTTGATCTTTAATTTTTTTTCTTAATGTTTTGGTCATTTTGATGTTTAATTTTTCAACATTTTCGGTCAATTTGATTTAATTTTTCAATATTTTCGGTCGATTTGATGTTTATTTTTTCAGCATTTTAGATGGAGAGGAAGGACCTATTTCTAAAATAGGGGTTTTATTCTAAATAACTAATAAGTTGTTATAAAGTCAAAAGATTTGTAAATAGTAAAAGAATAGATCTACAAAATAGCCAGACTTGTAAATAACACTTAGTAGCTCTGGGAATAGCACTGACCCATTTTTTCTGTGTTTTTTACGAGGTTGAGGCTACAACTATTATACTAAACCTCATTTTTTACTTCGCTGCACATTTTTTAATCGGTTTATTATTTAGGATCATATTTTGACCTTTAGAAGTGTTTTCAAGAAAGATCCATGGGTTTTAAGTCTAAAATAAAGTTTAAAAAAAGTTTAAGGTCCAATCTTCTCAGAAAATAGGTTTTTAGTCCTTTTCGTTGTGGAAGAAACATTGTTGATAAATAACGTGTTATGTATGACACATATAAAAAAATGAAATAAAGTATGGAAAACATGAAATAAAGTATGAAACTTTAACAATAAATAACAGGTAATTTATGAAACAAAACAAGAATTTTTAAACAGAAAAATATTGTAACTTTGAAGTCTAGACATACTTTAACTAATTTGGACTAAATATCCATTATAATTATTATGTTGGCTTAAAATCCTATATTAATACTAGGGGGGACTAAATGTGTGTTTAGGGGTAGATTTTTGGACTAGGAACCCAAAAATTCTTTCAAGAAATAGAAATGTAGTAGTTTTACAAAACTTCCAACAACGAAACGTGTAAGCATATATGTGAAAGTCACGATAGAGATACTATATTTGAACAATTGTCTTTAGATTCTATACTATAGGTGGGTGGTAAGAAGAAATGAATTTATTTCCGTAATTTTGGATTGACCATGCATACTAAAGTCGTCGTCTCCTCCTGGTCATATTTGATAATTTACAAACTAAACATTCAATATAATATTATGTTATTTGTAGTTATAAACTTACAATCTAAAATAAATTGATCTTTTTGCTTACATGTGATTGTAGATTCATATACTAGATTTCCTATAAAAAAATCAAATTGAAATTTTCGTACGAATACTTTCTTAAAAGTTAGCATCTATGGTTTTCATCTATTTATTGTTAAATTATTTTGTAAATTGTTTCTTATTATGCTTAATTTTTTTTATTGTACAAAAAGCTCAAATTCAAATTTGGCAATGGGGCCTCCAAATTCTCATCCACTACTTTGGCTCTCTTTATCTCTCTTGCACTCTATCTCTTTCTCTCAAGTGTTGTTTCCATCTCTTAGAGCATCTTCAATGCAAGACTCAATCTTAAAATCGTAAGTGCCACCTAAGACTTTAGAGTATTTTTTTGAGAAAAAAACCTCTCCAATGCAAAACTCAATTGAGATCTTAAGATGATGTGGAAGCATTAAGTTTTAAGATGTCTCGACTAAAAACTCTATTTTTGAGATCTCTTTTGAGAGTCTCAAGTGTCCTAGTCATCAAATTTGATTTTTGGACCAATAGAAAGCCTTTTATCAACCACTTTTTCCTATTAAATGTATGTGTGACATGTGTATCTATTAGAGTTTTTTAGAGTGTTGCTTTGGAGAAGGACTTGAATTAGAGACACTCAAGTTAGCCACATAGGAAAGAGAATCTCAATTGAGACTCAACACATAAGCCAAATAGAGTTTTAAAGTTTTTTTTAGTTTTGCATTGCAGATGCTCTTACTCATCTTTCTCGATCAACTTGATTTTCTATAAAGATCGAGAATCATCTCAAAAAATTTCATGATGATAACTAACACCAACACTAATTGTCCAACATTAAAGAATAACAAGAAGAGATCGGAATACATGGTCTATCTTTCTCTCTCAAAGACACAACGATGAGGGAGGAAATAAGAAACCAGTGACAGAAAAGTAGTAAGAGAAAAGAACCGTAAAATGAAAAACACTTCTCTTTCCAACTGAAATTTTTCAGAAAAAAGGAAATTTAAGGAAAGCAATAAAAATGCTTTCCAAAACTGAATCAATAACCCTAATTTGAGGTGGGGAAAATAGAGATTTGGGGAATAAAAGAAAGGATAAGAAGATAGATTCAACAAATTCTAAAGGCACATCATAAAAAGTCAAATCCATATCTTATTTTCTAAAGGCACTACGTAAAATAAGTATGGTTGTTTGGTCCCTCAACAGGCATATTCGAGGGGTCCACTCCAAAAAAAATTTATACCTCTGTCTCTCTTTCTCCATATTTTTTTTCACCTCTTCTCCATCCTTCAACCTTAGATCCAAATTTTCTTCCTTATTCAATGACTAATCCAAAGAGTTGATTTAGCGAATAATGAAGTCGAAGAGACGCTTTATTTTTTGGAACGCCGAATTCGTTCGTTACTGTTAAGCGTTATAGTCAATTTGATGATGTTGTGCTCGTAAATGGTCATGTACACATTGCAACAGATGTAATTGTTGCAAATGATAAAAAATGAGGAGGTGCTTTTATAAATGTCGTTGGATCGAAATTAACAAATAATACTCAAAATTTTATGGTTATTTTGCCACGTTACAAAGAAATCCAAAAGACGGAAAATGATAATGATGATCGGATTATTTCATTTTATATATGGTGTCCACGTAGGGTCACATGGGTATTACTAAGAATGCCACCATAGTATTTTGTGTCTATAATCCAACAGTTCTATAATCTAAAAAAAATATAAAAAAAATACTAGTTTCTTAAAATTATAAAACTACTAAAAGTATTAATTCTCTATTAGCTTAGAGTACGAAACTACTAAAATAACTAGATTATTTAATATCTATGATTATCGAATTATTTTTCGAAAATCTCCCTACATCGATAACGTATTTTTCATATAAAAAATGAAATTTCTATAACTTAAGGGTCCTCATGTGGTGGAAACTCAATTATCTTGTCTCCCTTTTCAATATCTTCGGCAGAAGAAGATGGAAGCTCAATTATCCCGTCTTCCCATTCAATATCTTAGTCAGAAGAAGAAGAAGAAGAAGAGGATTGACAAGGAGAATGAAGAAGCTCCAGAAAATGTGGTTGACAGTAAAAGCTAGGAGGAGCAGGATTCCCATCATGAATGTGAAGTAGAACACGAGATCCATCGTGAACTTGACAGGATTCAAGACGCTCATTGTTGTTCATTCCTGGTGTTTCTTCGTTGAATAGAGTCATTTTTTCTACTGGGATGCCAATCTCGTCTTTAATCAGGTGTTTCAAGAAGAATACGAAGCGGAACATGCCTAAGTCGATAGTATATACTTCGTGGGTTTTTATATTTATAACATTAACCTTCATTTCTACTCCCTCGTTTTTTTCTTTCTTTAACTAGCTCTGTTTCTTTTCCTTTTGGATTATTTCCAAAATACAAAGTTAGAGTATATCTAATGGGATACTCAATCCTTAAAAGCTAGAGTGCAACTTAGGATCTTTAGAGCTTTTGCTAAAAGATCTTCTCCAAAGGAACACTCTGCTAAACAATCTATGGCAGGGCTGACCCTGAGATTTGGGAGGTTCAAAGCGAGTTTTAATAATGTGGCCTACATGCATTTCACACTAAAAAAAAAAAATTGTAGCCCGTAATGTGTAGCTTGTAGTTCGTTGATTCATGAGTTTTCTACATTTTCATGTACATAATGTGAAGTTTAAACATAAAACTTGTGTTTATAGCTTGTAGTCCGTTGGTTCATGAGTCATTTTCCATGTACATAATGTGTCAATATAACTTTTGTAGAGAAATATTTATAGTGTGTTTGGATGAAAAAATCATGAATATGTTGATTCATAAGTCATTCGTGATTCAGTTAGTACATGTAGTGTGCGGGTTGCCAAGGGAACCCGGCAATAATAGGCCTCAAGTGTGTTTTTTAAAGCACCTTCGAAATGGGCCACTGCTAAAGGCACCGGGTTTCTTAAGTGGGTTATGCGAACAAGTTTGGTTTGACCACGAGTCTTTGTTGGCAAAGGCCTATAGTGGTAAGAAGAAATGAATTTATTTTCGTAATTTTTTTTTGATAATGGTAAGCGGGAGAAGCCCGAATCTAAAACAAAGAAATAAGGAAGCAAAAAACAACAAAGAAATCAAAAATTACATCAATCTATTAGCCCCACCCTTTCCTCATTCTCATTGTCCCTCTAGAGTCCGCATTTACAATGTTGACTAATTTCACCGGCAGTTGACTAATATTCAAGTGAGTGACACCCGGTCCAAGCTTCATCTTTGACAATTGGTTGGCTTCTCTATATACAAGAAAAATTCAGAAACTCTGAAATTGGCCCTGAAGCCTATGAACTCTCTTCCATAAACGTCTCGTCCTCCATGGTAATTTCTGATGTGGTTTTGCAAGAAGTAGCTTGATATTCATCGAATCAAGACCAAACTCAACTTCTTGCAGCCCAGCACTAAGTGCCAACTCCAACCACAACTCTATCCCCTGCAGCTCATGTACAAAGATAGTTTGTCCATCAACCTGACCAGTGGTTGCTGTAACAACAATCCCCTAGGAAATCTCGAATAATAGCTCCATACCCCGCATCCACCTCGTTTAATGCACCATCAGTATTAATCTTGTATCTTCCTATCGTCGGTCGAGTCCATTTGCATGAGACATAGACCGGCTTTTGAAGAGAGATAGTAACATTCCAGCGATCAATGGTCCTCCGGTTCTCCTCTGTTTCTTCAAACATTTTGGTAATGGTATTCAACTTTTTCCGCACTTCATCACAAATAGTGTGGATAATCAGCCCTGACGACATTACATTGCTTCTAAATACCCTGTTATTTCCGTAATTTTGGATTGACCATACACACTAAAGTCATCGTCTGCTCCTGGTCATATTTGATAATTTACAAACTAAACATTCAATATGATATTATGTTATTTGTAGTTATAAACTTATAATCTAAAATATAATAAACTGATCTTTTTGCTTACATGTGATTGTAGATTCTTAGACTAGATTTCCTATAAAAAAAATCAAATTGAAATCTTCGTACGAGTACTTTCTTAAAAGTACACTTAGATGCATCTATGTTTTTCATCTATTTATTGTTAAATTATTTTGTAAATTGTTTCTTATTATGCTTAATTTTTTATTGTACAAAAAGCTCAAATTCAAATTTGGCACGGGGTCTCCAAATTCTCATTCACTACTTCGATTCTCTCTATCTCTCTTGCACTCTATCTCTTTCTCTCAAGTGTTGTTTCCATCTCTTACTCATCTTTCTCGATCAACTTGATTTTCTATAAAAATCGAGAATCATCTCAAAGAATTTCATGATGATAACTAACACCAACACTAACTCTCCCACATTAAAGAATAGTAAGAAGAGATCGGAATACATGTGTCTATCTTTCCCTCTCAAAGACACAACGATGAGGGAGGAAATAAGAAACCAGTAAGAGAAAAGAATCATAAATGGAAAACACTTCTCTTTTCAACTGAAATTTAAGGAAAAAATGAAATTTAAGGAAAGCAAGAAAAATGCTTTTTAAAACTGAATCAGTAACCCTAATTTGAGGTGGGGAAAATAGAGATTTGGGGAATAAAAAAAGGATAAGAAGATAGCTTCAACAAATTCTAAAGGCACATCATAAAAAGTCAAATTCATATCTTATTTTCTAAAGGCACTCCATAAAAAGGTTCAATCTATACGTTATTCCTACCCCTTAAAATAAATCAAACAACATCACTAAAGTTGGGCTCTCAAATTCAAATTTCTGGAGTCCAGACCCACCTCCTATCCCCCCCCCCCCCCCCCCTCCAACAGGGAAATTTAGGAATTGGACTCTGAGGCCTAAATATGGTTATTTGGGGTCCCTCAACGGCCACATTGAAGGGGTCCACTCCAAAAAAATTTATACCTCTGTCTCTCTTTCTCCATATTTTTTCATCTCTTCTCCATCCTTCAACCTTGATCCAAATTTTCTTCCTTATTCAATGACTAATCCAAACACCGACTCTAATGATAATAATGGTATTTTGGATATGTTAAATATGAGTCATCGAGTTGATTTAGCGAACAATGAAGTCGAAGAGACGTTTTATCTTTTGGAACGCCGAATTCGTCTGTTAGTGTTAAGCGTTATAGTCAATTTGATGATGTTGTGCTCGTAAATGGTCATGTACACATTGCAACAGATGTAATTGTTGGAAATGATAAAAAAATGAGGAGGTGCTTTTATAAATGTCGTTGGATCGAAATTAACAAATAATTCTCAAAATTTTCTGGTTATTTTGCCACGTTACAAAGAAATCCAAAAGACGGAGAAAATGATGATGATGATGATCGGATTATTTCATTTTATATATGGTGTCCACATAGGGTCACATGGGTATTACTAAGAATGCCACCATAGTATTTTGTGTCTAGACTAGATCATGTTTAAATGGAAAGAATATGTAGCTAATATTAATCAGATCGGACTAAATAATAGATTACCCTAAATTGAGAAGGATATGTAATTGTCATTGGTTATAAATCAAAACTTTGATCGGGTTAAATTTTTTCAAAATATAAGGAAGGCAAGAACATATATTGGGACAAAGATTTTTACTAATCTAAGCATTTAATAGGTAAGTTCATTCGATTATTTTATATGATTAGAATCAATTAGATTCTGTCCCAAAAACATTTGATATTCCAAAGGAAATAAAACATTTTCTGTATATTTGGAAGACCAAAGGAGGAATGCAGAATATTTGTTTCATCTTTCCTTCCAAATCCTTAAAACCTTCCTTTTCATTTCATATTCTATAACATCTTTCTCTCACTATAAATTCCATCCTCCCCATCACATTCTTCCTCACAACCATCTCTCTTTATCTCTTTCTAAACTAGTCATGGCAACCAAACTCTCCATCCTTGCATATTTCTCTGTTTTTCTTTCAACATTATCTTTAATCTCAGCTAGTACTAGAGGTGGTTTTAGTGTTGATTTTATTCACCATGACTCTCCTCTATCTCCATTCTACAACCCAAACCTAAATCATTTCGAACGAGTCCAAAAATCAATCGAAAGATCAATAAACCGTGTCAATGTGTTAAAGAATTCGTTACTAGCCGCTTCTAGAGACGAAAATGGTTCGATAACGTCAGATGTAATATCTTACTCTGGCGAATATCTAATGAAGTTTGGACTCGGAAAACCAAAAGTTGATATATTAGCTATTGCTGATACAGGAAGTGATATTACTTGGACACAATGTTTACCTTGTGAAAATTGTTATGAACAAGATGCACCACTTTTTAACCCGAAAAAATCTTCAACTTATAAAGATTTTTCGTGCTCTTCTAAAGCTTGTTCAGCGTTAGGACAATCGGGTTCATGTCGATCAACTTGTCAGTATGAAATTGGTTACGGAGATCAATCTCGAACTACAGGAGACTTAGCGGCTGAGACAGTAACTTTCGACTCCACGAGTGGTAGGCCCATTTCTTTTCCTAATATAGCAATTGGTTGTGGTCATGATAATGCAGGAACATTTAGTGCAGGTAGTTCTGGGCTTGTGGGCTTAGGTAGAGGCCCATTATCTTTTATATCTCAATTGAGTTCTGCCATTGATGGTAAATTCTCTTATTGTTTGATAAACCCAACATCTGAATCTGAAAATCAAACAAGTAAACTTAACTTTGGTAGTCAAGCTGATATTTCAGATGATGGAGTTCTTTCAACTCCATTAATTAGTAAGATTTCTATTTCTGGTAGACCATCTCCATTCTATTACCTCACACTTGAATCAATCAGTCTGGGTAATGATGATGAAAGAATCCTTGTCAAATCATCGAAATCATCTCCTGAACAAGCTAGAGGTGGATATGTCGAACGAGGTAACATTATTATCGATTCAGGAACAACGTTGACAATTCTTCCAACCCAAACATATGAAGCATTCGAGTCGAAAGTGAGAAGTGCTATTGATGCTGAACCAGTTACTGGTCCAAGTGGTCTAAACTTATGTTACAATATTCAAGAACTTAAGACTGTACCCACAATTACTGCTCACTTTACGGATGCCGATATTGTCTTAAAACCGTATAATACATTCATACAAGTAGAAGAAGGTACTGTTTGTTTAGCTTTTTCTAAGTCTGAAGATTTCTCAATCTTTGGGAATGTTGCGCAGAGGAATTTCCTTGTTGAGTATGATATTGAAGGGAAGAAAGTTAACTTCTTGCCAACTGATTGTACCAAGAACTGAAGGAATTGATTTATATAAGGATTATGTCTATTATACGTAAATTAGTGTTATTTTATGTTGTTTTTCGTCGTAGATCTCTTGTTGGTATGTAATCATCTTTGTTTAAGTTTGATAATATTACGAATGAATTAGTTCATACGAGGTTATACCCTTTTGGCGATTTGCACTTGCCCTATAAGCACTCCGTACTTCTATACCTAACCGTGTCCAATTGGTCTTCAATGTTGTCCAACATTCTCACTCGGCCTCACTTTTTCCGATACCTAGTTATGTCTTTTAAGTTCCTTTTGTTCATCTTTCCTCTCACCTTCGTCCTTTCATCTCTAAATTTTTCTCGCATCGTTTTCTTCCATCTCTATGATTTCTCAAAAAAGATATCTGAAATTCTCCAATTCCTCACATCTAATATAAAACAACACTACGCGAAGGATGTGCCACTATTGTCTTTCGTTTATGGATGCTTGAATCAATACGTAGTAGATGTTATATAGTATCCTAAATGGAGTATGGGCATTGGCAAAATTGGCTCATGGCATTGCTTGCAGGCTTGCAGTCTATGCGGAAAACCTTTTCAAAAGTGGATTTTTTCTCGGAATTCAAAAATTTGCTATCTTGGATTTCAAAAAGCCATTCGGTCTATGATGATGTACACAAATTTGCTATCTTGGAATTCAAAAAGCCATTCATTGCTAAAACCTTTTCAAGGGCCAATTCATGGCAAAGAGGTGATTTGAAAAAAAAAGAACTTTTTGTGTACTTGCTAGATCCTGTAAATTCTCGTGAAATCCCATGAAGTTTCACGAATTTTTATAACGTATTCTGATTGTGCGCGCCAAAAGTCGGAGAAACAAAAAAACATTATTTCTGTCACATCCATCTCTAGCCAATGTTCTCACAAACAAAGATCTCCCTTCCATTTCTTAGCCATGGGCCAAACCCTGTGTAATAGCTAATAGGTAACCCTCAAAAGGAAGCTAAAAAAATTAGTTAAGCACTTTTCCCAAACATTACTTAATAAAAAGTTGGGGTGGCAAATATTCCCTTATTTGCCCGGTCGAGGCGTTAATCGTCAAGCCTTTTAGACCATAAAGTCACTTTTCAAAAGCTCGTGCTGTAAAGGTACATCTAACACTGCTGGAGTGACCGTCTATATCTTCTCTCTGGACAGGTCAAGGGACTTCATTGTGTATTAATGTTGTTGGCTGGCATTTACTTATGATTTTTAATTCCTAAGGTTACGTCTTTTTTTTGTTGCAAAATTCCTAAGGTAATGTTGCTAGTACCATTTGTTTATGATTGATTTTATGCGAGCTATCACTTTTGTAAGATTGACTATCTAATTTTTATAAGGTTAACTTTATCTTATTAGAAAATGTACATTTCTCTCTATGCATTTATCAATCTGATCTCCGGTTATATTTTTCTTCTTTTTTCTGCTGACAGTTGTTAGCATCGCCAAACGACAAAGAGAGAGGAGAGAGATGTGAAGTGAAGTGAAATGAAGTGAAGTGAAGTGAGTGGACATATACGAGAAAATGGGGGGACAAATCAATGGCACTGGTTGGTGATAAAAGTGATGGAGAAAAGAGATGAAAATTTGTTATAAAAGGAAGTTAAAATAGGGAGTTTTGTTCCCCTAACAACAACCTTTGATTATCCATCACTTCTGAGTTGTGTGAAATTTGATGACTAAACCACTAAACATAAGCATTATGCATTGTACTATGGGCTGTGAATCATATTAATTCATTAATTTCAAGAAGAAAAGAGAAAGAAATTCACACATCACCAGTTGGAAGAATAGTTATGAATTGCTGACTACACATGAAGAAGATAAGTGAATAGTTCATTTTGAGTGGAGGAAAAGAATATTGAACCTAATATTTGGCATATTAACTCTTCGAACAACAAAATTCCAACACTTTTGCATCAATATTTTATCTTTGACAATAATTTCTTCAATGATTGTATTAACAATTATAACAAAGTTGCCAAAAGTATAAGATCCGATTTAAAAATCAAGAATATTCTAAATTTCTTTCTCAATAAATTAAATATTTCAATTATCTATCTTGTTATTGTTTGTTTTTTCAACGAAGATTTTGAAGTCGTATTCCCATATGTACATATATGGCAAAGACAAGATCAAATTCCATTGTATGATGAGTGTGTAAGTTTGGTGTAACAATAGTAGAATGAATGACTCGTCAGCATTCCAGGTGGGATTGAGTGATGTGGCATAATTTAGCTGCCAGTGCAGGAAGCAACTCTGGGTGAGGGAACCTATATATTCTGAGGATTTGTTCCTCTTCATAAATTCGACAGTCTCACTTTTCATCATCTCTCTTAAACAGTTACTGCTTCTTCTCTTATTAACACTAGTAGCCTTTACGCCAAATCATTCTCTCTCTCTCTCTCTACAAAAATACCCAACAGTTGTAGGATATACTTTCTCTCTCTCTCTAAAACCCCTCTCTCTCTCTCTCTCTCTCTCTCTCTCTCTCTCTCTCTCTCTCTCTCTCTCTCTCTCTCTCTCTCTCTCTCTCTCTCTCTCTCTCTGGTCTCTAGTTAGATGATTTAGTGAATTTTGATGGAAGTCTTTCAAGGCTTGTGATTGATAAGTCTGTAAAATTAGGCGGAAAATCTTTTTCCTCATACTTTTTTGATGGAAGCTATTAGAAAACAAGCGAGTAAGCTTAGGGAGCAAGTAGCAAAACAACAACAGGTAATTTTGCTTCTATTTTGTTCTTCATGCCACTAAAGAATCTATTTTTTCGGACAAATTTTGTACGAATTAAGTGAAAAAGATGTGAACTTGATGAAAATTAGTTGTATTAGTTGATGTTTGTTTCTTTAATTTGTGGGTTTTGTTGTATTTATCTGGTTTATATCCCTATAATTGAAGGCATATTAGTTCATTAGATTCTGAACCTTTATTGGGATATGATCCAATTTACCATCAATTCAAATATTTATTTTTATTCTGCTTAATTTGAAGGAGAAATTTGGTCATTTCCATTTAATATGATCTAATTTAGTTAATTTTCTTTTTTGAAATGTCAGCATACTTTAAGGGGTATGACACCGTGTCTCGAACAGTTGACCTAGAGGGTGGAAACTAACTTGGTAACTAGTCCAACAAAAGGTTGTTGATGGAGGAAAATAACTTACCCGTATTTATCGTAGAAAATTAGTGAAGAAATGTATGAGAACTGATGATCATGTATTGAATTTAACCGAGTAATTGTGGTCAGAAAGATGAACGATCGTGGGTTAAGCTTTTACAGTATTCCCCTTCGCTTTTCGATTCACCATTAATGTCATTCCTAGATACCTTTACAAAATATTCTATGAAGTTTTATGCTATGTTATATATGTTCTTACTCATGCTTGTTTTATTAAGGTGTTAAGACATGTATCGTTTTAAACTGTGAAATTTCTTATAACTTCGCAGGCAGTTTTAAGGCAATTAGGGCATTTCGGTAATGATGCTGTCGTTATTGATGAAGCTGAACTTCAATGCCATGAACAACTCCAAAATCTCTATAACTCGACAAGAGCAGCAAAGGTGCGCTTTTACTACCCCTTGATAGAATTATTTTTTATTAGAACATTGTACTTTTTAGATTATTTCCATCTTAATTGAGGTTGGCGGGCAATCGCAAAGCTACAAGCTTCCGTAATGTTCTTCTCCAGCACGTATTTTGGAATAATACGTAGTCTCCTTGATTTATAACCTCTTCTTTCTACTCATAATTTAATAAAAATAATCATCCTATACATTGTTATGCAGCATTTTCAGAGGAACATTGTTCGAGGGGTTGAAAGTTTTATTTCTTCCAGCTCGAAACAAATGGAAATAGGTCGGTCTGAAGTTATATGTTTTTATATATTAGTTCAGAATTTCGTGTTTCGTGTCCATTTCGTGTCTCTCAAATGAATTTTATTAACTTTTCATACTTTTTCTGGTAATGAAACTTTAATGTTGTAGTAAGAAAGTTGGCTGAAGATTGTTGGGCATACGGGAATGAGAATCAAAGCTCTCCTTCTGGTCTTGCAAATGCCGCTCTTCAATTCGGTACCGCCCACAAGTTAATTGAAGAAGAGAGGGAGGATTTTATTAGCATTCTTGGTCCTCAGGTTATGACTGTCATAGTTTTTGCTGCATCTAACACTCATTTGTTATATTAGTCTCTGACTAAAAAGACTAAAAGTCTAAAACGAATAAATAGATGGAAAAAGACTTCTCTATGCTTCTTGGCTGATAATTATTTTTCAGTTGCTCCAGTTCTCTTATTGCTTTCAATGTTTATGTTTCACATTGTTGGTTGTGTTTATTTTGTACAATAGTGTTATAATATTATTTGTATGTAGGTTTCTGAGCCACTACGAGCATCAATAAGTGGAGCTCCATTAGACGACGCTCGTCACCTGACTCGTCAATACGACAGGATTCGGCAGGAAGTCGACTCTCAGGTATTTTCAGTAGGATATAGTTTTTGTTGGAGGTAGAAGAGATGAAACCTAGTCAACGTGTAGTGAATGCAGGCAGCTGAAGTTACAAGACGCCGATTAAAATGCAAAGAAGCTGGAACTTTAGCAGAGGCTGATTTTAAGCTTCAAAATGCTGAGGCAAAATTGGAAGAGCTGAAATCTTCTATGATGGCAATGGGACGAGAAGCAGTAGCCGCTATGTCGTTAGTTGAGGCTCACCAACAAAAGCTCACTTTCGAGAGACTTCTCACAATGGTACTGCATCAATTTAAACTCTGATATAGATATTTTCACTTTCAAAGATTAAAGTTGTATCTCTATGGTTGCTGGAACCTTGTTGTTGCCAATCCATATTTCAGGCAAACGCCGAAAGGTCTTATCATCACACCTCTGCAGATATCTTAGAGAAGCTCCACGCTAAGGTGTTTATTTTTTTCCTTTTTCTGTCATAATTAGTCTATGAATGTTGTCTTTCTGAAGCTTTTGCTGTTGGAAACAGATGATTATAGAAAAACAGCAGATGGAGTTCACATCTGAACGAGTAAAACTGCAGACTGACGGAGTCGTTCAACCTGCAGATTTGGCAAATAATTCACACCATACTGGTGATGTAGAATCTGGTTCTGAGGACACATGTTTTATTGCAGAAGTACGTCACTTTCCTTAAGACAATCTATATTGTAGGTCTGGGATATAATAGTCTGAGCATGCGAAATGTGAAAATTGCCATTTGGTAGTTGATTTTCACCACGTTTATGTGGTTGGATCTGTTCCAAGATGCCTAATTTGCAAAATTTCTCGTTGGAGACCCTCTGATCTCCTCCTTGCTCATTTGTAAGCATATTACTTAGTGAGTTAGTACTACAATGTTTATTATTCTCAACGAATATAGTGACGTATTTGTTTCTGACATTCCATTACATGGATCGCGTGTATTCAATCTCGAAGTTTAGATATTCGGACTGATTTTACTAGAGACCTGGTTTATGGAGGTTACTCTAATGGATATATATACCCAGGCTAACTAGTCAATATCAGCGAACGTTTTGACCTGTTAGGGTCCACATGAGGAACCTTTAGTAGCCCAGTCCAGGCTACTGCTCTGGTTAGTCAAGTAGCACTTCCGCCTCTGGCAGTAATAGATTTTTGTGATAGATATAACGTGATATACGGAAGCTGGTCAAGCATCAATTAAATTAACTAAAAGAATTTGACATTATCACAAGAGCTGGTTCAGACTTCACTAAGTGAAATTCCACAAAGTAATTATTTCTTTCTGCTGATGGTGGTTGTCGTTAATTTCATGCAGGTTATACACCCTTTTGATGCTCAAGCAGATGGAGAACTTAGTCTCTCTATTGGTGACTATATTGTGGTCCGCCAAGTAAGGACTCTTTTCTTTAGAGTAACCTGTTATCCTTAGCTGTAGTTAGATAGTTACAATTCAAATTTACGGATAGAGGAGTTGGTGGGACCGCATTGCTGATGTCTATCACACAAAAGCCCAAAACATTGGTGCTCACTCGAGGCCTAAACCTTTATAAAAGACTTGATTCTAGACGGTAACCTAAGTAGTGCCATTACATAGTCCTTGGACAAGAAAAGTACTTGGAAGATCTTAATCACTACGGAACAAATAAAATGTATTAACTTCAGCTCTCCATATATCTGGAACAAAATCCTGAAGGAATTTTAAACCAAGTTACGCTCTATTTAGAAGAACTTTTCTATTTTGTTCCCACTTTCACCACCCAGATTCAAGCCGAAAGGGTAGGGTTTTGTTCTCCGTGAAGGCACCATGAGGTGCATCCAGAAAGCGCCGTCACTTACTAAGCTTGAGCCCTAGCGATCTAGGATATTGTTGAAAAGTGCCTTGAATATGGGTCGACATCAAACCTAGATTGCGACCCAAAAAACTGCTTGTAGGTCCCTGAGAAGAAATCTGGGGCCAACAATTTAAGTTATGTTTGTTCAAATCTTATACAGGGCAGTCTTTAGTGTAAGCAGAACTATCCTGTATTTTAGGTTTTGGGAGAGTTCGTGGTGGCGTAGAGTGCTAGGGTTGGTGTGTTATATATATAGAAACTCTTGAGAAATCTCGTGGAGTGCTTTGGTTAGTGGATTATTATGTTTCGAAATTCTTCAGAAATATTTGTAGTTTTATTCTTCAACATTGCATCATTGTTGGACGTGGAGTAGGTTTTACAACCGAACTACGCAAATCTTTTGTTACTTTTCTGCTTTTATTGTTCTTTGTCATTACAGATATTACATTCATTGACTCCTAAGTTATCTTTTCTTTCTCCTTGTTTAGTTGAGCTTTATTTTCTCTTTGCCGGAGTACATCAAAAGAAACCAATATATTTCCGTCCTTTGCCTAATTGTTTCTCAACGCATATCTATAAGATGTACATATATATGTTCAATCGGAAGAGTTACTTATTTGATCTGTTTTTATGTTTCTTTTCTGGATATATCTAGGTAAGTTTGCACGGGTGGGCTGAAGGCGAATGCATGGGTAAGGCTGGATGGTTCCCTTCCGCGTATATAGAGAAGCGGGACAAAGCTCCACAGGACAAAGTAACTGAACTTAGTTCATTGCCATGGGCACAATGATCCCTGAACTCACCTTCCCCCCTCGCAGAGATTTTCTTTATGTTGTTGGTTTAAAACTTGTATCTCTATTTCCCACTTCTCTATTCACCTCATTCTGTAATTTAAGCCCAAGAAAAATTGTAATGTATAATAAACTCAGCCTTTTTTTTCTTAGTTGTCGATATGGTATATGGTGTATGACATTAATAATCAACACTTGCTTGTATATGCTCGTACGACTTTTTGTGGGTGTTGGTTTTTATGATTGTTTAGATATGAAGTCTAATAAGGTATCGGTCATATTTATGTGTTTGAAATGGTTTTCATCTTTTCTTGTTGAATTGTATTTATATTCAATAAAAACGACATCATTATTGGTGTTTTCTACTTTTAGCTAAGAAATCGAGTAAGTTTCTTTTCTAGCCCTCTCTTTAACGTTATGTCTCTTATCCATAGGGGGTCTTCTTTCGTTAGCAGGTTTTTCCGGAAATCTCCGTCTGTTCTAGGGTAGATGGCAGCCAAGCTTATATTTCTTGGCCGGCCAAGAGGCGATAAATACAGAGATCCAGATTAATCCTTGTTCTCTAATGTGTTGCTTCTTTATCTATAAATAGAACCTTCCTTCTATTTTCTTTCATGAACAAACTTCAGTGTAAACTACAATGCAAAAAAAAAACTTGAACATAAACTATTAGAAAAATGCTAAAGTCGTAGAAAGCAAACGTGGCCGGCTCTCATTAGACGAGTTGTTTGAAGAGACACTCTGGTTAATGGGAACCAACCACGTCAACTTTCTACCTGTAGTGAACTCGCTTTTTTGAATCGTATAGCACCACTGAAACTATTATACATCCTCTTCAAAGAGACAATAAAAACTACTCCATATTTTATCCAAATTACTATATATTATTCTTCACTGTTTTTGCAATTTTATAGTTTCACAAAAAAGATTGTACGAGGTTTGTTATTTTTTTAATCTCATCTAACACTTTCAATAAGCCAAGTCAACGTGGAACTAGTTAAGACATCAAAAACATATTTTAAAACTAGTATTCTTTGTTTAATTGGGATAACCTTATTCCATCAACTTAACAAAATTTTAATTAGCTAAATGGGGGAAGAAAAACCGATGCAGACGTACTTGACACTCCGTTCAAGACCTTGATTTAATCCTTGTTCCCTAGTTCTTGTATTTCTTTCTCTCAACAACAAAAAGAAAAACTTAATATAATGTTAAATGTTATTTTAGTGAAGCATGTCAATTACATAAACTAAAATCTAGAAGAAAAGCTAATTGACATCCAAATTGTTGAAATATATTAATTGGTGTTAAAAAGTTATGTCTATGATCTAAACAACACAATTTGAAAGAATATATCTTCCCTTCAAGACAAAATGGTGATATTTCAATACTACTTTTGTTATATTAGTCAAATACCATTAATAGTACTAGTCAAATATCATTCAAACAAAAAAAATGTGGGATTCCACCCAAAAGAAATATTATACAAATATCCTTTCTTGTTTGTGGTGCAAAAGAAAGGTAGGCTCTATCTCTCATTTCACTTAAGAAAAGAAAATGACGTATGTGCTTCCATCATCACATCATTCCGTACTCAAATCCCTAGGTCTATTCCCAAATGTACTCCCCCTCACATGGGAAGCCTATTTTAGACTTTTCAGTCTGACAGTAACTCTGAAAAGACCAAAATAACCTTCCCATGTGAGGGGGGTACAGTTGGGAGTAGGCTTAGGGAGTCCCCCTATATCACTTTTGTTTTGTTTATTCCTCACGAAATCCTAATAAAAAGCTATGTCATCTTTCATCCATATAAAAAGGAATCTTTTTGCACTATTTTTTTTTTTTTGTTATTGAAAATCTTTTGCAGTGTGAAAAAGCAAAAAAGCGAGTTTATTATCTTAGATATTATAGTTAAGATTCAGATGTCACCGACTAGGGCTGGCCTTGGTTCTAGGCGACCTAAACGACAGCCTAGAGCTCTCAAATTTAGGGGCCCTCTAATTATATAATATTATATGTAGATTGCGATATTATATGTATTTTTTATGCGAATGTATATCCTGTCCGTTGAGGTAGTAGAGTTGGTAGAATAGTTTTTTCCTCTTGATTAAAAGGACACTAAAAGAACAAATGGTTCAAACCTTATTAATATATTGTTTGTTTAGTGAAATCAATTAAAGTTAAAATGTTAAACACACTCCAATTTATAGGAAGCGAAGGCTAATATGTTACAGAGGGAGCCTCCGTCATTACGTTCGTTAAGGCCCACCCAAGAGTCAGGGCCAGGTATTGATACTATCACTTATATTCAACCATAGCTATAAGAGATGAGGATTAGAAAAAAATTAGGACAAATTTTACTCCACATTTTTGAAAACCTAATTAACATCTCAAAATTTGAAATAGATCAATTGGTGTTAAGAAGTTGATATCGATAATCTAAACAACACAATTTGAAACAACGTATCTTCCCTTCAAAACAAAATGGAGATATTTCATTACTACTTTTCGTAATTGGTATGTTTGTCAAATACCATTACTTAATAGTACAAGTCAAATATCATTCAAAGGAAAAACCAAAAATGTGGGATCCTACCCAAAAGAAATGATTGTACCAATATTCATCCTTTTTCCTGGTGCAAAAGAAAAGTAGGCCTTTCCTCTCATTTCACTTAGGGTGTCTTTGATATCACTTAGGTATTTCCACTGTTTGATACGAAGTAAATTTTATGGTTTTAAATCCTTAAGAAATTTATTTCCACGAAATAACCCACTTTTAATTCTTTGTTCTATCCTAGGAATTAGTTTCTGTGAGAAATCAAAAATGAAAATAAAAATATTTAAATATATTCGGATACTTGAAACCTAATATTTATCTCTATATATGTTCTAAACGACATTTTACCTATAAAATTTAGCAAAATAAATTTTTACTTATATATTTTGCAAATAACATTTTTGCCCTTCTTACCAAATGACATGTTTACTAAGTTGTTAAAATGACATTTTGACTTTATATAGCGAAAATTATATTTTCATCCTTTCATAATATCAAATTGACATTTTACCCTTATGTTGTCAAAATGACATTTTTACCCTCGTATAAATCAAAAAGACATTTTTACCCTTATATGGTCTGAATGACATTCTTACCTTTATCTTGTTAAAATGGCATGTCTACACTTTTACATTGAAATGACACAAGGTTAAATAACTTTACAACATAGGGGTAAAAGTATAATTTTGAAACATAAGAGTAAAAAATGTAATTTAGACATCATAAGGACGAAAATGTAATTTTTGTACTACACTTGATCTGTTCTTATCAGTTTAATATCTGATATGTGTTCCATTGGATCACACGATATTAAATTAATTTTTTTCATGGGGATTTTGAAAAAAAATAACGAATTCTATTGCAAAAAAAAAAAATGTAACTTTGGTAACAGAAAAAAAAAATGTCATTTTGACTACATAAGGAGTAAATAAATCCCGTGGAAGACTTTCCATGAAACTCTTTTATTTTCGTGAAATTATTTCCCTGATATCAAACACAACCTTAAGAATAACAAACAAAAACACGTTTGCGCTTCCATCATCACGTTATTCCATACACAAATTACATAGTACCGAGTAATTTTGGAACCTTTTCATTAAAAAAAACGGAATTTGTTTATCTTTATTTTTTCACTCAATAAAATAATAATAATTTTGCTTATTCTTCAAGAAATCCTAATAAAAACTTGTCATCTTTTGTCCATATAAAAAATGAATGTTTTAGGACTTTATGTAAAAGAAAAGACATGGCTTTTAGAGCATCTACAAACGTGAAACCTCTATATTGGCATAATCTCTATATTTTTACTCTTTAAGAGCATCTCCAAACGTTCAACCTCTATATTGGCATAATCTCTATATTTTCACTCCTTAAATAGAGTTTCACTCCTAACGCAAAACACTATTCAAGTCTCTATATTGGCATCTGTGTTATTTTATTAGTTTTAAATTTATAACTTATTATTTTCATTACTTATAACTTCTAAAATTTGATAAATTGAATATAATTAATATAGATTACATATAAAAACACTATATTAAAAAATACATATAATATTAGAGATATTACAATGCGTACGTTACTACAAATCTTAGAGATATTACAATGCGTACATTACTACAAATTACGAAAATATAAACTAATATTGTTACGTAACTACTCCCGTAAAATTATTTAGTACTCCGGTAAGTCTCCACCTTCGCCTCCATTTCTAGATTCGCCTCCGTCTACACCTTCATACCCACCACTTCCGTATCTACCAATTTTGTATTTTGTTACGTATTTTATGTTTATTAACAAAATTTTAATTATGGCCATTTATAACTATATAATTAATTAAATAGTATTATTAGTTTACTAGAATACAAAAGTAATAGGACACAAGTGTCAATTCATAAAAGATATTAAGGACTCAAGTATAAATTTTATGGCAACCAAGGACCAAAAATCTATTATGTCAAATCAGCTCTATAATATAAAGAAGTGAAGCTCACTATTCACCATTCTCTACATTATAGAGAAGTAGAGGAGCCTTTGGAGCTCCAAAATCTCTATTTATGAAGAAATAGAGCACGTTTGGAGATGCTCTAAGTAGAGTTTCACTACAAACGCAAAACACTATTCAAGTCTCTATATTGGCATCTTTGTTATTATTATTAGTTTTAAATCTATAACTTACTATTTTTATTTATTATAACTTCTAAAATTTGATAAATTAAATATAATTAACATAGAATATTAATTATAAAAACAATATATTAAAAATCAAATATATAATATCAGAGATATTACAATGCGTACATTACTACAAAATACAAAAATATAGACTAATGTTGTTACGTAACTACTCCCCTAAAATTATTTAGTATTCCGTTAAGTCTGCACCTCCGTGTCCACTTCTAGGTTCACCTCCGTCTACACCTCCATACCCACCTCCGTATCCACCACTTTCGTATCTACCAATTTGATGTCCACCACCTTCATACTCACCACACTTCCGAATCGACCATATCTATACTCTCTTCCATATCCACCACCTCCATACCCACTTCTAAGTTGGGTAAAAATTGACGAAGATCCTCCTGCTTCAGTATTTTTTCTCATAATTATTTGTTTTTGTTTTCGAAAATACTCACGTTCTTCTGGGTCTATAATAGAACTTAGGTATTTCTCTATAATGTTGTTCTCTAGCTGTGCAAGATTATGGACAAGACGGGGTGATGCTATGTCTTAGAAAAATGATTAAATTTTAAGAGACGATATGACCTTATTTATTAGGGTTATTTTCCAAATAGCCCCCAACTTTGTGACCAGCTTCCTGCCTAGCTCCCTACTTTATCAAAAATGCCTAGATGACCCCCTTTTTGAGTTACTGTTATAACACCGTTAACCAGTCATCACCTCTCTCTCCTCCATCTCATCACCTCTTTCTACCACCTCATCGTCTTCACCGGCGAAGGTCGCTAGCTGACCAATTTTTCAGTCGGTGACCTTCAAACAAAACATTTTTTTTCTCTCCCAAAAAAAAAAAGAAATTTTATTTCTCCGGCGAAGGTCTGTTCAAGAACCTTGTATCAATTTTCATTTCAAAACCTGAATTCTTGCCCTAATTTCAGTTACACTTATATAATCCACTTCTTTAACCACTTTCATCATCGATTCTCACTCCAAATTTGCAGATAAAGATTCAAAACCCGTGACAATCGATCTAACATCGGATACGTTTGGCCTTTTGAGAACCATTTGAATCACTACTCGATCCAAATGGTTCTCAAATATGCCTAATTCGACCCCCTAACCTATTTTTTTCTCATCTGTAAATTATTCTTTGCCTATTCTTTATCATTATCCCGCATGAATCCAAATAGACGGATTCATTAGCCTAAATCATTACATATCAATACAATATCAGAATTTGATTGATCTAATTGCATGCAATTAATTAGAATTTCTTTCAATCGTTGAATTAACTCAAATGAAATGGCAATCGTTCTATATCGTAGCCGCTCATGATTATTTTGACCGATTGATCTTCCAATATGCTAGTTTCAACAATTCTCGTTCTTTACATTTCTTCCTAGCCGCTTGGCCTGTAGTAGGTATCTGGTTCACTACTTTAGGTATTAGCACCATGGCTTTCAACCTAAATGGTTTTAATTTCAACCAATCTGTAGTTGACAGTCAAGGTCGTGTAATTAACACTTGGGCTGATATCATCAACCGTGCTAACCTTGGCATGGAAGTTATGCATGAACGTAATGCTCACAATTTCCCTCTAGACCTAGCTGCTGTCGAAGCTCCATCTACAAATGATGGGTAAGACTTCGGTCTTAGTGTATATGAATCCTTGAAGTTGAAGGAGCAGTACCCGCCCTCTTGATAAACCAGATAGTTATATGAGTGAAAGAAAACTTCTTCTAAATTTGCAGTAAAAAGTCTCTTTCCCTATATCTGACTGGCCTCTTTCTCTCTCTACAATGGTTGTTGTTCTTCAAGGTAAGATTTCACTTCTTTTGTTAGGTTTCCTTCTTAAACTTTTTCCAGTTAATTGTAACTTATCTTTATCTGAACAAGTAATGGTAGAAGAAGAACAAAAAGAGGATCAAGAACAAAAATATGAACTTGAGATAGGTGTACCTTCAGGTGTATTAGATCGACACGAAATTCAGTTAAAAAAGCTTGAAGCTTTAGTCATAAATCTTACTGAAACTGTTAATAGATTAGAATCATCAATACCTAATTGCAAAAAAAATGTATCTGGATCTAGTAAGAAAGAAAGATTTGTGCTTGATGTATCATCTGATAATAATAATATTATTGAAGAAGATGAAGAAATTAAGTTATTAGATGAACAAGTTAGAGATGATAATGAAATTGATAGAGTTGGTAAAAGAGGGCAAAGTGATGGTGTTTCAGTTAAGAAATATAATCCTTCGTGGTTGGAAAGAAAACAACTTTTTTTAAGATAGAGATTTTTTTTTTTTTTTTGAAGGTTGTCGACCGTAAAATTGATCGATCGTCTACCTTCGCTGGTGAAGACGATGAGGTGACAAGAAGATGAGGTGGTAGTGAGATCTGATGAGATGGAGGAGAGAGAGGTGATGACTGGTTAACGGTGTTATAACGGTAACTCAAAAAGCGAGCCATCTGGGTATTTTTGATAAAGTAGGGGGCTAGGCACTTAGGTCATAAAGTTGGAGGCTATTTGGAAAATAACACTATTTATTATCTAATTTTGTATTTTGTTTAGTATTTTCTTTTTATAAATAAAATTTTAATTATGGTAATTTATAATTATATAATTAATTAAACAGTATTATTAGTTTATTAGAATACAAAATAATAGGACATAAGTGTCAATTTATAAAACATATTAAAGACTCAAATATAAGTTTTATCGAAACCAAAGACCGAAAATATATTATGTCACATCAACTATATATTATAGAGCTTCAAATATGAAGCTTCACTATTCACAAATTTTTATATTACAGAGTAATAGAGTTTCTTTTGGAGCTTGGAAAACTCTATATATAGAGATTTAGAGCACTTATGGAGATACTCTTATGATCTCTAACTACAACACATCTTGTTCAACAAAAAAAAAAAACTACAACACATCGTATAAGATTATGAGATCTCTAAGATTATTTTGAAAGTTTTTATAACAATTTAGAGGGGTGATTTAATGAGCTCGAGCTCATGCGGTGAAGGTATGAGCTCGAGCTTGTAGCCGTTGATTGCCAGAGATCAACCCTCATCCAAAAACATACAGCTGGTTTCCTCCTTAAATTAATGAAAACTTAAAATCAACCGAAAATGAGTCCTTTATTTACACCTATTTACAAAATTTTGCCATGGTTTCTCTACACTCTCCGTTCTTTTCGAATGTCCAATTTATTCCGTAGTCATCAACTCATCAATTTCCATTCTATATCTGCATAGAAAGGATCCTCGCAATTGCTTCTCGTGTTTATCCAGTCTTGCAACTCATCTCTTTCACTAACCCTCATCCGAGTACTAGAATTACTAACCAATTATGAAAGAAATTTGACTATTAAATCCCAAACACCAAATATCTAGAAGGCGATGAGTTTATTAGGGCAAATTAGAAATCCCACTCGATCGAGTCAAATCAAAATCAGAATAAGAAAATCCCAAAGATGCAAAATATAATCACCCAAAACAAATTTCATCATAATAACAACAAATTCATTCTAACCAAATAAACGACGAGTAAAATTTACCTATAAAATGAAGAATTTGATTTGAACTTAGAGGGAAAAAGAGAAATAAAGAGAGGAGAGAGAAAAGTAGTTCAGGAAACACATGAGTTCCTTATCAAACTTATTGAAAACGTATAGAGTGAACGAATGGCAATTCTGTACCCATTTTCGGTTGGTTTTAAGTTTCCCTTGATTTAAGGAGAAATCCAGCTGTATGTTTTTGGATGAGGGTCGATCCCTGGCAATCAACGGCTACAAGCTCGAGCTCATACCTTCACTGTATGAGCTCGAACTCATTAAATCACCCCTCAACAATTTATATACAAGAATAACACTGAAAAGCGAATGTGCCATAAATGTCGAACTCTTTTTTTTTTTTGTCGAAACCATAAATGTCTAAGTTAAAGTACACTTCAATGATTGAATAGTAAAATTACATAAAGAAAAAAATTATACTTTCTTGCGTATCACTTATGTTCAACCGTAGCTATAAGAGATGAGGATTGATACAGTATAAATGTTCTGTGTTCTTTCCTATACAAAATAAATAAGCAATTCTCATAGTACTATTCTTTTTTTTAAGTTAATTTTCGTACTTATTCATAATTACTTATTCCTCAAGGCATGCCAATTTTGGCGGGATTCTACCTCACTTCCCACCACCACATCTTTTAAATAGAAAAAAGTTAGGGCAAATCTTCCTCCACATCTCATCTCAATATCTCATCCATCTGCCCACAACAAAACAAATTCTAGAGAGAGAGAGAAAAACATCACATAACTCTGTATCTTCTTCTTCTTCACCAATTCTAGAGAGAGAATCATATCTTATTCTTCTTCTTTCATGGAGTCTATTTGGTTCATCATATTAGTAACACTATCAATCTCCGCAATCGTAAAATCATTAATCGATCTCTTTCAATTCAAAGGTAAAAAAAAACTTCCACCTGGTCCGATTTCAATCCCTATTTTAACAAGTATTCAATGGCTTGGAAAATCATTTGAAAATATTGAACAAATCCTTAGAAATCTTAAATCAAAATACGGTCCGATTATTACTCTTCAAATCGGTCATCGTAAAGCTATTTTCATCACTACTTCAGATCTTGCTCATCAAGCCCTAATTCAAAACGGTGCTTTGTTCTCTGATCGTCCTCCTGCTCCTGCAACTTCAAAAATCATCACTAGTAATCAACATAATATTAGTTCAGCTTCTTATGGTTCTCTTTGGAGACTTCTTCGTCGGAATCTTACTTATCAGATTCTTCATCCTTCTAAGATTAAATCTTACTCTAAAGCTCGTCAATCTGTTCTCGAAATTCTTCGTAATCAAATCAAATCTCATTCTGAATCGAATCAACCAGTTAAAGTTGTTGATCATTTTCAATACGCAATGTTTTGTTTACTTGTCTTGATGTGTTTTGGGGAGAAATTAGATGAGAAAAAGATTAGAGAAATTGAAACTGTTCAAAGAAATTTATTATTGAGTTTTGGTAGATTCAATCTTCTTAACTTTTTCCCCAATATTTCGAAGATTTTGTTCAAGAATCAATGGAACAAACTTTATAAACTTCGAGATGATCAAGAGAAAGTTCTTATTCCATTGATCAGATCTCGTCAAGAAAATCAAAAGAAAACTCAAGAAGATCAAGAAGAAGAGAAATTTATATCAACTGCTTATGTTGATACACTTTTGGATTTAAAATTACCAGAAGAAGGAGATAGAAAACTTGATGAACATGAGATTGTTAGTTTATGTTCTGAATTTTTAAATGCAGGAACTGATACAACATCAACAGCTCTTCAATGGGTAATGGCTAATTTGGTTAAACATCAAGAAATTCAATCAAAATTATTCAATGAGATTGAAAAAGTAGTGGGTTCATCAGAAAATGAAATCAAAGAAGAAGATTTAAACAAAATCCCATATTTAAAAGCAATAGTTTTAGAAGGATTAAGAAGACACCCACCAGGTCATTTTGTTCTACCTCATGCAGTAACAGAAGAAATTAGGTTAAATGGGTATGATGTACCCAAAGATGCTACTGTAAATTTCATGGTAGCTGAAATAGGGTTGGATTCAAAACATTGGGAAGATCCAATGGAGTTTAAACCAGAGAGATTTCTAAATGAAGAAGGTAAAGAAGAGGAAGTATTTGATATAACAGGGAGTAGGGAGATTAAGATGATGCCATTTGGTGCTGGAAGAAGGATTTGTCCTGGTCTTAATTTAGCTTTGCTTCATCTTGAGTATTTTGTTGGTAATTTAGTGAGGGAGTTTGAATGGACAGCTAGGGTTGGAGATGATGTGGATTTATCTGAAAAACAAGAGTTTACTGTTGTTATGAAGAATCCATTATGGGCTCATATATCTCCAAGGGTAAGGTAAGGTATGACCTAATTCTTATCCAAAATGTGTTATTTCTATTAGAATCCATTATGTGGATTTAGATGTTTTATTTTATTTCTCAATTTTTAAGTAGTTTTTAGTACTTTGGTGTAATAAGGATTAGGATTTGAAATTTAAGATGTTTTTTTTTTGTGTAGATTGTTGTACTGCATATTATTAGTTAGTGTAATTACATTCGTCTAGAGAAATGAGACATCAAAGGTCTAGAATTTAGCTCCACCACTAGTCTATCTATGTGTCTTGTTCACGCTCATAGCGCTAGTCTATCTATCTTTCATGTTGAGTCTCACCGAGTGGCTTCAAAAGCGTCGTGATTAAATGCCTCATCTTCTATGTTGCATCGTTTCTAGAGGAGACTCTAGCTGCAATACAAGGACAAGACTCATTGCAAATAAGTAGTCTAATTCCCACGGACAAAAACGTCTAGCATTATTTGTTGCAATTTAAGATCATATGATTTTTGTCCATGTCCGTAGCATCTAAATTTTATTTTAAAGTTATACTTGTATTTGTATCTTGAACTCAAAGTTTCGAACTTATATTAACATATTCTTGCCCAAGGGATATTTTCAGACATATAAAATTCAAATGATGTCAACAACTCTTGACATATTTATGTTCATTTGTTAAAAGAACTTAAGTTTGACTTGACTTATCTGTATAAATTTGTTAATTTGATGACTTATTATCCCCACCTAGGTTGGATTCTGTTCTTAAATTTGTTAACTAGTGTTTCAAAGTATCTAATCTTTAGGTTTGGTTTGAATGAGTCATTTATATTAAAAAAATTGTATTATTAAACTGATTACTTCGAAATTGGATATTTCAGTTGACTTTGTGTACACGGTAAAGTATTTTTTTGTTGCAGTCGGTATAGTATGTTAATGACGAATAAACTGCATATCCTAGAAATTGTAGATCACATATAGGGACACTTTTGAACCGCTTAATTAACCAGACCCTCTCCGCAATTACCCGTGAATTAACCAGACCCTCTGGGTAATTAATTTGACAAAGAAAGATATTAAAAGACATCTTAAGAAAAAAATATAAAAAAAAAAAAAAAAATTCATCTCTTTCTATCTCCGCCTTGTACAAGAAGAACATCCAGTTTAACAACTTTGGGGAGGATCGCTCAGAGAAGATGAGAAGAGTACTTGGAAAGAAAAATGATAGGAAAAAAATCATTTATCAGACTCAACTGGTGTAATTTTGTCCATCAAAAAGTGTAAAAAAATTATTCCGAGTAAGAGAAACCCGATTTAAAAATTGAGAACACTTGATTTCGTTTAACTTTGAAATAGCCATTTTAGTCCTTTTTTATCGGTGTTCGAAAGGAAAATTGAACCACTTATATTCAATTTTTATTTGTAAGGATCATACCTTTGTCGTTCAACAAAAAAAAAAGGATCATACCTTTGTCGTTTGTATCATGAAACCTTATAACTCTGCTATAAAGGTATGGTACTTCGTCGATATGGGATCTAATCTCAGAAAACAGGACACTTTCTGAGTAATTGAAAAGGAGTAAGGAGCATGCTGGCTTCAAATCATGCTTAATTAGCATTATCCTTTGAAAACAGTAAAAGAAGTGTAGTAATCCTTCGAAAAAGTCCCACATCGGCTGCAAGTGTAAGACCCCTTTCATGGGATTAGACATCATTTCTTAGCGGCACATTTTGAACTGTGAGGCCCTAATATGTAATATGGTCAGCAGTGGCACGTTTTAAGGTGTAAGGCCCTAATATGTCAAAGCGATAATATCGCCAGCAGTGGCACGTTTTAAAGTGTGAGGCCCTAATATGTCAAAGCGATTGATGTAGACGCAGCGGAATAATTAAAGAACAATAAAATAAACTAAGAACAATTAAAGAAAACTGTAACAAACGATAAACTAAACTTAAATTCTTAATAACTTCAATTGTTTTTCTCTTCAAGGTGAATAATAACATAGACTAGATCCCCTTTTATAAGATAATAAACCTTCCTAGATAGACTCAAACTAGGATTCCTAAAATAATAAACTACTCAAACATAGAAACTTTAAAATAAAGAAATATCAAATTAAAGTAACTTCTCTTCTACTAAATAAACTACTATTATGACTCAATAGGGTGTGGGCACGCGTGGACGTGGGCCCACACGCCTATGCGCCTGCATCAGCACCCTGTTCCCCAGAAGGTTCGTCCCGAACCGATTGTAGGATGGAGAAAACAAGTTGATGCACCCGCAGACGATGAACTTTGTCATGGCGATCCGTAATTTCCACTTCGAACGAAGTTTGCACTGGAATGGAAGGATACTAATGTGCAAGTAATCGTCAACCTCGTACCCAAACTCATATGCCAATGATTCTCGCAAAATTAACCTTAGTGAATAAATAATGTTCATCTCGCCATCTTCCCACGGTAGGCTCAACCACTTAATCTTCAAGAAAGTGTGAAGTACAATGAGCAAGTGTGAAGTAAGAGTAATTGTAACAAATTTCCAAAATACTTCATCAATAGCCAAAGTATAAGCATAACCATCGCTAACTAAGATATCGATATGGAACCATGTAGTGTAGATATGCCACGCAAAATTGACTTTTCCACGTTCATCTTCATGTAGTTTATGTACTCCAACGTGATCAATACCTGGAGTCCACTGTTTGTTTTCTTCAATTGATATGTGAAACCTAGATGGAAGTTGTTCAATTGGTATGTGATCTTTGACCATTGAGTATAGGTTCATTGTAAGAATTGGAAAATTGATCCTATTTTTCTTAATTGTTTGAAGAAAATTTTGTAGGAAGAGATTTGATAGAGAAAGCGGCGATGTGGGACATAATTGATTCAGAAAAATTTTATGATTCGAACCATCATAAGTAGGCACTTCCATGCGAATACGGTAGGAAGAAGATGAAGAAGAACCATCATAAGGTGGCAAAGCCTGATTTGAACCAGATGGAACTATCAAATCATCAAATTTAACAATATTTGACATATCCCAGTCACATGAATCCGAAAATCCATCATGAATCCCTCCACCGAATACTAAAGACTGATCATTCACATCATCAAACTTAGTGTCTGTAGTGACTAATGGGTGTTTCTCTTGTTGTTCTTCTTCTTGGTTTTGATGGGTTTTGATAATTTCTTTTTGTTCTTCTTTTCCTTCACTAAATTCTGGGTTTTGATTACTTGGGTGTGTTGATAACTGAGTTTCAACTTGATGAGAAGATTCAAAATTTTGTGGTAGAAGTGTTGGGGATATGGAATAATAAGGAGAGGTTTGTTGTGTTGGTGATGGTGTTTGACACCAAAAGATTGGGAGGGAACCAGGAACATGTTGGTGATATTGGGGTAGGGTTATTTGGGTGGTGGCTATAGATGGGATTTGAATATTATGTGTAGGGAAACTAGGGGTGCCTATAGAATCCGGGTTGTAGCCTACATAACTAGGGTTTGTATATGTGTGGTGGTTTTGGGTTTGGGTTTCGAGTGGGATGGTGTTTGGTGAATAATATTGCCGAGGTGTTTGAAAGGGGTATGGTTGGGTGGTACTTGGGTTGGTAGTGGAATAATGGGAGAATGAATCGGGTTTGTTCGATGTTAGTTGTTCGTTGAAAGAGAAAGGTGGTGTTGTGGGGTTTATGTATGTGAGTGGGAAAACCGGTGATAGTGGTGATGTAGGGTTTATGTGAATCGGGATTGGGGTAGTGTTAGGTTGTCCAAGTAGGGAATTTGAAGTTGGTGTTGTGGTTGGAAGTGGTAATGATGCTTGAATGGAAGTAGTAGAAGAAGGAGTAGTGGTAACAGAAGGAGACTTACATATGCCTTCGAGTTGTTTAGATAGCTTCATGATCGAATCATTGACTTGATCGAATTTTTCCATAGTTTCCTTCTTGTGATTATCGAATTTTCCCATAGTTTCCTTCTTGCAATTTTCGAAAGCTTCTTCCAATTTTGTAACCGAGGATAACTTTTTGTTGATGTTGTCCCATTCGGAGGCAAAAGTTGGTGTCTTCTCTTTGATTGTTGGAGTAGGAACGGTAGGATTAACCATTGTGATTGGTTAAAAAAAATGGCTCTGAATACCACTTGATGTAGACGCAGCGGAATAATTAAAGAACAATAAAATAAACTAAGAACAATTAAAGAAAACTGTAACAAACGATAAACTAAACTTAAATTCTTAATAACTTCAATTGTTTTTCTCTTCAAGGTGAATAATAACATAGACTAGATCCCCTTTTATAAGATAATAAACCTTCCTAGATAGACTCAAACTAGGATTTCTAAAATAATAAACTACTCAAACATAGAAACTTTAAAATAAAGAAATATCAAATTAAAGTAACTTCTCTTCTACTAAATAAACTACTATTATGACACAATAGGGTGTGGGCACGCGTGGACGTGGGCCCACACGCCTATGCGCCTGCATCAGATAATATCACCAGCATTCCAAAAGGCTAATTCGCACAATCTTAATGCAAATACTCATATTTGAAAGAAGTGGAAACGATGATACTTCCACAGTTCCACTTGTATTTAAACCTAACTGTACAAAATCAAAACTCATACAAACCATTTGAAAATATTATAAGGGATGTGGCTGCCCATAAATCATTGGTGATGCAAGGGATTTGGGTGCCTTTAATATACCCTTTTTCTTATCCAACTTATATCTCTAGCCACCCACCATTTCTACAATACCACCTTGATGTGGTGTCACCTTATGGAAGCTCCATATGAGAGGTGTCACCTTATGGTAGCTCCATGTGACAAGTGTTTGTGGTTAAGTGACGCCACATCATGCAAGTGACAACACATGAGGTTATGTGTCACCATTCTACAACTCCATATGCAAAGTGTCATCTTGGTGGTGACAACACACCATGCAAGTGACAACACATAGGGTATGTGTCAACATCCTATTACTTCTCCCACCCTATAAATAGATGTACTTTGTGTATTGTTGAGATAAGTTTGTAAGAGATAAGAAAGTGTATGGAAAAGGTTTGGAAAGAATTCTTCTAATATAGTTTGGTTCAAGATCATCTCTTTGTTTTAGTATATCTTAATATTTCTATCTTTTTCTCTTCCTTTATTTCCATTAAGTTGCATGCAAATATCGATACACATTGAAGCAAATAGACCGACAATTTACAACACGTTATCAGCACGAGTCTCTAGCCAGCTGAAAGAAGTCGTTACTCTGCTCATTTGCCGAAGTCAACATCGGTGAAATATCGAACAAACTAAGCCGCTACTCCGTCTGGTAAAAGGTATAATATTTTAATTCATATTTCATAATGTCTAACCTTGCTAGACTTGAATTTTCAGCTCTAGATATAACAGGTAAGAATTACATGGAATGGGCAGTCGAAACTAGACTGAATCTAAAATACAAAAATCTCCTGAACACAATTGAATAAGGGAATAATGCAGATGAAATGTTACGGGCTCATGCTTTAAGCTTTTTGAGACGTCACATACATGATGACCTGAAGTCAGAGTATTTGTATGTGGAAGATCCCTTGGCTTTATGGAATATCTTAAAAGATAGATATGATCACCTGAAGATGGTCATCCTTCCAAAAGCTCGAAATGATTTTATAAATCTTCGACTACAAGATTTTTCTTCCATTTCTGCTTATAATTCCAGCCTTTGTAAAATTGTTTCCAGACTAAAAGTGGGAGGAGATATTATCACTGATGAACAGATGATAGATAAAACATTGAGTACGTTCCATGCCTCGGATATTGTCCTGCAGTCACAATACCGAGAGAGACGTTTCTCTAAATTCTCCCAGTTACTGACTTGTCTTTTGGTCAATGAACAGAATAACCAGTTGTTATTGCATAACCATGAATCTCGACCCACTGGGTCCGTACATGTGCCTGAAGCACATGCGATATTGCCAAATGATCATGGTAGGAAACAAAATTACAAAGGGAGACGTGGTTCCGGAAGAAACCACCAACGTGGATCCCGCACGAACAAATGGGAGAGAAACAGGCAAACCCCTTACCACCGGAAGTGGGAAAAGGGAGAAAATTCAAAGAATTACGCAGCGAGAAAGCCTGATAAAGTAAAGGGTAAATATAATACCCCTCCCAAAGCTCGTGAAGAAGCTTGTTACCGTTGTGGTATGGAAGGTCATTGGTCCCGTACCTGTCGTACGGCGAGACATTTGGTGGACCTATACCAAGCATCTCTGAAATCTAAAGCTGCACCAGAGATGAACCACATGGAACTTGATCCACCATTGTGTGTTGGAGATTATCTCCCTGAAGGAGAAAATCAAACTGATGATATGTTTAATATTTAGTGTATTTAACTTTTCTATCTATTATAATGCTATATTATAATAACTTTTGTCTGTTAGATATTAGATAGTATATTATATGTATCTGTAATACTTTTGTTTATGTTATAAATACTTGTGGTTTGAATCTTATATTATATTATGAAAGGTATGGATTCCAGAAGAAACATATCTAAAGGTGATGAAGATAGCTGTCTAGCAGACAGTGGGACCACAAATTCGATACTTCGAAATACAAAATATTTCTCGACCTTAAAATTATGTGAGGCAAATGCGATTACTATCGCTGGCTCATCAAATATTATAGAAGGCTTCGGAAGAGCTACTATAATATTGCCCCGTGGTACGAAAATAATTATTGAGGATGCTTTGTACTCGACTAGATCCCTGAAGAATCTATTGAGTTTCAAAGACATTCGTCTGAATGGGTATCACGTCGAGACTGGGTCTGAGAATGATAAAGAATATTTATATATCACCTCGAGTATATCATGCCAGAAGCGTGTTCTGGAAAGACTTGAAGCTCTTTCTTCTGGGTTATATCTTACAGAGATTAAAACAGTTGAATCATATGTCGTTGTCAACCCGAAGTTGCACGATCCAAATACTTATAAAATTTGGCATGATCGACTGGGACACCCAGGATCTACCATGATGTGTAGAATAATACAAAACTCCCAGGGACACCCTCTTCAAAACCAGAAGTTTCTGAAAGATAGGGATTTTACTTGCACTGGTTGCTCATTAGGGAAGTTTATTACTCGCCCATCCCTGACGAAAGTACATATCGAATCTCCCAAATTTTTTGAAAGGATTCAAGGTGATATATGTGGCCCTATACACCCGCAGTGTGGACCATTTAAATACTTTATGGTATTAATAGATGCATCAACTAGATGGTCTCATGTAAATCTGCTCTCCACGCGGAATCAGGCGTTTGCAAAGTTATTAGCTCAGATAATTCGTTTACGAGCTCACTTTCCTGATTATCCGATTACGTCAATTCGTCTAGATGGAGCAGGAGAATTTACATCGAGTACTTTCGATTCCTATTGTCTCTCAGTTGGAATTAATGTTGAACATCCTGTAGCTCATATTCATACTCAGAATGGTCTAGCTGAATCATTCATTAAGCATATCCAACTGATTGCGAGACCAATGTTGATGAGGACTAAATTACCGGTTACTGCATGGGGACCTGCAGTTCTTCATGCTGCAACTTTGATAAGGTTACGTCCTACTTCGAATAATCAATTCTCACCTTTGCAATATGTTCAAGGCCAGCAGCCAAACATATCTCATTTGCGTATTTTTGGATGTGCTGTATATGTTCCTATTACAGCCCCACAACGCACAAAGTTTGGGCCTCAGCGCCGACTGGGAATATATATTGGTTTTAATACACCATCTATTATTCGATATCTCGATCCCTTGACGGGTGAGACTTTCACTGCACGCTTCGTCGATTGTCATTTTGATGAGACAGTTTTCCCGCCATTAGGGGGAGTAAATTTGCCTGAAGCAAATGTTACCAAAAAGGAACCTTCTTGGGTTACACCAAATTTGTCTCATTTTGATCCTCGTACTAATCAATCTGAAGTTGAAGTACAAAGGATAATACATCTACAAGAGATTGCTAATAAAATGCCTGACGCATTTAATGACGCAGCGAGAGTGAGAAAGTCACATATACCTGCTGCAAATGTTCCAGCAAGGATAGATGTCCCTGAAGGACACGATAAAAATATTGCAGCAAATGAATCGTCCAAAGCACGTCTGAAACGTGGACGACCAATCGGTTCTAAAGATATAGTTCCCCGGAAGAGGAAAAACCAACCACAAGAAAGTAATGTTCCAGAAGAAACGACAAATACACCCCTAGAAGTGGGTAAAGCCCCAGAAGAGGCAGAAGCTCTTGAAGAGCATGAGTTATCTCCAAATGAAGAGATATCTATAAATTATGCTTGTAATGGTAAAGTGTTCAATCGAGATAACATAATCATCGATGATATATTTGCGCTTTCAGTAGCCACTGATATTATCATTGAAAGTGATGATTAGGAACCACATTCTATTGAGGAATGTCGGAAAAGGACTGATTGGGTAAAATGGAAAGAAGCAATCCAGACAGAGCTGAATTCACTGTCAAAACGTAACGTTTTTGGAACTGTAGTCCTGACACCCAAAGATATAAACCCTGTAGGTTTCAAATGGGTATTCGTTAGAAAACGAAATGAGAACAATGAGGTTGTCCGCTATAAGGCGAGACTCGTGGCACAAGGTTTTCTGCAGAAACCAGGGATCGATTATGAAGAAACATATTCTCCAGTTATGGATGGAATAACCTTTCGATATTTGATCAGTTTAGCATTTCTAGAAGAACTCGAGATGAATTTAATGGACGTGGTCACTGCGTATCTATATGGAAAATTAGATACTGACATTTATATGAAAGTCCCTGAAGGATTTAAATTGCCTGGAGGCAACCCACGTACCATGTATTCACTAAAGCTTAATCGAGCTTTGTACGGATTGAAACAAGCTGGACGAATGTGGTACAATCGTCTTAGTGAATATCTGATCAAGGAAGGTTATGTTAATGATCTCGTTTGCCCATGTTTATTTATCAAGAAAGGTGATGTTGGATTCGCGATTCTTGCAGTATATGTTGATGATATCAACCTTATAGGAACTCCAGAAGAGCTCTCTAAAGCAGCAGAATATTTGAAGAAAGAATTCGAGATGAAAGATCTCGGGAAAACAAAATTTTGTCTTGGCTTACAAATTGAAAGAAGCACAAGTGGCATACTTGTTCATCAAACATTATACACTGAAAAAGTCCTGAAGCGCTTTAACATGGAGAATTCTTATCCGCTTAGTACTCCCATGGTTGTTAGGTCTCTCGATGCTCTGAAAGATCCATTTCGACCTAAAGAAGAGGACGAAACACTCCTTGGTCCAGAAGTACCATATATGAGTGCTATTGGTGCATTATCATACTTAGCTCAATGCACTAGACCGGACATTGCTTTTGCAGTAAATCTATTGGCCAGATATAGCTCTGCACCTACTAAGAGGCATTGGGTTGGTGTAAAGCAAATTCTAAGATATCTGAGAGGAACAACTGATATGGGATTGTTCTATTCAAAGAACTTATCTGGTGATTCTCAAGTAAAAGGATACACAGATGCCGGTTATATTTCTGATCCGCACAAAGGGATTTCACAGACAGGCTATGTATTCACAAGCGGAGGTACAGCTTTCTCATGTCGATCTAGTAAACAAAGTATGCCCGCTACCTCATCTAACCATGCAGAAATTATTGCTCTCCATGAAGCAACAAGAGAATGTGTATGGCTTAGATCCATTATTGAACACATTAGAAGCTCAAGTGGTCTTGATTCAATCACAAAATCTCCCACAGTCATTCACGAAGATAATTCGGCTTGCATCGCTCAGATCAGAGAAGGATACATCAAAGGCGATAGGACTAAGCACATATCCCCTAAATTGTTCTACTCACATCATCTCCAGAAGAATAATGAAATTGATATCCAGAAGATACAATCTTGTGAGAATTATGCTGACTTGTTCACCAAGTCTCTGCCTACTACGACGTTCAAAAAACTGGTAGATGGCATCGGAATGCGACGCTTGAATAGCCTGATGATGTAAGACTACATCGTTCCAAGATATAATATTCATCAGGGGGAGTCTATTATCATGTGCAGGTTCATGTATCGCTATCTACGCTCTGTACTCTTTTTCCTTCGTCCAGTTTTTGTCCCAATGAGTTTTTCTGACAAGGTTTTAACGAGGCAGTATTTAGCGTATCCAACGTCACTCGGAATCTATTATTTGTACTCTTTTCCTTCATCAGATTTTGTCCCACTGGGTTTTTCTGACAAGGTTTTAATGAGGCAATTATTTCAAGTGATGATCATCCAAGGGGGGGTGTTATAAGGGATGTGGCTGCCCATAAATCATTGGTGATGCAAGGGATTTGGGTGCCTTTAATATACCCTTTTTCTTATCCAACTTATATCTCTAGCCACCCACCATTTCTACAATACCACCTTGATGTGGTGTCACCTTATGGTAGCTCCATATGAGAGGTGTCACCATATGGTAGCTCCATGTGACAAGTGTTTGTGGTTAAGTGACACCACATCATGCAAGTGACAACACATGAGGTTATGTGTCACCATTCTACAACTCCATATGCAAAGTGTCATCTTGGTGGTGACAACACACCATGCAAGTGACAACACATAGGGTATGTGTCAACATCCTATTACTTCTCCCACCCTATAAATAGATGTAGTTTGTGTATTGTTGAGATAAGTTTGTAAGAGATAAGAAAGTGTATGGAAAAGGTTTGGAAAGAATTCTTCTAATATAGTTTGGTTCAAGATCATCTCTTTGTTTTAGTATATCTTAATATTTCTATCTTTTTCTCTTCCTTTATTTCCATTAAGTTGCATGCAAATATCGATACACATTGAAGCAAATAGACCGACAATTTACAACAGAAAAGGAATAATGTATACATAGTTGTTTGTTCCTTTCCCTGTAACAAATTCTATTTATCTCTCCATTTTGTCCCTCCCCCAGCCTTCTGCCTGATGCAGCGACGTGGAGCATATACTCTCATCATTCTCTCTCCATTTGCTTTCACGCTCAAGTGATATGTTACCACATCAGGTGGAGAGGGCTGGGAGAAGGACCAAATTGAGGGATGAATAGAATTTCTCGGGCTTAGTAATAAATCAACAAACATAAAAGAATTTAATATCTTCATTTTGTTTCGGTACCAATATGGAGATAAGATTTCGCGAGGAAGGTAGAACTTGTAGGAGAAGACTTTTCACTTTGATCCAGCAGATTGCACCAAATACTAACAAGTGAACCAAGAGATAAAGTAAGTTTGTAATATGTTGCATATGTTGATTCTATGAAGAATAGGCAAATTCATTTATTCATACAAAATGTTTGTCCAAAAGTATAAGTTTCTATCGAAGGGTATAAATACAACAAACATAACCATATCAAAGTTCTTACTTATGATGCTCGATGAAGATCTAAAGAAACCATCTGTTCGATTCAAATATCTTCTGACAGACAATGACGGACACACTCTCCGCACCTAGGCAGTCATGCAGACAAGTCAAATTTATATTTGTCGAGGAAACTATTTTGCATCGTGAGGGGAGTGGAGAAAATGGCTACTGAAAGCTCTCCAACAACTTCAAAAACCAGAGAAAAGTTGAACCACAATCAGTGAAGTATTAAAAGTATAAGATCATGTTCCCATGTATTTTGTTTATTAGATGAAAACTTACTCTGCGAGGAATTCGAGTTTGAAACTTGAAACGAACACCTGAATATAATAACATTTCCTTGCGAAAATGACCGAATTCCATTCCTGAAAAACATTTAAACAAAAATTTAATAACATGGAGAGATGTTTTAGTATATCCGAAGGGTGGTCTCACTACAATGGCGATTTTGCCCCAAATCCAGCTAAGATAAGTTCATCAACAGTTTAACCTAATAAGTCATAAGAAATAGGCAATTTGAATGGGCAAGAACGTACATTCTCCTACAGAGATCACTGAATTACCGAGAGTTGTACGCCTCAGAGCTAGTGTCTCCTGCTACAAACATTTGTACCATCAAAATGTTCATAGTTTTAGAGTCCCACGGCCTGCTCTTTGTCCAGCCATTGCCCTGTCATTTGATCCATTCCTAATTCTACACTTCGCTCAGATCCCAATCCGTGAATATACCAAGATTGTTCGCTCACCAATTTCCCTCGTATTTCTCGTACCAATAATACGGATTCTTCAGCAACACATTTGCTTGCATAAATAAGAGCACCATGGAGTTCATGCCTTGGTGCTGGTCTGAATTTTTGGATCTGAAGCTGAACAGAGGGATTAGACAACGAAGATTTACCGTATTTAGTTCTTATCTCTTTTGCAGGATAAACATGTTCCCACCAGAAATCAGATAAGGCTAGTCTTAGAAGATCCCAGTATTCACGATCCCTGTGAATTCTAAATAAACTGCTCCCATTAAGAGTCCACACATAGAAATCCATCCATTCTCTGTCCATTATCTCCATTAAACCCTGAGCTTGTGGAATGCAATAAAGAGGAATTCGTTTCCACGGGTAAGATATTTTCTTATCCCCACCGAAAAATGGACATTTAATCTCCAAAACGCCACGAGATGGCAACCCATAGAAAATTCGATCAACTACCCCATCCGGAGAACAACCAAGCCATTCGTCTTTACGATCCTGTTCACTGTAAATCTGAAATTCAGGAAAATAGACATTATTTCCGGTTATTAGTTTATATCTTTCAAGTGCTTCTTCTTCTTTGACATTGTTCCAAATAGTTGCAATATTCCCAGAGAAAGGTTCGATCTCCCCAATCTTCTCTCGCCACAACTGGACTCTTCGACGAGGCCAGAACCCAATAGCTCCGCCAAAAGTACTTGCAGTTAGTTTACTTCTTCTCAGTTCATGCCAATTCTTAAACCAGTGTTGTAAGCATGCGGGTTGATAATCTGAATCAAATTTGCTAATCGGGTATTCTCGCGAGTAACCAAAGCTGGAAAATTCTCTTCTCAATATATGATGGTTAATTTCGTTACACTTCAAGTAGACGTTCTGTTGCGTCGAAAAGTAAAAGGTAAGAGTGCAATGTGACACAATTCCTTGACTGCTCCACAAAAATAGATTGTTATACAATAAAGGAATTAGTCATGAGGAAAATTCGATTTGGAAACGAGCAGTAGCAAAATCTAATCACAAATTTTATTTACGATATGGGTTAAACAGAAGAGAAGCTGACCTTACGAAGAATCTTTTGCGTCTAAGGCTTGTCGATGCAACTTTGATGAGCATTAAAGAAACTACTCCCTCAGAGCTAAACCTAAGTTCCACTTCCCTGTCCAAATTACAAAAGATATCAAATAGATAAAAAATAACCGGAATAATTTCTTAAATTCTAGCTGATCTTTTGATGATACAGGCCTCAAATTCTTAACAATAACATCCAAAAACAAAAAGATTCTTCCACAAAGACACCAGTAATTGAGATACATTCACCATATTGAAGAAATAATCCATAGAAGAATCATCTAAATTTTAATTACACATCGCACTTACTCGAAGTTTGAACCATGAACTCATCTATTCATTGATCCATTTGATCGCTCCTTCTCACGAGATCTCGTGAGCCACTCGGAAAAAGTCTTTCCTTTCGGTTGAATGACCAAGCGCCTCCTGACTGTAACAAGGGATTCATATTAGGGGGATGGAACTACACGTAATAAACAGCTACCAAAATCGAACAAAAGGTCATACTTGGCTTGTTTGAGGGTGAACCTTGATTCATAAAGCACAATTATAACAGTGCGATGATTGTTGTCATCTAGTTTTCCTAAAGAAGAAATCGTGTTCTCCAACGAACTCAACAACGTATGCAAAGGAAAAATTCTCAAATATCTAATGCAACATGATTACCTCCATCCACTTCACCGAACCACTGATATTCACTTCACCAAAGGAAAATTCTCAAATATCTGATTTTCAAACTGTTAAGTTTGTGGTCATCCAACTCAAAACCAACTGGCACCCAGTGGAGAGGACCTAGACATTATATGCATGATTGCTAGATACCCATTTTCCGGACTATTCTCACACTAACTTCCATAAAAAGAAAAATGTATGAGGGGAAGTAGGCATTAAAAAGGAACAGTCAATCCCCAAATGATAAGGACTCAAGTGGTTCTCATATTGCAAAGAAAACCTAATCAATCAATTACTGGTTACATGACAACCCAGAACCCTAATTGACTAAATCTTAAATTCCCAACTAGTAATATGCAACTAAATCATTTCATTCGATACTGCTATAAAGAAATGAAGTTGATGATGACGAAATGAAATTGAAAATTTTACTTACTTCCGAAAGTCAAAACCCTTACTGCCTTGATCCTCCTTCTTCGTCCAGCAAACTCTTCTCCTAAAACCCTCCCAAGCTTCTATCTCTCTCTCTCTGTCTATCTATTTCCCTCTCTTCTTCTTTGTTCACTTCGGAAATATTAAAAACCCCCAAAATCCTCTTTCACTTTCGGCGATTTCTCCCAAATAAAGAAGCTTTCTTGTTTCCAGTCCTAGTACCCCTCTTCCAACTGCCAAAACCCCTAAAACTGAAAAACCCTAATTTGGGAATCTGAAGTTGCTGAAGCTCCGCTTGGGAGAGTGAGAGAGTGAGAGGCGTAGAACTAATTGTGTCTCTCGCTTCTTCCAGCGGTGGGGTTTATAAGGGGTTTTAACGGAATTTTGAATCTAATAGCATCCCCAATGGACATAGTAGGTAAAATTAAAATTAGTCTCTGCTAAAATGTCAGTTTCAAAATTTCAGGGTCGATGCTAAAATGTCACTTTCAAAAAGTAAAAAAAAATGTAAATTATACATAATAATTTAGGGGTGTACTCGAGTCGAGATTATAACGAGCTGCTCGAACTTGACTCGACTATTATTCGTGCTCGACTCGAAGATTAACGAGTGCGAGCTTAACACGAGTTCAAAATCATGCTTAATTATATAAACAAGTCACGTTTGATCATTTTTTTGTGTACCGAGTTACTCGTGAACAATTCGCTTACCGTATTGTCTATAAGTGTAGTACACAATTATGTATCTATATTGAAACTTGTACACGGAATAACAACCATTATTATTATTAAGTATTATAAAGATCTTTGATTTTTTTTTCTGGTTATGCTCATTAATCATTATTGTTGTATGTGACAAATGACCATTGAAGTATTTTGATAATGTGGGAGTTGTTTTAATTTGAAGTATTTTGATAAACGAGCTTAAAGCGATACGAGCTCGAGCTCTTTAAAACATATACGAGTCGACTTCAAGAAAGTGGACAGTTGCTCGACCGATCTCAAGCTTAAGCAAACAGTAAAAGACATCAACCGAGCTTGAACATCTTACTACTCGCATCAGCTCGACTCGAGTACACCCCTACATAGTATACATGCATTTGTTTCGGGCGCACTTAGGTTATGTCTGGTGCACATTGATTATGTCTTGCAAAAGCCGACACCATCAGATCAAGAAACTAGGAAGAATGCGAAATCTAAGTTTTTTTTAATGGGCACCAAATGGGCTTCTAGTAACAATGTAAAATTCATACATGTTGAAAGTGACAGTCGACCGATCATCTCCAAGACCACAATAAAATGATTTACTAGCAGTCGAAGGCTCATGTCAAAACAATCAAAAATCTGTTATGCATTTGCAAATTTTCTCAAATACCTCCGCAAAAGGAAAAGTTCAAGCCAACAGATTAGTTAAATGGTCCGGTATCCATAATTGTAATACCATTTAGACAATAATCCCTACTTTTCTTTCCTCAAGTATTGTAATAAGGCTCTTATGTATGAGCAATGTTAGAAAATGTTACAAGTCAAAGCCTACCTTAGGCCTATACAAAATTAGCGAAAATCATTTCTCGGTCAACTCTTTTTCTTGATTGATGCATTTTTTCACTCTCTTGATTGATGGTTGCTTCCTATTTAGGTATGAAGTAGGTCTAGTTTTGAAGCCTTCTATCATTTTTCTTTAATAGTTGCAACCTCAAAAAACCGAGAATGATTACCCTTGAACATGCTAGCGTGGGGCTTTCAGTCATGAATCCGAGAATTTGAATCCAACGGCCTATATTTCTGTTTTGAAAGATATATATATGATCAGAAATCATAAATTTGATGAGAGAGAAGAGAAAGGAGATGACGAGAGGAAAGCAGAAGATCGAAGCACAGAAGAAGAATGCAGAGAAGAATCAGAAATCAAAAGGATCTCAATTTGAAGCTAGAGCTGTTGCTCTCAAAGTCATCTGCCCTATCTGCAAGGTATATATATATATATATATATATATACCCTCAAAACCCTAAAATTATATACATTGTACTCTGTTATCGCTTTCTCCATTGAAAACCTAATTTTCTTCAAAGATGGTGCCTTTTTGGTTCTTTGAGAAGGAATCAGTGTTAAAATTTGTGGGCTTAACTAAATTTTGGCCAAGAAATAGTATTAATGTTATTAATGAAGTCTAATCTAATTACTAATTTGGGTAAACCGGTGGGGAAAGAAGAAAAAAATGACTGAATTTACAATTTTGAAGTGAAACCCTAATAAAAGTGAAGTTAAAGATAATGTTTGTTGATTGAATTAATGGGTTTGAAGAGATGTAACTAAAAATGCTAAAATCATTGGATATATAATACATTGATCTGTCGATATAACTTTGATCAAAGGAAAAATATAGATTTGAAATTCTCGAAGCGTTCTTGCTCAATTGATGTTGTTTGGTATTTGAATATAATGAGGTCATAACATGGAATCCTAAATTGTGTCGTAGTCTTACCTTTGTCATATAATATGAAAAAGTGATTTGCTTGCTAAAATATTGACGGAAAAGTTGATTCCATCATCTTTGAGAAGTTCTCATTGATATAATCATATACATTGGAAAAGTATTTGGGGACAAAACCGAAAATTGTAAGCATTTTGTAGTAATCCGTTAAGTGAAAACTGCCTTAATATCAAGATGTCTAGACGAGAGCTGCCTATAGGACTTTGCTTCTAGGAAACAAGATGTATTCAAGAATTTAGACAAGATTAATTTGTAGAAAGAGAGAAGAGAGGACCAAAATGCCCAAAACTTTTTGTTACCCGTGAGTAAATGAAGGTAAATAATAGATAGTTGAGGATTTAGGAATTCGGTTCTTCATTTCCAAGGAAATTGAAGTACTTGCAGGATGTTGTTGATTCATTTTCTTGAGATTCTTAATTTCTTAGATTTATACGGCAAAGATGTAGAACCATAACGGCATAACATATGGTTTTGTGCCTATTATCTTGCTTCCTGAATTCTTCCGATTGAGTCTATGGAGGAGTGGTGGATATTTCAATCCTAGGAAATTGAAGTCCTTGATGTTGTTTACTCATTTGCTCGAGATTCTTAGCTTTATTTGGAACTAATAAAACTGTGGTGGATATTTCAATTCTGAGGAAATTGAAATAGACCCTTGATGTTGTTTCTTCATTTTCTTAAGCTTCTTAGCTTTGTTTAGAATCAAGAGAGAGTGATGGGAATTTCAGTTTCGAGTAAATTGAAGTAGACCTTAGATTTTGTCCATTCATTCCCTTGAGATTCTTAGCTTTATTTGGAATGAACAAAAAAGATGGTGTGTAAGTCGACTCTATGGCCTCTGACATGATAATCGTATCGTGTAATCGTAATTCTCCATCACTTGCCATCTCCTGGCGGTCACTATGTTTTTCATATAACACGTCCAATTAAGCCCAAACTCTAAACCCTGTACAGTCAACACAAGTAAATGCCAAACAAACTAGGATGATGGTTTCTGTATTACTCTTCCGCGAGATGAACTTAAGATTAGAGTTACCTTCTTTACTTGTATCGAATCATTTGGAAATATAAAATTGTTAAGAGTAAAATGTAGTATATTCTATTTGATATATCAATTACTACTTGTAATATGTGTTTCAGGCGCAACTAGCTAATGCGAATCAGCTAGGTGATCATTACTCGGCAAAACATCCGAAGGAGAAACCTCCCAGTGACTCCACCTGATCTACTTAGAGAGAGAGATAGAGAATTAAAGAGCCCTTCTCTTTGATGTGTGTAGTATGTGTACCTACAATGAAACCCAAAATTACTATCTACATATTTCTTCCATCCTCTTGGCTAAACACTTTTCCTTTTCCATTTCTTTTCTCTTTTCTTTTCATTTTGTAGTTGTACTTGGAAATAATCAAATATACAAGCAACTTTTTAATCTAATGATGCACCTTTAATGAAATTTTGCCCTACTTGGAGTGCAATTCCTTTTTATTCTTGTTGTTGCTCGGGAGTCTGGGTTATGCAACGAATCTAAGGTTGTGTTTCACAATCTCCATTGCACATGAAAAAGGGCGACTTTATGGAATATGGAATAAGTTTGTTTTTGTTTTGTTGTTTAATGTTTGATGTGCAAGAGTTATTGTATAAGGTATGTGGCTTAAGTTTGTTTTGTTGTTTGATATGCAAGAGTTTTTGTATAAGGTATGTAGCCACACACCGGGCGAATTCAGTTGGATTTTGGCCAGACAAAATATACATTTTCTCTCTCTAAATCATGTCTGGCTACACACCGGGCGAATTGAGTTGGATTTTAGCCAGACAAAATATTGGTCTTGTTTGTATGAGTAATGAATCTTAATTTGTTTTTGATAGTCTTAGTTTCCAGGAGAACGTTTGTATGCGTCATAAGCGCGACCATTAGCGATCATTAACATAAAGTGTGTCAAGAAATACATCAAACGGTAGGAAGAAACCATCTTTCAACAATAAAAGAGTAGGAACAACATAGTAATTCTTATGGAACACATTTTCAAAAACAACCTTCCAAGAAAAATTAGAGTCATCAATTCCAACTCCCCATACAAACTTAATGACTAATTACAAAACATAAATTTCAATTTTTGCCAAATATCTACCTAAAACTCTCTCTTTTTTTTTTTTGTTGAAAGCTCTAAAAATTGGAAGAATTCCAAATCAATAAAAGAAATACACACTTTTACAAAGATTATACTACTAATTAAACTATACTCCTTTTTGTCTTAATCTCATGAATAAAATGTATAATTAATGATCAATTTGTTTTTCTCTCTCTCTCTAGTCTCTACTAATTTTAACAATTTTTTCTTAAAGATGATCTTCATGAATGAGTTTATTCAATAAAGTAGTTAAAAGAGCATCTCTTTTCTCAGCCCTAACTTCTTCTCTCATCCTTCTATGTTCTTCTCTCTCTCTCCAAGCTTGTTCAACCATCATTCTTTCTCTCTCTAATTTCTCCATTGATTGTCTCCATTCTTGTTCAAACATTCTTCTTTCCATTGCTCTTCTTTCCATCATCTCCATCCATTGAATCTCCATCCTCTGTTGCTGCTCAAAAAATTCCCTAAGCATTTCATGAACTGATTTCTCTGTTCCAATTATGTTTTGATCTTTAATTAGGGTTTTTCTTTTCTTGTTACTTGTAATTCTTGTAATCTTTTCTTGTTCTTGACTTTCATCTTCTCCTTCATTATTATTATCTTCTTCATCTGAAAACTCATTTGAAGATCTATCTCCTATAATTCTTCTTTTCCCTCTTTTCTTCATTTCTACTGTTCCTGATTCTGATTCCATCAGTAATCTATGCATATTCTTTGCTCTATCTGTGAAAACCTCATGAAGTTCATCAAAAAATGGACATTGTCTACCGATTTCTGGATCTGATGTCTCTTTTCCCTGAAAATCAATGACCTAATTCAATCAAAACCCTAATTTGATCAAAACCCTAATCATAATTAACAAGATCTAAAATTCCAATCACATAGGTTAAGAGATTGATTAGTACCTTATAGCGATTGACGAGATTCTTCCATTTGCATTTACACTGATCAGGACTTCTTCTATAACCTTTTTCTTTCATTTTTGATGAAACAATTTCCCAAAGAGTTTTATTTCGTTTAGCAACAGTGAAATCTCGTTCTAATTCAGCACGAATAGAGATGAAATCTCTAGTTTCTTGATGACTCCATTGAGGAATTCTTTCATCTTTCTTCATAGATGTTGAAATTTCTCCTGTATTGGTTGTAATTGTTGCTGGATTTAGATGCAGAGATTGATTTTTTGTTGAAATCATATTCATTGAATTAGGGTTTCCTCTCTCTTTCTCTCTATATCTCTATCTCTCTCTAGGGTTAGTAAATTATAGTACTACTAGCTTCTGTTTTCTATATCTTCTTTAGGCTTCTTTCTCCGTGAAAAATGGTCGAATAGTCAAAAGGACTACTAAGAGGTTTGAAAGATGATTCTTGAAGATGAGTATTTATAGATGATAAATAAATGATTATGTTTTCGGTTATTTACTAAGATGCCACTTTGTGGTTAGACTAAAAAATTGAGAATTGTTAAATGTCTCGTTGGGCCGACAACAAGGCCAGCGCTGATGTGGTCGAGTTCAATTAGTCAGATCATTTTTGTCATCTCACGACCTGATCAATTTTGGTCAGCCACATCGTTTGATACATGATCAGACTCAATTTTTTCGAATCATTTTGTATTTATTATGTAGATTGAATAAACTCTATATTACAAAAATATTTGGAGTCCTGAAAGGTCCATTCTGTGAGCTCTATTTAGTATCTTTTTCGTATAAATTGAATAAACAATCTAACTATGGATATTACAAAAATATTTTGGCCCCTACCATTTTGTGGAATTTGAAAGTTCAGTCATTCATATCTCTACTTTGTTTATATCCCGTCTTAATAATCATACATTCTTGTTTCTATAAGAATCGAATCTAAGACCCCAGTAAAGCGGAGCAGGTGTCTAACTAATATATGAGAGGGTGGTGAATAAAAGGAAAAATAAGATATTGGTAACATAATTGATAAGACAAAAACGGTAGATAATTTCATCTTTTTGCTAATTTCATTTATTAATTTTGTTTTTTTGGAAGACGACTACGATCTACGTACGTCGTGATATTTAGCATTTGATACATCATAGATGTGATAAGCTCGATAACTACCCACTCAAACATTAACAACACCAGGCCTATGCCCAACAAAGACAATGGCCTGAAGCTCAACAACTTTATTAATACCTACATAATCTCAATTCAAATATCCAAAGATTTCACCTTCTCTAGGATTCGAACCTGAGACCTCCAGGGAGGTCTGGAGTTTATGTGAACACCTTGGAACCACTTGGGCTACCAACTGTTGACCATTTAATAATTTTATTAGTTTAATAACATCTATAACGCGAGCAAAGAGTGGAAGAATGTACCTTGTATTTTAATTAATAAATATTGTAATAACGTTGTTATTTAATCTATTAAAGCTAGTTCAACAAAAAAAAAAAAGTTTAATAACATCTATAAATCTCAGACGTTCATTTGTTATTTATGAATCTTAACCATTCTTTTTAAAAGAGCTTTTAAATGATAAATATCCAAAAGTCAAAATAACTACCCACTTCCTATAACTTCTCACATTATTTATCTTTTTCCCTCTTTGAAAAAACGGCTTTATTTCTCTCTCTTTCCTCTTTTCTCTCTTCAAACAACATAATTTAATCTTCATTATTATTCTTTTAGAAAGTACAATTTATTTACTTATATATTTGTAAATGACCAGAATATTTTATGATAATCGCTTTACATGAATATATAGAAAATTTCGTGTCTTACGGGCACTCCCTATATCCTAGTTTTATATTAATAAGACATACTAAACAAAATAAAAAAAATGATGTTACGTCCGGCCACTCTCCCGGCTGAATTCCGACCGGTGACGTGGTCGGGCCAGATTTAGAGAAAGAAAGTAAAAAACTCTCTCTCGCTCTCTCTCTCTCTCGCTCTAAATCTGGATCGACCACGACACCCGACCGAATTCAGTTGGGAAAGTGGTTGGACATAACGTCAACTCTCAAATAAAATATGTCGTCCAAATACAACCGATTTATCGTTTTGATATATATATATATATATATATATATATGCGTTTCGATATGTTTAATTTTATACAAATATCAATAGTATAGTAATTAATAACTTGGGATAGCTTTGAAGGTATGTTTTTTTAAAGAATATGTTCTTAGAGCAACTCCAGGCCCAGTCTGTCTTAGGCCGAAAAGGCCATTTTTTCGCCCAAAATTTTCAGTCTCAGCTCAACCTCAAAAATTCAGCTCCAACCCCAGCCTCTTTTGAGGCCGGAAATTTGTTCATGTGCGAAACGCGTTTGTGGCCTTTTTGTTGGTGTGCGAAAAACATGTGTGGTTTTATATATATACAAAACACGTGTCTGAACTATTTTTGAAATAATATTTTTTTCCAAGGATGAAAAATTATTCGGAGACCGACATTTTGGTGGGATGTATTTTAATTGGTAATGTGTAGAGTTCAAAAAGAATATTTAAACTAATTGAAATTTGTAAAAAAGAAAAAAAAAAAAAAAAAAAAAAGAAGAGAGAGAAGATCTAGTCTTTGGATAAAATCCAACAGCTAGGATGAAGCCCAACAGTCATGTTGGGAAGCCTTCAGTCGCCCCGATTGTTAGGGGCGACTGAAAGTGTCGAGTCCCAACCGACTGTGGTTGGAAGGTGGGGCTGAGGCCAAATATTTGAATTTTTGACGTCAGCCCCACCCTCCTTGGAATTGCTCTCATAGAGTAAGGCCACTCTATCAAAAAGCATTAGTAGAAACTCCACTGAAAAACTAATTAAAAATACATAGGAAGCCGTTCTCAAGCAGTAAGACACTAGACATCACAATCAATTTCTCCCGTTCATACATATATGATGTATCACTATCACATCAGTTGCAGATTTGTTTTTTTGGATTCTTACTCCCTGCTTGGGCAGACAGATTATGGCATTATGCATGAGCAAGTGGGTTCACAAAGTAGAGAATTGTTATGTGAAACTCATTTGATTGGCTTGATGTTTTACTTTTGTGTAGTAGGTTGGCTTGGTAGTTAGTAAATGGGCAATGGTGGGGAGAGATTCCAACAATCCAACCCCACTCTACCCCCAGAACAACTTGACCTAAAAAAAGGACAACTTCTCTCACAAACAAACTATAATTATACAAAGTTTACCATTTTAAGTGACAATGAACTTTGTTCTAACAATATTAATAAGCACCAAATATTAAGTATTTTTCTAGTAAAAGAAACATGGGTTCATTCCGTTTTGGCCTTCACTCTGTGAACAACTCACCGTTGTTCAGAAATTTCATTAGAATTCCGAGGGTAAAAAAAAGTTTCAGATATACCTTTGGGAGCCAAAATTAAATTTATTCTAATTTTTTTTTTTTGAAACATCAAAGCCACCTCATCTCCTCTTATTTCTCCCACTTCATTACATTTCACTTTCATCCTAATCGTCCCCTCATCATCTTCTCCGATGAAGGTCGCTGACCGATCATGACGAGTCGACTAGACCTTTGTTCGTCCGTTGCAGAGGATCCTCCCCTTCGCCGGACAGTGAGTAGAGACAGAGAAGAAAGGAGAGAGGAAAAAAAGAAGAGATAGGAAGAAGGAGAGTGAGAAAAAAAAAAAGATATTATTTATTTATTTTTATTTGGATTAATTTCATTTTGGCCCCCTAAAGATGACCAACTCACCAAAATGGCCCCCTAAAGATGGCTAGCTTTCAATTTAGCCCCCTTTTTTATTTTTCGTCCTCTATTCCGTGAGATGTTAGTGACCTAGGGGGCTTAAACTAGGCAGACCATATAGCTTAAACTAGGGGGCCGAGAACATTACTTGTTATTGCTTTACGATATACACTAGGCAGACCATATAGCTTAAACTAGGGGGCTTAAACTAGAAATAACCCTTAATATATTTATCTTGCTTTTCACATATACATACTAAAGTAATGTAATTTAGTCATCATATACACACCACCACACCACACACCCAAACTACCTTTTTCTTTTGTTGCAAAACTCTTCCTATAGCCTGGAAATACGGAAATAGTAGGCGCAATCTGTGCCTGTAACACAAACAATTCAGCCAAACTTGTTATGGAAGAAAAACAAATTGTCGCCAAAGCATGTCATGCAAGAGTATATGGTGTGTCTGCCTAAATCACTTACCGTATAATGTGATGAAACGAGCATCACCAGTCAAATGTACTGCTTATAATTACCGAGCTGGTAGGCTGTTCGGGGAAAATGTAATGCAAACATGGGTGACTAAGTGACTTTGTTGCTCTATCACGATATACACTCGTCTAACCGATAGTACAAATCAAGTACCAGAGTAGAGCAATACTAGAAGAGTCTACATCTACAAGTCGAAGTCTATTCTTAACTTGCAGGAAATCATGCATGCATGGATCTTCATTTTCAAGTCATTTCTCTTTTAATGATTTTTTTTCCTCGATAAACAATCGGGTCTTATTGAAGTCTTAGATAGGTCAATTTTTGTAACCTCTTGTATCATTTTTGGAATAGACCTAACTAGGTCCATTCGTATTGCTTTAAAAAGTGAAGGGAAAACTATTAAACACACGTAGTGTCCATTGGAGATTACTCTATTATTAGGTGTGAACACACCAAAAGTTTGGTTGGGTTTAGATTCCAATCCTGTGTGAACGCAAAGCAAAAGGTCAACTTCTCCCTCTGGGCATATGCAAATAATTCTAAAGTTTGACAAACCTTGTTCTTTTCTGGCTTGCCGTTACAAAAGTCTTCTCTTAATACCAAATGAATTTTCCTAAGTTTCAACAAAAAAAAAAAAGGATTTTCCTAACATTTGTTAGATGTAATTTGTTGTTGTTTTCTATTTTTATTGTTTTTATTGAAGATGTAATTTGTTATTCAAAAACATATATAAATATCGAGTCATACATCAAATGTTGTTTGGCTTGGTTATATTACCAAAGATAAAATATATTTATAACATATATAAATATCCAGTCATACATTTTAAGCCATACAAACTGCTCTTTTTTTGTTTTGTTTCTTGAGAGAACATATAAACTACTTTATATATCTATTATATAAAACAGAAGGGAAAACGATGACTGGGACAAACATCCTTATTTAATTATGCATATTGTCTAGAAGTCCTTCTCAAAATTTAAAATATAGTCCTTCGTAGAGATAAAGTTACCTATTTAAAAAACAATAATCTTTTACTTCTTAGAAATAAAATAACTAACTTAAGAAAAAAAGAAACAAAATAAATTTCAAGGGTTAAAAGAAGAAATTAAAATCTCTCTCTCTCAATAAAATAATAATTAATTTAAGAGAAAAGAAATAAAAAAATAATATAAAAAAATAATAACTAATAAAAATCACTCTCTCTCAATAAAATATATAATAAATATCGTAATATTTGTTGTTTCTCTGGTTATCAAATCGATAAGTCGATTTCTGTCTTGGCTTGATTTAGACAGAGTTTCCTTTCTCTAACTTATAGAGAAATAAATAATTACAGAATAATGATATATCAATATTCCTTCTTTCTAAATATGTAGTCGAGGCGAGAATAAATTCTCTTTCCTTAAGACATTTTACACCCCCGTAACAGTACCAAACGTTAGGGTGAATGCCTTCGGGATACAACGACTAACCTTTCAGAATTTTAAGATGGTACTTCTATATTCTGAAAGCGGACGAACCTTTGTCAGTATTATGAGCTCTTGGACTAATGCGGATGAACTTCTAGATGCTTCTGAAATTCAAATTTCACTCGAGACTTCTTTCTTCCTTTTCTAGATATTCTAGTCTATCCAGAACCTCTAGAAAATACTTCTTTAATTAGATATTCTAGGCTAACCAGAACCTCTAATTGTTAGAAGGGAAGAGTAGAAGAGAATGAATTGAATTGATGAAAAATGAAGTGAGTTTGGGTGGTATTTATAGGAATTGAATAGGTATAAACTTTTGGGACACATCTCTAGAGTTTTGGGGACAAAACTCTTGGTTTTTAGGGACACAACTCTTTGGGAAGAGTTGGTTATATAACTGGGATTTTCGGGTGAATTTTTGGCCATCAGATCTGGCTCAAAAACTCGGGTGAAACAGCAGCCGCTAGATGGGCGTGATCTGTCCCGAAAGTATCCCACGCGCTAGCCACGTGTCTATCAAAGCACAGTCCCGCTTCTGTCCGGACGCGGAAGGAACGCGGACCATTAGATCTCGCGCAATCTCGCGGAAAGAACGCCCACCGTTCAGATCTGAGCGCGTCCTCTTCGCGCGAATGCCCCCCAACGTGACTTGTCCTCTTTGACAATTTAGTACCTATTTCAACCGATTTTTCGTTCAAACTTTAACCTTGAATTTCTCATTCATCCGGAATTGGATTTGAGTGATTCTTGGCTCTAAATTGTAGAGCTCGACGAGACGAACGCAATGGCGCGTTCCGTTTCTGAGTTTGACGAGTCGGCTCGAGCCAAAATAGGCTCCGATTCCAACAATCCCCCACATGAATGAAAATTTGAGGTTTTATGCTATGATATATGCAGACATACTATACTGACAGACTGACACTGACAGAGCTCATAAGCGGAACTTCGCTGCATCGGAAGAAGGTAGTCTTTCGACTTTGAACCTTTCCTAGTGAATAACTACAAGGTCTACAAGGACGGCAGTGAACTTTACGTCTTGAACTGAGTCCTGGGAATTGTAATCCAAAATAGTTATCACACAGCTAATCCCTTACTAACTTAGGTTCTCGGTTGTGTTCATTTCGGCCCTGAACATTCCCGATTTCGTGTGTGCTTTAGAGAAGTCGGCCTAGACGACCTTCCCATAGAACCGGCATCAATTCACACACATATAGGTTATCCGTAATAAGGTATCCTGCTATACCTCACGTTAGAATCAAGTTCTAAGTTTTCGGATTCATTAAAAGCTTAATGCTTAACCTCTCAATGCAGGTAACACTGTTGTCATCCTAGGAATGGGTAAGAGATAGAGATCTCTTACAGTGTTACTGTCGAGTCAGGATATAGCTTCAGTTGCCCTTTGAACCTAGATCGTGGGATCTCCAGTCATCTAGGTAGGGTTTCACCATGCCTTTACTCATTTACTTTAGGCGTTAGCCCCATTCCCCTTGATGATGCAACTACTAACTCTCTAGATAACCCTTTTGTAAATGGATCCGCTAGGTTATCTTTGGATCTTATATAATTTATAGTTATGATCCCTTTAGAGAGAAGTTGCTTAACGGTATTATGTCTCCGACGAATGTGTCGAGACTTACCGTTGTACATCTTGCTTTGTGCCAGTGCAATCGCTGCTTGGTTATCGCAGTGTATGTTGATTGCAGGCACCGGCTTTGGCCATATTGGAATATCTTCAAGGAATTGTCGCAGCCATTCTGCTTCTTCCCCTGCTTTATCTAGAGCAATGAATTCTGAATCCATTGTTGATCGAGCAATGCACGTTTGCTTCGAAGATTTCCAAGATATGGCAGCCCCTCCCAGTGTAAACACATATCCACTGGTAGACTTAGTGTCGTCGGTATCTGATATCCAATTTGCATCTGCATATCCCTCTAAGACAGCGGGATATGTGGTATAATGGAGTCCGTACTCCTTCGTCTTTCTTAGATACCGTAACACTCTCGTTATGGCGTTCCAATGTGTGTTATTCGGGTTACTCGTAAATCTACTTAGCTTACTGACTGAGTAGGCTATGTCTGGTCGAGTACAGTTCATTAGGTACATTAGACTTCCAATAATCCGAGAGTACTCTAATTGTCTTACTGCATTCCCTGTATTCTTCATTAAGTGAATACTTGGATCTATCGGAGTATTCGCCACTTTGAGGTCATCTTTGCTGAATTTTTCTAAGATTTTCTCAACGTAATGCGTTTGAGATAAACTTATCCCTTCAGCCGTCTTGGAAACCTTAATTCCAAGAATGACTTCCGCTTTCCCTAAATCTTTCATGTCGAAAGTTTTCGAAAGCATCTTTTTAGTTGTATTGATGACATCTAAATTATTTCCCATAATTAGCATGTCATCCACATACAAACATAGAATAACACATCCTTTAGCAGTTACCTTTGTATAGACACATTTATCACATTCGTTGATCTTGAATCCGTTTGATAATAATGTGTCATCAAACTTTAAGTGCCACTGCTTTGGAGCTTGCTTTAGCCCATATAGTGATTTCACTAACCTACACACTTTCTTTTCTTGTCCCGGAGCTATGAACCCTTCTGGTTGATTCATATAAATCTCTTCTTCGAGTTGTCCGTTTAAGAAAGCGGTTTTCACATCCATCTGATGAATTTCTAGATTATATAAGGATGCTATAGCTACTAACACTCTTATTGAGGTGATTCGACTAACTGGAGAATAGGTGTCGAAATAATCTAACCCTTCCTTTTGTCGGAATCCCTTTGCGACAAGTCTTGCTTTATACTTGTCTATAGATCCATCTGTTTTCAATTTTCTTTTGAAAATCCATTTGCAGCCTAGAGGCTTGCAACCCGGTGGGAGGTCTACTAGCTCCCATGTATGATTTTGCATGATGGATTCTATTTCACTATTAACAGCTTCTTTCCAGAATGGAGCTTCTGGAGTAGCCATTGCTTCTGTGAAAGTTTGAGGTTCATTTTCTACCATATAGGTTAGAAAATCAGGACCAAATGTCTTAGCTTTCTTTGTCCTTTTGCCTCTTCGAGGTTCGAGTGTTGTTTCCTCGATATCATCTTCTTTAGATGTCTCTAGATTTTCCTCTTCCTCATCTCTTACACGTTTTCTACTTTCAGATGAGACTTCTGAATTCTGTTTGAAAGGAAAGATGTGTTCAAAGAATTTAGCATCTCTCGATTCCAGAATGGTGTTTACGTGTATATCTTCGATTTCAGACTTTTGAACTAGAAATCTATAGGCGCCACTATTTATTGCAGGCCCTATGTATACACAGTCCACAGTTTTAGGTCCTATCTTGACCCGTTTAGGAGGAGGAACTAATACCTTTGCTAGGCACCCCCACACTTTCGTGTACTTAAAGGATGGCATCCTTCCTTTCCATAATTCATATGGAATTTTACCGGTTTTTCTATGGGGTAACTTATTTAATAAGTGATTCGCCGATAATATCGCCTCCCCCCACAAGTTCTGAGGTAAACCAGAACTTATTAAGAAAGCGTTCATCATTTCCTTTAATGTTCTGTTTTTCCGCTCTGCTACACCATTTTGTTGAGGTG